>NC_088417.1:29303830-29946330 GCF_034236695.1 Oncorhynchus nerka
GCAGGAATGACTCAGATGATAATAGAACTGATCATCCTAATTAACATCATACATTGTAGAAATAGTATGCCAATAGAATGTGTAAGGTACTAGCGAGAATCTGGCAGGATTTCAGATGGTTGGTTATAAGTCGGTTATAAGTTCTAGGTTAACCGTATGATAATGACACTGCCTTAATTGAAAGGAGAATGATATTCTTTATTTTTTTTAACATGCAATATGAAAATGAGACAAAAACATTAAAATAAGTAATTTCAAGTATGAAACTCCACACAAATAATGGTTAGATTCACAGAATATATAGAGGGGCTGCATAACACCTAAACACACACATATCTATATATATATATATATATATATATATATATATATATATATATGCACACACACACACACTATCATAACTCTATGTCATTTAAGGTGAAGACACCATTGTCCCAATAACACAATTCTGCATGTTATTTTGAACTATATCTACTGGGGCAGATATCTTCCATTTTGAATCAAGGTATAATAATATAACCACTATGAACCGTCTGCCTGTCTGTGTATTGTCGGGGGGCCTACATTGTCCTGCAGAGCTAGATCTCTCATCGTGAAGGGATGACATTGACATGCTAGATGCTTGATTACTTGGGCTTGTTCTTTTATGCAGACTGACAGCTTGTGTTGTTCAGAACTAACTACAGTACACAGATCGTCACATAGATCCTACATCATACAAAATCACCCGTAGATCATGTATGGGTAGTGTAATAATTATCCCATTATACTTGTAACTAGACACTATCATTCATTCAATTTTTGAATAAAAAGCTTTAAAATAAATTATGTATATCATTTTATAACAGCGTACTGTACTGTGTATCCTATGATTGGACTAATTTAATTTCCATATTATGTTATCATGACAACTAATAATTTATTATTATCCATTAAAATAACATTTAAAAATCCCAAAATACAGAGTAAGTAAAGGATGTAGTGATTAACTGAAATTCAAGCAGATGAACTCCTTAACAAGGCAGTTGAGACTTCCTTCTTCCTGTCCCATTGATTTTAATACATTTTGATTGATTCCCGTTATAACCTCAGCAAGGCGATTACCTCAGCAGCTCATCTGTGTTATCGAGACATTTCAGCATGAAATGTGTTTTTCCTCACTGAACGTTAAGCAGAAATTCAAGTGCCAGAAGTCTCAGAAGTCTTTATTATGAGATAATTAGTCATTATGATATTTTGCTAAACTTCTGCTATTCCTTTCCTTGGTCATTTTAGCTGTGGGTTCTCCAGAGAGAACAGTCACCATTTCATGTTTAATAACCTTTTTCTCCCACCCAGTTAAACATTCAGAAGGGGAGGACGCGGTGTCCTAAACCAAGGAATATTTTACACTTAATCAAGAGCGGTGTGTGTGTGTTCGCGCATGCTTGCGTGTGTGTGTGTGTGTGTGTGCCCTTGCGCACGCACGTGTGTGCGAGTCTACGCACAAGGCACCACAATTGCCGGTGGTGATGATCTTCATTAACCCGCTAAATGCCAGAGGTGTTTTGTCACAGATTTTAATGCGTTTATCAGCACAAATATGGCGGAACTGTTTAAGGCCAAAACATTGTTTACATCTCTTACAGCAATACATCTGGCTACAGTACAAATACAAACCCCCTCCCCAAACACAGTGGCTGTGACATTGGTTTGTCCCTTACATTAATAGCTGTGCTAATGCAGGTCATGGCAACTATTCCTTACAGAGAATTCTCCCTGTGCAGTGATAAAACCTACATTAGAAATTGTGCAAGATGAATGTGGAATCAAAAGAGCTAATTTATTCAAAATGCCATGTCTAGTCCCAGTATCGCATTGTAAAAAGAGTAGACTCTCTGTCAGGTCAGTGTGGCACACCAAAAGGTCAGAGACCTCTAAGATGATAGGCTCTGGTCTCAGCTTGCTCCTTATCTACACCTATATGGATATGGTTTGTATCGCCCCAACATTTATGTAAAGGAACCTAACCAGTAACCACCGCGGTCTCTGCCCTCTCGCCACCCGGCTCTGCTCCTCTCTCCTGTCAACTGGTCATTGCAGCCACTATGTAGCTGTGGTGTGATGTCGCTGCCCTGTGACGCGCTAGGCGACATGTCCGCCTTGCTAATAGCTTTGTGATGGCCCCACATCGCTGTCGCTGAGCTCCCTGCCTGACTGGAAATGCACTGACCCTAGTCTGCAGCCCTGTCTGTCTGTCTGTCCGTCTGTCCACAGCCCTGCGCTGTCGCCCTGCTCTGCCTGCTTGGCCCCGCTAGTCCCCCGGTAAGGGAGTGCGTAAATAGTAATTGCTACATAAATTATGTGACACTTGGTGTCAGCGGTTTCTGACTGACTTCCAGTCAGCACTGCTTATGTGTTGTTAGTATAGTTGGATACTAAAAAGAAAATGCTCAGGTATAAATCTATTATTTTCTATGGTCAGAAAAAAAACATTTAGGGGAAGGCCAATAATATAGTTTTTGTGTATAGAGTATATGGAATCTTTTTTTCATTATACCATGTTTGTGCTAAGTATAGAATATTATGATTTTACATAATAGCAAAACAAAACATTACACAATCCCTGATGCAACATGTATAATTAAATATATCTCATCCAGGTGTTGAATTTAATTTATACATTGTAGTAGTCTGGGCTATTTGTCACTGAGAGCGTGTCACATTTTCACAAAGATGGCAAATTGTATTAGTCTTTTGTGGTAGAGACTGCACCGGTCCCGAGGGACTACAGACTAAATCACTGTGGTGTGATTAATTAAAGCAGTGAAAAATACACCGAATGTCTAAGAAACTGCTGCTCACAGTAATGATGGAGTATACTGCTCTAAGGATCTTAACAGACTATCCTCAGAGGCTGATAAATGAAGCACAACTAAATGGAATTCACACAATGCACAGTTGAAACGAGTATAGATAGACAGACAATGTCTGTGGACAGTGTGTATAGTACAATAATCCGTACACATGACTAAATGACGTGCAAATCAAAAAGACATTTGGTGTACGCTTGTGAGAGCATGATGTTGATAGCACTCAAGATACATAAATAGCAGAAGATCAAATTCATATTACATTGAAAATAATTCATGTTAATTATTTCCAATTGTACATTACATTTCCAGGAACGTTTCAGTACCGTAGGTCAATATAATAGGTGATATGGTGAGTAAATGAGGTTTTATATTATACTACTGACACACTCTCCGAGGGGGAGTTGTGACGTGCAAAACACAACTCACACATGCATATAATACAACTTGTACATCTGTGAAATAGGACAAATATAAGCACCCACCAATAGATGTGTATATATATATATATATATATATATATATAGACTAATCTATTTTCTGTGACTACTGCCTAAAACATTGTGGGAATGGGTTTTTACCGATGCATTTTAGAACAATTACTGTTCTGCCCTCAAAGAACAAATCACACAGATTATATTAAACATGTTTAATGAAATCAGGGAGAAAAATCTGCTTACATCCTTTTGAATACACACATAGATTTTAAACCATAGTCCATCTCGAAATAATCTGGAGCATTTGTGAGGGATTAACTCTCAAACGCCATGTCCAGATAATCCCAAAACGCTGCTGCCTGTTTTTGCCTTTTTGCCAAGAGGACTATAAAAAGAATTGTCTGTGCTCTCAAGATGATGAGTGTGTATTAGAATAACACACAAAGTATTAAAGTCTCAAATTCATTATCAGTGAAAAAAAATAACCTACAGCTATAACCATCTGCTGAAGCGTATCGCTTTGTGTAATTAATGGTGGTTAGATTGTCCTGACTGAAAGGGCATTGTCTCTTGGACAAAAAAAGATGTCTGTCAACACAATATACAGGCTACACCACTACAGTATTGGACACCTACTTTTATGTCTATAGTTTACCCCCCCCACCCCCCACCGGCTTCCATTGGCATAACGTGTACAGTGTATTCTCAGTGTTGGTAATGGTGACATTAATGTTGTATTACATTCTACTTGCTAAGGGAGTCTATCATGTTGGACCACAAGTTTACTCGGAGAGAGAGAGAACGAGAGAGAGAGAGAGCTCTAGTTCATTTGCAACCTGCCCCTAATGTCCCTTGCTATCAGACTGAATCAGTACAGGCTGATAAATTAGCCATTTAGAAACTCATAGTGAAGGACTGTGAACTAATGTGCACGTCATTGTGTGGTATTCATATGTAATGCTTAATGTTGTGTAACCAATTCTGTCATTTCCATTATGTAAATACATTTGCCTCAGCACTATATTTTATGTATTTTCTTTCTTGTCTCAATTACTTGGGCTATTAATATCCAAGGTTTATGGAAATGGTGTTTCGGCGTGGTGTGTTTGTAGTTTGATGACAAAGTGCAAACTGTTCATGAAATCTCATTATGATTTCAATTGGTGTCACAAACTTGAACATGTTTTGAGCATTCATCCACACTCTATAGCTCGGGATGCAATACGCAGACACCTCACTCTGAATATACTGTAGGAACAATACTAAAACTACATTTCATTGCCATGACTAGGGTGTGTTAAAATATTCAAAAATACATATTTCCCGACAAGGTGAACATCAAGAAATGTTACATTTTCAACACAAACCTCAGATGTGCACCAGTAGCCTACACTGCGTAGTGACAACACTTTGAGACACTGTAGGAAAAATGTCCCTGTTTCAGACAAACTCACAATTCACCAGATATTTATTGAATCACTTTAGATGAAAATGACTACTCAGAAATCAAAGCACACGCTAGCAAATCCATACAGTCCCCTGTAACTGTCAGTAGATGTGATAAGGGTGAGGGTCCTACCATGCTAACCTGTCAGGGAGAAAGAGACTGTGTAGTCCCCTAACACCAGCTCCTATGTCTATAAAAAAACACTTTATTTTGCCACTGACTAAAGTGATGACAAACTCCTGCACACCATTCAATCTTATTTACTGACAATTTATATTTTATTCCACAATTATTTCCCTGATGTTTTATCATTTCTTGGTAAACAAGCCATCTGGTCAGTGTTGTGCATTCTAATGTTATTTATCTGCTGTGTCTTGGATGTTTCCCTGACCCCTCGAACTGAGCAATGACTCATCTGTAACCTTCTGTCAGCATTTCCAAGTTCCTGACACACTGGCTTGTTTTTAAAGGCCTCCGTGTCATTTTACTCCTTATCACCATAACAGTTACGATGAGAAGTGAATAGTTGAGTGTGAATACTCATTAAGACTAAAAGCCACTGTCTGATGGCTGACATGTGTGTATGCTTCATGGCACTAGGGGATTAGTTCACTATTTAAAGACAACATGTGAAATATGTATATTATTACACATATTTTGACAATAATTGGCTAAATGTGGTATAGCCTAACAGTAGTTCACAGTTAGAAATGTTTTGAACCACACTTCAGAAATAAACATAAACTAACACACACCCCAAAAAATATGACTGGGCACAAAGTAATTGAGGATAGCTGGGGTGTGGTCCGAAGGGGGGCTAGACCCCCCCCCATCCGGTAAATTGGAGAATTTAGACTTTTTAAAACAAGCTAACTACTCTAACTTGATTGATAAACTGAAATGGCTTCTTGGTCGCTAGTTATGAGGTTAGGCGATAGGGAACCTATGTGGGTTAGCTAAAGCCAACTTCATTAAATTGCTAAGTGGCTAGTAATATTACAGAGAAGAAACAATTATAATTGTAAAAAATTATTATAATGTTAATGATAATAATACACCTGTGGCCCCTATTGGTAAGATGTCTCTCCTAACACACATGATGCTACTACATTCTAAGGTGCTGGGTGATTGGCTGCATAATATTGCATAAGGCTATAAGGATTAATCATTTATGTTTGAATTAAATGTATAAAGATAAGAAAAATAAGCAAACATGTTACTAAAATCTGTTTAAAAGGGTCACTCAAGTGAATTTAGGATATGTCACTGTCAAACCCGTATTACAATCTATGGTCTGGGCTACACAGCATAATTGGAGTCAGACCTCAAATGCATGTTTATTTAGTCATTCTTGTGCACATCCAAGCCAAATCCTACTCATGAGTGTAGAATGCATTAATTATTAATCAAAGGGCAATAGGACTACAGCGTGTGATGAATTTAAACTTGTTAAACACTCTGGATTAGGCTACTGTGTAGACTATAGGCCTAGCTAGGCACAAGTTACACAAAGTGGATCAAATATTGCAAAATATTGCTACTGAAGTGTCTGTCGTACAATGGGCTACATTATCCGGAGGTTCTTTTTCTTTTTGGGAGGTCATTAGGGTAATGTGGCAACTTAAAAACCAGCACATGGATGCGCTGATGTCACGCGCTCTTTGTTGAAGCATGGCAGAGAAAGCTCTCCAAACGTTTTCCTTGTGAAACGAATTCCAATACCTATATGCTACCATTCAAACATAATCCATGGCGTTTTAATGACTCAAAGCAAACAACATTGTTTGAATGAAGCTAAAACTTCAACTTTGATTGGTGACTATGCGTCATGATGGGACAGGTGATATGTTCTGCTTTGTGTGCACAAAAAAAGGAAATACTTCAATTATTACACATGTTTAGGCTAATATTTGAAATGTCCAGGGATAAAAAATAAAAAATTCTAGTACCTAAACCTCGTGCGCTACGCAGTATAAGGTTGTCATTGCTCTCCGCTACAGACTCCAAGGTGCGCGCGACCTCTGCGTTTGACACGTAAAAATAAAACATAAAAATGCATATGAAAGTTTTTACCTTTTCTCTTTGACCTTCTTCTCCTTCTCCTTTTGAACTTGCATTTGACTTGACTGCCCGGAGTTCCCGAGGTGCGGGTGTTGCTTTCAAGAACTGATGCCATGTAGTGACAGTGGAGAATCGCGCGAAATAACTTGTTCTGCTTCTTCTTAGCAGTTCGTCATATAAAACAGTCCTTGGTGACGGTGTGGATGATTTCAGACTTCTCTTTATTCCCTTGCCGAACTCTTCTTACCAGGGAGTGCGTGCGTCTCGCTGCTAGAGCACTATGAGTACAATTACTCCTGCAACTCCTGCAAACCTCTGTCTCGAGAGCGACGGTTGTGTTTTCTGGACTGCGCGAGAGCTCACACTGGTGTGATGCCGCCTCCCCTCGCGCAGGTTGTATGTAAAGCGACGTCTAGTTTTCTGCACCTCTGCGAATTTTGCCAGCAGCCACTTTGAATCCAATCATGCAGGAAGCCTATCTATTTGCTACCGCAAATTCTAATTAGACCCAATCATGACTGTCTCCTTGCTGTGACATCACGAGTAGCTCCGCCACCAACCGCCTGCACAAGAGCACGCACCCATTCTTTCCTTCTTCCCTCACTGTCTTGCAAACTCAGCGCCCATTCGGGCTGAGTGATTTGGGTGATGCCTTTCTCGTCCCCCAGGACAAGACATGACACAGAGGTAAAGATCTGCCTGTGACAGACAGGGTTCTTCGTGGTTTGTTTTCACTGTGTGTCTCCTTACATTATTGTCTGTTTGTGTCCATATTGTGCCATGTAGGATTATTGGGATTCTGAGAGGATTATGATTATTATGTTTTTTCAAAAACCTCTCTTGCTCTCTCTCCCTTTAATTCTTTACCAAAGTGTAGGTTCTGTAACATCATTGGCCATACCCCCCCCTTGTTGCTATTGTAAACTGGTTACTCAATGTAATTAGAGCAGTAACAAGACATTTTTTGTCATACCCGTGGTATATGGTCTGATATACCACGTCCGTCAGCCAATGAGCATTCGGGGCTCGAACCACCCAGTTTATAAGAGACATTATATAATTGTATATATTATTAACATACAGCATTATCCAGTTCAAGACAGCAAAATATTCTTACATTTTTGTAACATAGTTATATCATACATGGAGTGGGACAGGATAATGACTGCATGTTATTCTGTGTAAACAATTATTACTATATATGAGGGCTTGACAGATTCATTTTGTTTTGTTTACTCACACACTTGGGACTGTATAGTCAGTGCATAGGCCAACGTAATGCCATTTCATTTGTTTTCTGTGTTCTATTTAGGCCGAGAGGACAGAACAGCAGACGTTATATGAATTTCCACTCCAGAGGTAAAAGTGTTCTGAGTTCTGACAGGTTATTGCCACTGAAAAGTTTGAAGAATATGACATTTTGGCATTTTGTGTTAAAGCACAGTGTTGAGTCTTTCAGAAAGCATTATGTGCTTTCTCTAGCTGGCGGACATTTTGATTCCCCTAGCCCTCAGTGCTCTCTGCAAGGCCAGCTGTATGGTGAAGGTGCTGTGGTGCCAAAAACAGTCACTATCATACAAAAATCACACAATTTTAACTGCAAGCAAGAGCACAATAACTCAGACTATGTAAAAGAAAAAGAGTAAAAATACTGTAGCACTACCAACTGTTTCACAATACTGTATTACAATATCCACTACATAATTACTTTTTACAAATATGTTTAACATGGGAATTAAGCTAAAATAAAAAACAAAACAAATATAACCTAAAATCAGAACCTAAAAAACCTTGTGAAAGTCAGTGATCCAAAACATAAAGCAAACCACCAATCACATTGCCTAATAATAATGCTGATGTTTTCCTGAGAGAAAAAAACACACACACACACACACTCAAAACATACATCAAGCAACATCATGAAGGTTTAACCTTCCTACTCCAATTTATTTCAGTTCTGACATTAAAAAAAGCCCTGCATTTTCAGAAACCTGACATGTTTGCTGATGTCAGTCGGAAGGAAAAGTCACTTTGAGATTCTTTTGTAATGGCGAGCAGGACTAGGGGAGGCTGGAAACATTTCCTGGATGCCGGAGGGGGGAGTGGTGCTGCGCTGCGTAATGTAGCGTTCTCAGGTCTGTCCGATGGGACACAGCCTGCCCCGAGGACACCCACAAATATCCATGTAAATTGCAGTTTAAGAGAAATCAATGGAAGTGACAAGTTGCCAATGCCACTATCTGGGGACGTACTGAAGGTGTGTGGGGTTGAACCATTCACAGATAATACTGAGGAGGGGAAATTTACAGCGGTACGGCTGCAGAGGCTATACACTGTTTAGGAAGTCTATGGAGCGCTATGGGGTACTGTGGCTGATTCCAGGTCGGTTCTTACCCAGATCGAAATGGTCGCTACACTAGAGTCCATACTGCACATTTTCTGTGTTAGAACTGCGTCATTGAAGGACCAAAATTCCTCCTATTTCACTTGTTTCCTGTATTAAAGGTTTCTCTCCATTTCCCAAGTAGCATGTGATTGATGTGCATCTGTTGTGCGACTCCAAAACGTTATATACTTTCAGGGCTCTCCAGCTAGTCAGCCTGTAATAGAGTTCTCTATACTGACCTCTGTCCATGGTGCTGACCTCTCTCCATGGTGCTGACCTCTGTCCATGGTGCTGAACTCTATATGGCACACCCAAACAGAAAAGGAAAATTCTAGATGTGAAACAACAGAAAACATTTTTCAACCCCATGCTTACTCGACCCATGTCTTACTCTAAATACAGGGAGGAAAATACAACCTTTTATAATGTAGCTGTTGTATTGTGCACAAAGCTATATAAGTCATAAACACATGCTATGTGTAGTAACCACATTCATGCATACTGCATGTATTGAACAGCAGGATCTTGTTCCAGTATGTAAGTATTGGTATTACTAGTATTCTTATTATCCCTCATGAGTACTACTATAATTTAATATATCAATTTAAATTGGGCATCACATTTGATGTGATTCATTAGCAATCATTATGTATGTAATATTGTCACTTGATCTTATTCAGCACACCCTTAGGCTAAGCTGTTAATTGTATAATACAGTGTCTCAATATGGACAGTCAGGAATAGAGGGGGCTAGTTGCCTCCCATGGAGATGGAGTAGTCTATGTCTCCATAGCAATAGATGAATTCATCATATCACACCACGCCACATGTGCCACGCATCAAATTAACACCACTCCTCTTCAAACAGGTTTCTGCTTGAAACTGATAACAAGCAAGTGCCATAATTAAGCACCTTTTTACCTCTAACATCATCACCTCAATACACTTACGATCATGTCAGCATCACTGTCATCTGACTCCATAAGGCTACATTTACACAGGCAGCTCAATTCTGATCTTTTGCCAACAATTCAGCAAAATATTAGAATATATCAGCTGCCTGTATAACCCCAGCCTTCGAAACTTACTTCCTTACTCTCCAAGGTTATAATTTCCCTGGATGTGTCAGAAATAGGAATCAGAAGTAATGCACTATATATGGAATAGGGTGCCATTTCAGACATAGACCCTTGCTGTTTTCCTCCTGTGTTATGAAGCTCTACTCCACCCACAGGTCAGGGCTGTGGAGTTGGAGGACAGGGCTGGGTCTGTAGTCCGGAGCCCCGTTCCTTCTTCTCTGTTCTATATGGATATTGGCTTCATCCCAAATGGAACCCTTTAACTATATAGTGCACTACTTTTGAACAAGGCCAATTGGACTCTGTTCAAAGGTAGTGCACTAAATAGGGAATAGGGAACCATTTGGGAGACATATATTGACTTTAAGCTTTGTGGGAGGGATTAGGTTCTGCTGTGGCCTTATCTGGCGCTCAGGCTCCTCACACGGGGCTCCTAGGGAGCTTCAGATCTGCCTTCATCTCCCCTCCACAGACATTTCACTCCTACCGCTGCTCCCTAATCCAGAAGACTGCCTCCTCCTTTCCCTCCTTTCTCTTTCCTCTCCTTTCCTTCCTCTCTCTTTCCTCTCCTTTACCACCTCCTCTCCCTCCACTACTCCACTACTCCTCCTCTCCCTCCTTCTTCCACTGCCTTCTCATCCTCCTCTTCCTCCTCTCCCTCTTCTCCTTTCCCACCCTCCTCACCCTCCACTACTCCTCCTCCTCTCACTCCTCTTCCTCCTCTCCCTTCCCCCTCCTCTCCTCTCCTCCTCCTCTCCTTTCCTCCTCCTCTCCTTTCCCCCTCCTCTCCCTCCCCTCTTCCCCCCTCCTCTCATTTCTTCCTTCTCCTTCTCCACTATTCCTCCCCTCCCTCCTGTTCTTCCTCTACTCATTGTATATATTCTAATCGTGACAAGAGGTTGGGAATGTGTATTTGTGTACCTACACTGTGGTTAGCCACAGGGTTTACAGTGCATTCCAAAGTATTTGCGACCTCTTGACCTTTTTCCACATTTTGTTACTTTACAGCCTTATTCTAAAATTGATTGAATTGTTTTTTTCTCCTCATCAATCTACCCAAAAATACCTCACAATGACAAAGCAAAAACTGTTTTTTAGACAACAACAAAATAAAATAAAAAATATATATGATATATTACATTTACATAAGTATTCAGACCCTTTACTCAGTACTTTGTTGAAGCACATTTGGCAGTGATTACAGCTTCGAGTCGTCTTAGGTATGACGCTACAAGCTCGGCACACCTGTATTTGGGGAGTTTCTCCCATTCTTCTCTGTATATCAGGGATCAAGGTAAGACCCAGATGCAGAGTATTGAAGTAACACTGTTTATTGTAGCAACAGGGGCAGGGAAAGACATGTCAATAGGTCGAAAATCCAGGGAAGGCAACTGTACAGGACGGCAGGCAGACTCAGGTCAGGGACAGGCAGGGTTCAGTAATCCAGAGGTGGAACAAAGGTACAGGATGGCAGGCAAGCTCAGGGTCAGGCAGAGAGGTCAGGTGGGCAGGTACAGGGTCAGGACAGGCATAGGTCAAAACCGGGAGGACTAGCAAAGAGAGGCTGGGAAACGATTGGAGCGGACAGGAAAAACGCAGGTAAGCTTGAACGAACAAAACGACTGGCAACAAACAGACAGAGAAGGCAGGTATGAATACACAGGGAATAATTGGGAAGATGGGCAACACCTGGAGGGGGGTGGAGACAAGCACAAGGACAGGTGAAACAGATCAGGGTGTCACCCCCTAGTTCCTAAAGCTCTGTCAGGTTAGATGGGGAATGTTCGATCGGGTTCGAGTCCCTGCTCTGGCTGGGCCACTCAAGGGCATTCAGAGACTTGTCCAGAAGCCACTCCTGCATTGTCTTGGCTGTGTGCTTACGGTCGTTGTCCTTTTGGAAGGTGAACCTTTGCCCCAGTCGGAGAACCTGAGCGCTCTGGAGCAGGTTTTCATCAAGGATCTCTCTCTACTTTGCTCCGTTCATATTTCCCTCGATCCTGACTATTCTCCCAGTCCCTGCTGTTGAAAAACATCCCCACAGCATGATGCTGTCACCACCATGCTTCACCATAGGGATGGTGCCACTTTTCCTCCAGAAATGACGCTTGGCATTCAGGCCATTCATCAGACTAGAGAATCTTGCTTCTCATGGTCTATGTCCTTTTGGTGACTTTTGGCACATTCCAAGCGGGCTGTCATGTGCCTTTTACTGAGGAGTGGCTTCCGTTTTGCCACTCTACCATAAAGGCCTGATTGGTGGAGTGCTGCAGAGATGGTTGTTCTTCTGGAAGGTTCTCCCATCTCCACGGAGGAACTCTGGAACTCTGTCAAAGTGACCATCGTGGTCTTGGTCACCTCCCTGACCAAGGCCCTTCTCCTCCGATTGCTCAGTTTGGCCGGGCTGCCAGTTCTAGGAAGAGCCTTGGTGGTTCCAACATTTAAGAATGCTGGAGGTCTCCTTTTGGAGGTCTTGGGGACCTTCAATTCTGCAAAAAAATGTTGGTACCTTTCCCTGGGTCTATGCCTCGACACAATCCTGTCTTGGATCTCCACAGACAATTCCTTCGACCTCATTCTGTAACGTCTGCTTCCAACTCAAACTCTCAAACACGTAGATCCCCTGAACACAGCTCACTTTCCAGACCACTTTCCAGCTCACACTCTCAAACACATACGAGATCCCCATATACGCAGCTCACTCTTCAGTTCCCAATCACCTGAATTCTGATCACCTGTTCACACACCTGTATGTCATTATCACACACTATTTAGTTCAGTTCTTTGCACCACATCATTGTGAGCTATTGTTTGTTTTGTGACACGTCTATTCAGAGCTCTGTTTTTCCTGCAATTTAATCCACCCGTGTATGATAGCTTTTGCCTGCCTCACTAACGATGCCTTTTGCCTATTCTCTGCCTGTACTTTAGCCTATCGGATTTTCTGTTATCAACCTATTGCCTGATCTTCCGGACTATGTTACCAGCCTTTTCCCTGCCTGTACCGTTGCCTTATTGGACCCCCTGTGTATGACCTTCTGCCTGCCCCTGGACCCAGCTACCTGCCTCCTCCTGTGGTCCTTTACCAATAAACACCTACTGCGCCCTGCGCTTGAAACCAGCTCTCTGTCTCCCATCGTGTTCATTACACATGGCTTGGTTTTTGCTCTGACATGCACTGTCAACTGTGGGACCTTATATAGACAAGTGTGTGCCTTTCCAAATCATGTTAATATCAATTGATTTACCACATCTGGACTCCAATCAAGTTGTAGAAACATCTCAAGGATGATCAATGGAAACAGGATGCACATGAGCTCAATTTCGAGCCTCGTAGCAAAGGGTCTGAATACTTGGGTAATATGTTTTTTATGTGTAATAAATTTGCAAACATTTCTTAAAACCTGTTTTCGCTTAGTCATTATGGGGTATTGTGTGTTGATTGAAGAGGAAAACAAATATTTTATCAATTTTAGCATAAGACTGTAACGTAACAAAATATGGAAAAAGTTATGTGTATATGTGTTTTCTATATAGTGCACATTTTATGTTGGTATCTAACAGAATCCCTCGCATAAGATATCAGAACCTCAAGGGTCTCTTCCTGGACAAATGAAGCTAAAAATAATAATACTCATCTGTACAATCTAGGAAGTGCAGTTCACCTGCTTTTGAAGTATGATATCTCTTCTGAATGACTTCATTCTTTTCACAACACCATTCCTCATTTATCACATTATAGGTCTTTGAAACGAGTGTCTGTCTAGCGTGTGGCGGTCTTGGAAGGCACAGTTAAAGACATTAGTGAAAGCACTTGAATAGCCCCTTTTGGCTCCACCATTCATGGTGGATATGGTTGTACTGTCATAAATAAGAGTGGGAGAAAAAACAATTAACTCTTTATGTCAGCAAGGTTTAAGGGCATCGCATAATCTTTCTGGTTATGTATACAGCAGATTGAGGAAGTGGGAGTGGATCCAGAATGACTTATTGTAGTGTTTGCACTGATGTTTACACTAGAAATGACATGCGGTGAATGTAATGTGATACATGTAACTGCTTCACGTTGTTGCTTCTTCACTGGAGGAAACAGAAAAGCTGATTTGGACTCCCCACAATGTAAGTAA
This sequence comes from Oncorhynchus nerka, assembly GCF_034236695.1. NCBI lineage: Eukaryota > Metazoa > Chordata > Actinopteri > Salmoniformes > Salmonidae > Oncorhynchus > Oncorhynchus nerka. Next base: position 29,318,220 of record NC_088417.1, read on the forward strand.
TATTTCCTATTCCTAAATAGCGTTGCAAATTTGTTTTGAATTGTACAATATTTCCCCGAACAATACATCTGGGATTCCACCAACCAGGATTTCTGGAAAACCAGGGAATTTTGTAAGGCGTCTAGGTGTAGCAGGTAAGGCAGAGTCAGGCGCGGGACACAGAGATGAGTAATACACACACAAAATCAAATCAAATCAAATTTTATTTGTCACATACACATGGTTAGCAGATGTTAATGCGAGTGTAGCGAAATGCTTGTGCTTCTAGTTCCGACAATGCAGTAATAACCAACACGACAAATATTCCAAGGGAAAAAATAATCAAGCTCACAAATACAGACTAACTTACAATGAACAAACGCGCACAAAACCATGGGGGAATCAGTGGGTTAAATAAGGAACATATAATTATGGGAATGGAAACCAGGTGTGTACAATGAAGACAAAACAAATGAAAAATGAAAAGTGGATCGGTGGCGGCTAGAAAACCAGTGACGTCGGAAGCCGAACAAGGAGAGGGACCAATTTTAGGAAAAGTTACTGCATTTCTGCAACCCTATTCCTGAATATGCAAACCCTGCAGAATCTGTGACTTTCAGTATAGTACAAAAAAGTAATTATTTTATAATGTAACACTGGTTTTGGTACGTACACTACAATAACTATGATAGGATCAGAAGGCTTTTTAATTGATGATTCAAGGTTGATTGTCAGGAAAATGTTAATAACATATTCAGTTTCAAAAAATCCTATAATATTCTGGTGTTCTACGTAGCCTTCGAATATTAACTGGTTTATTTAAATCAAACAGGCAGCCTGAATAGGAACTAACATTATTGCCCTTAATGTCACATAACATTATCTACACTGTAGTTCCACACAATGGCTCCATTGTGTCCTTTACTGAGTGGGGCTTATCAGGGAAAGACAGGGAAGGAGAAAATGGTAAAAAGAGGAGAAAATATAAATGAGGTCTCTATTTACCTACTGAAGGAGAGAGTCCTATAGAGTCTGCAACTTCAGGGCACTGAGTAACTTACCTATCCTTAACTAACTACTTGTGCTACGTTTCCAGGCTTTTGCCCTTTTGTTGGTGTTTGGTAGGTGTGTTACAGGCAGATATAAAACTAAATCTGTTGTTACAGTGAGAGGGAGGTGAGTAGAGTAGAGCAGGTCTTGGGTTAAGGCTGTTTGTTGTGCCAGTACTGATCAGCTCCTTGGCTGCAGGTGAACTATAGAGCTGCATTTGGATTACATTGCTCAACTCGACTACTCATTCATGTCAGGTACAGTGGTGAGAGAGTCGAGAGCACTCACCATGACTGGGGTTCAGAACAGATGATTCACACACTCCGGTGGAACATTGGACGAAGGAAGGGGAGAAGATGTAGGAAGTGAATGGTATAGAGTCTCCTTGATTGGTCTTTGTGTGGTTGGAAGCCAGTTGAACTAGTAACTATAACATGAATAACTTCTACGCAAACTGGGAACATTCCTAGGACATTAGCTTAGATTAGATTCCCGTTAAGTTCTCGTTAAGAGTTTTATCTAACATCAGGATGATAATATCATTAAAAACATTTAGAAAATGTTCAGATAATCTTTTTTATCAAATCTATTTATCAACAATGAAATATCCTTGGAATGTTCTCTGAACATTCACTAAAATGTGCACAACTGAGGGCCTCCCGGGTGGCGCAGTGGTTAAGGGCGCTGTACTGCAGCGCCAGCTGTGCCACCAGAGACTCTGGGTTCGCGCCCAGAATCTGTCGTAACCGGCTGCGACCGGGAGGTCTGTGGGGCGAAGCACAATTGGCCTAGCGTCGTCTGGGTTAGGGAGGGTTTGGCCATTAGGGAAATCCTTGTCTCATCGCGCACCAGCAACTCCAGTGGCGGGCCGGGCGCAGTGAGTGCTAACCAAGGTTGCCAGGTGCATGGTGTTTCCTCCGACACATTGGGTTGTGTACAAATGCGTGCACCAAGATGCAATTTGATGCGTGGTAAATTTACTGTTGAAGGATAAAGAGTAGGCTACAGATGAGCATAGGTGTTTTTAGGACTTCCACACATGGGGGAACATTTGCCTTTTAAAAACACTTTTCTTGCAATTTTACATAATTTACATAAAAGAAGAAATGAGCTGAATCTTTTTTAATACCACACTAATGACCAAAATCAGTGGCTACTCTGACACTGACAAACTGAGATCAATCTGGTCTTGAATTCAAAACAAACAATAGCCCAGGCCAATGAAGCGACCCACATAATGTACAATATTGTATATATTAAATGTACCAGTTAAATGTTTGGACACACCTACTCATAGGCTATTGCCAAGACTAGTGCATTGGCCAGTTGTAAGGGGTAGTTGTAAGGGGTGCGTACTGGCGGCAGAGAAGTCAGACGCAGGAGAGCAAAAACTGTGTTACAACGGTGCAGTTTAATAATAAAAATCACCGTAAACAGAACAATCAATACAATGGGTAGAAAACCCGTCGCACACCAGACATAACGTGCACAAGCACATACATTAAACAATTCCTGACAAGGTCATGGGGGGGAACAGAGGGTTAAATACACAACATGTAATGATGGAATTGAAACCAGGTGTGTGGGAAGACAAGACAAAACAAATGGAAAATGAAAAGTGGATCGATGATGGCTAGAAGACCGGCGACGCCGACCGCTGCCCGAACAAGGAGAGGAACCAACTTCTGCGGAAGTCGTGACAGTAGTAGCCTATGGCTCCATCTTCATCATTAGGTGAGTCAGTTTGTGTCACTGGAAATGTTATTTAGTTGCCTACTGTAGCCTATACTATACAGTATATACATACAGTACCAGTCAAAGTTTGGACACACCTACTCATTCCAGAGTTTTTATTTTTTCTACATTTTAGAATAATAGTTAAGACATCAAAACCATGAAATAACACATTTGGAGTCATGTAGTACCCAAAAAAGTGTTAAACAAATACAAACATATTTGAGATTTGAGATTCTTCAAAGTAGCCACCCTTTGCCTTGATAACAGCTTTGCACACTCTTGGCATTCTCTCAACCAGCTTCACATGGCATTCTATTGAAGGAGTTCCCACATGTGCTGAGCACTTATCAGATGCTTTTCCTTCACTCTGTGTTCCAACTCATCCCAAGCCATCTCAATTGGGTTGAGGTCAGGTGATTGTGGAGGCCAGGTCATCTGATGCAGCAGACAGAGATGGCCGCCTCGCTTCGCGTTCCTAGGAAACTATGCAGTTTTTTGTTATTGTGTTATTTCTTACATTAGTACCCCAGGTCATCTTAGGTTTCATTACATACAGTCGAGAAGAACTACTGAACATAAGAGCAGCATCAACTCACCATCAGTACGACTAAGAATATGACTTTCGCGAAGCGGATCCTGTGTACTGCCTTTCACCCAGGACAACGGAATGGATCCCAGCCGGCGACCCAAAAAAACGACTTCGTAAAAGGGGGAAACGGAGCGGTCTTCTGGTCAGACTCCGGAGACGGGCACATCGTGCACCACTCCCTAGCATTCTACTCGCCAATGTCCAGTCTATTGACAACAAGGTTGATGAAATCCGAGCAAGGGTAGCATTCCAGAGGGACATCAAAGACTGTAACGTTCTTTGCTTCACAGAAACATGGCTCACTGGAGAGACGCTATCGGAATCGGTGCAGCCAGCGGGTTTCTCCACGCATCGCGCCGACAGAAACAAACATCTTTCTGCTAAGAAGAGGAGCGGGGGCGTATGCTTCATGGTTAACGTGACGTGGTGTGATCATAACAACATACAGGTACTCAAGTCCTTCTGTTCACCTGATTTAGAATTCCTCACAATCAAATGTCGACGGCATTATCTTCCAAGGGAATTCTCTTCGATTATAATCACAGCCGTATATATTCCCCCCAAGCAGACACATCGATGGCTCTGAACAAACTTTATTGACTCTTTGCAAACTGGAATCCATTTATCCGGAGGCTGCATTCATTGTAGCTGGGGATTTTAACAAGGCTAATCTGAAAACAAGACTCCCTAAATTTTATCAGCATATCGATTGCGCAACCAGGGCTGGAAAAACCTTGGATCACTGCTATTCTAACTTCCGCGACGCATATAAGGCCCTGCCCCGCCCTCCTTTCGGAAAAGCTGACCACGACTCCATTTTGTTGATCCCTGCCTACAGACAGAAACTAAAACAAGAAGCTCCCGCGCTGAGGTCTGTTCAACGCTGGTCCGACCAATCTGATTCCACACTCCAAGACTGCTTACATCACGTGGACTGGGATATGTTTCGTATTGCGTCAGACAACAACATTGACGAATACGCTGATTCGGTGAGCGAGTTCATTAGAACGTGCGTTGAAGATGTCGTTCCCATAGCAACGATTAAAACATTCCCAAACCAGAAACCGTGGATTGATGGCAGCATTCGCGTGAAACTGAAAGCCCAAACCACTGCTTTTAATCAGGGCAAGGTGACCGGAAACATGACCGAATACAAACAGTGTAACTATTCCCTCCGCAAGGCAATCAAACAAGCTAAGCGTCAGTATAGAGACAAAGTAGAATCTCAATTCAACGGCTCAGACACAAGAGGTATGTGGCAGGGTCTACAGTCAATCACGGATTACAAAAAGAAAACCAGGCAGACTAAATAACTTTTTTGCCCGCTTTGAGAACAATACAGTGCCACTGACACGGCCCGCAACTAAAACATGCAGACTCTCCTTCACTGCAGCTGACGTGAGGAAAACATTTAAACGTGTCAACCCTCGCAAGGCTGCAGGCCCAGACGACATCCCCAGCCGCGCCCTCAGAGCATGCGCAGACCAGCTGGCTGGTGTGTTTACGGACATATTCAATCAATCCCTATCCCAGTCTGTTGTTCCCACATGCTTCAAGAGGGCCATCATTGTTCCTGTTCCCAAGAAAGCTAAGGTAACTGAGCTAAACGACTACCGCCCCGTAGCACTCACTTCCGTCATCATGAAGTGCTTTGAGAGACTAGTCAAGGACCATATCACCTCCACCCTACCTGACACCCTAGACCCACTCCAATTTGCTTACCGCCCAAATAGGTCCACAGACGATGCAATCTCAACCACACTGCACACTGCCCTAACCCACCTGGACAAGAGGAATACCTATGTGAGAATGCTGGGTCTCGAACCCCGCCCTGTGCAACTGGGTACTGGACTTCCTGACGGGCCGCCCCCAGGTGGTGAGGGTAGGCAACAACATTTCCACCCCGCTGATCGTTCTGAGCCCTCTCCTGTACTCCCTGTTCACCCACGACTGCGTGGCCACGCACGCCTCCAACTCAATCATCAAGTTTGCGGATGACACAACAGTGGTAGGCTTGATTACCAACAACGACGAGACGGCCTACAGGGAGGAGGTGAGGGCCCTCGGAGTGTGGTGTCAGGAAAATAACCTCACACTCAACGTCAACAAAACTAAGGAGATGATTGTGGACTTCAGGAAACAGCAGAGGGAACACCCCCCTATCCACATTGATGGGACAGTAGTGGAGAGGGTAGTAAGTTTTAAGTTCCTCGGCGTAGACATCACAGACAAACTGAATTGGTCCACCCACACAGACAGCATCGTGAAGAAGGCGCAGCAGCGCCTCTTCAACCTCAGGAGGCTGAAGAAATTCGGCTTGTCACCAAAAGCACTCACAAACTTCTACAGATGCACAATCGAGAGCATCCTGTCGGGCTGTATCACCGCCTGGTACGGCAACTGCTCCGCCTACAACCTTAAGGCTCTCCAGAGGGTAGTGAGGTCTGCACAACACATCACCGGGGGCAAACTACCTGCCCTCCAGGACACCTACACCACTCGATGTCACAGGAAGGCCATAAAGATCATCAAGGACAACAACCACCCGAGCCACTGCCTGTTCACCCCGCTATCATCCAGAAGGCGAGGTCAGTACAGGTGCATCAAAGCTGGGACCAAGAGACTGAAAAACAGCTTCTATCTCAAGGCCATCAGACTGTTAAACAGCCACCACTAACATTGAGTGGCTGCTGCCAACACACTGACTCAACTCCAGCCACTTTAATAATGGGAATTGATGGGAAATTATGTAAAATATATCACTAGCCACTTTAAAAAATGCTACCTAATATAATGTTTACATACCCTACATTATTCATCTCATATGTATATGTATATACTGTACTCTATATCATCTACTGCATATTTATGTAATACATGAATCACTAGCCACTTTAACTATGCCACTTTGTTTACATACTCATCTCATATGTATATACTGCACTCAATACCATCTACTGTATCTTGCCTATGCCGCTCTGTACCATCACTCACTCATATATCTTTATGTACATATTCTTATCCCCTTACACTTGTGTCTATAAGGTAGTAGTTTTGGAATTGTTAGCTAGATTACTTGTTGGTTATTACTGCATTGTCGGAACTAGAAGCACAAGCATTTCGCTACACTCGCATTAACATCTGCTAACCATGTGTATGTGACAAATAAAATTTGATTTGATTGATTTGATCCTTCACACTCCTTCTTGGTCAAATAGCCCTTATGCAGCCTGGAGGTGTGTTGGGTCATTGTCCTGTTCAAAAACAAATGATAGTCTCACTAAGGGCAAACCAGATGGGATGGCGTATCGCTGCAGAATGCTGTGGTAGCCATGCTGGTTAAGTGTGCCTTGAATTCTAAATAAATCACAGTGTCACCAACAAAGCACCCCCACACCATCACACCTCCTCCTCCGTGCTTCACGGTAGGAACAACACATGCGGAGATCATCCGTTCACCTGCTCTGCATTTCACAAAGACACGGCGGTTGGAACCAAAAATCTAACATTTGGACTAAAATCTAACACTTAGTAACATAATATGGAGAATAAACAGAGCGCATCTTCAAGATCCGAAATGTATTAAATACATAAACGAAAAAATACCTTTACCATTACAAATGTAGCCGTAGAGTGCAGAGAAAAGCATGACCCCCAACATAATTTGGGATGCTTTTAAGGTGTACATTAGGGGAATGATAATCTCATACTAGGCAAAAGTTAAATCTGAGTTAAAAATTAACATGAAAGAAAAATAAACCACTATCTTAGAAACAAAGTCCATAAAAATCTTTACAATGTAAAGGTAAATAAGAAAAGAAAATGTCTGAACTAGATGGAATATGATCTTTTATTTTTGAAGAGAGCCAACAACTACAGGTTAAACTCATAAAGCATACTATTTAGTGGTGTGGGGGCTGTGCTTTGGCAAAGTGGGTGGGGTTATATCCTTCCTGTTTGGCCCTGTCCGGGGGTGTCCTCGGATTGGGCCACAGTGTCTCCTGACCCCTCCTGTCTCAGCCTCCAGTATTTATGCTGCAGTAGTTTATGTGTCGGGGGGCTAGGGTCAGTTTGTTATATCTGGAGTACTTCTCCTGTCCTATTCGGTGTCCTGTGTGAATCTAAGTGTGCGTTCTCTAATTCTCTCCTTCTCTCTTTCTTTCTCTCTCTCGGAGGACCTGAGCCCTAGGACCATGCCCCAGGACTACCTGACATGATGACTCCTTGCTGTCCCCAGTCCACCTGGCCGTGCTGCTGCTCCAGTTTCAACTGTTCTGCCTTATTATTATTCGACCATGCTGGTCATTTATGAACATTTGAACATCTTGGCCATGTTCTGTTATAATCTCCACCCGGCACAGCCAGAAGAGGACTGGCCATCCCACATAGCCTGGTTCCTCTCTAGGTTTCTTCCTAGGTTTTGGACTTTCTAGGGAGTTTTTCTTAGCCACCGTGCTTCTACACCTGCATTGCTTGCTGTTTGGGGTTTTAGGCTGGGTTTCTGTACAGCACTTTGAGATATCAGCTGATGTACGAAGGGCTATATAAATACATTTTTGATTTGATTTGATATTTAATGGCAATTAAATCTGGCAAACACCTCACAGCCCTCACAAAATGAACACACGCCAAACCGGTTATAATTTTAAAAGATAGGGATCTAAATGTTTTAATTAAAAACAACGACCCTGTTAATAACACTTTATAAGTTAGAACAGTTGGACTGATCCTCCAGCCTTCTTAGACACAATAACCTTGAAGCAACAGCAGGTAAAACGAATCAACCCAGAATAAGTAATAGACACTGTTAAAACATTTGTGCTGAGGACAGCACCGGGGGATGTACGGCTTTCCCATGTCATTTTATTTGATATTCTGGGACAAAGTAGCACTCCAATTTACTCAAATTACAACACACATGTCACTTAATTCAGTTCCATGTGTCAAACAGTTATTTTAGTTAAAACCAGGAAGATCTGATGAGTCCCCTGCAGATTACAGACCTATACATTTTATAAATTGCAACGATAAAATAATAACAAAACTCATAAGCAACAGAATGGCAAAAGTATTACCAGACTTAATACATATTAATCAAACAAGGTTTATTCAGAAATAAACACAAAGGAATACAAAAACATGTTTTCGTAAAATAAAATACGCTAATACACAAGATGTAGATATATCAATGTCTGTTGATGCTGATAAGGCTTTCAACCATCTTGAATGGCCTTTTTTTTTACCCTTTTTTCTCCCCAATTGGTAGTTACAGTCTTGTCCCATCGCTGTAACTCCCGTACGGACTCAGGAGAGACAAAGGGCAAGAGCCGTGCGTCCTCCGAAACACAACCCCACCAAGCTGCACTGGTTCTTGACACAATGCACGCTTAACTCGGAAGCTAGCCACACCAATGTGTCGGAGGTAACACTGTACACCTGGTGATGGTGCGTGCGCCCGGCCCGCCACAGGAGTCGCTAGAGCGCGATGGGACAAGGCCAGCCAAACCCTCCCCTAACCCAGACGTCGCCTAATGGGTCTCCCGGTCGCAACCGGCTCTGACACAGCCCGGTATCAAACCAGGATCTGTAGTAACGCAGCTAGCACTGCAATGCCATTGCCTTAGACCGCTGCGCCTCTCGGGAGGCCCTTTGAATGGCCTTTTCTATTAAAAACTTTGGAAGCATTCAACTTTCCAGCTGAAATTATGCATTTAATAAAAAAGGTTCTGTATATCAAACATTCCTAATATTAAGTTGCACCCCCTTTTGCAATCAGAACAGCCTCAATTTGTCTGGCATGGACTACACTATAGCATTCCACAGTGATGCTGGCCCATGTTGACTCCAATGCTTCCCACAATTGTGTCAAGTTGGCTGGATGTCCTTTTCTTGATTTTTGACACATTCAAACCAGTGCACCTGGCACCTAAAACCATACCCCATTCAAAGGCACTCAAATCTTTTGTCCTGCCAATTCACCCTCTGAATGGCACACACAATCCATGTCTCAATTTTCTCTAGGCTTAAAAATCCTTATTTAACCTGTCTCCTCCCCTTCATCTACATTAATTGAAGTGGATTTAACAGGTGGCATCAATAAGGGATCATAGCTTTAACCTGGATTCACCTGGTCAGTCTATGTCATGGAAAGAGCAGGTGTTCCTAATGTTTTGTACACTGTGTATAGCCATGGCAATATGGTCAATCAGGAATTCCATGCTTCCTTTTTAGCATTCTTAGACATAACAAACCCAGGGAAATACTGGCAACTGGGTTATTCACCATCACTTCACTCATCCTCTTTATACTGTACGCTGCATACTCCTGGGCCCATATTTACAAGGTATCCAAGACTATGAGTGCTAATCTAGGATCAGTCGCTTTTCAGATCATGAAAAATAAGCGAGGGGAGACTATATTAAGCATCTCACAGTAGGAATTACAAGTTGTACACAATGTTTTAATTTATACAGTTAGTCTAAATTCCGCATTCCGACAGAATTTATAAATCTGGACGAAATAAAGAGATCCTTTGTTTTAATAGAATATAACTGAGCCTCAATTTCATATATATATTTTTTTAATTACATGGTTTGTTATTATTTTTGTATCCATTTATTAAGCAATGAGTAATGCAAGTCTTGGCGATATCGACTCTGCTCCTTCAGGGTAGCTTACTGTCCAAGCAAAGCATCAAAATAAAATAGCCTACAGGCAGTGAGCGTGGTAAACTAGTCCAATCCCCCCCGGCAGGAACACAGAATCTTACAGGTGGAGTCTAGAGTGGTGGTGGGAGCATGAATCCAGCTCATAGTAACAGTAGAAGAAGCGACAGCAGGATGAGTGTGTAGACCCGGTCATCTTAAATAGACCGCCAAATAAGGTTGGCGTGATTGATGCTAGCTTCTTAATTGATGCCATCTCGGCTGATGCTTCAGCCTGTCTTAACTGGCTTTGCTTAATTTAAAAGAATATGCGGGATTGAACCTGTAATTCAGAACTGCAGCCAGATAATTAACCCACCAGGGGACATCTGTGGCCTTGTGTTTTTGTGTTGTTGCAGTCAAATACTGTACATTATGGCCAATCATGACATAGATCACAATTTCTAAGTTGATAAAATGTTCCCATCCTCTTCATATGCAGTGTACTTGTAACACTGTATGTTGTGATTTCCTTTCTTCATCAACTGTTGAAAGTCTTATGAAATGTGACTTTAGTTGGATAGAGCTTCCTTTAAATAGCGTGTACACTAGTGTACTCAATATGATACAGATTCAGAAAATAAACATTATAGAATCATTCGCACAACTGGAGAGTTTTTGTGTTTTGAGAATACAGTGGGGCAAAAAAGTATTTAGTCAGCCACCAATTGTGCAAGTTCTCCTACTTACATTTACATTTAAGTCATTTAGCAGACGCTCTTATCCAGAGCGACTTACAAATTGGTGCGTTCACCTTAAGACATCCAGTGGAACAGCCACTTTACAATAGTGCATCTAAATCTTTTAAGGGAGGGGGGGGGGGGTGAGAAGGATTACTTTATCCTATCCTAGGTATTCCTGAAAGAGGTGGGGTTTCAGGTGTCTCCGGAAGGTGGTGATTGACTCCGCTGTCCTGGCGTCGTGAGGGAGTTTGTTCCACCATTGGGGGGCCAGAGCAGCGAACAGTTTTGACTGGGCTGCGTGGGAACTGTACTTCCTCAGTGGTAGGGAGGCGAGCAGGTCAGAGGTGGATGAACGCAGTGCCCTTGTTTGGGTGTAGGGCCTGATCAGAGCCTGGAGGTACTGAGGTGCCGTTCCCCTCACAGCTCCGTAGGCAAGCACCATGGTCTTGTAGCGGATGCGAGCTTCAACTGGAAGCCAGTGGAGAGAGCGGAGGAGCGGGGTGACGTGAGAGAACTTGGGAAGGTTGAACACCAGACGGGCTGCGGCGTTCTGGATGAGTTGTAGGGGTTTAATGGCACAGGCAGGGAGCCCAGCCAACAGCGAGTTGCAGTAATCCAGACGGGAGATGACAAGTGCCTGGATTAGGACCTGCGCCGCTTCCTGTGTGAGGCAGGGTCGTACTCTGCGGATGTTGTAGAGCATGAACCTACAGGAATGGGCCACCGCCTTGATGTTAGTTGAGAACGACAGGGTGTTGTCCAGGATCACGCCAAGGTTCTTAGCGCTCTGGGAGGAGGACACAATGGAGTTGTCAACCGTGATGGCGAGATCATGGAACGGGCAGTCCTTCCCCTGCCACCTGGTCATCAGAAGGGGGAAAGGAGAAGATTAATTGTGTGTCGTCTGCATAGCAATGATAGGAGAGACCATGTGAGGTTATGACAGAGCCGAGTGACTTGGTGTATAGCGAGAATAGGAGAGGGCCTAGAACAGAGCCCTGGGGGACGCCAGTGGTGAGAGCGCGTGGTGAGGAGACAGATTCTCGCCACGCCACCTGGTAGGAGCGACCTGTCAGGTAGGACGCAATCCAAGCGTGGGCCGCGCCGGAGATGCCCAACTCGGAGAGGGTGGAGAGGAGGATCTGATGGTTCACAGTATCGAAGGCAGCCGATAGGTCTAGAAGGATGAGAGCAGAGGAGAGAGAGTTAGCTTTAGCAGTGCGGAGGGCCTCCGTGATACAGAGAAGAGCAGTCTCAGTTGAATGACTAGTCTTGAAACCTGACTGATTTGGATCAAGAAGGTCATTCTGAGAGAGATAGCGGGAGAGCTGGCCAAGGACGGCACGTTCAAGAGTTTTGGAGAGAAAAGAAAGAAGGGATACTGGTCTGTAGTTGTTGACATCGGAGGGATCGAGTGTAGGTTTTTTCAGAAGGGGTGCAACTCTCGCTCTCTTGAAGACAGAAGGGACGTAGCCAGCGGTCAGGGATGAGTTGATGAGCGAGGTGAGGTAAGGGAGAAGGTCTCCGGAAATGGTCTGGAGAAGAGAGGAGGGGATAGGGTCAAGCGGGCAGGTTGTTGGGCGGCCGGCCGTCACAAGACGCGAGATTTCATCTGGAGAGAGAGGGGAGAAAGAGGTCAGAGCACAGGGTAGGGCAGTGTGAGCAGAACCAGCGGTGTCGTTTGACTTAGCAAACGAGGATCGGATGTTGTCGACCTTCTTTTCAAAATGGTTGACGAAGTCATCTGCAGAGAGGGAGGAGGGGGAGGGGGAGGAGGATTCAGGAGGGAGGAGAAGGTGGCAAAGAGCTTCCTAGGGTTAGAGGCAGATGCTTGGAATTTAGAGTGGTAGAAAGTGGCTTTAGCAGCAGAGACAGAAGAGGAAAATGTAGAGAGGAGGGAGTGAAAGGATGCCAGGTCCGCAGGGAGGCGAGTTTTCCTCCATTTCCGCTCGGCTGCCCGGAGCCCTGTTCTGTGAGCTCGCAATGAGTCGTCGAGCCACGGGGCGGGAGGGGAGGACCGAGTCGGCCTGGAGGATAGGGGACATAGAGAGTCAAAGGATGCAGAAAGGGAGGAGAGGAGGGTTGAGGAGGCAGAATCAGGAGATAGGTTGGAGGTTTGAGCAGAGGGAAGAGATGATAGGATGGAAGAGGAGAGAGTAGCGGGGGAGAGAGAGCGAAGATTGGGACGGCGCGATACCATCCGAGTAGGGGCAGTGTGGGAAGTGTTGGATGAGAGCAAGAGGGAAAAGGATACAAGGTAGTGGTCGGAGACTTGGAGGGGAGTTGCAGTGAGGTTAGTGGAAGAACAGCATCTAGTAAAGATGAGGTCGAGCGTATTGCCTGCCTTGTGAGTAGAGGGGGAAGGTGAGAGGGTGAGGTCAAAAGAGGAGAGGAGTGGAAAGAAGGAGGCAGAGAGGAATGAGTCAAAGGTAGACGTGGGGAGGTTAAAGTCGCCCAGAACTGTGAGAGGTGAGCCATCCTCAGGAAAGGAGCTTATCAAGGCATCAAGCTCATTGATGAACTCTCCGAGGGAACCTGGAGGGCGATAAATGATAAGGATGTTAAGCTTGAAAGGGCTGGTAACTGTGACAGCATGGAATTCAAAGGAGGCGATAGACAGATGGGTAAGGGGAGAAAGAGAGAATGACCACTTGGGAGAGATGAGGATCCCGGTGCCACCACCCCGCTGACCAGAAGCTCTCGGGGTGTGCGAGAACACGTGGGCGGACGAAGAGAGAGCAGTAGGAGTAGCAGTGTTATCTGTGGTGATCCATGTTTCCGTCAGTGCCAAGAAGTCGAGGGACTGGAGGGAGGCATAGGCTGAGATGAACTCTGCCTTGTTGGCCGCAGATCGGCAGTTCCAGAGGCTACCGGAGACCTGGAACTCCACGTGGGTCGTGCGCGCTGGGACCACCAGATTAGAGTGGCCGCGGCCACGCGGTGTGGAGCGTTTGTATGGTCTGTGCAGAGAGGAGAGAACAGGGATAGACAGACACATAGTTGACAGGCTACAGAAGAGGCTACGCTAATGCAAAGGAGATTGGAATGACAAATGGACTACACGTCTCGAATGTTCAGAAAGTTAAGCTTACGTAGCAGGAATCTTATTGACTAAAATAATTCAAATGATACAGTACTGCTGAAGTAGGCTAGCTGGCAGTGGCTGCGTTGTTGTTGTTCTATCTCTCTATAGTGCTGTTTCTTGTATTATGGTCTCTTGTTTCTTTAGAGGTTTCACTTTGTTGTCCTTTTTCTTTTCCTTTTTCTTCTGTCCTTATTTTGTCTTCCTTTCTTCTGTTAACTAGATATTTTTACTTACTTACTTAAAAAGATGAGAGAGGCCTGTAATTTTCATCATAGGTACACTTCAACTATGACAGACCAAATGAGAAAAAAAATCCAGAAAATCACATTGTAGGATTTGTAATGAATTTATTTGCAAATTATGGTGGAAAATAAGTATTTGGTCACCTACAAACAAGCAAGATTTCTGGCTCTCACAGACCTGTAACTTCTTCTTTAACAGGCTCCTCTGTCCTCCACTTGTTACCTGTATTAATGGCACCTGTTTGAACTTGTTATCAGTATAAAAGACACCTGTCTACAACCTCAAACAGTCACACTCCAAACTCCACTATGGCCAAGACCAAAGAGCTGTCAAAGGACACCAGAAACAAAATTGTAGACCAGCACCAGGCTGGGAAGACTGAATATGCAATAGGTAAGCAGCTTGGTTTGAAGAAATCAACTGTGGGAGCAATTATTAGGAAATGGAAGACATACAAGACCACTGATAATCTCCCTCGATCTGGGGATCCACGCAAGATCTCACCCCGTGGGGTCAAAATGATCACAAGAACGGTGAGCAAAAGTCCCAGAACCACACGGGGGGACCTAGTGAATGACCTGCAGATAGCTGGGACCAAAGTAACAAAGCCTACCTTCAGTAACAAACTACGCTGCCAGGGACTCAAATCCTGCAGTGCCAGACGTGTCCCCCTGCTTAAGCCAGTACATGTCCAGGCCCGTCTGAAGTTTGCTAGAGAGCATTTGGATGATCCAGAAGAAGATTGGGAGAATGTCATATGGTCAGATGAAACCAAAATATAACTTTTTGGTAAAAACTCAACTCGTCGTGTTTGGAGGACAAAGAATGCTGAGTTGCATCCAAAGAACACCATACCTACTGTGAAGCATGGGGGTGGAAACATCATGCTTTGGGGCTGTTTTTCTGCAAAGGGACCAGGACGACTGATCCGTGTAAAGGAAACAATGAATGGGGCCATGTATCGTGAGATTTTGAGTGAAAACCTCCTTCCATCAGCAAGGGCATTGAAGATGAAACGTGGCTGGGTCTTTCAGCATGACAATGATCCCAAACACACCGGCCGGGCAACGAAGGAGTGGCTTCGTAAGAAGCATTTCAAGGTCCTGGAGTGGCCTAGCCAGTCTCCAGATCTCAACCCCATAGAAAATCTTTGGAGGGAGTTGAAAGTCCGTGTTGCCCAGCAACAGCCCCAAAACACTACTGCTCTAGAGGAGTCAAAACTCGTACAAAGTGACATCAAAGCATGGAGGAATGGGTCAAAATACCAGCAACAGTGTGTGAAAACCTTGTGAAGACTTACAGAAAACGTTTGACCTCTGTCATTGCCAACAAAGGGTATATAACAAAGTATTGAGATAAACTTTTGTTATTGACCAAATACTTATTTTCCACCATAAATTGCAAATAAATTCATTAAAAATCCTAAAATGTGATTTTCTGGATTTTTTTTCTTCTCATTTTGTCTGTCATAGTTGCAGTGTACCTGTGATGAAAATGACAGGCCTCTCTCATCTTTTTAAGTGGGAGAACTTGCACAATTGGTGGCTGACTAAATACTTTTTTGCCCCACTGTATATATTTTGAGATGTCCCCACAATTTTCCCACCAGAATGTTCCCTAATGAAACATTCTGGGAACCTCTAAAGAACAGATGCAATGTGTTCTAGGAACGTTCTTGCAACATCAGGCAAATGTTTAAAGCAAACATTCTATAATCATCCCCCCCAGCCGGACAGTTTTTGTGTTATGAGAACAATTTTGGTTTGCTGGTTACATCATGAAAATACAATTTTATCCATTTGAGTTTATCACTTCCTGTGAGTACATTTTTAAATGAGCATTTGCAGGGTTAACTGTTCCAACCACCATTCCATTGACCTGACACCATGATGATATTTGGGGCATATGCTGTCTCCTTGCCCTGTTACTGAGGTCTTTGTGATTTACACGGTCAAACATTATTAACTGTAGTGGTTTTAACCTGACAACAAACACAGGACAAGGACGGGAGTGAAGGTCAAAACGGCTTCACACAAACAGGGCTTGAGTCTGCTACTCAAATACAGTGTACCAAACAGATTGGACAAAAAATATATAGAAATATACACATCACTGGTTTGGCTTTAATGTAAAAAAAAAACAGGAACAAAACATGCTTTTATGTGCTACTCATTAATACAACATAATTAAATGTGAATAGTTAACTGACATGATGTATGATGTGCCTTGCTTTACATATTCCTGTGAATGAGTTAAATTGAATAGTCAAATACTTTCTCAAACACTTTGTTAAGAAAAGTAGTCATCATGTACAAGGTCCCGTGTAGCTCAGTTGGTAGAGCATGGTGCTTGCAACGCCAGGGTTGGGGCTTTGATTTCAACGGGGGACCAGTATCAAAATGTATCCACTCACTACTGTAAATCGCCCTGGATTAGAGCGTCAGCTAAATGTAATACGGACGGTTGTTGTTGAATAGCAATATATTCAGATGTATCCCATGTGCAGTATGTTTCACACTGTGGTTGAAAATGACCCCCTGACCTTACATTTCTCACCCCCTACTTGGGTGAAATGAGTAAACAGAGGCTAGCTCATCATTCCCCACAGATCCCCAAAGGCCTTGAAGTTCCTCTATATCACATTTTGAAGACTGAGATTAATTGCCTCTTTTACGTCCTGACAGTAATCCTTGAAAATTCTTCTTCTTCTTCTCCCTATAGCTCTGAGCACAGCCACGACAAGACAGCTAGCACCTCAGCCTGCCTCCTGCCTCCCTCCCCACCGCTACAACAGCAACTCAGCTGCCTGTATCCCTGCCCCCCTCTCCCTCCCTAGCTCTGACTGGAGACGACTAAATGTGCTTCCCAAATGGAACCCTATTGCCTATGTAGTGCACTACTTTTGGTCAGAGCCGTAGGGTCCTCATTAAAAGTAGTTCGCTATAAAGGGAATAGGATGCCATTTGGGTCATAACCAGAGACAGGATATCATCAAGCTAAGCCAGAATATATCACTAATATTCTTCATGACACCCTTCCTTCTCCTTCTAAACAACTGGTTCCTATTTTAATTATGTAACTTCCTGGGTCTGTATTTGCAAAGTGTCTCAAGAGTAGGTGTGCTGATCTAGGATCAGTTTTGCTAAGACTGATCCTGATCCACTCCTACTATGGCGCTTTGTGAATACAGGCATAAATAAACAAGACATGAAAAATACACATCTGTTTCAGATTCAGATTGGTCTCCATGGGATTTTACGATATTAAAAGTTGAAAAGAATATTGCATTGCTTTAATTAATGAGTTTTAAAAAAAAATCCATGCTTTGTGATCATCATAACATATGGTCCTTTTGTTTCGTAAATCCTCGAGAATCCAGGCAGACGTAGGATTTAAACACTTGCTACAGATGCAGAGTGATCATGATGAGGTTGGTGGGAATTGGACATGTTTTGCATGGACCCTGCTATACAGCATATGCTGCCCACGGCCTTATCAGAGGTCATCCAGAACTTCTGACTGCCATTTTATTATTATTACACCAACAGATGGTTGTTGGGTATTTCATTTGTCACTAAAGTATCCTCCTCTCTCAAATCTCTCTGTTATGCACTTTCATAAATTGCATAACACGTGATGAATAAACTAGACATCATCATCATCATCACGCCATATTGAGGTTAACGTTTCCAGGTTGCTAGTATGAACAACCAAAACATATTGATGTAATGTCATGGGTGTCCAGATGACTAAAGAATAGAGGTCAAATACTGTATGGGGTACAGCTTGAGCGATTTCTCATACTGGTACTGTATAAGTTGTTGTGTGATGCCTCCTACTGCAGCCCCCAAAGGAAGCTTTGATTACCCTACCAACCTTGACTGCATTCACTGTAGCATAGGGCTACGTACGTCTGGCTTGTAAATACGCAGTTCCTACATTGAGCACATGACACATTCAGGCAGGGTTTTGCTGTTTGCTCTGAATACGTCGGACTGAAAGCCTGATTTTCTAAGCTTACACCTCAGCATGTGTTCTTCATCACATTGACAGTGATTACCATATCCGACTGACCTGGACCCTCTCTGTTACCCTGTTTCATTAGAATGGGATGTAATCAATCTATAATCCAGTGATCATCAACTAGATTGAGCCGCGGGCCGATTCTTTCTGGAGCGGATGGTCGGGGGGCCGAACATAATTACAAATAACTAGTAGACTGCAAATTGACCGCAAGAAGCCCAAACAGATATAATGTTTGACTAAAACATAATAATTTCAAACCTTGCTTACATTTGTATATGATCACGTCTCTCTATCATGCATGGGAATACTTGGGAACAGATTTATTAAATTAAAATGACTTGGAGTTGATTTCCTGGTGTTTTTACATTATTTTATGTCCAACAATAAAAAAATACACACAAAAAAAATAGTTTTTGCTCTGAAAACTTTGGGCAAATAAAATTTGGCCCGCGGGTTGCCTGCTGTAATCCAACCAAAGGTTGTGTTCTTAGTGACGGAGAGAGAGAGAGAGAGAGAGAGAGAGAGAGATAGAGAGATAGAGAGAGAGAGAGAGAGAGAGAGGAGAGAGAGAGAGAGAGAGAGAGAGAGAGAGAGAGAGAGAGAGGGAGGGAGGGAGAGGGGGAGAGAGAGAGAGAGAGAGAGAGAGAGAGAGAGAGAGAGAGAGAGAGAGAGAGAGGGAGAGGGAGAGAGAGAGAGGGAGAGAGAGAGAGAGAGAGAGAGGTCCCTATGGAGTTCTGATGAGGCCAGGGGATGAGACACCACGGTCACATGGAGCTCCACATTAACCCACATCACACAGACAGTGCTCTCAGCAAAACATAAACAGATGCTATGTAATATAATATCTAACTCAAATATAAATTGTTCTGAGACTAGTTGGTGTTGCCTACAGTGTTATGGTGAGTGTATACGTGGCATATACAGTTGAAGTCAGATACCTTTACATACACCTTAGCGAAATACATTTAAACTCAGTTTTTCACAATTCCTGACATTATTCCTAGTAAAAATTCCCTGTTTTAGGTCAGTTAGGATCACCACTTAATTTTTATGTGAAATGTCAGAATAATAGTAGAGAGAACAATTTATTTCAGCATTTCTTTCTTTCACCACATTCCCAGTGGGTCAGAAGTTAACATACACTCAATTAGTATTTGGTAGCATTGCCTTTAAATAGTTTAACTTGGGTCAAATGTTTCGGGTAGCCTTCCACAAGCTTCCCACAATAAGTTGGGTGAATTTTGGCCCATTTCTCCTGACAGTGCTGGTGTAACTGAGTCAGTTCTTTTTCAGTAGGGTTGAGGTCAGGGCTTTGTGATGGCCACTCCAATACCTTGACTTTGTTGTTCTTAAGCAATTTTTCCACAACTTTGGAAGTATGCTTGTGGTCATTGGGATGGAGTTCTTCGGCTTGCAAGACGCCCCCTTTTTCCTCCAAATATAACGATGGTCTTTATGGCCAAACAGTTCTATTTTTGTTTCATCAGACCAGAGGACTTTTCTCCAAAAAGTACGATCTTTGTCACCATGTGCAGTTGCAAACCGTAGTCTAGCTTTTTATAGCGGCTTTGGAGCAGTGGCTTCTTCCTTGCTGAGCGGCCTTTCAGGTTATGTTGATATAGGACTCGTTTTACTGTGGATATAGATACTTTTGTACCTGTTTCCTCCAGCATCTTCACAAGGTCCTTTGCTGTTGTTCTGAGATTGATTTGCACTTTTCGCACCAAAGTACGTTCATCTCTAGGAGACAGAACGCGCCTCCTTCCTGAGCGGTATGACGGCTGCGTGGTCCCATGGTGTTTATTCTTGCGTACAATTGTTTGTACAGAGGAACGTGGTACCTTCAGGCATTTGGAAATTGCTTCCAAGGATGAACTAGACTTGTGGAGGTCTACAATTGTTTTCTGAGGTCTTGTCTGATTTCTTTTGATTTTCCCATGATGTCAAGCAAAGAGGCACTGAGTTTGAAGGTAGGCCTTGAAATACATCCACAGGTACGTCTCCAATTCGCTCAAATTTTCTGGAATTTTCCAAGCTGTTAAAAGGCACAGTCAACTAACTTAGTGTATTTAAACTTCTGACCCACTGGAATTGTGATACAGTAAATTATAAGTGAAATAATATGTCTGTTATCAATTGTTGGAGGAACTTGTGGAGTGGTTTAAAAACTAGTTTTAACGACTCCAATCTCAGTGTATGTTAACTTCCAACTTCAACTGTATGTTATTGTCATGGTCTCCTTTTGCTGATGGTCCTCACGCCGAACAATATAGAAGACCCTCTATCTAGCATTCATGAGTCTGGGAACATCCCACTGAGCACACACTGGTTGAATCAACATCGATTCCATGTAATTTCAATGAAATGATGTGGAACCAACGTGGAATAGACGTTGAATTGACATCCATGCCCAGTGGGTTGATATAAGTGAGGAGAGAAGGAATCATATTTTAGACAACTCTGTGGTGGAATACCCTAGCAGCTAAATAAATGATGCATTAGAAAGAATTATATAGTAACCAGCAACTGTGAATGAACTGAATATAAAATATTTCACTGTATTCCTCCTACGGTCATTTTCTTGAGAGAGACTTCATGGAAATAGAATTTTATTGGATGAAATTTGACATGCGTTTGTGCCTGAGTATCCCTGGCAACGGCAAATAAAATCCCTCTTCCACAGAACTTGAGACAGAGAAGAAGTTCTTTGATTATAAGCACAAAGAAGAAGAATACACAATTTAAATATGCAAACACAGTCCGCGTCCATACATACAATGCTTTCAGCTTTAACTTTTGGTATCTTTTAACTTTTAAACCATGAAATAATATTGTAGCTCATTTTATAGGGTGTGACAAACAGCCATAATAACACTACTGTGAACATTAAAAGTGATGGAAATATTTGCATAATGTACATAAATTATGTGCAAAAAGGGACATTGAGAAACCTTCTATGACAATCACCCTCAAGTATTCATACTGTAGATCTATTTACTGTTTAAATAGATCTGAAATTATGAGTAGGTGACATGGGAAAAAAATATAATTTCTCCCTATGAACAGCAGATGGTAGTAGTAAACATTTGACATATGTTTTCCAGCGTCCGGAGTGCATCGTCTCTATTGATGCTATGATAAAATGGTACTATACATGCATAAAGACTGTACTGTTCATAAGAGCTTTCAAGGAGCTCTGCTAATTCTAATCGTATGCCCTCTGGATCTGATGACACCTAGCTCTGGTAACTGTCTCTGTTCTATGTTCTGTGTTTTTGGATTGCTTTAATTATTATTGCTATTATTATTATTATTATTATTAGCGTCTTGGGAGTGAGAAAAGCACTTTTCAAATGATATGAATTATTATTGTTACTATAACCTCTACCAAGTGAACACTGCAATATCACTTACCCTATTACATTTTGTATCAGAACTGGACAGTATTCCTTATGAAGTTACATATGTTAATAAAAAATAAGATGAAAGATGAAAAAAACTGTAGGTTTGCTCTGCATGCTATTCCAGGGTTGAGAGGTTTGAGATGATATGTAAAAGTATTATTTGTGTGTTGGTTAATATGAATCATAATTTCCCATTTGATCAATCTGTGAATTGTAGCCAAACTTTATTTAGTCTCACAGGGATTACTATGTCAAAGGCAGGTCCCGGATCCCAGCGCGTTTACTTGTCTAGTTCTCTGAGTCAAATCAGACATGTTGGACTAAATGCAGTTTAATAAAAGGCAGGAAGACAGTGGATAAATCCCTCAAGTTAAGCTCATCGAATCGTCTCTGAAGTTTACTCTTTCATCCTGCAGGGAATCACAGTTGGTTTCAGCGTTTGAAGTTACAGCTTTTCCTCAGTAAACCGAACATAAAGGTTGGACCTCAAGACAAGATCTCGACAGGTAAAATAATATGTTTCTTTTTTACTGCTACAGATGTTGAGTATAACTATATAAGGTAAGGAAGAAATATATGTTCTGATAATTTTATGTGAAACAATATATAGAGTTGGACTTTTGTGTGTGTGTCTATCAGGTTACAGATGAAGTATATGGCAGAAAACGTATATGAGAAAAATGAGATTTGATGGTTGTTATAATGGAGGAGTCAGACCCACAACCTCCCTCAGCCTTAGTGACAGTTGATCACATGATCAGATGTATGGGCACATGGTGGTAGGAAAGGCTACGTGTGTACTGTGTGTGTTGGGGGATAAGCGTAAGACATTGTCAATAGAAATGAAAGAAGGCACATAACTATGGGCATGCCAATAAATAAAGGCTCAGGTATCTAAACACAAGTGTGGAGTGGTAGCAGGTATTAAGCTAAACCATAAACCACAGTTACATGCTCTGGGTCAACGCACATCTGTTCACACTAGTACACTGAATACAGACTAGGCCTACAATGCCTTCAGGAACTATTCACACCACTTTACTTTCCAAAATTGTGTTGTGTTACAGCCTGAATTTAAAATGGATTAAATGGAGATTGTGTCACTGGCCTACAAACAATACCCCATAATGTCAAAGTGGAATAATGTTTGTAGATTGTTTTTTTATTTATTATTTTTAATTTTTTACAAATGAATAAAAAATGAAGAAATTAAATGTCTTGTGTCAATAAGTATGCAACCCCTTTGCCATGGCAAGTTCAGGAGTAAGAATTATTTTAACAAGTCACATAATAAGTTGCATGGACTGCAATATTAGCATTTTTATTTTTATTTTTTTATTTTACCCCCTTTTCATGGTATCCAATTGTTAGTAATTACTATCTTGTCTCATCGCTACAACTCCCGTACGGGCTTGGGAGAGACAAAGGTCGAAAGCCATGCATCCTCCGAAACACAACCCAACCAAGCCGCACTGCTTCTTAACACAGCGCGCATCCAACCCAGAAGCCAGCCACACCAATGTGATGGAGGAAACACCGTGCACCTGGCGACCTTGGTTAGCGTGCACTGCGCCCGGCCCGCCACAGGAGTTGCTGGTGCACGATGAGACAAGGATATCCCTACTTGCCAAACCCTCCCTAACAACGCTATGCCAATTGTGCGTCTCCCCACTGACCTCCTGGTCACGGCCCGGCTGCGACAGAGCCTGGGCGCGGACCCAGAATCTCTTGTGGCACAGCTAGCGCTGCGATGCAGCGCCCTAGACCACTGCGCCACCCAGGGGGCCTCAATATTAGCATTTAACATGATTTTTTAAATTAATACCTCATCTCTATAGCCCACACATACAATTATCTGTAAGGTCTCTGTCGAGCAGTGAATTTCATACACAGATTCAACCACAAAGACCAGGGAGGTTCAATATCTCGCAAAGAATGGCACCTATTGGTAGATGGGTAAAATAAAATAAATCTGACATTGAATATCCCTTTGAGCATGGTGAAGTTATTAATTACACTTTGGATGGTGTATCAATATACCCAGTCACTACAATTATCCTAACTCAGTTGCCGGAGAGGAAGGAAACTGCTCAGGGATTTCACCATGAGGACGAATCAACAACATTGTAGCTTCTCCACAATACTAACCTAAATGACAGAGTGAAAAGAAGGAAACCTGTACAGAATAAACCAATTCCAAAATGTGCATGTTTATAATAAGGAACTAAAGTGAAATGTATGTAACTTTATGTCCTGAAAACAAAGCATTATGTTTGGTGCAAATCCAACACAACACATCACACAGTACCACACTTCATATGTTCAAGCATGGTGGTGGCTGTATCATGTTATGGGTATTTTTTGTCATCGGCATGGACTAGGGAGATTTTTAGAATGAAAAGAAATGGAATAGAGCTAAGCACAGACAACATCCTAGAGGAAATCCTGGTTCAGTGTCACGCCCTGACCTTAGAGAGCTTTTCATGTCTCTATTTTGGTTTGGTCAGGGTGTGATTTGGGTGGGCATTCTATGTTTTTTTATCTATGTTTTTGTATTTCTTTGTTTTGGCCGGGTATGGTTCTCAATCAGGGACAGCTGTCTATCGTTGTCTCTGATTGGGAACCATACTTAGGTAGCTTTTTCCCACATGGTTTTTGTGGGCCTAGTTACAGTTTGGACTTAAATTGGCTTGTGAATCTATTGCAAGACTTGAAAATGTCTGTCTAGCAATTATCAACAACCAACTTGACACAGCTTGAAGAATTTATTAAAGAATAATGTGCAAATATTGTACAATCCTGGTGTGCAAAGTTGCAAATCATTGCCAAAGGGGATTCTAACATGTATTGACTCAGGGGTGTGAATAATTATGTAAATTAGATAATTATGTATTTCATTTTAAACACATCTGCAACAATTTCTAAAAACACATTTTCACTTTGTCATTATGGGGTATTGTATATAGATGGGTGAGAAAATCTGTTTAATCCATTTTGAATTCAGGCTGTAACACAACAAAATGTGAAATAAGTCAAGGGTTGTGAATACTTTCTAAAGGTGGATGTACAGTATGTGTAAGAATTTGTTTTACTGCATTGGAAATCAATGTTTTCTTGTAGGCTACAGATGAACTGTACAAGAGCTTTGTGGCTCCATCTTGTTGCAATGGTGATCATTGTGGTCTGCTCTATCTGTTCCCAGTGGCAACACTTACCCTCTGTTTAATAAACTCAATATCTTGTCTAGCTACAACACTAATATACTCCAATTATGCCCCTTCATATACAAATACACATACGTCCCTGACATGCTACCCAAACCCTTAAATGGATTCTTCCAGGTTAATTCCCAAATCCATGCCTATAACACAAGACACTGCAATAACCTTCACCCCCCCGCCCCACCGAACCTCACATAGTCAATTCTCTCTCAGATACAGAGGTTTCATACTCTGGAATTCCTATCTTCCCAAGGGGGTCAGCCTGATGAACCAAACTACCCAGTAATCCCTTCCATATAGCCTAACTCTCACATTCACATGCACATGTTTTTTCTTATATACTGAGTATATCATGTACAATTACATTAGTTTGCTTTGTTTAACTGATTGAATATAATCTTTTTGTGGTGTGGCCTTCGTATAAGCCCTTTTGGGTTTCCAACCTCACCTGCACACTGTTTTTAACAGTTTTTTTATCTGTACTGTTCTGTCTTTCACTTCTCTTCTTTGGTGCGAATAAATAAAGCCTAACAACCTACCACTGTATCTATAAACAGACACAACAACACTCATTCCCTCAAACTGTACTGTTTTAATAAAAGCTATGATTTGTGTTTTTACTTGGAAACAAAGTCCCAAAAGCATCTTTGTGCATCTCTTTGAATTGACAGTGCTTTAGGGATGCTAAACTGGCCAGGGAATTCTCCCCCTCTACCCTTTAAGTTGGAATTGATTTATTCAAAGGAAGACAGCTGTTTTTTAATTAAAACACTGAACTGGCTAATTGAGGAATTGATTCAGTTTGTGTTTCCTACTGTGTAAAGCAATATTCTGTTGTTGCTCTTAGTGGTATCTATATTTCTCAGTGAAAACAAACCAACAGTGAATACACACACGCACGCACACACACACACACACACATGTACGCACACACACACGCGCACACACACACACACACACACACACACACACACACACACACACACACACACACACACACACACACACACACACACACACACACACACACACACACACACACACACACACACAGTTTATACCGTTTAATGCTGTAATCCAACAACTTTCCCCAAACGTTCCCCTATAAGCTGTGTAAACCTGACAAAGTGAGAGACTTTTACTGTCCACAGACCTTAAAAGCTTAACTTCAAAGTAGCTTGAGAGTATGCATCCACAGCCAGATTATGTGTGTAACATCATAACTTTAGGAAGTGATTTGTACAGTATGATTTCTATATTTATTTAGTTTCAATCTTGAGGATATGTATTACTTCTTGGCAATAATTGTGCTTTGACTCACACTTTTTCATGATGAAGTCACTGTATTACCACCCTGCCAACAAGATTTATAAAGCCCTCAGAAAAAATTACTTGACAAACTTCAACATCCGTCTTCCTTGAAAGCTAAAGTTACCTTCAGAGATGCTATATTTTATTAGGAGGACATTTTGCCATTGGATTAATCACCAGGTCCCTTAATATATTCAAGCCTTATCAAATCTGGAAGAACTGTCCTTAGTTCAATGTAATTCAAAAAATATTGCCAAGAAAAATGGCCGCATGTGACATCACATATCTTGGCAGGATGTTCCTACTGTAAGGCCTACTCTCCCTCCGGTATTTATAACCATTGGGTCAAAGACATATAGGTCACACTTACAGGTTATTAAAGACCTGCTGAAATAAAATAAAAACATTCTCAGTATTACTATCATGTTTCTCCAATTGCAGAATTAATCAAATAAATACAATTTGAATGAATGGCATCTATTGTTTGTGTCAGTGCTTCTCTCAATGACTTGTTAAGCAACAAGATGCAGCACCCTGGGATTCAGCTTGACCACTAACATGACAGAACCACATTTACGTTCGTTCATTCACGCAGTTAAAACTGAAAGGAAATAGTTAATTATCTTGTTTGTTAGTGCAGCAAATTTTATTAATCACGCCTGTCTCAGTGTTCGTCGGTTAAATTGTCGGAGTTTAGAAAAATGTCAGGAGTCAAGTTTATTTACTGCTCTGAACATTTTAAGACTTCAATCAAGTGTCTCTCAGCTGCTCCCCACAGAGAGAGAGAGAGAGAGAGAGAGAGAGAGAGAGAGAGAAGAAAGAGAGAGAGAGAGAGAGAGAGAGAAGAGAGGGAGAGAGAGATGATGAGAGAGAGAAGAGTGAGAGAGACACAGAGAGACACACACAGAGAGAGGGAGAGGAGAGAAGATTTAGTCTTCTCAGTGTGTCTTCATAAATCACGTTCTGACGTCAACTAACAGCTCTGCGTGCCCTTCTCTGAACCACAGACACTCTCACCCTGCCTGTCGCAATATTACCACACAGTCATTAACAAACAAAACGTTTCTGAGGAGGAAGATAATGACTGAGTCCCAAAAGGCACCCTATTCCCTATATATTGCACTACTTTTTACCAGAGCCCTACTCTGCTGCCACATTGGCACGATGATGATGTCATGACAGTCAGAGAATGATGCAACAGAGGTTGTGTTTTGTTATAAAACATTGTGGTTCCCCAGTGCCCTAAGGCAAATGTGTATACAGATCTGTACGCATGGTTGGTTTAATTTGACAGGTAAACTGAAGTAAAAACAAATGTTTTCCGATGGATTTGCATTCTGAGTCTATTAATGTGTGTTTTTGCCCTTGCCATCCTCCACACTAAAGGTGCCAGCATGCCTCAGTTCGGTTGGCGCCTAGTCAAACATGAACGAGTGTGCAACCGACTTCGGCTTTGTGTCCAAAACAAACAAAAACAAACCAAATGTGGTCATAATATATGCACAAACTCTTCAGAACTGTTTCGGCTGGGAAGCGGGCGGACGCCTTCAGTCCACACTACCGTCAAGATTCAGTTTCAGTCAGAATTCCCTACTTTCTACACAATAGCTGACAAAAACAGAGCAAATGGAGACATCCCAGTAAACACAAAGTCAATTGACAGGACAAGAACTCATTCCAGAGGGAGGAGATCTTTCGTGCCTAAATCCTTTGGTGAAGAGGAAGGATTACACAATGTGCTGCCTGTAACGTTAATTAAAGTATTATAGTGTTGACTAGTGCTATTACAACTCTCTGCTCATTCTCCAGTAGCTTTGGAAGATCTGAATTTGAAGTCGAGGTTATCTCGCCTGTAAGCGTCTTATTTGATATGAACATTGTTTATGTACTGTTTGCAGAGTTTTATTAACCATTTCGCTATGATAATAATACTGTACCAACATGTTGATGACTCCTATGCACTTTGAAGCATACCTCTTCTATTTCTCTCGAAATGTTGACATTTAAACCAGCCAATAACAGAAAACATAAGGATTTTCTGTGCTCTCCTAAACAAATGACAGTTCACTTCATCTCATGTCGCAGATAGTGGTACTGTAAAAACACTTATCTTATCAGCTGCCATGCATGAAGATATTACATTACCTGTTCTACATGGAGGTATTAGATTACCTGTTCTACATGAAGGTATTAGATTACCTGTTCTACATGAAGGTATTAGATGACCTTTTCTACGTGAAGGTATTAGATTACCTTTTCTACATGAAGGTATTAGATTACCTGTTCTACATGAAGGTATTAGATTACCTGTTCTACATGAAGGTATTAGATGACCTTTCCTACATGAAGGTATTAGATTACCTGTTCTACATGAAGGTATTAGATGACCTTTTCTACGTGAAGGTATTAGATTACCTTTTCTACATGAAGGTATTAGATGACCTGTTCTACATGAAGGTATTAGATTACCTGTTCTACATGAAGGTATTAGATTACCTGTTCTACGTGAAGGTATTAGATGACCTGTTCTACATGAAGGTATTAGATTACCTTTTCTACGTGAAGGTATTAGATGACCTGTTCTACATGAAGGTATTAGATGACCTTTTCTACATGAAGGTATTAGATGACCTTTCCTACATGAAGGTATTAGATTACCTGTTCTACATGAAGGTATTAGATTACCTGTTCTACATGAAGGTATTAGATGACCTTTCCTACATGAAGGTATTAGATTACCTGTTCTACATGAAGGTATTAGATTACCTGTTCTACATGAAGGTATTAGATGACCTGTTCTACATGAAGGTATTAGATGACCTTTCCTACATGAAGGTATTAGATTACCTGTTCTACATGAAGGTATTAGATTACCTGTTCTACATGAAGGTATTAGATTACCTTTTCTACATGAAGGTATTAGATGACCTGTTCTACATGAAGGTATTAGATTACCTGTTCTACATGAAGGTATTAGATGACCTGTTCTACATGAAGGTATTAGATGACCTGTTCTACATGAAGGTATTAGATGACCTTTTCTACATGAAGGTATTAGATTACCTGTTCTACATGAAGGTATTAGATGACCTGTTCTACATGAAGGTATTAGATTACCTGTTCTACATGAAGGTATTAGATGACCTTTTCTACATGGTATTAGATTACCTTTTCTACATGAAGGTATTATATTACCTTTTCCACATTAAGGTATTAGATTACCTGTTCTACATTAAGGTATTAGATTACCTTTTCTACATGAAGGTATTAGATTACCTTTTCTACATGAAGGTATTAGATTACCTTTTCTACATGAAGGTATTAGATTACCTTTTCTACATGAAGGTATTAGATTACCTTTTCTACATGAAGGTATTAGATTACCTTTTCTACATGAAGGTATTAGATTACCTTTTCTACATGAAGGTATTAGATTACCTTTTCTACATGAAGGTATTAGATTACCTTTTCTACATGAAGGTATTAGATGACCTGTTCTACATGAAGGTATTAGATTACCTTTTCTACGTGAAGGTATTAGATTACCTTTTCTACATGAAGGTATTAGATGACCTGTTCAACATGAAGGTATTAGATGACCTGTTCTACATGAAGGTATTAGATTACCTGTTCTACATGAAGGTATTAGATTACCTGTTCTACATGAAGGTATTAGATGACCTTTTCTACATGGTATTAGATTACCTTTTCTACATGAAGGTATTATATTACCTTTTCCACATTAAGGTATTAGATTACCTGTTCTACATTAAGGTATTAGATTACCTGTTCTACATGAAGGTATTAGATTACCTGTTCTACATGAAGGTATTAGATTACCTGTTCTATGTGAAGGTATTAGATGACCTGTTCTACATGAAGGTATTAGATTACCTTTTCTACGTGAAGGTATTAGATGACCTGTTCTACATGAAGGTATTAGATGACCTTTTCTACATGAAGGTATTAGATGACCTTTCCTACATGAAGGTATTAGATTACCTGTTCTACATGAAGGTATTAGATTACCTGTTCTACATGAAGGTATTAGATGACCTTTCCTACATGAAGGTATTAGATTACCTGTTCTACATGAAGGTATTAGATTACCTGTTCTACATGAAGGTATTAGATGACCTGTTCTACATGAAGGTATTAGATGACCTTTCCTACATGAAGGTATTAGATTACCTGTTCTACATGAAGGTATTAGATTACCTGTTCTACATGAAGGTATTAGATTACCTTTTCTACATGAAGGTATTAGATGACCTGTTCTACATGAAGGTATTAGATGACCTTTTCTACGTGAAGGTATTAGATTACCTTTTCTACATGAAGGTATTAGATGACCTGTTCAACATGAAGGTATTAGATGACCTGTTCTACATGAAGGTATTAGATTACCTGTTCTACATGAAGGTATTAGATTACCTTTTCTACATGAAGGTATTATATTACCTTTTCTACATTAAGGTATTAGATTACCTGTTCTACTTTAAGGTATTAGATGACCTTTTCTACATGAAGGTATTATATTACCTTTTCTACATGAAGGTATTAGATGACCTGTTCTACATGAAGGTATTAGATTGGATGCTGTGTTTTTCATGTTCCCGATGCGGCCTTGTTTACCCCTGAGCGGTGTGTGTTCTCCATGCTCCCGATGCGGCCTTGTTTACCCCTGAGCGGTGTGTGTTCTCCATGCTCCCGATGCGGCCTTGTTTACCCCTGAGCGGTGTGTGTTCTCCATGCTCCCGATGCGGCCTTGTTTACCCCTGAGCGGTGTGTGTTCTCCATGCTCCCGATGCGGCCTTGTTTACCCCTGAGCGGTGTGTGTTCTCCATGCTCCCGATGCGGCCTTGTTTACCCCTGAGCGGTGTGTGTTCTCCATGCTCCTGATGCGGCCTTGTTTACCCCTGAGCGGTGTGTGTTCTCCATGCTCCTGATGCGGCCTTGTTTACCCCTGAGCGGTGTGTGTTCTCCATGCTCCGTGCCACCTTCTCCACTACAGCCTATTAAAACACATGCTCTCTGCCTCAGATCATTAGACAAGTCTTAATCCTTCCACTCCTGTGATGTTCTATAGAGTTTACACGGGGGACATAGCCAGTGAAACTCCTCTCTGTACACAAGGTAAATGGTAACACAGGGAAAGGAAACTCCTGTTCTTTCATCGTATTCCTCCGTTCAGGTAGAGGAGGAACACTCGTAGAAAAGGATCTGCTGAGGGATGGGTGTCTATCAGGGTAAATTAATATGGATTATTTTATTACGTTATTTTGTTTCCACACCAAAGTAAACAAGTGTACACTCTTACACATAGCCTAGTGAACACATACCACTCAACACTTTGAGTGAAGTTGCTCTAACGCAGTGGGTAGTGCTGGACCTCCTCCCAGACCGGACTAGACAGTAGCACCTCATTAGGCGTGTAAACCAGGGAAGAGGTGTCAGTGTTGTAGCAAGGAGATTAGACCTTCCTCTTCAAAGGGCCTCCTGGGTATTACAGGGCCGGTGTTGATCAGGTCCCATTGACCAAACAGGAAACAAAGGATGTGGAATCACTGATAATGAGTCTTACCTCCATGTTCCTTCCTCTAACCAGCCTAGCAGGTGAGATTTGAGTGACCTGTCCTCCTAGGGAGGATGTTTCTACACCCTCAACATGGTGAAAGGAAAGGAACAGCTAAAGTGAAATAGGACAACCGGTTAGTTCACTTGCTGGTTGAGAACAATATCATCCTACATTGTTCTACACTGACTGATTTATCTTGATGTTATATTTGACATGATTTATAAACGTACTTTCTCACTGTTTCTCTAACTGTTATTCACTGAATTTTTTTAGCCTCTGTTAGTTGAAAAAGCGTTTATTTATGTCAGTATACAGGCACCAATCATCATAAATGTGCACACGTTTTCCATTTGTCATTGAAAGCCCTACTCTTCTAAGCAGTGATGACTGTAACGCTATGGTCAACCACATATCTCCTCTTCAATACTACAGTAAGAATCTTAAGGACAGAATGTATAGTGTCAGCATGCTCCAAATCTCTCAGCCTCTTAGCTTCTCCTTTCGTCCTCAGCGCTTACACAGGAAAATCGCCTGCCTGACTGGCCTCCGTGCCACCTTGAAAAAATATTTCACGTTGAAGAAAGAAATTTCATTTTTTAAGAGTTAAACGTCAGTGACCCAATGCTTTTTCATCTTTCCCTCATAGATGTTAGGGAGTATGGGATTTTTCGTATAGATTTATTTTTTTGTCAGCGACATCAATCCTTTACTGTGTCTACCAGGCAGAGGTAATGGAAAATGTTACTGAGTGTTATCTACTATCCTCAGTTTAAACAAGGGCTGACATGCCAGGCTGGACTCCAAGGCTACTGAGCATCCATCTTGTGTCCTCCTCCTCCTTCAGCTGGAAGTATTTCTGTTGACCCATGCTCCTTCTATTTTCTGCTGTAAAGGGGATAGAAGAGTTGTTGTGTGGCTTTAGGAAACTGTAGAAGGAGAGAGAGAGAGAGGGAGACAGAGAGAGGGAGGGAGAGAGAGAGAGAGAGAGAGAGAGAGAGAGAGAGAGAGGGAGACAGAGAGAGAGAGGGAGGGAGAGAGAGAGAGAGAGAGAGAGAGAGAGGCCTTTTCAACTTTTGTCAGTGTATTGTTAACTGTTGATTTCTAATAGTTTTTGCATTTGGGCATTGACAATGTAAACATACACTAAAAGTATTTGGACACCCCTTCAAATGAGTGGATTTGGCTATTTCAGCCACACCTGTTGCTGACAGATGCACACAGCCATGCAATCTCCATAGACAAACATTGGCAATAGAATAACCTGAACTGAAGATCTCAGTGACTTTCAACATGGCACCGTCATAGGATGCTACCTTTCCAACAAGTAGGTTTGTCAGACTTCTGCCCTGCTAGAGCTGCCCTGGTCAACTGTAAGTGCTGTTATTGTGAAGTGGAAAGTGTCTAGGAGAAACAACGACTAAGCCGCAAAGTGGTAGGCCACACAAGCTCATGGAATGGGACCGCTGAGTGCTCTAAGGCGTAGCACGTAAAAATCGTCTGTCCTCGGTTGCAACGTCAGCTCAAGAACAAGCCTAAAATCACCATGCACAAGGCCAAGCGTAGGCTGGAGTGGTGTAAAGCTTGCCGCAATTAGACTCTGGAGCAGTGGAAACACGTCCTCTGGAGTGATGAATCACGCTTTACCATCTGGCAGTCCGATGGATTAATCTGGGTTTGGCGGATGCCACGAGAACGCTACCTGTCTGAATGCATAGTGCCAAGTGTAAAGTTTGGTGGATGATAATTAATGGGCTAGTCTCCTTAGTTACAGAGAAGGGAAATCTTAACGATACGGCATACAATGACATTCTAGACGATTCTGTGCTTCCAACTTTGTGGCAACAGTTTGGGGAAGGCTCTTTCCTGTTTCAGTATGACAAAGGTCCATACAGAAATGGTTTGTCGAGACTGGTGTGGAAGAACTTGACTGGCCTGCACAGAGCCCTGACCTCAATCAACTCGGGGGGGTTCCCAAGTGGCGAAGCGGTCTAAGGCACTGCATCTCAGTGCTAAAGGCGTCACTACAGACCCTGGTTCGATTCAAGGCTGTATCACAACCGGCTGTGATTGGGAGTCCCATAGAGTTGGCTGGGGTAGGCCATCATTGTAGTAAGAATTTGTTCTTAACTGACTTAAATAGAGGGGACCAACTCCATATTACTGCCCATTCTTTTGTAATGAGATGTTTTATGAGCAGGTGTCCACATACTTTTGGTCATGTAGTGTATGTTTCCCATGCCAATAAAGCCCCTTTGAATTGTATTGAGTTGAGAGAGACCGACAAACATAGAGCAAGAGAGAGCGATGGAATATCCACTTAAAAAACTAACATCACATCTCACGAATGAGTGTGTTTTGTGGATTAACTCCAAATGTAAATTTTGAGTAAGATCTGCAAAGATGAATAGCTACACCCAACCAGACACAGTGAATGGCAAAGGAAGGGTGAGTGTGTGGGATGAGAACAAATGGCTGTGAACCACTGAGACATGCCGAAGAGATATCACATCAAAGTTTTTGAAGACGGTTATCCAAGGGTATGTTTTAAGTTTGGTATGACTTTCTAACAAGCTGTGAGGGACTACAAAAACAGAGTTTTATGATCCACATAATATCGTCATTACCCAGTTTACGGCCGCCAGGCCTCTTGGGCTGGAGATCACAGAGCCGGATCTGACCCTTGTTTCATGTCGGCTGATAGCGAATAATTTGCCACCTCTCTCACTCTCCTTTCTCTTCTTCTCTCTCACACACATATATATCTCTCTCTCTCCTTCTCTATAAGCAGTCTTTGATGCAGTGTCAAATGTCTTTCTCTTCAAAGATGCTGGGAAAATGGATTGGGAGAGCTAAATTGGTTTGTCCATATACTCTGTCTGTGTTGTTACTCCACTAGAGGATCTAGGAGATGAGAGGGAAGAGTACATCAGTGTGTTGCAGAGAAAGAGAATCTCAAAATCAATGTTTCAGTGGCAGAATTCTATCTCACTGGCATACAGACGAGAAATATGATTTTGATGTCTACTTTATAGAACTAACTTTTAGGTTACTAATAGGTTACTAATGCGAACTACATTATGAAAGAAAAAAAATTGACAGTCTGTTCCTTAGCTACAACTATTGCCTCCACACCACACTGAGCCTGTCAGTCATTAGCTATAGATAGTGATCTGAGTTTGTGTAATCAGCAGGATCAGTGTGCCTTTCATTATTAGCTCTCTAATCATCATTGCACTGCTGTGCTAGCACCAGGAATTATGGTCCCTTCATCTGCCACTCAGAGAACAGATAACTTGTTTGTTTCTGTCAAGAAAAAACAAAGAAGCTTCAAGCCTTCAGACAGACAGACAGCTCTAAATCAATGTGCTGTTTGTGATGAGTTAGAGAGGACGGTGAAATGCTTTGTTTGGTTTATTTCAAAGTATGGTCGCAAAATTCAGGTATCTCCAACTGGGATTTCTGGAAAATCTGGGCATTTTGGGACTTGCAATCCCATTTTAAAGTGTGGTTCGGGGTTCCTCTCAACTGTTCAGAGCACAGTAATGCCAACAGATCTAGTTAGAAGGGAGCACGCAGGGGTTTCATGGAACTGAGTGGGTGGGAAGCTACTCATAGTAATGAAAACTCTGGGAATAAATACAGTGATTGCTAGGCATTGTGTATGTGTTTTTTATGTATGTGTTTTTTAGATAGGAAATACATTGCCACCATGTAGTAACTACAATTATCACTGAAATGGCGATGTGTGCCAGAAACACTTTCGGTGGGCAAGTGAAAAATGTTCTCTCCCAGAAAGTAGAACCCCAAACTCATGCCTTCGCCTATCAGTAATTACTATTTCATCCACGTCGCCCTTTGGTATGCATTATTTCTGTGGCTATTACTAAGAATTCATTATTTATGTGTGAAGCTATGTGCAAAAAGGCAAGCAATTTACTTGTCAAAATACATTAATGTGTGTCTTGAAATATGACTGGGGAGCTGTAGGCTAGCTAATAAGTAGAGGTAGCCAGTCAGCTACATTATGAATGGGGAGACATGCTTTTAAATAGGGGGACTTTAGTAGTGAAACACTGTATCTCTACCTTTTCTTTTTAAGGTTAATATTAACCTTTTCAACTAGGTCTCTCCCTTACCCACTACCTTTTTCATTTTTACTAAAATGATACTTCTACCTCTTTGATGCAAACTGATGCTAGGTAGGCTGTCATTAACCGCTAACCCAGAAAGAAGTATGATGAGGATTCACTGAAGATGAAGATTAACGAACTCAAGACAACTTTTTAGCATCTGTCAAGTCTAATACTAAT
Source organism: Oncorhynchus nerka (assembly GCF_034236695.1). Classification (NCBI taxonomy): domain Eukaryota; kingdom Metazoa; phylum Chordata; class Actinopteri; order Salmoniformes; family Salmonidae; genus Oncorhynchus; species Oncorhynchus nerka. The sequence continues at coordinate 29,354,140 of NC_088417.1, forward strand.
CTCTCCCTTCTTGTTACATCAGCTTTTCCCTCCAAAGACTTTCTTATTTCCGTCTGGAAACGCTTTGATCCCCAACCGACCCAGGTGATCTCCACCACACCTCCTCGGATAAGTGCTTAGGCTGGATTAGTGCGGATGGATGAGCAGGAGGAAGGAGAGGGCCTATCCTATCTGTAGCTTCCCCTCCGTAACCCCCCTGGGATTGACAACCAGAGAACTGTCTCCACCTAAACCAAGAACATTTCCCAGCGCTTAATACTTAATGTGTCTACCTGGTTCACTCTGTTCCTCCCTCTGTTCTGTCTCTGTTCCCCTTTCATCTCCTCTTCATTTTCGCTGTCGCCTTCTCTCATCCTTCTCCTTTTTCCCCTTCTTCCCTCCCTCGCGACTCGAGAGACACTCACTTTCAGTGAATTAAACATGATGTAATATGATTCATGTGATTCACTCAGTTCATACTGAGCTGGTTAAAACAAAACAAAACAAAATGGTTCCTCAGAGGGTAGGCTAGGGAGAGTCGAGAGATATGAAATTATATAATGTGGTGGTGTTTGTTCCATTTGTTTTGGAAGCGTCATGTGTCCAATGAAATGAGTGCTGTTGTCTGCTCCCTGGTGGCGGTATCACTTCCTATACCCACGCGCATTGCCTAGCCTACCGTAGCTTAGGCAGTGCTGGCTGCTGGTATCACTTGGGAAACAGCTATATGATCTGATACTGTGTATATACATAGCTCCCAGCGAATCTAGCACAAACCAAAGAACCTTTCAAAGTTAAACAAATCAGCCTTGGGCAGCATGTCTCTCTTCATACAACTCCTGTTCACACTACACAGTAACATTTAGTGACTGCCTAACCAGGGAAAGAGTGAGAGAGAATCTCTTTGGTTATAACTACGCATGATATATTCATATATCAATCTACACAACTAAGAAACAGTGAGCAAGAAAGTGAGAGAGAATCAGAGAGAGAAACAGAGACAGTGAGAGATTGAGATGTATAAACAGAGTGAGAGAACTGCATTTGTAAATCACATGCAGTGCCAAAGTCAATTGAAATGCATAGTTTCATATCCATTGACAATCACAAAGACTACGCCACATCAAATTGACATTAACACATCAAAGCATCAAATTATAAAAATGTGACATGAAAACAAAACTAAAATGTCACCATGCATGTTTTCTGGTGATACCTGCCAAGAAAATTCTTGTTGACAGCTAGGCTAATAATCCTGGAAGGTCTTCCTCGCATTAATATAATTAGTCTGTGAGAAGGACAGCAGATGAGACATCATTCAAAGATGATGCTCAGCCACAGAACCCATCTGTTTCATCATTATCTCCTGTCAACAAGACACCGGAGAGGTTTCCAACACGGTTAGCTAGCCTTCCAAGGTAGCACTGGTTTAAAAACATCAGCCATAAAATGTTTTGATTTTATTTTTACCAGGAAGTCTGAAAAAACACATAATGAGTGGGCGTGTAGCTAGTAGGCTGAGTGGGCAGGGAGCTCACCTTGACTGACGGTTCATTGAAAACGTGATCTTGCCAAGCAGCATGGACCCAGTAAACTGTGTTGCAGTGAGATTATATCAGCAAATTTGTTGATACACAAAGCAAATCAAACAACATTGAAGTTGCATGCAACAACCAATCCTGTCATGCATTGTATCATTCACAAATGATTTCTTTATCCAACTGTTTGGTTATTGTAACATCATCAAAATGGGCAAAATGTTGGCCGGATAATTTAGCTAGCAAGTCCAAATTAAATGAGCAATACTGTTTATCAAGCTAGTAAGCTAGTTAATGTTGGAGAAATTTCAGTTGAAACTTTACAGGGTGAGATCTGGGTACTATTCATTAAATAAATACAAATAAACTATATACATATAGACAATATTCATCAAATCAAATTTTAAATCAAATGTTATTTGTCACATTTTTATTTTTTATTTTATTTTACCTTTATTTAACTAGGCAAGTCAGATTCTTATTTTCAATGATGGCCTAGGAACAGTGGGTTAACTGCCTGTTCAGGGGCAGAACGACAGATTTGTACCTTGTCAGCTCGGGGGTTTGAACTTGCAACCTTCCGTTTACATTTGCCGAATACAACAGGTGTAGACCTTACAGTGAAATGCATACTTACAAGCCCTTAACCAACAATGCAGTGTCAAAGAAAATACTAATAAGAATAAGAGATAAAAGTAACAAGTAGGGAGCACTGGGGACACTGCAAATAGTCTGGGTAGCCATTTGACTAGATTTTCAGGAGTCTTATGGCTTGGGGGTAGAAGCTGTTTAGAAGCCTCTTGGACCTAGACTCCGGTACCACTTGCCGTGCGGTGGCAAATCAAATCAAATTTATTTATATAGCCCTTCTTACATCAGCTGATATCTCAAAGTGCTGTACAGAAACCCAGCCTAAAACACCAAACAGCAAGCAATGCAGGTGTAGAAGCACTGTGGCTAGGAAAAACTCCCTAGAAAGGCCAAAGCCTAGGAAGAAACCTAGAGAGGAACCAGGCTATGAGGGGTGGCCAGTCCTCTTCTGGCTGTGCTGGGTGGAGATTATAACAGAACATGCCCAAGATGTTCAAATGTTCATAAATGACCAGTATGGTCAAATAATAATAATCACAGTAGTTGTCGAGGGTGCAGCAAGTCAGAACCTCAAGAGTAAATGCCAGTTGGATTTTCATAGCTGATCATTAGGTGTATATCTACTGCTCCTGCTGTCTCTAGAGAGTTGAAAACAGCAGGTCTGGGACAGGTAGCACGTCATGTGAACAGGTCAGGGTTCCATAGCCGCAGGCAGAACAGTTGAAACTGGAGCAGCAGCACGGCCAGGTGGACTGGGGACAGCAAGGAGTCATCATGCCAGGTAGTCCTGGAGCATTGTCCTAGGGCTCAGGTCCTCTGAGAGAGAGAAAGAAAGAGAGAAAGAGAGAATTAGAGAGAGCATACTTAAATTCACACAGGACACCGGATAAGACAGGAGAAGTACTCCAGATATAACAAACTGACCCTAGCCCCCCGACACATAAACTACTGCAGCATAAATACTGGAGGCTGAGACAGTAGGGGTCAGGAGACACTGTGGCCCCATCCGATGATAACCCCGGATAGGGCCAAACAGGAAGGATATAACCCCACCCAACTAGCCAAAGCACAGCCCTCACACCACTAGAGGGATATCTTCAACCACTAACTTACCATCCTGAGACAAGACCGAGTATAGGCCACAAAGATGTCCGCCACGGACAGGAAGATCAAGTCAGTGACTCAACCCACTCAAGTGACACACCCCTCCTAGGGACGGCATGAAAGAGCACCAGTAAGCCAGTGACTCAGCCCCTGTAATAGGGTTAGAGGTAAAGAATCCCAGTGGAGAGAGGGGAACCGGCCAGGTAGAGACAGCAAGGGCGGTTCGTTGCTCCAGAGCCTTTCAGTTCACCTTCACACTCCTAGGCCAGACTACACTCAATCATATGACCCACTGAAGAGATGAGTCTTCAGTAAAGACTTAAAGGTTGAGACCGAGTCTGCGTCTCTCACATGGGTAGGCAGACCATTCCATAAAAATGGAGCTCTATAGGAGAAAGCCCTGCCTCCAGCTGTTTGCTTAGAAATTCTGGTAGCAGAGAGAACAGTCTATGACTAGGGTGGCTGGAGTCTTTGACAATTTTTAGGGCCTTCCTCTGACACCACCTGGTACAGAGGTCCTGGATGGCTGGAAGCTTGGCTCCAGTAATGTACTGGGCTGTTATTGTGAAGTGGAATCGTCCAGGAGCAACAATGGCTCAGCTTCGAAGTCGTAGGCCACACAAGCTCATAGAACGGGACCGCTGAGTGCTGAAGCACAAAAATTGTCTGTCCTCAGTTGCAACACACACTACCGAGTTCCAAACGGCCTCTGGAAGCAACGTCAGCACAATAACTGTTCGTCGGGAGCTTCATGAAATGGGGTTCAATGGCCAAGCAGCCGCACACAAGCCTAAGATCACCATGCGTAATGGCAAGCATTGACTTGAGTGGGGTAAAGCTTGCCGCCATTGGACTCCTAAGCAGTGGAAACGCGTTCTCTGGAGTGATGAATCACGCTACAGAATCTGGCAAACTGACAGTCGAATCTGAATTTGGATGCCAAGAGAACACTACCTGCCCGAATGCATAGTACCAACTGTAATGTTTTTTTGGAGGAGAAATAATAGTCTGAGGCTGTTCTTTATTGTTTGGGCCAGGCCCCTTAGTTCCAGTGAAGGGAAATCTTAACTCTACAGCATACAATGACATACTAGACAATTCTGTGCTTCCAAATTTGTGGAAACAGTTTGGGGAAGGCCCTTTCCTGTTTCAGCATGACAATGCCACTGCGCACAAAGTGAGGTCCATACATAAATGATTTGTCGAATAAAGCCTTTTTGTGAGGAAAAACTCATTCTGATTGGCTGGGCCTGGCTCCCAGTGGGTGACCCTGACCAGTCATGTGAAATCCATATATTGGGGCCTAATTTATTCATTTCAATTGACTGTATCAATATGAAATGTAAATCTTTGAAATTCTTGCATGTTGCATTTATATTTTTGTTCAGTACATGCCTGATGAAACGCTGCAGTCAAATTGATAATACAAATACAAGTTCCCTCGGCATCCCTTAAATCTGAATGATACTGTAGGCTACAATAAAAGCTTACAAAAAAAACCTTATAGTAAAACACAGAACACTTCATGTCAAACCTTAGTAACTCGAAACAGAATATGATGCTAAACTTACCTAATGTTATCCTCAATCTACAAGAAAATATCAAGAAAAATACAATGAGAAAGGAAAGGAGGAAAAAAATCATTATTATGCCCAAGAAAATGACTAAAATATGTAATTTCACCTCATTACCAAATCAATAACACTTACACTGGAGTTATTTTGATAATTACAATAATACTTATAGATGTCTGCCTTCTACATTTATCTGACATGGCTTGTATTGTATTCTGTGTGACATCAGTGCCGATAATGTGATCCCATGCTCTATTACAGTGACACGACCATAATGGCTGAATGAGGATACCAGGACAGCACACACAGCAAAATCAATGGTGTACATTTAACTCTGAAAGTGTTATATTTACACTATTTTCAGTGAACATAAAAGTCCCACAGTACTGGTGTCAAAGCTGCTAAAGATTTAACTCTGTTGCAGTGTTCCCAAATGAATTGAAAAGTGTGAAATGTAAGCTATTTTCAGTGAACATACTTCAGTGAACACTTTTCAATTTTTATGTAAACAATTATTAAAAGCTTCTTAAAAGTAATTAGGTCATTTTTAAAATCATCTGAAAACTAAGCATCTCAATAAATAACACAGAAATGTCAAATCAGGTAATGTCAAATTCCAGTCTGAGGGAAGTATGCTTTGAATTAATTTCCCCCTGTGACTAGGTGCGTTTTTTCTTTACCACACTCTCTTCTAACAAGTCTTTGTGAGCATCAGGTAGGAAAATAGAAGGCATATGTGTGTTCCTTAGAGCTGTACCTTTCAGGAATGGGGTCATAATATTGTATAACTTAAACCATTCAAATGCTAGTGCCAAATTCATATGAAGAAAAAATCATCAAAATGCCACATAGGTGCAAGAAACACACTTTCAAATCAAATCAAATCAAATCAAATTGTATTTGCCAGAAGGGAAAGATTTGGAAACAAAAGTAAAATACACGTACACCTTAAATATACTGTACTCTAACATGCTGACCAGACCGGAGACGTCGCGTGCGCGAGCATGGCAAAATAAACGTAGATATCCATGTTATTCAATTATTGCACCCACACTGCTCGCGAGCCAACGAGCATCTGCATTGCCAAGGGCTAAAATAGAAGTAATTCCTATTTCTGACGCAGATCGCGCTGCAAGTCCTGCCTCTCCCATCTCCTCATTGGTTTATAGAAGCAGGTACCCACATGCCATCTCCTCATTGGTTATACCCACCTGGGTGATTGAAAGATGAACTGTTTTGCCAGTCGTCGTGGTAATACTATGAAAGGTTAGATGCAAATCACCGTATAATTTCAAAGATGAAAAAGTCTGGAAGGAGGAGAGATGACTAGTAACAATTTGGGTGACTGTTTTATGTGTGGATTTCAGGATAAAATAACAACTCAATGTTTATATCCCATGACAAATTAGCTAGCAACAGCAAGCTAGCTAAATAGGACAAATTAGCTAGCATGTGCAATCTAGCTAGATACATTGCCATACATGTTTAATGCTTTTCAACTTGTCCCCAAATTAATGTAATTGGTTCAGAGTTTGTTTTAATATTTTAACCTGAGTGTCATGATTGCGTTAGGTGTGGAGGGACAAAATAAATGTATGCACGATGGCGCACGATGGTGCACGCGCGCAGCCGGTTTGGGTTCCGTGTAACACACAGAAACAACAAATTTTCCATATAATTAATCTCATAGGCCTAAAAGCACCGTAGAGACAAGATGGCTCAGACGAAGTTGGCAGCATCGCGGCTAGCTCTCAGGAAACTCTGCAGTATTTTGTTTGTTTATGTACTATTTTTTACGTTATTAGCTCAGGATTTGTTTTGTGTCAATACATACAGCCGGGAAGAACTAATGGATATTAGAGCAGCGGTAACTCACCAGAACTTCCAGAATTACGGCCAGGATTCCGACTTCCCAGGAGCGGAACCTTTATTTGCTCTCCCCAGAGCAATTGAACTTATTCCAGAGGCTGACCCAAAACAATTCCGGCAGAGGAGAGATACATGAGGTGGTTTTCTGGTCCAACTTAAGAAGCGTGCACACCACCCACCACTCCCGAGTATTTTACTCGCTAATGTCCAATCTCTGGATAATAAAGTTTTTTAAAAAATGAATTTTACCCCGTTTTCTCCCCAATTTCGTGGTATCCAATTGTTTTAGTAGCTACTATCTTGTCTCATCGCTACAACTCCCGTACGGGCCCGGGAGAGATGAAGGGAAAGTCAAGCGTCCTCCGATACACAACCCAACCGCACTGCTTCTTAACACAGTGCGCATCCAACCCGGAAGCCAGCCGCAACAATGTGTCAGAGGAAACACCGTGCACCTGGCAACCTTGGTTAGCGCGCACTGCGCCCGGCCCGCCACAGGAGTCACTGGTGCGCGATGAGACAAGGATATCCCTACCGGCAAACCCCTCCCTAACCCAGACGACGCTAGGCCAATTGTACGTCGCCCACGGACCTCCCGGTTACAGAGCCTGGGCGCGAACCCAGAGTCTCTGGTGGCACAGCTGGTGCTGCAGTACAGCGCCCTTAACCACTGCCCCACCCGGGAGGCCCTGGATAATAAAGTTGATGAGCTCAAGGCGAGAGTTGCTTTTCAGAAAGACACCAGGGATTGAAACAGACTCTGCTTCACGGAAACATGGCTCTCTCGAGATATACTGTCTGACTCTGTAAAGCCAGTTGGGTTCTCAGTATGTTGATCCGACAGGAACTAACATCTCTCTGGCAAGCAGAATGGTGGAGGTACAGTGGGGCAAAAAGGTATTTAGTCAGCCACCAATTGTGCAAGTTCTCCCACTTAAAAAGATGAGAGAGGCCTGTCATTTTCATCATAGGTACACTTCAACTATGACAGACAAAATGAGAAAAAAAATCCAGAAAATCACATTGTAGGTTTTTTAATGAATTTATTTGCAAACTATGGTGGAAATTAAGTATTTGGTCAATAACAAAAGTTTATCTCAATACTTTGTTATATACCCTTTGTTGGTAATGACAGAGGTCAAACGTTTTCTATAAGTCTTCACAAGGTTTTCACACACTGTTGCTGGTATTTTGGCCCATTCCTCCATGCAGATCTCCTCTAGAGAAGTAATGTTTTGGGGCTGTTGCTGGGCAACACGGACTTTCAACTCCCTACAAAGATTTTCTATGGGGTTGAGATCTGGAGACTGGCTAGGCCACTCCAGGATCTTGAAATGCTTCTTACGAAGCCCCTCCTTCGTTGCCCGGGCAGTGTGTTTGGGATCATTGTCATGCTGAAAGACCCAGCCACGTTTCATCTTCAATGCCCTTGCAGATGGAAGGAGGTTTTCACTCATAATCTCACGATATATGACCTCATTGATTCTTTCCTTTACACGGATCATTCGTCCTGGTCCCTTTGCAGAGAAACAGCCCCAAAGCATGATGTTTCCACCCCCATGCTTCACAGTAGGTATGGTGTTCTTTGGATGCAACTCAGCATTCTTTGTCCTCCAAACACGACGAGTTGAGTTTTTTTTTAAAGTTATATTTTGGTTTCATCTGACCATATGACATTCTCCCAATCTTTTTCTGGATCATCCAAATGCTCTCTAGCAAACTTCAGACGGGCCTGGACACGTCTGGCACTGCAGGATTTGAGTCCCTGGCGGCGTAGTGTGTTACTGATGGTAGGCTTTGTTACTTTGTTCCCAGCTCTCTGCAGGTCATTCACTAGGTCCCCTCGTGTGGTTCTGGGATTTTTGCTCACCGTTCTTGTGCCCATTTTGACCCATTTTGACGGGGTGAGATCTTGCGTGGAGCCCCAGATCGAGGGAGATTATCAGTGGTCTTGTATGTCTTCCATTTCCTAATAATTACTCCCACAGTTGATTTCCTCAAACCAAGCTGCTTACCTATTGCAGATTCAATCTTCTCAGCCTGGTGCAGGTCTACAATTTTGTTTCTGGTGTCCTTTGACAGCTCTTTGGTCTTGGCCATAGTGGAGTTTGGAGTGTGACTGTTTGAGGTTGTGGACTGTTGCATTTTATACTGATAACAAGTTCAAACAGATGCCATTAATACAGGTAACGAGTGGAGGACAGAGGAGCTCTAAAAGAAGAAGTTACAGGTCTGTGAGAGCCAGAAATCTTGCTTGTTTGTAGGTGACCAAATACTTATTTTCCACCATAATTTGCAAATAAATTCATAAAAAATCCTACAATGTGATTTTTCTCATTTTGTCTGTCATATTTGAAGTGTACCTATGATGAAAATTACAGGCCTCTCTCATCTTTTTAAGTGGGAGAACTTGCACAATTGGTGGCTGACTAAATACTTTTTTGCTCCACTGTATGTATTTTCTTAATCCATTCCTTACTTAGATTTTGGGTACATGTTGTGAAACTGTTAGATATTACTTGTTAGATATTACTGCACTGTCGGAGCTAGAAGCACAAGCATTTCGCTAAACCCGCAATAACATCTACTAAACACGTGTATGTGACCAACACGATTTGATTTGAGCTCTTTTTACTTGCACACAATATAGCTGGGTCGTCCCACCCTGTCCCTAGGAGTTCACCACCCTGCAGTGCCCCAACCCGACACACCCCACTCAGCTTTAGGATCTTAGAGAAACATGAATTATTGGTTTTGTGTTTGGCCAAGGCCAGAGTGACAACTCACAAGATGGCAGACCCCCAGGATCAGGACTGAGTAGGTATCTCTAAATAGGTATCTCCCCTGACGTGGGCATGTTTTCAATACTGACTCCTTTAGTCGTACAGTATTCCAGACCTTATGAAATTTGCCCAGTATACCCTTAGTCTTGTAATAAATCAAATCTAGTGATACAGAACTTGACATTTCTGCAATCCATTGTGACATTGTGGGAGGATAACCAACCTTCCAATTAATGGCAATGCATTTCTTAGCCCCTATAAATGCTTAGTTACACAGTTTCTTCTGACAACAGTCTCCAGTATCAACATTTCCAAGCAAACAAAAACAGGGAGAAGGGAGAATCTGTAGACATGTTGAGATAAAAAAAACATACTCTTTGCCAAAATTCAGCCAGACTTCCCAAGACCATAACATGCTGTATGCAAATATGTCCCCTTTTGTGTTTTACACCTCCAGCAGAGGAATTACTTGTCTGAGTGCATGATATACAGTTTCACTGTAACGGTCGTTGTATGAAGAAGGTGTGGACAAAAGCGCAGCGTGGTAAGTGTTCATGTTATCTTTATTTAAACTGAACACAAAACAAAATAAAAAAGAGAATGAACGAAAACGAAACAGTCCTGTCAGGTGAAGAAACACAAAACAGAAAACGACTACCCACAAAACCCATGTGGGCAAGAGCTACCTAAGTATTGTTCTCAGCCTCCCGGGTGGCGCTGTACTGCAGCGCCAGCTGTGCCATCAGAGTGCCATCACAATTGGCCTAGCGTCGTCCGGGTTAGGGAGGGCTTGGTTGGTAGGGATGTCCTTGTCTCATCGCGCACCAGCGACTCCTGTGGTGGGCCAGGCGCAGTGAGCGCTAACCAAGGTTGCCAGGTGCACTGTGTACCCTCCGACACATTGGTGCGGCTGGTTTCTGTTTTAGTCTCTGTCTATAGGCTGGAAGCAACAAAATGGAGTTGTGCTCAGCTTTTCCGAAAGGAGGGCAGGGGAGGGCCTTATATGTGTCACGGAAGTTAGAATAACAATGATCCAGGATTTTTCCAGCCCTGGTAGTACAATCGATATGCTGATAGAATTTAGGGAGTTTTGTTTTCAGATTAGCCTTGTTAAAATCCCCAGCTACAATGAATGCAGCCTCAGGATATGTGGTTTCCAGTTTATATAGAGTCAAATAAAGTTAGTTCAGGGCCCTCGATGTGTCTGCTTGGGGGGGGATATATGAGGCTCTGATTATAATCGAAGAGCAGTCTCCTGGTAGATAAATGCGGTCGACGTTTGAGTTTACATACACTTAGGGTGGAGTCATTAAAACTTGTTTTTCAACCACTCCACAAATGTCTTGCTAACAAACTATAGTTTGGACAAGTCGGTTAGGACATCTACTTTGTGCATGACACAAGTAATATTTCCAACAATTGTTTACAGACAGATGATTTAACTTATAATTCACTGTATCACAATTCCAGTTGGTCAGAAGTTTACATACTGTACACTAAGTTGACTCTGCCTTTAAACAGCTTGGAAAATTCCAGAAAATTATGTCATGGCTATAGAAGCTTCTGATAGGCTAATTGACATCATTTGAGTCAATTGGAGGTGTACCTGTGGATGTATTTCAAGGCCTGCCTTCAAACTCTGTGCCTCTTTGCTTGACATCATGGGAAAATCAAAAGAAATCAGAAAACAAATTGTAGACCTCCACAAGTGTATTTCATCCTTGGGAGCAATTTCCAAACGCCTGAAGGTACCACGTTCATCTGTACAAACAGTAGGACGCAAGTATAAACACCATGGGACCACGCAGCCGCCATACTGCTCAGGGAGGAGTCGCGTTTTGTCTCCTAGAGATGAGCGTACTTTTGTGCGAAAAGTGCAAATCAATTCCAGAACAACAGCAAAGGGCCTTGTGAAGTTGCTGGAGGAAACAGGTACAAAAGTATCTATATCTACAGTAAAAACGAGTCCTATATCGACATAACCAGAAAGGCCGCTCAGCAAGGAAGAAGCCACTGCTCCAAAACCATCATAAAAAAGCTAGACTACGGTTTGCAACTGCACATGGGGACAAAGATTGTACTTTTTGGTGACAGTATCATGTTGTGGGGGTGCTTTGCAGCATGAGGGACTGGTGCACTTCACAAAATAGATGGCATCATGAGGCTATTTTCACCTTTCAGCAGGACAATAACCCAAAATACAAACACAAATCTACACTGGAGTTGCTTACCAAGATGACATTGAATGTTCCTGAGTGGCCTACTGTAGTTCAAGTTTTGAGCTAAATCGGAGTCACAGCTGTAAAAATAGAGTCACAGCTGTAAAAATAGAGTCACAGCTGTAAAAATATGTAAAAATAGAGTCACAGCTGTAAAAATAGAGTCACAGCTGTAAAAATAGAGTCACAGCTGTAAAAATAGAGTCACAGCTGTAATCGCCGCCAAAGTTGCATCTACAAAGTATTGACTCAGGGGTGTGAATACTTATGTAAATGAGTATTACTGTATTTCATTTTCAATAAATGTGCTAACCTTTCTAAAACAAAAATCCCTTTGTCATTATGCGGTATTGTTTGTAGATGGGTGAGACAAAAATTTATATTTAATCAATTTAGAATTCAGGCTGTAACAATTCAAAATGTAGAAGGCATTGTATACCATACGGCTTTACACAGTGGTGTTAGGAAACTCCTCATTTACAGGCCACATCAGACCTGCAGGTCAGATTATGCTGGTTTGCAAAGTGATTTGTAATTCCCATTGGAATCCAGCTAGAGTTAGGATACCCAACAGTTGGAATTTTTATTCACCTGCAACCTGCATTCAGAATGACTTTCAGGGTTAGGAAAGTTGTTTAAAAGACTTCCTGAAGAATTGAATCTTGAACAACCGTTTCAGTAACCGGTGCAATAAATCTAATCTAATTGACTGGATTAATTTAGAAAAATGTGTATGTATCTTTGTGTAGTATAAGATTAATCAATCAATCAATGAATATCTAAAAACACAGATACATTAGATATTAGAGCATGCTGGGAAATATGATAATTATGGGCTTGGTTTTGACGGGACTGTTTTACTCTCCAAAGTGTAAAACAATAACACTGGTTATTTACTAACACCAATAATGGGGGTTATTTTTACACGACTGAGTGTTAATTTCACTTTTACAAAGTGAATTTAACTCCTGAATAAACTCTCCAAATCTTACACTGAAAAGTGAACACGGGCTAATTTGCTGTTCAGCCTGGGCCATTTCATTATTAAGAGCTGCAGCTCACAGCTCGCTCCGCAGATAACAGTTATTAGATAGAGATTACTTGTGATATTATGGCCGGCCTCTTAAATATTATTATCAGAAGGGTATTTCATTATGGGCTCTTTACTGTGCTGCTGTGTGCGTAGTGCTTACAGATGGGAAGGAGGGTGTGTGAGGGTGAGATCTTGCTGTTATCTTATCTGGTACTGCCAACTGCTGATATTACAAAACAAGCCTGCATGTCCTTTACGAGAATTTAGTCAAGGTCTATTGGTATGTATTGTCTGTACATAGAAAACCAATAAAAAGACCAGGAGAGAAAATAAACTATACATCACACCGAGAAACACTACGTGGTAGTCGAGACTGAGATGCTATAGGCCAAAAGAAAAACATCTACAGCAATAAATTCTCAAGAGGACACACGCTACAGTATATGAATAGAAAAGGAACGACCCCCATCCACAACCCACTATCCCCAACCTACATATACGTAGTGCTTTCAGAAATGATTCACACCCCTTTACTTTTTCCACATATTTTTGTGTTACAGCCTGCATTTAAAATGAATTAAATGTAGATGTTGTGTCACTGGCCTACACACAATACTCCATAATGTCAAAGTGGAATTATGTTTTTAGAAATTGTTACAAATGAATGAAAAATGAAAAGCTGAAATGTCTTTACTCAATAAGTATTCAACCCCTTCGTTATGGCAAGCCTAATTAAGTTCAGGAGTAAATATTTGTCACATAATAAGTTGCATGAACTCATTCTGTGTGCAAAAAAGTGTTTAAAATGATGTTTTATGACTACCTCATCACTGTACCACACACATGCAATTATCTGTAAGTTCCAACGGTCAAAGCAGGGAATTTCAAACACAGATTCAACCACAAGACCAGAGAGGTTTTCCAATGTTTTGCAAAGAAGGATACCTATTGGTAGATGGGAAAAAAATACAACAAATCTGACATTGAATATCCCTTTGAACATGGTGAAGTTATTAATTACACTTTGGATGGTATATGAATACACCAAGTCACCACAAAGATACAGGTATCCTTCCTAACTCAGTTGCCGGTAAGGAAGGAAAGATTTCAGGGATTTCCACATGATTTCAACAAGGCTGTGATAGGAGAAAACTGAGGATGGATCAACAACATTGAAGTTACTCCACAATACCAACCTAAATGAAAGACTGTACAGACTAAAACTATTCCAAAACATGCATCCTGTTTGCAATAAGGCACTAAAGAAAAACTGCAAAAAATGTGGCAAAGAATTTAACTTCATGTCCTGAATACAAAGGGTTGTGTTTGGGGCAAATCCAACATAACACATCACTGAGTACCACTCTTCATATTTTTAAGCATGGTGGTGGCTGCATCATGTTATGTAAATGAACCTTTCAGTAGGACAATAACCTAAAACACAAGGCCAAATATACACTGGAGTTGCTGACCAACATGACATTGAATGTTCCTGATTGGCCTAGTTACAGCTTTGACATAAATCTGCTAGAAAATCTATGTCAAGACTTGAAAATAGCTGTCTAACAATGATCATCAACCAACTTGACAGAGCTTGAAGAACTTTTAAAATAATAATGAGCAAATATCATACCAACCAGGTGTGCAAAGCTCTTCGCGAGTTACCCAGAAAGACTCAAAGCTGCAATGGCTGCAGACTAACGTATTGACTTACAGTTGAAGTTGAAAGTTGACATACACTTAGGTTGGAGTCATTAAAACTTGTTTTTCAACCACTCCACAAATGTCTTGCTAACAAACTATAGTTTTGACAAGTCGGTTAGGACATCTACTTTGTGCATGACACAAGTAATTTTTCAAACAATTGTTTACAGACAGATTATTTCTTATACTGTAATTCACTGTATCACAATTCCAGTGTGTCAGAAGTTTACATACTGTACACAAAGTTGACTGTGCCTTTAAACAGCTTTGAAAATTCCAGAAAATTATGTCATGGCTATAGAAGCTTCTGATAGGCTAATACATCCTTAGAATCAATTGGAGGTGTACCTGTGGATGTATTTCAATGCCTACCTTCAAACCCAGTGCCTCTTTGCTTGGCATCATGGGAAAATCTAAAGAAATCAGCCAAGACCTAAAAAAAAACATTGTAGACCTCCACATATCTGGTTCATCCTGGGGAGCAATTTCCAAACACCTGAAGGTACCACGTTCATCTGTACAAACAATAGTATACAAGTATAAACCCCATGGGACCACGCAGCCATCATACCGCTCAGGAAGTAGACGCGTTCTGTCTCCTAGAGATGAACATACTTGTGTGAAAAGTGCAAATCAATCCCAGAACAGCAGGAAAGGACCTTGTGAAGATGCTGGAGGAAACAGGTGCAAAAGTATCTATATCCACAGTAAAACGAGTCCTATATCGACATAACCTGAAAGGCTGCTCAGCAAGGAAGAAGCCACTGCTCCAAAACCACCATAAGAAGTCAGTTTGTAACTGCACATGGGGACAAAGATTGTACTTTTTGGAGAAATGTCCTCTGGTCTGATGAAACAAAAATAGATCTGTTTGAAGGAAAAAGGGGGAGGCTTGCAAGCCGAGGAACACCATCCCAACCGTGAAGCACGGGGGTGGTAGCATCATGTTGTGAGGGTGCTTTGCTGCAGGAGGGACTGGTGGACTTCACAAAATAGATGGCATCATGAGGTAGGAAAATTATGTGGATATATTGAAGCAACATCTCAAGACATCAGTCAGGAAATTAAAGCTTGGTCATGGTATTGGAGTTGTCACGCCCTGGCCATAGAGAGGCTTTAATTCTCTATTTTGGTTGGGCCAGGGTGTGACTAGGCTGGGCATTCTAGTTTCTTTATTTCTATGTTTTCTATTTCTTTGTTTTTGGCTGAGTGTGGTTCCCAAGCAGAGACAGCTGTCTATCGTTGTCTCTGATTGGGAGTCATACTTAGGTAGCCTTTTCCCCACCTGTGTTTTGTGGGTAGTTCTGTATAGTGTATTTGCATTACAGGACTGTTCGTTTTATCTCTTTGTTATTTTGTTCGAGTGTTTTGATCCATAAAAATCATGAACACTTACCACGCTGTGCTTTGGTCCATGCCTTCCAACCAGAGACGTGACAGGAGTGGCCATCCCAAAGCCCTGACCTCAAACCTATAGAACATTTGTGGGCAGAACTGAAAAAGCGTGTGCGAGCAAGGAGGCCTACAATCCTGACTCGGTTACACCAGCTCTGTCAGGAGGAATGGGCCAAAATTCACCTAACTTATTGTGGGAAGCTTGTGGAAGGCTACCTGAAATGTTTGACCCAAGTTAAAGTTAAACAATTTAAAGGCAATGCTACCAAATACTAATTGAGTGTATGTAAACTTCTGACCCACTGGAAATACAAGCTGGAATAAATGATTCTCTCTACTATTATTCTGACATTTCACATTCTTAAAAAAAGTGGTGATCCTAACTGACCTAAGACAGGACATTTTTACTAGGATTAAATGTCAGGAATTGTGAGAAACTAAGTTTAAATGTATTTGGCTAAGGTGTATGTAAACTTCCGACTTAGCAAATTAGATATTTCAGAATGTTATATTCAATACATTTGTTGAAATTTTAAAAAACATGTTTTCACTTTGTCATTATGTGGGTATTGTGTGTAGATGGGTGTTTTTGAATTCAGGCTGAAACTGTGTGAATATTTTTGGAATGTACTGTATGTGTGTCTGCTGGAGAGATACAATATTTACAGTGTTATGGCTGTGTGAGATGGATCACAGCATGGCTGATACAGTGCCTATCTATCCTGGTCCTCTAGGACCCTCTCATCACCGGCAATATTACTCCCCTGTGTAGGAGGTATGGACTCATAGAGAGACATATTTCATAGGTTGGAGTGGAGCTAAGAGACTCTCTGATGTTATTTAAGTAACTGAATTTAGCGAAGCATATATTTTTGGGGCCTTGTTGAAGACTGTCACATCTATCTCCTGTGCCCCCTAATCAAACTGTGACTGATTCATCCCGGGTCTCTAAGGAGCGCTAGGTCTAGCATGCTATAGAGGCAGTCTAGTCCTGGTGTGTGGTTCTGATTCTTTGGTTTGCTTTGGCTTCTTGTCCACTAAACTAACCAGTGATACAGTCATAGTTACTTTTCTACTTAATTTGATCGCCCTGTTGCTGGAAAACTTTCCTGCAATGCAGAAAATGTCAAACTTGTGGTGTATTTGAGGTTTAAAAACGCTTCTGAAGTTCGTAATTTCCACTTTGTAGTTTCAGACTTAGTTTCAGACTTGAAAAATTGATCAACCCCTACAAAAATGTCCATTAATTATAATCCAGATAATAATTCAGATTTCCTGTTGCTGCAGAATAATTTTCCTGCTCCAGCAAACTGGCTCAAATTACGATCCTACATCTGCATGTGACACATCCCAAAAAATGTGAGGCAGGTCCGCCAACACATGCAACACAAACAAGCAATTTCAGGTAAGAACCCATTTTGTCATCACATATGGTCTACATAGCCTCAAAATTACAGACTTTCATCACTTCAAACATCTTGCCTACTTACGGATCACCCAAATATATGACAGGAAAAAATAACACAAACATCCTAAGTAGCACTTATGCTATTTTCCCCCACTGCAATGAGTCCCCAGAAAGATACTAAATACTGACGGATCTCTCCATTAGAGATAAGATGCTCTTCTCCATCATTCTGCACTGTGCCACCACTGTCCCACTTTCCCTGAGCTATCATGGCAGGCCTGTCTGAGAGCGCCGTGATAACAGGAGACCTGGGATGCAAAGGTAAATCAATCTCAACAGGGGAGGAGAGGAAATGGGGAAAAGGGAGGAGGACAGGGTGGTAGATGGCGGGAGGAGGCGAGAGGGGGAGAGAAGAGGAGAAGAGAGAGAAAGGGAGGGAGAGGATCGGTCATTTTGACATCAGCTGTATTCCAGATGATTTTTTTCTACTTTATCATTTGCTTTCCTATTCTTATTGCTGATTAGAGGCTTGAGGATCCTCCCCTTTAATTACAGTTATAAAGCTTCATTCTGGGATTTGTTTTACAGCTACACTACATTGAATTGAAATGACCACTGAACAGATTTTTCCACTCAGAGAGTTAATGGAAATTAACACAACACAGTCGAGTAACAACAATAATAATTTGGTGGGTGCTTATATTTGTCCTACTTCACACACATGCAAATGTGTCCATTTTAATCCCACTGATGTTAACCCCACTAGAATCAACACTCAGATATAACACTGGTGTTAACCCCAATACAATCAACATTCAGATATAAAACTGATTTTAACCCAACTAGAATCAACATTCAGATATAACACTAGAGTGAAAACCCCACTACAGTCAACATTCAGATATAAAACTGATTTTAACCCAACTAGAATAAACACTCAGATATAACACTGGTGTTAACCCCACTACAATCACATGCAGACAGTACCGTGCAGTATCGAAGAGCCCTTACTGCTGCTCAATCATCCTATTTTTCCAACTTAATTGAGGGAAAAAAAAACAATCTGAAATGTATTTTTGATACTGTCGCGAAGCTAACTGAAAAGCAGCATTCCCCAAGTGAGGATGGCTTTCACTTCAGCAGTAATAAATTCATGAACTTCTTTGAGGAAAAAATCATGATTGAAAGAAAATTACGGACTCTGCTTTAAATCTGCGAATTCTTTCAAAGCTCAGTTGTCCTGACTCTGCACAACTCTGCCAGGACCTAGGATCAAGAGAGACACTCAAGTGTTTTAGTACTATATCTCTTGACACAATGATGAAAATAATCATGGCCTCTAAACCTTCAAGCTGCATACTGGACCCTATTCCAACTAAACTACTGAAAGAGCTGCTTCCTGTGCTTGCCCCTCCTATTTTGAACATAATAAACGGCTCTCTATCCACCGGATGTGTACCAAACTCACTAAAAGTGGCAGTAATAAAGCCTCTCTTGAAAAAGCCAAACCTTGACCCAGAAAATATTTAAAAAACTATCGGCCTATATCGAATCTTCCATTCCTCTCAATTTTTTTTAGAAAAGGCTGTTTACGCAGCAACTCACTGCCTTCCTGAAGACAAACAATGTATACGAAATGCTTCAGTCTGGTTTTAGACGCCATCATAGCACTGAGACTGCACTTGTGAAGGTGGTAAAATACCTTTTAATGGTATCAGACCGAGGCTCTGCATCTGTCCTCGTGCTCCTAGACCTTAGTGCTGCTTTTGATACCATCGATCACCACATTCTTTTGGAGAGATTGGAAACCCAAATTGGTCTACATGGACAAGTTCTGGCCTGGTTTAGATCTTATCTGTTGGAAAGATATCAGTTTGTCTGTGAATGGTTTGTCCTCTGACAAATCAACTGTACATTTTGGTGTTCCTCAAGGTTCCGTTTTAGGACCACTATTGTTTTCACTATATATTTTACCTTTTGGGGATGTCGTTCAAAAACATAATGTTAACTTTCACTGCTATGCGGATGACACACAGCTGTACATTTCAATGAAACATGGTGAAGCCCCAAAATTGCCCTCGCTAGAAGCCTGTGTTTCAGACATAAGGAAGTGGATGGCTGCAAACGTTCTACTTTTAAACTCGGAAAAAACAGAGATGCTTGTTCTAGGTCCCAAGAAACAAAGAGATCTTCTTTTTAATCTGACAATTATTCTTAATGGTTGTACAGTCATCTCAAATAAAACTGTGAAGGACCTCGGCGTTACTCTGGACCCTGATCTCTCTTTTGACGAACATATCAAGACTGTTTCAAGGACAGCTTTTTTCCATCTACGTAACATTGCAAAAATCAGAAACTTTCTGACCAAAAATGATGCAGAAATATTAATCCATGCTTTTGTTACTTCTAGGTTAGACTACTGCAATGCTCTACTTTCAGGCTACCTGGATAAAGCACGAAATAAACTTCAGTTAGTGCTAAATACTGCTGCTAGAATCCTGACTAGAACCAAAAAATGTGATCATATTACTCCAGTGCTAGCCTCCCTACACTGGCTTCCTGTCAAAGCAAGGGCTGATTTCAAGGTTTTACTGCTAACCTACAAAGCATTACATGGGCTTGCTCCTACCTATCTCTCTGATTTGGTCCTGCCTTATATACCTACACGTACGCTACGGTCACAAGACGCAGGCCTCCTAATTGTCCCTAGAATTTCTAAGCAAACAGCTGGAGGCAGGGCTTTCTCCTATAGAGCTCCATTTTTATGGAATGGTCTGCCTACCCATGTGAGAGACGCAAACTCGGTCTCAACCTTTAAGTCTTTACTGAAGACTCATCTCTTCAGTTGTCATATGATTGAGTGTAGTCTGGCCCAGGAGTGTGAAGGTGAACGGAAAGGCTCGGAGCAACGAACCGCCCTTGCTGTCTCTGCCTGGCCGGTTCCCCCCTCTCCACTGGGATTCTCTGCCTCTAACCCTATTACAGGGGCTGAGTCACTGGCTTACTGGTGCTCTTTCATGCCGCCCTAGGAGGGGTGCGTCACTTGAGTGGGTTGAGTCACTGATGTGATCTTCCTGTCTGGGTTGGCGCCCCCCCTTGGGTTGTGCCGTGGCGGAGATCTTTGTGGGCTATACTCGGCCTTGTCTTAGGATGGTAAGTTAGTGGTTGAAGATATCCCTCTAGTGGTGTGGGGGCTGTGCTTTGGCAAAGTGGGTGGGGTTATATCCTTCCTGCTTGGCCCTATCCGGGGGTATCATCAGATGGGGCCACAGTGTCTCCTGACCCCTACTGTCTCAGCCTCCAGTATTTATGCTGCAGTAGTTTATGTGTCGGGGGGCTAGGGTCAGTTTGTTATATCTGGAGTACTTCTTCTGTCTTATCCGGTGTCCTGTGTGAATTTATGTATGCTCTCTCTAATTCTCTCTTTCTCTCTTTCTTTCTCTCTCTCAGAGGACCTGAGCCATAGGACCATGCCTCAGGACTACCTGGCATGATGACTCCTTGCTGTCCCCAGTCCACCTGGCCGTGCTGCTGCTCCAGTTTCAACTGTTCTGCCTGCGGCTATGGAATCCTGACCTGTTCACCGGACGTGCTACCTGTCCCAGACCTATTATGTGACCATGCTGATCATTTATGAACATTTGAACATCTTGGCAATGTTCTGTTATAATCTCCACAGCCAGAAGAGGACTGGCCACCCCTCATTGCCTGGTTCCTCTCTAGGTTTCTTCCTAGGTTTTGGCCTTTCTAGGGAGTTTTTCCTAGCCACCGTGCTTCAACACCTGCATTGCTTGCTGTTTTGGGTTTTAGGCTGGGTTTCTGTACAGCACTTTGAGATATCAGCTGATGTACGAAGGGCTATATAAATACATTTGATTTGATTTGATTTGATTCAGATATAACACTGGTGTAAACCCCACTACAATCATCATTCAGATATAACACTGGTGTTAACCCCACTAGAATCAACACTCAGATATAACACTCAAAACACACTGAGATCTTAACATTTGCAAATTTGCTCTGTGTGTGTGTGTGTGTGTGTGTGAGTAGGGGGGGATCAACTTGACTATCAGCTAAAACTGGGCCCCAAATATATACATTGGGTTAGGGCCTATTTTTTCATCAATAATGAGGGTATTATTTAAGAAAAGGACAAAATTGATTTCTATCGTTAACTCCTCGGACCAGTGTCAGTTTCAGTTTGCTCCTGCTCTGCTCGTACTTTGTAGAAATGTTTGTGATTTTTTTGTTTGTCTGCCTGTACATAGCAGCTCCGCCAGTGCAAGCAGCTTTTTGCCCCTTATTTTTATTATCAGATAATGCATCTACTTAAAGCTAGAATCCTTGATTGAAACAATAACAAAGTGGACACCGCGCATCTGTTCTGGTACAAAGCTGAGGGTATGGGCCTGGAGAAATGGAACTACTCTCAAATTCATATAGAGAGCTATGGATGCAAGAACTGACCATCCATGATGTCAATGCTTTAGTTGTAATCATGTTTTGAGGCTATACAGTGTTTGAAGAAAAATAAGTAGCAGGAGTGCTCCAGGTATTCCAAAACAACCCTGATGAAGGCCTTAGCCGACACGAGCAGTCGCATCCGCACTTCGGTCTGCAGGTAGTATAACTTTTCATTACATTTCATTACATTTCATTATAGTACAACGGTTTGATTTGTCTAATCTTAGCAATTTCTTCTTAGCTAGCTACATAGCCGTCTTTGTATCAAAGATAATTGCGTAATTATCGTATTTCGTCATCCTAACGTAGTCTACACTGCTATCTGCCCAGCAGCTAGCCAGCTAGCTAACGTCCACCGTCTACCGTATAGCAGCACTGTAGAAACTATTACCCTCAACTGAACGACTTGATTAGTGTAGTGTTAGCTAGCTACATAGTTGTCTTTGCTGTCTTCGTATCCAAGATAATTGTGTAGTTTAGAGTGTGTAGTTTTAGAGTGATTATCTTAATTTACCGAGGTTAGCTAGCCAGCTATTTGTCGTCCTTAACGTAGGAGACACTGCTAGCTAGCCAACAGCTAGCCAATGTCTACCGAATAGAACTTAACAACCCGGTCGCATTCCGCCTCGCTCCACAGGTAGTATCACATTTTCATTTCATTTCATTACAGTACAACGGTTTGATTTGTTTGATCGTAGCTAGCTACATAGCTAGCTACATAGCCGTCTCTGTATCAAGGATAATTGTGTAGTCTAGAGCGATTTTCTAGGTTACCTAGCCAGCTATTGTCATTCTTTTAACGCAACGTAACGTAATCAACAATGCTAGCTAGCCAGCTAGCCCCCGAATCAACAACGCAGCCACTGCCAGCTAGCCTACAAAGTCAACAACGCAGCCACTGCCAGCTAGCCTACTTCAGCAGTACTGTATCATTTTTAATCATTTTAGTCAATAAGATTCTTGCTACGTAAGCTCATATTTCTGAACATTTGCGACGTGTAGTCCACTTGTCATTCCAATCTCCTTTGCATTAGCGTAGCCTCTTCTGTAGCCTGTCAACTATGTGTCTGTCTATCCCTGTTCTCTCCTCTCTGCACAGACCATACAAACGCTCCACACCGTGTGGCCGCGGCCACCCTAATCTGGTGGTCCCAGCGCGCACGACCCACGTGGAGTTCCAGGTCTCCGGTAGCCTCTGGAACTGCCGATCTGCGGCCAACAAGGCAGAGTTCATCTCAGCCTATGCCTCCCTCCAGTCCCTCGACTTCTTGGCACTGACGGAAACATGGATCACCACAGATAACACTGCTACTCCTACTGCTCTCTCTTCGTCCGCCCACGTGTTCTCGCACACCCCGAGAGCTTCTGGTCAGCGGGGTGGTGGCACCGGGATCCTCATCTCTCCCAAGTGGTCATTCTCTCTTTCTCCCCTTACCCATCTGTCTATCGCTCCTTTGAATTCCATGCTGTCACAGTTACCAGCCCTTTCAAGCTTAACATCCTTATCATTTATCGCCCTCCAGGTTCCCTCTGAGAGTTCATCAATGAGCTTGATGCCTTGATAAGCTCCTTTCCTGAGGACGGCTCACCTCTCACAGTTCTGGGCGACTTTAACCTCCCCACGTCTACCTTTGACTCATTCCTCTCTGCCTCCTTCTTTCCACTCCTCTCCTCTTTTGACCTCTCCCTCTCACCTTCCCCCCCTACTCACAAGGCAGGCAATACGCTCAACCTCATCTTTACTAGATGCTGTTCTTCCACTAACTTCATTGCAACTCCCCTCCAAGTCTCCGACCACTACCTTGTATCCTTTTCCCTCTCGCTCTCGTCCAACACTTCCCACACTGCCCCTACTCGGATGGCATCGCGCCGTCCCAACCTTCGCTCTCTCTCCCCCGCTACTCTCTCCTCTTCCATCCTATCATCTCTTCCCTCTGCTCAAACCTTCTCCAACCTATCTCCTGATTCTGCCTCCTCAACCCTCCTCTCCTCCCTTTCTGCATCCTTTGACTCTCTATGTCCCCTATCCTCCAGGCCGGCTCGGTCCTCCCCTCCCGCCCCGTGGCTCGACGACTCATTGCGAGCTCACAGAACAGGGCTCCGGGCAGCCGAGCGGAAATGGAGGAAAACTCGCCTCCTGCGGACCTGGCATCCTTTCACTCCCTCCTCTCTACATTTTCCTCTTCTGTCTCTGCTGCTAAAGCCACTTTCTACCACTCTAAATTCCAAGCATCTGCCTCTAACCCTAGGAAGCTCTTTGCCACCTTCTCCTCCCTCCTGAATCCTCCTCCCCCCCCCCCCCTCCTCCCTCTCTGCAGATGACTTCGTCAACCATTTTGAAAAGAAGGTCGACGACATCCGATCCTCGTTTGCTAAGTCAAACGACACCGCTGGTTCTGCTCACACTGCCCTACCCTGTGCTCTGACCTCTTTCTCCCCTCTCTCTCCAGATGAAATCTCGCGTCTTGTGACGGCCGGCCGCCCAACAACCTGCCCGCTTGACCCTATCCCCTCCTCTCTTCTCCAGACCATTTCCGGAGACCTTCTCCCTTACCTCACCTCACCTCACCTCATCAACTCATACCTGACTGCTGGCTACGTCCCTTCCGTCTTCAAGAGAGCGAGAGTTGCACCCCTTCTGAAAAAACCTACACTCGATCCCTCCGATGTCAACAACTACAGACCAGTATCCCTTCTTTCTTTTCTCTCCAAAACTCTTGAACGTGCCGTCCTTGGCCAGCTCTCCCGCTATCTCTCTCAGAATGACCTTCTTGATCCAAATCAGTCAGGTTTCAAGACTAGTCATTCAACTGAGACTGCTCTTCTCTGTATCACGGAGGCGCTCCGCACTGCTAAAGCTAACTCTCTCTCCTCTGCTCTCATCCTTCTAGACCTATCGGCTGCCTTCGATACTGTGAACCATCAGATCCTCCTCTCCACCCTCTCCGAGTTGGGCATCTCCCGGCGCGGCCCACACTTGGATTGCGTCCTACCTGACAGGTCGCTCCTACCAGGTGGCGTGGCGAGAATCTGTCTCCTCACCACGCGCTCTCACCACTGGCGTCCCCAGGGCTCTGTTCTAGGCCCTCTCCTATTCTCGCTATACACCAAGTCACTTGGCTCTGTCATAACCTCACATGGTCTCTCCTATCATTGCTATGCAGACGACACACAATTAATCTTCTCCTTTCCCCTTCTGATGACCAGGTGGCGAATCGCATCTCTGCATGTCTGGCAGACATATCAGTGTGGATGACGGATCACCACCTCAAGCTGAACCTCGGCAAGACGGAGCTGCTCTTCCTCCCGGGAAGGACTGCCCGTTCCATGATCTCGCCATCACGGTTGACAACTCCATTGTGTCCTCCTCCCAGAGCGCTAAGAACCTTGGCGTGATCCTGGACAACACCCTGTCGTTCTCAACTAACATCAAGGCGGTGGCCCGTTCCTGTAGGTTCATGCTCTACAACATCCGCAGAGTACGACCCTGCCTCACACAGGAAGCGGCGCAGGTCCTAATCCAGGCACTTGTCATCTCCCGTCTGGATTACTGCAACTCGCTGTTGGCTGGGCTCCCTGCCTGTGCCATTAAACCCCTACAACTCATCCAGAACGCCGCAGCCCGTCTGGTGTTCAACCTTCCCAAGTTCTCTCACGTCACCCCGCTCCTCCGCTCTCTCCACTGGCTTCCAGTTGAAGCTCGCATCCGCTACAAGACCATGGTGCTTGCCTACGGAGCTGTGAGGGGAACGGCACCTCAGTACCTCCAGGCTCTGATCAGGCCCTACACCCAAACAAGGGCACTGCGTTCATCCACCTCTGGCCTGCTCGCCTCCCTACCACTGAGGAAGTACAGTTCCCCCTCAGCCCAGTCAAAACTGTTCGCTGCTCTGGCCCTCCAATGGTGGAACAAACTCCCTCACGACGCCAGGACAGCGGAGTCAATCACCACCTTCCGGAGACACCTGAAACCCCACCTCTTTAAGGAATACCTAGGATAGGATAAAATATTCCTTCTCACCCCCCCTTAAAAGATTTAGATGCACTATTGTAAAGTGGCTGTTCCACTGGATGTCATAAGGTGAACGCACCAATTTGTAAGTCGCTCTGGATAAGAGCGTCTGCTAAATGACTTAAATGTAAATGTAAATGTGTTGGTATATTTTAATTATGACTTAACCCACACATTATAGGCCCAATGCAGCTGTTTTTATGTCAATATCAAATACATTTCTGGGTAATAAGTCAGCACCTTACTGTGATTGTTTTCAATTAAAATGTTCAAAAAGATACAAAAATAGCTATTTAGCAAAGGGCCCTTAAAGAGATTCTCCTGTACTTTTGTACATTTTTTAGTGAGTAGTTCTGAAAGGGTTTTCATTCTCTACTTCTAATGAGGGACTAATTCAGACTTGGGACACCAGGTGAGTTAAATTTACTACCAGGTAGAAACAAAAAGAAGAAGGGGTTTCGGCCCTCCTGGACCAGAATTGAATAGCCCTGTCCTACATAATGATAGCACAAGATCTCCCCAAGGAAATCTTACGTTTCCCATCTTCAAAGCAATAGTACTGCCTGTTAGTTACCAAAATAAGGAGATGTTTGAAATGTTCTACATATGTATTGTGTTGTGTATTGTCAAGATGAATTTGTAGGTAACTTTTCTTCTCTACAGATTACAGTATATTTGACAATTTCCCTTCTTTGTACATTGCACAAAAACCTACATGTAAGAAGTATACAAGAAGGTATTTACATTCTCTGACTTCCATCTGGTGAGGGTAGAACACGTAAGGACAGTTATAGGCTTATGAAATTAGAGTAGTTGAATTAAACATTTCCCCTGAAATAAAGCAGAGTCACTGTCTATTACTCCTCTCAATGAGTAGAACGGTTAAAAGAGGAGGTGCACATCAGGTGTGTGTGTGTGTGTGTGTGTGAGTGACCATCCCTGTCTGTCTCCTCCTCTCCAGCTGTTACTGAGGAGGAGGTCATGTTCACGGCTCATTCAGATGCAGGACGCCATGTAGACAATCTCTCCTCTCCTCTGCTAGTCATTAAGACCTGTGCCAGCTCCGTCATCCATCCGTCAGCATGGGGAGTGGACTGGATTTAACACTCAAACACAACCGAGACCAAACAAACTATGAAATGCTGGTGTCGTTTGGATTTTAGGGCCCAGAATGAGGAATACGTTTATAAGCAGTGCAGCTCACTTGGATATAAACTCCGCATAAACATTCATAGGAAACTAAGACGTCTTTTTTGACATCATTGTTGTAGGTCAGGTTGACCCAAAACAATACACGAGAGAAAATAGTTGTGAAAATCAATTTCAATGAAAAGTGAAACAACTGACATTTTCGCATTGGAGAGAAATGTAAAAAAATATATTTAAAAAACTCACACAAAGACCTTTTACAAAATGCATTTTGACATTAAGATAATGTTGTGTAAATCAATGAGTATTTCACAGATTATACAGCTGACATTGATCTGTCAACTGGATTGATCTCTCATCTGAAAGCATGACATAGGGTCATGGTATGAACAATAGTTATACATAGGCAGATAGAGGGAAGCTGATGTCAATAGAGGCTCAAAATATATATGACAAGCCCATGACGGATGCTATAAAGTCTTACGTAGCTGGTATAAAGGCTTTATGAACGCACACATAACAGGGTCTACAGTAACGTGTTACTGCAATTTGTATATAAAGTTCATAATGGATATTTCCTAGTTTACGAAAATGAATGGCTTTATTTATCTAGTGATGGATCATCCATGTATGTCATTGGTATTTAAATAATTGATTAATTAGCTAGATACATGTTAGATTACCACTCCTATTACTTATGTGTTGTGGTGTAGGCTGTTATCTTAAAACTTATAATGACAATGTTTCTCTTTATTTACCTGATATACTCTCTATTTTGAGTTGGAATGTACATATTACTGAGTCACACCGAAATGCGGAAATCAATGCTAATCATGAGACTTGCCAAACAGCAGACTCGTTGCCCTTTTGCAATGTCATTTTGATTCCATACACTTGAAAACCAGATAAAAAAATCAATATTTGATTATAAAATGTATATTTTGTATCGGTGCTACTGGTATCGCCTTCACAATCTTGTTATCTCAGAATGTCCAACCTTCACAAGGTTACCGGGGATTTGCAGTTGGTCAGCGCAGAGTAGGCAGTGTGTTTTACATGATCTGTCAGAAGCTCAATTTGTTTTGAGGAAAAATAAGACAAAAAAAACATTGGATTACTAGTTATTGTGGACACAGGCTAGTTAGAGTATAAAAGTTCTCAAAACTTGCCCAAAACCAACATGGACATAGGATAGTTAGAATATGAAAGTTCTCAAAATCTTTGCAAAACTATGTCCTTCTGCACTAATGTGAAAGAATTTGAAAAAGAGGGGATTTTGTGGTCTTCATGGGTTTCAAATCTCTTTATTTCTCGCTTATGAATACAATTATTCCGTGATATATGGGACAAATTTCCCATAAATTACCTCTTACAGGTGCCTCCTCTATAGTCTTCTATCTATACAGTAGGTTTTCTCCCCTAGAGTCTATTGATGCACCGGTGCATCAATCTAAGTAACAAAATAAAACTGTCCCCATCAAAATCAAAATCTGTCAGTTTAAGCTAGAGATATAGTCTCAATCCACAGCAACCGCCTATGACAGACTGCGGTGGAAGGTGGCCGAGTTAAAGAGATGTTTCAGACCATGCCACATCCTGAATATCGATATTCTCAGGTAAACATATGTAGTGTCCGAACGGTTTGGCCTACAAAACTAATATGACTACTCTATGGAAAGGTAAGACTCTCACAAACATGTATTACGACCCACACAAGTGTCACGGGACTTGTCTGAAGGTAACAAGTGGTGGTTTAAAAAATGAACGGAAGTATGGAGGTAGTTTTGTGCCTACCCCCAAAAAAGCGTTAAATATGTGTAATAAATGTTTTATATACACTACCGGTCAAAAGTTTTAGAACACCTACTCATTCAAATGTTTTTTATTTGTATTTTTACTATTTTCTACATTATAGAATAATAGTGAAGACATCAAAACTATGAAATAACACATATGGAATCATGTAGTAACCAAAAAAGTGTTAAACAAATCAAATATATATTTTATATTTGAGATTCTTCAAATAGCCATCCTTTGAAGAATCGGACCAAAGCGCAGCGTGGTAGGTGTTCATGATTTTATTAAACTGAACACTAGAACAAAATAACAAAGTGAATAAACGAAACCGAAAACAGTCCTGTCAGGTGCAGAACACTAAACAGAAAAACAACTACCCACAAAACATAGGTGGGAAAAAGCTACCTAAGTATGGTTCCCAATCAGAGACAACGGTAGTCAGCTGTCCCTGATTGAGAACCATACCCGGCCAAAACAAAGAAATACAAAACATAGAAAAAAGAACATAGAATGCCCATCCCAAATCACACCCTGACCAAACCAAAATAGAGACATAAAAAGCTCTGTAAGGTCAGGGCGTGACACATATGTCAGCTTTACTGTAGAACCTCTCCAACAAACTCATTCAATACTGCAGAAACTCCAATATATTATTTGGAGACTGGAGTTGTAATATCAGTATCCCTAAACTATGAAATGCAGAATGCAATTACGGTGACACAAAAGAGGAGGCGAGGACTCATTCTCCTCAGTGTGCCAATATGCTAATTAGGCTGGACAGGTCAAAGGCAATATGTGTTAAAATAATCACCAAGTCACACTTTCTGCATTTTAAATAGCCGGATACAAGGTGGAGGAGGTTTGGGAAAAGGAAAAAAATCTACTGTTCTTATATTACATTTAGGGAAATCTTAGTGATTGATTTCTAATATTTGCTATTTTTAAGGGATGTCTGTTCTGGTGAGATATGGAAAAGTTCACAACTGGGTCGGAACATCGGTATGGAGGCTGTATTCATGTTGAAAGGCATTTTGCGGCGGCTCCAATCCCTAACTAGTGTTAAGAAAAATGTTGATGAGTCCTCAGCCTACCTCATCCTCCCCTTCTCTGCCCGATTTGTAACACATCAACCTCCATCTGACTACAATTTCCATAACCTGCTTTGTCTAAAATATAGCTCACACAATTTGAATTGGTGTCCAGAAAATAATTACGGTCATCATTTAAAAAAAACTCATATAGGTCACTCCTTTTGTCATATTCAGATATAAAATGGATATTTAAAAATTAAGTACACTGTAGAAGTCATGTTTTCTTGAGGAAGAGAGGAGGACACAGCCTGAGTAAGTGCAACTGTTGAAGGCTTAGCTTTGGCCCAGTTGTGCCTAGTACGTGAAACAAGGCTAAATATTATGCGGAGTCACTAAAATACCTATTCTAGTACCTATTCTAAGACTCAACCCAATCTGCAAATAACATGCCAACCCATGGCTTGACATTTAATGACGTCATGTGGTGTTAAAAAAAAGTTGAACTAAAACTTAAGTTAAGGCATGAAGTCTGAATGGTTAAGGTTAGGGATAGGTTTGAATTTAAGTTAAGGCATGAAGTCTGAATGGTTAAGGTTAGGGATAGGTTTGAATTTAAGTTAAAGCATTCATTCTGAATGGTTAAGGTTAGGGATAGGTTTGAATTTAAGTTAAGGTATGAATTCTGAATGGTTAAGGTTAGGGATAGGTTTGAATTTAAGTTAAAGCATTCATTCTGAATGGTTAAGGTTAGGGATAGGTTTGAATTTAAGTTAAAGCATTCATTCTGAATGGTTAAGGTTAGGGATAGGTTTGAATTTAAGTTAAAGCATTCATTCTGAATGGTTAAGGTTAGGGATAGGTTTGAATTTAAGTTAAAGCATTCATTCTGAATGGATAAGGTTAGGGATAGGTTTGAATTTAAGTTAAAGCATTCATTCTGAATGGTTAAGGTTAGGGATAGGGTTACATTTAAGTTAAAGCATTCATTCTGAATGGTTAAGGTTAGGGATAGGGTTAAATTTAAGTGAATGCATTAATTCCGAGTGGTTAAGTTAAGGGTTAAGGTTTGGGAAGGGCTTAAAACAAAAAATGAGCGCCGGGATTGAAGACGCGACCTTCAGAGCCTGCGTCTTAAACAACACCCTAGCAAGACAGAAGCCTAATAGAAGGTAATATGTGCTCATGTTGCCCCTAGTGGACGGTATAGCTTCCACATTTCGCCAGGTCCAATCAGTAATCTGGTACCTGCAGAATCAGCACATCCTGGGGTACTCCATTAGATAATGGGCTGCTAAGACCGTAGGCAAAAGACAAGACACTAACAACAGTAATTTACAGTAATGTCCCATTTTATTCTCCCATAAACAGGCCCAAATTGTATAACATAACACACACTTTAACTCAATCCACTCTAATAGCCTCATAGGCTATTAGCCTCATAGGACAACAAAGGAAATGGTCATCTGCCTCGCTGCCTGCCTGCCTGCCTGCAAAGGAATGCAAATTCCCTTTTATAACCTTTGCAATTTTAATGTGTCCCTCTGCATCTTTGCGTCGCCAGGAGCACATTTGGTATGCACGGAGAAACAGGAGAAAGTCCAGCTAATTTGTTACTCTGCTTGGATTTCCATTCTCTGGCCCCGAAAACAGCCGCTTGCCTGCTTCGGCCCATTTGTTTAGCACTTAATAAATGGCATAGCCGGTTCACAGAGGTGAGATGATTGATTACCAGATATGGTGTTTCACAGCAGCGATATTTGTCTGAGGACGCATGGAGAATTAGCAATAAGTATGTATTTGGGAATTTGACTTTCAGAGGTAGTACTGTAACTAGGGCAACAAAAAAAACGATTTTAAACTCAATGAGGCTTGGCAAAGCGTTGATGCCTATTGGTAAAGTATTGTTTAGGAGAGTAAACAGAGAAAAACATATACAGTGAAAGTGGTTTAAACAGAGTAATCCAGGAACGTATGTGTTGCTATTAAATCATTATTAGTATACTTATT
Source organism: Oncorhynchus nerka (assembly GCF_034236695.1). Taxonomy (NCBI): domain Eukaryota; kingdom Metazoa; phylum Chordata; class Actinopteri; order Salmoniformes; family Salmonidae; genus Oncorhynchus; species Oncorhynchus nerka. The sequence continues at coordinate 29,385,800 of NC_088417.1, forward strand.
AGGGTCATAAATAATTATTATAATTATTAGTCTTATTAGGGACATGGTATGCATAATAGGGAAATAATGCATACTCTAGAATGCCCTTCAAGCCATTTAGAAATGAGTATTCAACAATGCCATGGTATAATTAAGCAATAAGGTCCAAGGGGGTATGGTATATGGCCAACATACCACGGCTAAGGGCTGTTCTAAGCACGACGCAACGCAGAGTGCTTGGATACAGCCCTTAGTCGTGGTCTATTGGCCAAAGTCCACAAACCCCCGAGGTTTCTTATTGCTTTTATCAACTGGTTACCAATGTAATGAGAACAGTAGAAGTAGTTTTGCATCATACTCGTGGTACGTCATCTTATATATCCCAGCTTTCAGCCAATCAGCATCCAGGGCTCGAATGAACCTGTTTATAATTTCAAACAATATCACCCATGGGAATTTTTTTAAGATGGGGTATGTTATATTTTTTATTACGTTATGGATCAAATCTGATCATTCACCTTGACCTAATGATGCAGTTATATAGAACAAAACAATCATGTTAATAAAAAATAGTATGTACAACACACACTGTAAAAGCAGATACGTTCTGGCTACTCAAACATTTTGAGGAAACCGATTATCTAAAAATAAAAGTACGTTTAAGAAACTCAAATAGCTGAAGTGAGCAGTACTACCTTCAAATGAGGAGCACAAATGCAGTTTATTTGAGTAAGGTATACTTAAATGTAATGTCCCCACTAAGCCACGCCTCTAATAATTTCCCAGTTTGCCGTGCCTTTTTGATTGAATTGTAGAGTTACCACCCATGTCTGTATTTTGAGGGGCAGAGACATGGTTGTGGAATTCCTTCATTTTCAGTCCTGTGGCCTTCACCAAGTGAGTCCCTAGGTGAATTTTATAATTATAATTGAACCATATTATAAAGATTTATACAGTGGCCAGGAGCTCCTAGTTTACAGGCCATATTAGCCCTACAAGTAGAGTAACAAATTTTCCCCAAAATTTTCCAGTAATCTTCCAACCAGAATTTTATGGAAAAAGGGGGAAATATACTGGAATTTTATAACCCTACCTCTAAATCACATTATGCTGGTGTAATTGTTATTGCAATCTAGTCAGCGTTAGGCAATCCAGCAGTTGAAATATGTATTCACCCACAACCTGCATTCATAATAACTGCCCAGGTTATTAAGAACATTGTGAGGTAAGTACCTAAACCATTTAAACTGGAACAACCATTTCAGTAACGGGTGCAAAAATTCAATGATTGGATTAGTTTTGAAAAAAAGTCATTATCTTTGTGTAGCATAACATTTAATCAATCACTCAATGTAAATGCAGAAACACAGGTATTAAAAACAATTCCAAAATAGCATCCTGCAATAGAGCATGCTGGGAAAAAAAGTTAATTTGTTATCATATCTATAAATAATGTAGTTGGTGTGACTTCTCATTGAGTTTTGAGTCAGTACCACATAAACGTTTAAAGTAATAATGACATTTCATTGACTCTGAGTACAACTTACTAGAAGTATTTGAGTTAAAAATGCACTTGGGGTTTACAGTGTACATTGGTGTAGTAGGCGTGAATGCATGCCACCATATCTACCTGTCAGTTTTATCATTAGGATGTTATAGGAGTGATGTTTATCCTGTTCCTTACTGTTAGATCTCTCTCTTTAATTGCTGTTATTTGGCAGACTGGAATATTGATCACATGGGTCAGAGGGATTGGCAGCTGCATGAATCGTTATTAACCGGCCTGTTGGCCATAGCGGGGAGTTCAATAGACAGACAGATAGCCAAGGAGCGCTGATACAGGGTACGCCCTGGGGGAGTTGAGCTCCTCTCAGACACACAGATAATTAACCATCTGAGCCAAGCTGTGCTCAGGGCAACGGCTGATGTGAGGAGGAAAGAACAACAACACACAACAGGACAACACTGTCATATAGAACGTATAGCCTTCTAAAAGTATGTTACAGCCCTGTGCTAGTCTGTTATAGCCCTCTGATAGCATGTTACAGCCCTGTGCTAGTCTGTTACTGCAGTGTGATAGTCTGTTATAGCCCTGTGCCTGCCTGTTATAGCCCTCTGATAGTATGTTACAGCCCTGTGCTAGTCTGTTATAGCCCTCTGATAGTATGATACAGCCCTGTGCTAGTCTGTTACTGCGGTGTGATAGTCTGTTATAGCCCTGTGCTATTCTGTTACAGCCCTGTGATATTATGTTACAGCCCTCTGATCGTCCATTTTAGCCCTCGGATAGCATGCTACAGCCCTGTGATAGTCTTTTATAGCCCTGTGCTAGTCTGGTAAAGCTCTGTGATAATCTTTTACAGCCCTGTGCTAGTCTGTTATAGCTCTCTGATAGCATGTTACATCCCACTAATAACGTGTTATAGCCCTGTGATAGTCTGTTAAATCCCACTGACAGTCTGTTACAGCCCTGTGATAGTCTGTTACAGCCCTCTGAAAGCATGTTACATGCCTGTGCTAGTCTGTTATAGCCCTCTGATAGTCTGTTACAGCCTTGTGATTGTCTGTTATTGCCCTCTCATAGCATGTTACAGCACTGTGTTATTCTGTTATATTCCCGGGACAGTCTGTTACAGCCCTGTGATAGTCTGTTATAGCTCTCTTATAGTCATTACAGCATTGTGATGGTGTGTTACAGCATGTTACAGTCCTGTGCTATTCTGTTATAGCCCTCTGATATCATGTTACAGCCATGTGATAGTAGGTTATAGATCTGTGCTAGTCTGTTATAGCCCTCTAACATTCTGTTACAGCTCTGTGCAAGTCTGTTATATCCCTTTGATAGTGTGTTACATGGCTGTGCTAGTATTTTATAGCCTACCGTGAGAATGTTACAGCCTGTGCTGTAATGTTATAGCCCTCTGATAGCATGTTACAGCCCTGTGCTAGTCTGTTATATCCCTTTGATGGTCTGTTACATGGCTGTGCTAGTCTTTTATAGCCTACCGTGAGAATGTTACAGCCTGTGCTGTAATGTTATAGCCCTCTGATAGCATGTTACAGCCCTTTGCTAGTCTGTTATTGCACTTTGATAGTCTGTTACAGCCGTCTGTTATAGCCCTCTGAAAGCATGTTACAATCCTGTGCTGGTCTGTTACAGCCCTGTTCTAGTCTGTTATATCCCTCTGATAGCCCTGTGATAGTCTGTTATAGCCATATAAAAGTCTGTTTTTGCCCTCCGCTCATCTGTTGATGCCCTCTACAAGTCTGTTACAGCCCTGTGAGAGTCTGTTATAGTCTTCTGAAAGCATGTTACAGCCCTGTACTAGTCTGTTATAGCTCTCTGAAAGCATGTTACATACCTGTGATAGTCTGTTACAGCCCACTGAAGCATACTATAGCCCTATTCTGGTCTGTTACAGCTCTCTGATAGTTTGTTACAGCCCTGTGCTATAGCTCGCTGAAAGCATGTTACATGCCTGTGAGAGTGTGTTATAGCCCTCTGATAGAATGTTATAGCCTTGTGCTAGTCTGTTATAGCTCTCTGAAAGCATGTTTCATGCCTGTGAGAGTCTGTTATAGCCCTCTGATAGCATGTTACAGCCTTGTGCTAGTCTGTTATAGCCCTCTGTTAACATGTTATAGGCTTGTGCTAATATGTTATAGCCCTCTTATAGCTTGTTACAGCCCTTTGCCAGTCCGTTATAGCTCTTTGATAGTTTGCTACAGCCGTTTGCTAGTCTGTTACAGCCCTCTGATAGCATGTTACAATGATGCGCTAGTCTGTTACAGCCCTGTTCCTGTCTGTTATAAGACTTTGCTAGTCTGTTACAGCCCTGTTCCTGTCTGTTATAAGACTTTGCTAGTCTGTTACAGCCCTGTTCCTGTCTGTTATAAGACTTTGCTAGTCTGTTACAGCCCTCTGATAGCATGTTACAATGATGCGCTAGTCTGTTACAGCCCTGTTCCTGTCTGTTATAAGACTTTGCTAGTCTGTTACAGCCCTGTTCCTGTCTGTTATAAGACTTTGCTAGTCTGTTACAGCCCTGTTCCTGTCTGTTATAAGACTTCGCTCGTCTGTTATATCCCTCTGATAGCCCTGTGATAGTCTGTTATAGCCCTGTGCTCGTCTGTTATAGCCCACTGAAGCATGCTATAGCCCTGTGGTGGTCCGTTATAGCCCTGTACTAGTCTGTTACAGCCCTGTGCTATTCTGTTATAGCTCTCTGATAGTCTGTTACATCATTTTGCTAGTCTGTTATATCCCTGTGCAAGTCTGTTATATCCCTTTGATAGTATGTTATAGCCCTGTGCTAGTCTGTTACAGCCCTGTGCTAGTCTATTATATTCCTGGAATAGTCTGTTATAGCCCTCTGATAGCATGTTACAATGATGTCCTAGTCTGTTACAGCCCTGTTCCTGTCTGTTATAAGACTTTGCTAGTCTGTTATATCCCTCTGATAGCCCTGTGATAGCCTGTTATAGCCCTGTGATAGCCTGTTATAGCGCTGTGATAGTCTGTTGTAGCCCTGTGCCAGTCTGTTATAGCCCTGTGCTAGTCTGTTATAGCCTACTAAAGCATGCTATAGCCCTGTGCTGATCCGTTATATCCCTCTGATAGCATTTTAAAGCCTTGTGCTAGTCTGTTATAGTCTACTAAAGCATGCTATAGCCCTGTGCTGATCCGTTATATCCCTCTGATAGCATTTTAAAGCCTTGTGCTAGTCTGTTATAGCCCTCTGATAGTCTGTTACATCATTGTGCTAGTCTGTTATATCCCTGTGATAGCATGTTACAGCCCTCCGATTTCATGTCACAGCCCTTTGCTAGTCTGTTTTCACACTCTGATAGCCCTGTGCCAGTCTGTTATAGCCCTGTGCTAGTCTGTTATAGCCTACTGAAGCATGCTATAGCCCTGTGCTGGTCCGTTATATCCCTCTGATAGCATTTTAAAGCCTTGTGCAAGACTGTTATAGTCCTCTGATAGTATGTTACAGCCCTGTGCTAGTATTTAATATTCCTGGGATAGTCTGTTATAGCCCTTTGCTAGTGTGTTCTATCCCTGTGCTAGTGTGTTATATCCCTGTACTAGTCCTTTATAATCCTATGAATGTCTGCTATAGCCCTGCTAAAGTCTATTCTAGAGCTGTGTTAGTCTGTTATAGCCCTGTGATAGCATGTTTTAGCCTCCTGAAAGCATGTTACAGCCCTGTGCTAGTCTGTTTTAGCCCTCTGAGAGTCTGTTACAGCCCTTTGCTGGTCCATTATAGCCTTTGATAGACTGTTACAGCCGTTTGATAGCATGTTACAATCCTGTGCTGGTCTGTTATAGCCCTCTGATAGCAGTGTACCACCCTGTGCTTGTCTGTTATGGCCCTGCGACAGCATGTTACAGCCCTTTGATATCATGTGGTAGCCCTGTACTAGTCTGATATAGCCCTCTGATAGCATGTTACATCCCTGTGCTTGTCTGTTATATCCATGTGAAAGTCTATTAAAGCCCTGTGCTAGTCTGTTATAGCCCTGTGATTGCATGTTACTGCCCTGTGATAGTCTGGTATGGCCCTGTGCTAGTCTGTTAAAGCCCTTATCTAGTTTGTTATAGCCCTATGATTGTCTGTTGTAGCCCAGTGCTAGTCTGTTTTCACCCTCTGATAGTCTGTTACAGTCAATTGCTTGTCTGTTATAGCCTTTGGATAGCATGTTACAGACCTGTGCTAGTCTGTTATATCCATCTAAAAGCATGTTACAGCCTTGTGCAAGTCTGTTTCAGCCCTGTGATAGCATGTTTCAGCCCTCTGATAGTCTGTTATAGCCCTCTGATAGTCTGTTACAGCCCTCTGATAGTCTGTTATAGCCCTCTGATAGTCTGTTACAGCCCTCTGATAGTCTGTTACAGCCCTGTGATAGCATGTTTCAGCCCTCTGATAGTCTGTTATAGCCCTCTGATATCATGTCACTGCCCTTTTCTTGTCTGTTTTCACCCTCTGATAATCTGTTACAGCCTTGTGCTAGTCTGTTTTAGCCTTCCGATAGCATGTTACAATCCTGTGCTGGTCTGATATAGCCCTCTGATAGCATGTTACAATCCTGTACTAGTCTGATATAGCCCTCTGATAGCATGTTACAGCCCTGTGCTTGTCTGTTATATCCATGTTATTGTCTTTTACAGCCCTGTGCTTGTCTGTTATATCCATGTAATTGTCTTTTACAGCCCTGTGCTTGTCTGTTATATCCATGTAATTGTCTTTTACAGCCCTGTGCTTGTCTGTTATATCCATGTGATTGTCTTTTACAGCCCTGTGCTTGTCTGTTATATCCATGTTATTGTCTTTTACAGCCCTGTGCTTGTCTGTTATATCCATGTGATTGTCTTTTACAGCCCTGTGCTTGTCTGTTATATCCATGTGATTGTCTTTTACAGCCTTGTGCTTGTCTGTTATATCCATGTTATTGTCTTTTACAGCCCTGTGCTTGTCTGTTATATCCATGTTATTGTCTTTTACAGCCCTGTGCTTGTCTGTTATATCCATGTTATTGTCTTTTACAGCCCTGTGCTTGTCTGTTATATCCATGTTATTGTCTTTTACAGCCCTGTGCTTGTCTGTTATATCCATGTGATTGTCTTTTACAGCCCTGTGCTTGTCTGTTATATCCATGTTATTGTCTTTTACAGCCCTGTGCTTGTCTGTTATATCCACGTGATTGTCTTTTACAGCCTTGTGCTAGTCTGTTATTTTCCTGTGAAAGCATGTTATATCCCTTTGATATCGTGTTACAGCCCTGTGCTAGTCTGTTATAACCTTCTGACAATCTGTTACAGCCGAGTGCTAGTCTGTTATAGCCTTCTGATAGCATGTTACAGCCCTTTGATAGTCTGTTATAGGCCTCTGATAGCATGTTACAGCCCTGTGATATTCTGTTATAGCCCTCTGATAGCATTTTACAGCCCTATTCTGTTATAGCCCTCTGACAGCATTTCACAGCCCTGTGATAGTCTGTTACAGCGCTGTTCTTGTCTGTCATATCCCTCTGAAAACATGTTACTGCCTTGCGCTAGTCTGTTATTTTCCTGCGAAAGCATGTTACATCCCTTTGATATCGTGTTACAGCCCTGTGCTAGTCTGTTATAACCTTCTGATAGCATGTTACAGCCCTGTGATATTTTTTGATATTTTTTTCACCTTTATTTAACCAGGTAGGCCAGCTGAGAACAAGTTCTCATTTACAACTGCCACCTGTCCAAGATAAAGCAAAGTGTGACAAAGCACAACAACACAGAGTTACACATGGGATAAACAAAGTACAGTCAATAACAATAGATACATCTATATACAGTGTGTGCAAATGGAATAAGGAGGTAAGGCAATAAATAGGCCATAGTAGCGAAGTAATTACAATTTAGCAAATTAACACTGGAGAGATAGATGTGCAGATGATGATGTGCAAGTAGAAATACTGGTGTGGAAAAAGCAAAACAAGTGTATATCATGTTACAGCCCTATGCTAGTCTGTAATATCCCTCTGAACTGATGTTAAAGCCTTGTGCTAGTATGTTATAGCATTCCGATAGCATGTTACAGCCCTGTGCTAGTCAGTTATAGCCCCGTGATTGCATGTTACAGCCACCTGATAGCATGTTACAGCCTTGTGCTAGTCTGTTATAGCCCTGTGCTGGTCTGTTATAGTTCTTTGATAGTATGTTACAATCCTGTGCTGGTCGGTTATAGCCCTCTAATAGCATGTTACAGCCCTGTACTCGTCTGTTATAGCCCTGTGCTGGTCTGTTATAGTTCTTTGATAGTATGTTACAATCCTGTGCTGGTCGGTTATAGCCCTCTAATAGCATGTTACAGCCCTGTACTCGTCTGTTATAGCCCTGTGATAGCATGTTAAATCCTTCTGATATCATGTCACAGCCCTTTGCTAGTCTGTTTTCACCCTCTGATAATCTGTTACAGCCGAGTGCTAGTCTGTTTTAGCCTTCCAATATTATGTGACAGTCCTTATATCCCTCTGAAATCATGTTACAGCCATGTGCTACTCTGTTTTATCCCTGTGATAGCATGTTATATCCCTCTGATAATTTGTTACAGCCCTGTGCGAGTCTGTTATAGCCCTCTGAAAGCATGCTACAGCCCTGTGCTAGTCTGTTATAGCCCTCTGATTGTCTGTTATAGGCCTCTGATAGCATGTTATAGCTCTGTGCTAGTCTGTTACAGCCCTGTGATAGCATGTTACAGCCCACTCATAGTCTGTTGTAGCCCTCTGGTAGTCAATTACAGCCCTGCTAGTCTGTTATTACGATGTGGAATTCTGTTATAGCCCTGTGCTAGTCTGTTATAGCTCTGATAGTCTTTTACAGCCCTCTGATATCACGTCACAGCTCATTGCTAGTCTGATTGTCTGTTACAGCCATGTGCATGACTGTAGCCTTCAGTTAGCATGTTACTCTGTTATTGCCCTCTGATAGCATGCTGTAGCCCTGTGCTAGTCTGTGCAAGTCTGTGTTGGTCTGTTATAGCCCTCTGATAGCATGTTATAATGCTGTGCTAATATTCCTCTGATAGTATATTACAGCCCTGTGGTAGTCTGTTAAAGCCCTATGCTAGTCTGTTATAGACCGGAGCTAGTCTGTTATTGCACAATGATAGGATGTTATAGCCCTGTGAATGTCTGTTGTAGCCTTGTGATAGTCTGTTACAGCTCTCTGATAGCATGTTACAGCCTTGTGTTAGTCTTTTAATTCCCTGTGATAGTGTGTTATTTCCCTGCTGTCACGCCCTGGTCGAAGAATTTTGTGTTTATCTTCATTTATTTGGTCAGGCCAGGGTGTGGCATGGGTTTTTGTATGTGGTGTGTATGTATTGGGATTGTAGCTTAGTGGGGTGTTCTAGTTAAGTCTATGGCTGTCTGAAGTGGTTCTCAATCAGAGGCAGGTGTTTATCGTTGTCTCTGATTGGGAACCATATTTAGGCAGTGCGCCTCGCCTCTCCAGCGCTGCCGGAGCCTTTCTCCTCTCCTGCGCTGCCGGAGTCTCCCGCCTGTTCAGCGCAGCCAGAGCCTTCCTCATCTCCAGCGCTGCCGGAGTCTCCCGCCTGTTCAGCGCTGCCAGAGCCTTCCTCCTCTACAGCGCTGCTGGAGTCTCCTGCCTGTTCAGCGCAGCCAGAGCTGCCAGCCTGCATGGAGCAGCCAGAGCTGCCAGTCTACATGGAGCAGCCAGAGCTGCCAGTCTACATGGAGCAGCCAGAGCTGCCAGTCTGCATGAAGCAGCCAGAGCTGCCAGTCTGCATGAAGCAGCCAGAGCTGCCAGTCTGCATGGAGCAGCCAGAGCTGCCAGTCTACATGGAGCAGCCAGAGCTGCCAGTCTGCATGAAGCAGCCAGAGCTGCCAGTCTGCATGAAGCAGCCAGAGCTGCCAGTCTGCATGAAGCAGCCAGAGCTGCCAGTCTGCATGGAGCAGCCAGAGCTGCCAGTCTGCATGGAGCAGCCAGAGCTGCCAGTCTGCATGAAGCAGCCAGAGATGTCAGTCTGCATGGAGCAGCCAGAGCTGTCAGTCTGCAATGAGCTGCCAGTCTGCAAGGAGCTGCCAGTCTGCAAGGAGCTGTCTGCAAGGAGCTGCCAGTCTGCAAGGAGCTGCCAGTCTGCACGGAGCTGCCAGTCTGCACGGAGCCGCCAGAGCTGCCAGTCTGCACGGAGCCGTCAGAGCTGCCAGTCTGTAAGAAGCCGCCAGAGCTGTCAGCCTACATGGAGCAGCCAGAGCCGCCAGTCAGCGTGGAGCAGCCAGAGCCGCCAGTCAGCATGGAGCAGCCAGATCCGTCAGTCTGCCAGGATCTGCCAGTCAGCCAGACTCTTCCAGATCCGCCAGTCAGCCAGACTCTTCCAGATCCGCCAGTCAACCAGACTCTTCCAGATCCGCCAGTTAGCCAGGATCTGCCGGATTCAGCTACCTGCCTGAGCTTCCTCTCGGTGCTGAGCTTCCTCTCGGTGCTGAGCTTCCCCTCGGTGCTGAGCTTCCCCTCAGTCCCGAGCTTCCCCTCAGTCCCGAGCTTCCCCTCAGTCCCGAGCTGCCCCTCAGTCCCGATCTGCTCCTCAGTCCAGTGGGGTTCTGGGTGAGGACTACTAGGCCATGGTCGGCGGCGAGGGTGGACTATCCAAGGACGCGAGGAGGAGGGACTAAGACAGTGATTGAGTGGGGTCCACGTCCCGCGCCGGAGCCGCCACCATGGACAGACGCCCACCCGGACCCTCCCTATTGTTTTGAGGTACGTTCGGGAGTCCGCACCTTGGGGGGGGGGGGGGTGTTCTGTCACGCCCTGGTCGAAGTATTTTGTGTTTATCTTCATTTATTTGGTCAGGCCAGGGTGTGGCATGGGTTTTTGTATGTGGTGTGTATTTATTGGGATTGTAGCTTAGTGGGGTGTTCTAGTTAAGTCTATGGCTGTCTGAAGTGGTTCTCAATCAGAGGCAGGTGTTTATCGTTGTCTCTGATTGGGAACCATATTTAGGCAGCCATATTCTTTGAGTGTTTCATGGGTGATTGTCCTTAGTGTCCTTGTTCCTGTCTCTGTGTTAGTTTACACAAGTATAGGCTGTTTCGGTTTTCATTACGTTCTTTGTTTTGTATTGTTTATAATTGATTCGTGTTTTACGTTTGTTTATTAAACATGTATCGCGATCTACACGCTGCATTTTGGTCCGACTCTCCTTCACCACAAGAGAACCGTTACACCGGTGCTACTCCGTTATAGCCCTGTGCTAGTCTGTTATAGCCCTCTGAAATCATGCTACAGCCCTGTGCTAGTCTGTTATAGCCATCTGATAGCATGTTACAGCCCTATGCTAGTCTGTTATAGCCCTCTGATATTATGTTAAAGCCCTTGTTCTAGTCTGTTATATCCCTGTGATAGCATGTTACATCCCTTTGCTAGTCTGTTATTCTGTTAACGCTGTCTGAATGCAGGTTACAGCCTTGTGCTGGTCTGTTTCAGCCCTGTGATAACATGTTACAGCCCTGTGATAGTCTGTTATATTCCTCTGAATGTATGTTACAGCCCTTGGCTCATCTGTTATAGTCCTCTGATAGCATGTTTTAAGCCCTGTGATAGTGTTACAGCCCTCTGATTGTATCATACAGCCATGTACTAGTCTGTTATAGCTCTCTGAAATCAAGTTACATCCCTGTGATAACATGTTACAGTCCTGTGCTAGTCTGATATAGCCTTCTGATAGCATGTTACAGCCCTGGGCTAGTCTGTTGTAGCTCTCTGATAGTCTGTTATCTCCCTCTGAAATCTTGTTACAGCCCTATGCTAATCTGTTATTCCCCTCTGATATCATGTTACAGCCCTGTGCTAGTCTGTTATATCCCTCTGAAAGCATGTTACAGCCTGGTGATTGTCTGTTTCAGCCCTGTGATATGATGTTAAAGCCCTATGTTAGTCTGTTTTCTCCCTCTGAAATCATGTTACATCCCTGTGCCAGTCTGTTATAACCCTCTGATTGAATGTTACAGCCATGTGCTAGTCTGTTATAGCCTTCCAATAGAATGTTGCAGCCCTGTGCTATTCCGTTATAGCCCTCTGAATGTATGTTACAGCCATGTGCTAGTCTATTATAGCCCTCTGATTGCATGTTACAGCTCAGTTCTAGTCTGTTATAACTTTCTGACTGTATTTTACAGCCATATTCTAGTCTGTTATTGCCTTCCTATAGCATGTTACAGCCCTGTGCTAGTCTGTTAAAGCCCTGTGATACTCTGTTATAGCCCTGTGCTACTCTGTTATATCCATGCGCTAATTTGTTTTATCCCTGTGCTATGAAAGCATGTTACAGCCCTGAGCTAGTCTGTTAATGCCCTGTGCTACTCTGTTATAGCCATGTGCTGGTCTGTTATAGCCCTCTGATAGCATGCTATAGCCCTGTGCTAGTCTGTTATAGCCCTGTGCTAGTCTGTTATAGTCCTATGATGGTCTGTTATTGCCCTGTGATAGCATGTTACAGCCCACTGATAGCATGTTGCAGCCCTGTGCTGGTCTGTTATCGCTGTCTGAAAGCATGTTACAGCCTTGTGCTAGTCTGTTTCAGTCCTGTGATATTGTGTTAAATCCCTGTGATAGCATGTTACTGTCCTTTGCTAGACTGTTATATCCCTCTGAAATCATGTTACAGCCCTGTGCTAGTCTGTTAAAGTCCTCTGATAGCATGTTACAGACCTATGCTAGTTTGTTATAGCCCTCTGATTATATTGTACATCCATGTGCTAGTCTGTTATAACATTCCAATATCATGTTATAGTTCTGTGCTAGTCTGTTATAGCTCTCTGATTGTCTGTTACATCCCTGTGACAGCATGTTACAGCACTGTGCTTGTCTCTTACAGCTTTCAGATAGCATGTTACAGCACTGTGCTTGTCTGTTAAAGCCTTCCAATAGCATGTTACAGCCTTTTGCTAGTCTGTTATAGCCCTCTGAGCATGTTACAGCACTGTGCTTGTCTGTTAAAGCCTTCCAATAGCATGTTACAGCCTTTTGCTAGTCTGTTATAGCCCTCTGAGCATGTTATAGCTCTGTGCTTGTCTGTTATAGCCTTCCAATAGCATGTTACAGCCTTTTGCTAGTCTGTTATAGCCCTCTGAGCATGTTACAGCACCGTGCTTGTCTGTTAAAGCCTTCCAATAGCATGTTACAGCCTTTTGCTAGTCTGTTATAGCCCTCTGAGCATGTTATAGCCCTGTGCTTGTCTGTTATAGCTCTCTGAAATCAAGTTACAGCCCTTTGATAGCATGTTACAGTCCTGTGCTAGTCTGTTATATTCATGGGAAAGTCTGTTGTAGCCCTTTGCTAGTGTGTTATATCCCTGTGCTAGTCTGTTATATCCCTATGATAGCATTTTATAGTCCTTTGCTAGTCTGTTATTGCCCTCTGACTGTATATTACAACCACGTGCTAGTCTGTTATAGCCTTCCAATAGCATGTTACAGCCCCGTGCTAGTCTCTTATAGCCCTCTGATTGCATGTTACACCCCTTTGCTTGTCTGTTATAGCCCTCTGAAATCCTGTTACAGCCCTGTGATAGCATGTTACAGTCCTGTGCTAGTCTGATATAGCCCTCTGATTGCATGTTACAGCCCTTTGCACTCTCTGTTATAGCCCTGTGATATCATGTTACAGCCCGTATTCTAGCCTGTTATATCCCCCTGAAAGCTTGTTACAGCCTTGTGCTAGTCTGTTATAGCCCTCTGATAGCATGTTACAACCCTATGCTATCCTGTTATAGCCATCTGAAATTATGTCACAGACCTTTTTCTACTCTGTTATATCCCTGTGATAGCATGTTATATCCCTGTGATTGCATGTTTACAGCCCTGTGCTATTTTGTTATAGCGTTCCAATAGCATGTTGCAGCCCTATGCTAGTCTGTTATAGCCCTCTGATAGCATGTTCCAGCCCTGTGCTGTCTGAAAGCATGTTACAGCTTTGTGCTAGTCTGTTTCAACACCGTGACATCATGTTACAGTCCTGTGATAGTCTCTCATATCCATCTGAAAGCATGTTATAGCCTTATGCTAGTCTGTTACATCCCTGTGATATCAATTTACAGCCCTGTTCTAGTCTGTTATATCCCTCTGATAGCATGTTACAGCCTGTGATTGGTCTATTTCAGCCATCCGATAGCATGTTACAGCCCTGTGCTAGTCTGTTTTAGCATTCCAATAGCATGTTACAGCCCTGTGGTAGTCTGTCATAGCCCTCTGATAGCATGTTATAGCCCTGTGCTAGTGTGTTGCAGCTCTCTGACCGTCTGTTACATTCCTTTGATAGCATTTTACAGCCCTGTGCTAGTCTGTTAAAGTCCTCTGATAGCATGTTACAGACCTATGCTAGTTTGTTATAGCCCTCTGATTATATCGTACATCCATGTGCTAGTCTGTTATAACATTCCAATATCATGTTATAGTTCTGTGCTAGTCTGTTATAGCTCTCTGATTGTCTGTTACATCCCTGTGACAGCATGTTACAGCACTGTGCTTGTCTCTTACAGCTTTCAGATAGCATGTTACAGCACTGTGCTTGTCTGTTAAAGCCTTCCAATAGCATGTTACAGCCTTTTGCTAGTCTGTTATAGCCCTCTGAGCATGTTATAGCCCTGTGCTTGTCTGTTATAGCCTTCCAATAGCATGTTACAGCCTTTTGCTAGTCTGTTATAGCCCTCTGAGCATGTTACAGCACCGTGCTTGTCTGTTAAAGCCTTCCAATAGCATGTTACAGCCTTTTGCTAGTCTGTTATAGCCCTCTGAGCATGTTATAGCCCTGTGCTTGTCTGTTATAGCTCTCTGAAATCAAGTTACAGCCCTTTGATAGCATGTTACAGTCCTGTGCTAGTCTGTTATATTCATGGGAAAAGTCTGTTGTAGCCCTTTGCTAGTGTGTTATATCCCTGTGCTAGTCTGTTATATCCCTATGATAGCATTTTATAGTCCTTTGCTAGTCTGTTATTGCCCTCTGACTGTATATTACAACCACGTGCTAGTCTGTTATAGCCTTCCAATAGCATGTTACAGCCCCGTGCTAGTCTCTTATAGGCCTCTGATTGCATGTTACACCCCTTTGCTTGTCTGTTATAGCCCTCTGAAATCCTGTTACAGCCCTGTGATAGCATGTTACAGTCCTGTGCTAGTCTGATATAGCCCTCTGATTGCATGTTACAGCCCTTTGCACTCTCTGTTATATCCCCCTGAAAGCTTGTTACAGCCTTGTGCTAGTCTGTTATAGCCCTCTGATAGCATGTTACAACCCTATGCTATCCTGTTATAGCCATCTGAAATTATGTCACAGACCTTTTTCTACTCTGTTATATCCCTGTGATAGCATGTTATATCCCTGTGATTGCATGTTTACAGCCCTGTGCTATTTTGTTATAGCGTTCCAATAGCATGTTGCAGCCCTATGCTAGTCTGTTATAGCCCTCTGATAGCATGTTCCAGCCCTGTGCTGTCTGAAAGCATGTTACAGCTTTGTGCTAGTCTGTTTCAACACCGTGACATCATGTTACAGTCCTGTGATAGTCTCTCATATCCATCTGAAAGCATGTTATAGCCTTATGCTAGTCTGTTACATCCCTGTGATATCAATTTACAGCCCTGTTCTAGTCTGTTATATCCCTCTGATAGCATGTTACAGCCTGTGATTGGTCTATTTCAGCCATCCGATAGCATGTTACAGCCCTGTGCTAGTCTGTTTTAGCATTCCAATAGCATGTTACAGCCCTGTGGTAGTCTGTCATAGCCCTCTGATAGCATGTTATAGCCCTGTGCTAGTGTGTTGCAGCTCTCTGACCGTCTGTTACATTCCTTTGATAGCATTTTACAGCCCTGTGCTAGTCTGTTAAAGTCCTCTGATAGCATGTTACAGACCTATGCTAGTTTGTTATAGCCCTCTGATTATATCGTACATCCATGTGCTAGTCTGTTATAACATTCCAATATCATGTTATAGTTCTGTGCTAGTCTGTTATAGCTCTCTGATTGTCTGTTACATCCCTGTGACAGCATGTTACAGCACTGTGCTTGTCTCTTACAGCTTTCATATAGCATGTTACAGCACTGTGCTTGTCTGTTAAAGCCTTCCAATAGCATGTTACAGCCTTTTGCTAGTCTGTTATAGCCCTCTGAGCATGTTATAGCCCTGTGCTTGTCTGTTATAGCCTTCCAATAGCATGTTACAGCCTTTTGCTAGTCTGTTATAGCCCTCTGAGCATGTTACAGCACCGTGCTTGTCTGTTAAAGCCTTCCAATAGCATGTTACAGCCTTTTGCTAGTCTGTTATAGCCCTCTGAGCATGTTATAGCCCTGTGCTTGTCTGTTATAGCTCTCTGAAATCAAGTTACAGCCCTTTGATAGCATGTTACAGTCCTGTGCTAGTCTGTTATATTCATGGGAAAGTCTGTTGTAGCCCTTTGCTAGTGTGTTATATCCCTGTGCTAGTCTGTTATATCCCTATGATAGCATTTTATAGTCCTTTGCTAGTCTGTTATTGCCCTCTGACTGTATATTACAACCACGTGCTAGTCTGTTATAGCCTTCCAATAGCATGTTACAGCTCCGTGCTAGTCTCTTATAGGCCTCTGATTGCATGTTACACCCCTTTGCTTGTCTGTTATAGCCCTCTGAAATCCTGTTACAGCCCTGTGATAGCATGTTACAGTCCTGTGCTAGTCTGATATAGCCCTCTGATTGCATGTTACAGCCCTTTGCACTCTCTGTTATATCCCCCTGAAAGCTTGTTACAGCCTTGTGCTAGTCTGTTATAGCCCTCTGATAGCATGTTACAACCCTATGCTATCCCGTTATAGCCATCTGAAATTATGTTACAGACCTTTTTCTACTCTGTTATATCCCTGTGATAGCATGTTATATCCCTGTGATTGCATGTTACAGCCCTGTGCTATTCTGTTATAGCGTTCCAATTGCATGTTGCAGCCCTATGCTAGTCTGTTATAGCCCTCTGATAGCATGTTCCAGCCCTGTGCTGTCTGAAAGCATGTTACAGCTTTGTGCTAGTCTGTTTCAACACTGTGACATCATGTCACAGTCCTGTGATAGTCTCTCATATCCCTCTGAAAGCATGTTATAGCCTTATGCTAGTCTGTTACATCCCTGTGATATCAATTTACAGCCCTGTTCTAGTCTGTTATATCCCTCTGATAGCATGTCACAGCCTGTGATTGGTCTATTTCAGCCATCCGATAGCATGTTACAGCCCTGTGCTAGTCTGTTAAAGCACTCTGAAAGCTTGTTACAGACATTTACATTTACATTTAAGTCATTTAGCAGACGCTCTTATCCAGAGCGACTTACAAATTGGTGCATTCACCTTATGACATCCAGTGGACAGCCCTGTGCTAGTCTGTCATAGCCCTCTGATAGCATGTTATAGCCCTGTGCTAGTGTGTTGCAGCTCTCTGACCGTCTGTTACATTCCTTTGATAGCATTTTACAGCCCTGTGCTAGTCTGTTATAGCCCTGTGATATCATGTTACAGCCCTATTCTAGCCTGTTATATCCCTCTGATAGCTTGTTACAGCCTTATGCTAGTCTGTTATTTCCCTCTGAAAGCAAGTTACAGCCTGGTGATTGTCTCTTTCAGCCCTGTGATATGATGTTACAGCCCTATGTTAGTCTGTTTTCTCCCTCAGAAATCATGTTACATCCCTGTGCCAGTCTGTTATAACCCTCTGATTGAATGTTACAGCCATGTGCTAGTCTGTTATAGCCTTCCAATAGAATGTTGCAGCCCTGTGCTATTCCGTTATAGCCCTCTGATAGCATGTTACAGACCTGTACTAGTCTGTTATAGCCCTCTGATAGCATGTTAAAGCCCTGTACTAGTCTGTTATAGCTCTCTGAAATCAAGTTACAGCCCTTTGATAGCATGTTACAGTCCTGTGCTTGTCTTTTTTAGCCCTCTGAAATCTTGTTACAGCCATATGCTAATCTATTATATCCCTCTGATAGCATCTTACAGCCCTGTGATAGTCTGTTATAGCCCTGTGATATCATGTGACTTCACTTGTTCTAGCCTGTTATATCCTTCTGATAGCTTATTACAGCCTTGTGCTAGTCTATTATAGCCTTCCAATTGCATGTTTCAGTCATGTGCTAGTCTGTAATACCTCTCTGATAGTATGTTACATCCCTCTTATAGCATGTTGCAGCCTTTTGATAGTCTGTTTCAGCCCTGTGATATGATGTTACAGCCCTAAACAAGTCTGTTATAGCCCTCTTATAGCATGTTACAGCCCTATGCTAGTCTGTTATAGCACTCTGATAGCATGTTTCAACCTATTTCTAGTCTGTTTTAAACCTATGGTAGCATGTTACAGCCCTGTGCTAGTTTGTTTTATCCCTCTGAAAGCATGTTACAGCCCTGTGCTAGTCTGTTATTCCCCTCTGATATCATGTTACAGCCCTGTGCTAGTCTGTTATATCCCTCTGAAAGCATGTTACAGCCTGGTGATTGTCTGTTTCAGCCCTGTGATATGATGTTACAGACCTATGTTACTCTGTTATATGCCTCTGAAATCATGTTACATCCCTGTGCTGGTCTGTTATAGCCCTCTAATATCATTCCATGCTACAGCCCTGTGCTAGTGCTAGTATCTCATATCCTTCTGAAAGCATGTTACAGCCTGTGCTAGTCTGTTATATCCTTCCAATAGCATGTTACAGTCCTGTATAATGACAACACACAACCCAGCAACACAGTAATAAAGCACAGTACAGCCCTTGATGTAAAGAAATAGCCAATGATGTGTATAAACCATGGATTGCTAACGCCATGTATTAGCCAATGAGAGGCTTTGAAGCATCCTGTCAGCCATATTCGCACTCCCCAGAAGAAGCAATCCTCCATTGGAATAAATTGAAATCTATAGTATTTCAATGAAATGTTTCAAGGGAAAAATGACATGTATTGAAGTATTTTTGTTGTTGTAGTGGGGACAGTAACATTAGAACTCAAACAAATATATACTTTAGGAAAATGTGTTCATATTTGTTTTCATTTTATATTTACATGTTTAGCTCACATAATATAATTACAAAGTATGCGTTAAGGTGTATGTAATAGAATACATTTGGCCAAAACAAATCTAGACATTAAAGACATTATAATAAATACATTTCGATAGCTTTCAAAATATGTTTTACTATGTTGGGGGAGTGCCAAGATAGCTCCCCCTATCAGTCATCTTTGTATACACAATTATGAACACGTGCTCTTTCCATGACATAGACTGATCACGCGAAACATATGATCCCTTGTTGATGTCACTTGTTAAATCCACTTCAATCAGTGTAGATGAAGATGAAGATACAGGTTGAAAAAAAGATTTTTAAGCCCTTAAAGACGACAGCAGACTATTTTCACACTTTGCTTTGTTGACAGCACTTTTACTGGGCCTCCTGTATATATATAGTAAATATATCTTCATTAAAGGGCCATGAAAAGTACAGAGTAATGCCTGATGCTGTTAATATAACAGCAATCTTTTTTTGGCATTCATTATTGATCTATGATTTGTATGCACTTTTTGCACTTGTACGCACTGCTATAGTAAATAGTATGAAAATAGTACATCTTAGATTTAATTGTAAAATGTCATATGCTATGAACAACCTATTCATAAAAATGTAGGGAATAGGGCTTAATTTAAAAGATATATTATTTTCAATCTACATACACCACAGGAGGTTGGTGGCACCTTAATTGGAAAGGACGAGCTCGTGGTAATGTCTGGAGCGGAATCAGTGGGATGGTATCAAAGGCCCTTCCATCTGCTCCGTTCCAGCCATTATTATGAGCCGTCCTCCCCTCAGCAGCCTCCACTGACATATATTCACCATCAACTGTACAATTGACATGCTATAACATTTCAGCTGCCTTATTACTGTGAACATTTTTGATATAACTAGTGGTCAGGGAAAATGCGTCTCATTTCCTGATGCACTAAAACTGTCATTCATTGTTGTCTCTCTCCCCTTTGTGAACGAATGTCAGAATTGGCCAGCGACTTCACAGATTCTTCACAGTCTCAGCTTTCATCTAATATAACATTTTTGATGAACACAAAGTGGGTTTGTTTCACATTTTCTAATTGTGTTAATGTTTCATTTATCACATTCGGTATAAATGTATCTGTGTTTACCGGTAGAACGATGGGAATACTTCCTATTTCTGTAGTAGACTCTCAGCGCTATGCAGCTTGTGATGTACCGTTCCACCACAAATTGACGGGCGGCCCGATCAGCAAATCAACTTTACATACACGATGGCTGTGGGTATGTATCCCGTGCACCAGAGACATCCGAAGACAACTGAATAGAGGCAGGAAAGTGGAGCTGGCCGCCAGAACAATCCGCAAAGCAATTTGGCCTAACTGAAGTGGATTTATAAGCAAATCGATAAAACAATGAAATGGTATCGAAAGTCCCCTAAGTACGTTACTTAACATTTAAGAGGAAGTAACTCTTTAAATGTAATAGTATAGTTCAGAGAATTAATGTATTAAGATATTTGTTTCCTTGCCTCGTTACAGTCTATGGACTGCTCTAAGGACAGACTGCAATGCATACTTTGATTTTGGTAGAAGTCACTGCCAAGAAAGGCTAATATTAGCATTTTCAGATGAAAAACATTACTCAGTCTGAAGTGAGGGTTCGGGTCAATTTGAAATTTGTGAATGTAATTTAAATTCAATCCATGAATTTGAATTGGCCACACCAAAAAGGAAGCAGAATTTGTATTGCATTTGAATTCTGCTTCCTGTGGGGTGTGGCCAATTCAATGTAAGACCAATTCGCAATCAATTCAGAATTGAACATAACCCTGAAATGGTTATATTTGGGACCCAGCTCATGTTGATCGTTCATTATACCATATGCCATGCTGTCCTTCTACAGTAAATGCCGGGGACACTCTTTTCACAAAGTAGCCCTGCTCACTACAAGGCTTGCCGCAACTCTGAATAACACCTCTTTATAATCCCATTCGCCAGGTAGACCTGAACATGCCTTAGGTAAATCAGTCTCCAATTGTGTGAGATTTTGAACTCCTGCTGATCACAAAAGCTATGTACCTCTCCAACTTTCCCAATTTAAGCAGGCACTTTTAAGACGACGCTAACACCGGCTTTCCCTGAGTGTAATCCAGGCTTCTGATCACACAGCAAGCAGCTCTATCCACTGTGCTGCTGATAAAAATACCTAGCCTGTCTCTGCCTCTGCCCGAGGCTGGTAGTGAACCAGAGGATGAACAGAGGATGACCAGGAGGCGATGTGTGTTAGAACACGGTTGTGGACAATATAAATGTGTTTCCATTTGCAACGCCTTGTCACAAGAACTCGCCGTTTACCTGGGTGTGTATTATACCATGCAACAATGGTATTTTCATTCCCACTAATATATGGTGGGATTGTGTTTTTTTATTGTGGTTTATCTACTGTAAGTCATATTTGCCAGTTAATAAGTGCTGCTTAAAACATTAATTATAAGTAACAAATAGATGCACACACACACTATATGTTAATGTTTTTAAATGAATGTAAATGGTCAGGTCTTCTGTCTGTAATGTCTTTTTCGTTACATGTCGGACCCCAGTAAGACTAGCTGTTGCCATTACCGTCGACTAATGGGATCCTAATAAATCTAATCAATCAAAGAGTAATAGCATGTATATATTATTCATTATTTGTTGTAAATATGGGTTAACATCTAACTGAACCTTTGGCATTTCAAACTGTTGAGTGTCTCAACAATCCGATAATAATATTTTAATAAAGTTGATTTCAATCATAATCAAAAACAAGTCTCCTCATATTGTTTCAGCTGAAAGCCATTTTAACGGATAGCAACAACAACTGGATCTTTGTTCTCTGTGTCTTCTGCAATCTAACCTCCTGCTTTTAATTGCTGACATTTAATCAATAGATGCAAATGACAAAGGAGACCTATTATTCTTGTATTCGTCAATCTCGGGAGACAAAATGCAAGCTTGTAGGATAATTATATGGCACAAGGTTCTCTGTAAAGGTCAAAAAGTAGTTTGTTCAGGGGATCAGTATCATGATTGGTTGCCATATCGGGCAGAGAGCCAAAGTAAATGCTATGCTAGCTTAGGTTGTTGCCGCTCTCCAGGTTTAAATAGATGTGTACACACTTCCAGACAGAAACTCACAGACACCCACACACACACTGTGTTGAAGTCAACGTTCTTCGTATCTTGTTCCATTTGCATGGAAGCACTTGCACATTGTCTTTGACCGTTCAAATGTCATAAGATGACAGTGTAGGATGCGGCTACCTACCCATGAGGCTACCTACCCATGAGGCTACCTACCCATGAGGCTACCTACATCTTCCATGTCTTAAAGTTCCCAAAAGCCTATGGGATATTACAGTATATTTTTTACATGCGTGCATCACAAAAGAGAGCGCTTGGAGCATTTCAAACTGGAGTGAGCAACACCTGCTAGCTGGCCTTTAGAGTACAGGGCAATGGGAGTTGATTAATCATACTATGACAGTCCATCCACCAGATACCAAATTTAATTATGAAAGCGATAAATAACGTTTTCTAGGACTGTACAGATCATCTGGCTCTCTCAGGATCCACAACTGGTGAGTTATCTTCCCGGGCACATCACATTTATGGAGCCTTGTGATGGATGGCTAACCAGACACTTTTATGGCTGAAATATTTATTTACCAAGCACCCCTAATAAATAAAACACATCCATTATTTATCGTATACTGCACGTCCGATCCAAAATTGTAGTCATCAGGAATAATTTCTCACTTTTTGCAAGTAAATGTGTGGATATTCTATTGAAATATGTTTCCTAATGATACAAATAACCCAAAACAAGTTTTTGATCATATTGAACTCAAATTAACACAACTTCTGATTCTGAGAAAATGTATGTAATTTACTGTTATTTGCCGCTGTAAGCAAATCATTGTAAAAAATATTCAGCTATCATTCATCACTCAGTTTACCATCTGCAGGGCACTAAATCACCAACAGGAGTGATCATTGGGGTCCCTATTCAAACATGTACACACTCAGCATGATAAACACTACTGTAGCTACTGTACTATCGAAACTACAACTGTCCGTTGTTGAAACACTACTAATGCTAGTATTACTATTACTGACACTAACTGTTAGCTTTAAAAAAAATATCTTATTATCAACATGTGTACCATTCATCCATAGCTCATCTAGTCGGTTTATAGTTTATTCTCTCTTTCTTGCTGTGTTCTTGGAGTTATTTTGCAGTGATAACTGCTCCCTCAATGGAACATCCTCAAACAGATACAACGTGGCAGCTTGAAGGTTACAAACAGCAAAGCGAGGCGAGTGAATATACCCTGGATACTTTACGCGTCAAGACATATTTGAAAGATTTACAAGGGAAAGGGGGGAGAGAGAAAAAAAGTATAATAAATTCAGCAGCAGGCGTAGACATTATATCCATGTATCACCTGCTACGGTGCAGGGAATAAAAGGCCTCTATGAATGCAGTCTATTACCTACAGAGGCTGCTAACCACGTGCCCCTGTTGATTTCTCAGAGCAGTCGATACATTGAGCAAGGCCACAGCATGGCAGCAGCATTGTACACCTCCCCCCCATTTAAACAGCTCACATTGGTTCTAAGTGTCACACTTTGGTCCAACGGTTGAGCGATTTCTCATGATTCTCTTCTGTGTATAAATTCTGTGTATTTATGCGCTTGCCATGCGTAAAATGCAGAGGGGACAGGGGCCGTCTGTGCTGATCAGATGATGACAGTCATGAAGACCATGGTGCTGCTTTGGTACACATTGAACCAACCAATATCACCACTGATACTGTTGCGTAGCCTATTTGAGAGTTTTCATCTATATTTTTCGTAGCTGTCTATTTACCACCATAAACCAATGATGGCACTAAGACCGCACTCAACGAGCTGTATAGGGCCATAAGGAAGCAAGAAAATGCTCCCCCAGAGGCGGTACTCCTACTGGCCAATGACTTTAATGCAGGAAAACTGAAATTTGTTTTACCTCATTTCTACCAGCATGTCACCTGTGCAACTAGAGGTGAAAACAACTCTAGATAACCTTTACTCCTGTCACGATCGTTATAAGGAATGGACCAAGATGCAGCGTTGTAGTCGTACATTTTCCTTTAATAAATGAACACCGAACAAAATCAACAAACTACCAAATAAAATGTGAAGCTACTGGTATGCACAAAGGCAACTAACAGTAGACAATATCCCACAAATCACAATGGGGAAAATGGCTACCTAAATATGATCCCCAATCAGAGACAACGATAAACAGCTGTCTCTGATTGGGAACCATACCAGGCCAACATAAACAATTTATCACCTAGATGACCCACCCTAGTCACTATCAAGCCCCAACCAACATAGAGAATAAACAGCTCTCTATGGTCAGGGCGTGACAGTACCCCCCCCCCCCCCCCCCCCCCCAAAGGTGCGGACTCCGACCGCAAATGGCGGCTCTGGTGCGGGGATCGTCGCCGGAAGCTCCGGACCGTGGGTCGTCGCTGGAGGCTCCGGACCGTGGATCGTCGCCGGAGGAAACCGACCGTAGATCCTCGCAGGAGGCTCTGGACTGAGAACCCCTGCTGAAGGCTCTGGACTGCAGACCATCGCTGGAGGCTCCAGACCGCCGACCATCGCTGGAGGCTCCGGACCGCCGGCCGTCGCTGTAGGTTCTGGACCGTAGACCGTCTCATGAGGTTCCGGACTGTGGACCGTCTCAGGAGGTTCCGGACTGGGAACTGTCGCCGGAAGCTCTGGACCGGGAACTGTCGCCGGAAGCTCTGGACTGGGAACTGTCCCCGGAAGCTCTGGACTGTGGAGGCGCACTGGAGGCCTGATGCGTGATGCCGGTACAGGTGGCACCGGGCTGATGACATGCACCTCAGGGCGAGTGCGGGGAGGAGGCACAGGACGTACTGGACTGTGGAGGTGCACTGGAGGCCTGATGCGTGGGACCGGTACAGGTGGCACCGGGCTGGTGACACGCACCTCAGGGCGAGTGCGAGGAGCAGGAACAGGACGGACCAGACTGGGGACACGCACTTGAGGGAGAGTGCGAGGAGTTGGCACAGGACGCACTGGGTTGTGAAGATGCACTGGAGACCTGGTGTGTATAGCCGACATCAATTATTCCGAAACTTTAGCACACTTCTCAGGATGAGTACGAGGAGCTGACTCAGGTGGCACCAAACTGACAACACGTTCCTTTATTCCAAGTCCGTGCATCCTCCACCAACTCAACAACTCTCCCATTTGTCTCTCCTCCAAATTCTCCTTCTTCTCCCAGACTGGCTCTGGTTCACTCCTCGGCACCGCCGACTGTGGCCTACCTCCCCTCTTCGTCGCTGTCCCTCCTTTGCTGCTTCCGCCTGCCTCCATTGCAGGCTCTTCTCTCCTGCTATCCGTCCCAAGTCCAGGATGTTCTCTCCCTAATCTCCTCCACAGACCAGGATGCCATTATCTCCCGGGCACGCTGCTTGGTCCGTTGTTGGTGGGATTAATAAATGAACACCGAACAAAAACAACAAACTACCAAACGAAACGTGAAGCTACTGGTATGCACACAGGCAACTAACTGTAGACAAGATCCCACAAATCACAATGGGGAAAATGGCTACCTAAATATGATCCCCAATCAGACACAACAATTAACAGCTGTCTCTGATTGGGGACCATACCAGGCCAACATAAACCATTAATCACCTAGATGACCCACCCTAGTCACTATCAAGCCCCAACCAACATAGAGAATAAACAGCTCTCTATGGTCAGGGCGTGACAACTCCACACACATATATAAAGCTCCCCCTCGCTCTCCATTTGGCAAATCTGATTATAACTCTATCCTCCTGATTCCTGCTTACAAGCAAATACTTAAACAGGAAGTACAAGTGAGTCTCTCAATACGGAAGTGGTCCGATGAAGCAGATGCTAAACTACAGGTCTGTTTCGCTAGCACAGACTGGAATATGTTATGAGACTCATCCGATGGCATTGAGGAGTTTACCAGGTCAGTCACCAGCTTCATTAATAAGTACATTGATCACGTTGTCCCCACAGTGACCGTACGTACATATCTCAACCAGAAGCTATAGATTACAGGGAACATTCTCACTGAGCTAAAGGCTAGAGCTGCCACTTTCAAGTAGGCTCCTCAGAGGAGGAAGGGGACGACCATCCTCCTCAGTGTACTTCATAAAAAACATTATGAAACATTATCCTTTTTAGATAAACTATACTAAATATATTCACATTTCACCAAATAATTGATTAAAACATACTGTTTTGCAATGAAAGTCTACAGGAGCCTCAACATCACTAGAGTAGCACCATGGTGCAGCCGGAGGACAGCAATCTTCTGTCCTCCTCTTGGTACATTGACTTCAATACAAAACCTAGGAGGCTCTTGGATCTCACCCCCTTCCACAAACTTACACTACCGGTCAAAAGTTTTAGAACACCTACTCATTCAAGGGGTTTTGTTTTTACTATTTTCTACATTGTAGAAAAGTAGTGAAGATATCAACACTATGAAATAACACATATGGAATCATGTAGTAACCAATGTTTTTAAATGAATGTAAATTGTAAGGTCTTTTGTCTGTAATGTATTTTTCGTTATATGTTAGACCCCAGTAAGACTAGCTGCTGCCATTAGCGTCGACTAATGGGGAAAAATAACAATGCGGTTATTTAACACCTGTTGTTTACGAAGCATGTGACAAATACCATTTTATTTGATTCCTAAAGCACACACATATCTTGTGGATCTACAGTTAATATCACAGTGGTTCTAAATTGGATCTCTACAGTGGATCTCTACCATTGAACCCCTACCATAACTGCTTATATTACCACACTGTTATATATTTTTCTCAGTAGAAACACTGACGTAGAATACAGTATACAGTGGGGCAAAAAAGTATTTAGTCAGCCACCAATTGTGCAAGTTCTCCCACTTAAAAAGATGAGAGAGGCCTGTAATTTTCATCATAGGTACACTTCAACTCTGACAGACAAAATGAGAAAAAAAATCCAGAAAATCACATTGTCGGATTTTTAATGAATTTATTTGCAAATTATGGTGGAAAATAAGTATTTGGTCACCTACAAACAAGCAAGATTTCTGGCTTGTTTGAACTTGCAGAATTGGTGGCTGACTAAATACTTTTTTGCCCCACTGTATAATAACATATCATTCTACTGCAGGGTTCCCCAACTGGCGGCCCATGGTCCGAATTTGGCCCGCGGGAGGTTTTATTTTGCCACCTATCTTTTTTGGGGGTGTTAGAGTTATCATTGTTGGAACATAAACAACTGTAAAAACACCAGAAAATCAGCTCCAAGTGGTTTTAATTTGGGAAATCTGTTCTTAATTATTTCCACACGTAATAGAGAGATATGTGTGATTGTATACATCTGTAAGCAAGGTTTGAAATTATGTTTGTTTTATTCAAATATTATATCTGTTTGGGCTTCATGCGGTCAATTTGCAGTCTACTAGTTTTTTGTAATTATGTTCGGCCCCCCGACCATCCGCTCAAGAAGAAAATCGTCCCACGGCTCAATCTAGTCGATGGTCCCTGGCTTACTGTATACTAATCATTTTCTCAGGAAATTCAAACTCTACACTGGGAGAATAGAGCAGTAATAAAATATTATACTGAGTACTAGAAACTGTAGCTATTTTGCATTACACACAATCCGATCTATTTCTGTGATTAGATACATCTACATTGCCCTTGTTTAGTTATAAATAGTCTGGTTTATTATTAATGCTGTTTCTCTTTCGCTGCAGGTGCGAACCCAGAGTGAGAATGTTGCAGCCACCTCCATAACGTGATTTAGCCTACGTTGCCTCATTAAGATACCAGCCTCACAGTATATCATCTCAAACAGATAGAACTGTGCCATTGGTGACACTAGCATTTTTCCTCCACGTTGTTAGTGACCGAACCAACGTCCTGTCTTAATTACTGAACTATTTTTCCAGGCTGGTGTGTTGCGTCTAACTCATTATTCACCCTCAATTATATGATGCCCATGTCCTCCAGACTTAATTACTTCTTCTGCTAAGAAGATAAATTCATTTCCTGATTAACCCTTGCACCCCTGAAGAGGCCGGCTGGTCTGACACAAAACTCAGTACCACCGGTAACAACGATATCATTAGCCAGGTGACTTATTTCTGGCCTTTGTTATTCTCTGTTTATGCAATGGATGCATATACAGTTAGCCTGGTTGATGCCACCCACATAGCGCACAGTGAAGGAGAGCTGTGACCTACTGGTCTGGACAGGAGTCCATTTGTTGGTGCAATATTCACCGAGAAATTGATCAAGCTTTAATTGGTTCTCTCAAACAGTTATTCTTTTCTGGATGGGTGCTGAGACCTCATTGTTTGGTTTTATAAATCTAACACTTCTACTGGAAGAGGGCGGCACTCAGGGGCTGTGTGGCTGTACATGTGGGTGTTTGTGTCACAGGAAGGCCAAGATCTGATCTAGCGCTAACCTAAATAAGGTATTCCTGTTTTTTTATTTCTAAAATTTCTAAAAACCTTTTTTCGCTTTAACATTATGGGTTATTGTGTGTAGATTAATGAGGAAAAACAATAATGTAATCCATTTTAGGAGAAGGCGTAACGTAACAAAATACACTGTATACTGTATTCTAGTCTCATCCTGTATAACTACTGCTGTACACACCTTTTCTATTCATATACTGTCCATACTGTCTATACACAACATCATATACATATATACAGTATATTCATACTGAGCAAAATTATAAATGAAACATGAAACAATTTCAAAGATTTTACTGAGTTACAGTTCATATAAGGAAATCAGTCAATTTAAATAAATGTTTTAGGCCCTAACCTATGGATTTAACATGAATGGGTAGGGGTGCAGCCATGGGTGGGCCAGGCCCAGCCAATCAGGACGAGTTTTTCCCCATATAAGGGCTTTATTACAGACAGAAATACTCCTCAGCATCCCCCCATCCCCCTTCAGACGATCCCACAGGTGAAGAAGCCGGATGTGGAGCTCCTGGGCTGGTTACATGTCGTCTGTGGTTGTCAGGCTGGTTAGACGTACTGCCAAATTCTGTAAACAACGTTGGAGACAGCTTATGGAAGATAAATTAAAATTCAGTTCCTTGGCAACAGCTCTGGTGGAAATTCCTGCAGTCAGCATGCCAATTGCACGCTTTGCACGCTCCCTCAAAACTTGAGACATCAGTGACATTGTGTTGTGTGACAAAACGGCAAATTTTAAAGTGGCCTTTTATTGTCCCCAGCACAAGCTGCACCTGTGTAATGATCATGCTGTTGAATCAGTTTCTTGATATGCAACACCTGTCAGGTGGATGGATTAACTTGGCAAAGGATAAATGCTCACTAACAGGGTTGTTAACAAACATTTGCACAAAATTTGAGAGAAATAAGCTTTTTGTGCGTATGGAAAATGTCTGGGATCTTTTATTTCAGCTCATGAAACATGAGACCAACACTTTACATGTTGTGTTTTTATTTTTCGTTCAGTGTAGTTTATTCCAGACTCTGACATTGCTCGTTCTGATATTTCTTAATTCCTTATTTGGGTGTATTGTTTTGTATTGTTAGGTATTACTGCACTGTTGGAGCTGGAAACATAAGCATTTCGTTACACCTGCAATAACATCTGCAATTATGTGTTCCAGTCACCAATAAAAATTTGATTTTGAGTAAGAAAGACAGAGAGAACCAATCAGTAAAAGCATAGAACCCTTTATTATCGACGCCAAGTGGCAACAACATCAAACAGCCTCTCCAGACTCTGAAGTCAGGGGGACTTAAAGTTTGGTATCAGCCAGACTAATAGACAGTTACTGCTGTGTGGCAACTGATACTTACTTATTCTTCTTCATTTCTAGGTGGATCAAGGCTTCCACTAGAGTGCCACTGCTGCCGATATTCTGCCTTTTTGGAGATCGTTTTCCCCAGGCCACCGTCCCTCATGTCCTTCTCCATTTTTCTTTGACAGGTTTCCTTTGGACAGTCACACAACTAATAAGAGGGATGAAAGGTGTAAATGACAAACATTATTATTTGAAGGAAATTGATAGCTTCCAAATTGTAATCACTCTTACTCTAGAACGTATATTACTTTGGTACCTATCTCAAACCCCCTCACCACTACTTCCACCAAATGGTGGCGAATGAGGCCACGGCGTCTCCAGTTTGGATTCAAACATAAACTTAGCTAAACATGACCTTCATGTATTTATAATGAACATAGTACATTTGGAAATAGATGACATTGTGGTGACCAAGTATTTGTTGCAATCTCTCATAAAGAGGACTTTGGCTGCATGGATAAGTTACAGGTATATTTTAATTAGCATTGGTGGAGGGTTGCTCTGGGCCGTTTGCCATCTCTCTCCCACCAATGTGACATGTCCTCTGATTACTGGCATTATGGCACATTTGCAGTTGATAATCAGTCTCAGTTTCATGCTAAATTTCTCATTACGCTGCTGGAGATGTCACTTTGGCTCCCAGTCTGCATTAATAGGCTTTAATCTAGATCAGTGTGTGTGTGTGTGTGTGTGTTCACACATATTTGTGTGTCTGTGCATTTGTGTGTGCGTTGACAAAAAGGCTGCCTGCTGTATGCCACAAACGTCAGGTATAATCTTGTAAAGAACCCCCAAGAGGACACTTGTTTAATAATCACCCTTCATAGTTCATCATGTCAGATTGGAGGAGAATGATTAGCTTCTACCTAGTTGTAGCTCCATTCTCGTATATGAGCCTCTATGTTAAACACAGGGACATTTGTCAATCAAAAGTATGAAGTATAAATTTAGGTCAGTTGTATATTATTGTGTAATGACTTTTAGTGTTGTATAAATTATTACATTAAATGTGAGTTTTGGGGTTTATACTGAAGATTGTGGCACTGTAGGGACAACTTGCAATCAAATTTCAGATCTCGTCATCATTAATTATTTAAATATTAACCGCACCTGGATTCTGAGTCTGTACAGTCTCATTTGCTTCAATCACTTGAAAAATAATTCACTGAGTGAAAAAAAAAACGTATAGTCTAATCAACATCTTTCAGAATCTGAGACCAAAACTGTGACAAAATCTGTTGCGGGGAAATCTATCTGACTGAATATAACCAAATCCTTTAAGTCGCGCCATCAATGACGGTTATCCCGACCCAGTACGAATTTTGCTCAGTCACTCACTTGTTTTGTTTGTAGCCCCAGAGGAACGCTTCTGTTTCATGATTGAATCGTGTCATTAGAACAGGAAAGATAATCAAAAATATACTTAATCAGCAAGTTACCTTTGATGTACTGTAGTTTCCCATTAATGATAATATTCATAGCGATCTTTAATTAAAGAAGCTTTTTTGTAGGAGACAGATTAAAAAAACAAAAGTATCAAGGATGAACAAAACATTTTAATGACATAGTTAATTATTGCAATGAAAGGTAACAATGTTGTATAAATGAGACTGAAACTTAAAATTCAGCTTATCATTATGTTTTATAAATATAACTAGTTTCTAGCATAATATACACTACATCATGACCAAAAGTATGTGGACACCTGCTCGTCGAACATCTCATTCCAAAATCATGGGCATTATTATGGAGTTGATCCCCCCTTTGCTGCTATAACAGCCTCCACTCTTCTGGGAAGGCTTTCCACTAGATGTTGGAACATTGCTGCGGGGACTTGGTTCCATTCAGCCACAAGAGCATTAGTGAGGTTGGGCACTGATGTTGGGAAATTAGGCCTGGCTCACATTCAGCTCTTCAATTCATCCCAAAGTTGTTTGATGGGGTTGAGGTCAGGGCTCTGGGCAGGCCAGTCAAGTTCTTCCACACCGATTTTGACAAGCCATTTCTGTATGGATCTCGCTTTGTGCATGGGGGCATTGTCATGCTGAAACAGGAAAGGGCCTTCCCCAAACTGTTGCCACAAAGTTGGAAGCAGAGAATCGTTCAGAATGTCATTGTATGTTGTAGCATTAAGATTTCCCCTGGAACCAAGGGGCCTAGCCCGAACCATGAAAAACAGCCCCAGACCATTAGTCCTCCTCCACCAAACTTTACAGTGGGCACTATGCATTCGGGCATGTAGCGTTCTACTGGCATCTGCTGAGCCATTGAGCCATTGTTGCTGCTAGACGTTTCCACTTCATAATAACAGCACTTACAGTTGACAGGGGCAGCTCAAGCAGAGCTGAAATTTGATGAACTGACTTGTTGGAAAGTTGGCATCCTATGACAGTGCTACATTGAAAGTCACTGAGCCCTTCAGTAAGGTCATTCTACTGCCAATGTTTGTCTATGGAGACTGCATGGCTGTGTGCTCGATTTTATACACCTGTCAGCAACGGGTGCAGCTGAAATAGCTATATCGACAAATTTGAAGGGTCCACATACTTTTATATATTATGTATATATATATATATATATATACAGTTGAAGTCGGAAGTTTACATAAACTTTGGTTGAAGTCATTAAAACTCATTTTTCAAACACTCCACAAATTTCTTGTTAACAAACTATAGTTTGGGCAAGTTGGTTAGGACATCTACCTTGTGCATGACACAAGTAACTTTTCCAACAATTGTTTACAGACAGACTATTTCACTTATAATTCACTGTATCACAATTCCAGTAGGTCAGAAGTTTACATACACTAAGTTGACTGTGCCTTTTAAACAGCTTGGAAAATTCCAGAAAATTATGTCATGGCTTTAGAGGCTTCTGATAGGCTAATTGACATTATTTGAGTCAATTGGATGTGTACCTGTAGATGTATTTCAAGGCCTACCTTCAAACTCAGTGCCCCTTTGCTTGACATCATGGGAAAATCTAAAGAAATCAGCCAAGACCTCCACATGTCTGATTCATCCTTGGGAGCAATTTCCAAACGCCTGAAGGTACCACGTGCACCTGTACAAACAATTGTAGGCAAGTATAAACACTATAGGACCACGCAGCTGTCATACCACTCAGGAAGGAGACACGTTCTGTCTCCTAGAGAGGAATGTACTTTGGTGTGAAAAGTGCAAATCCATCCCAGAACAACAGCAAAGGACCTTGTGAAGATGCTGGAGGAAACAGATACAAAAGTATCCATATCCGTAGTAAAACGAGTCCTATATCGACATAACCTGAAAGGCAGGTCAGCAAGGAAAAAGCCACTGCTCGATAATTGTCATAAAAAGGCCAGACTACGGTTTGCAACTGCACATGGGGAAAAAGATTGTACCTTTAGGAGAAATGTCCTCTGGTCTGATGAAACAAAAATAGAACTGTTTGGCCATAATGACCATCGTTATGTTTGGAGGAAAAAGGGGGAGGCTTGCAAGCCGTAGAACACCATCCCAACCGTGAAGCATGGGGGTGTCAGCATCATGTTGTTGTGGTGCTTTGCTGCAGGAGGGACTGGTGCACTTCACAAAATAGATGGCACCAAAAGGAAGGAAAATTATGTGGATATATTGAAGCAACATCTCAAGACATCATTTGCTTGGTCGCAAATGGGTCTTCCAAATGAACAATGACCACAAGCATACTTCCAAAGGACAACAAAGTCAAGGTATTGGAGTGGCCATCACAAAGAAAATATTTGGGCAGAACTGAAAAAGTGTGTGTTAGCAAGGAGGCCTACAAACCTGACTCAGTTACACCAGCTCTGTCAGGAGGAATGGGTCAAAATTCACCCAAATTATTGTGGGAAGCTTGTGGAAGGCCACCCGAAATGTTTGACCCAAGATAAACAATTTAATGGCAATGCTACCAAATACTAATTGAGTGTTTGTAAACTTCTGACTAACTGGGAATGTGATGAAAGAAATAAAAGCTGAAATAAATAATTATCTCTACTCTGATCCTAACTGACCTAAGACAGGGAATTGTGAAAAACTGAGTGTAAATGTATTTGGCTAAGGTGTATGTAAACTTCCAACTTCAACTGTATATATGTACAGTATATATGTATATGTATATATATGTATATGTATGTGTGTATTCGTATTCCTGAATGCCTATTGATAGAGTTGTGGTGAGAAGTGCATCACTTGTCCCTTGGCACTGTTCTATGCTTGTGCCATTTCACTGATATTGGATGTTTTTTTGTTGCTATTCCTAAAATGTTAAGACAAGGTGGGTATTGAGGGGAGAGAGAGAGACAGAAACAGAGACAGAAACAGAGACAGATAGATATTGTGAAATGGAATGTCTTGTGTCTAAATCCGAGTGTCCTCTTTGTCTCGTCTAACATATGAACTGATTTGGCCAGAGACCTTCATATACCGAGCCTTCGAAAAGTATTCAGACCGGTTCACTTTTTTTCACATTTTGTTATGTTACAGCCTTATTTTAAAATTCATTGAATTGTTTTATTCCCCACATCAATCTACACACAATACCCCAAAATGACAAAGCAAAAACTAGTTTGTAGAAATTTCTGCTAATTTATAAAAATAATACATTTAAATATTACATTTACATAAGCATTCAGACCCTTTACTCAGTACTTTGTTGATGCACCTTTGGCAGCGATTGCAGCATCGAGTCTTCTTGGGTATGACGTTACAAGCTTGGTACACCTGTATTTGGGGAGGTTCTCCCATTCTTCTCTGCAGATCCTCTCAAGCTCTGTCAGGTTGGATGGGGAGCGTTGCTGCACAGCTATTTTCAGGTCCCTCCAGAAATGTTTGATCGGGTTCAAGTCTGGGCTCTGGCTGGGCGACTGAAGGACATTCAGAGATTTGTCCCGTAGACACTCCTGAGTTGTCTTGGTTGTTTGCTTAGGGTTGTTGTCCTTTTGGAAGGTGAAACATTGCCCTAGTCTGAGGTCCTGAGCACTCTGGAGCAGGT
This sequence comes from Oncorhynchus nerka, assembly GCF_034236695.1. Lineage (NCBI taxonomy): Eukaryota > Metazoa > Chordata > Actinopteri > Salmoniformes > Salmonidae > Oncorhynchus > Oncorhynchus nerka. The sequence continues at coordinate 29,420,293 of NC_088417.1, forward strand.
TTTGCTCTGCTCATCTTTGCCTCGATCCTGGCTAGTCTCCCAGTCCCTGCCGCTGAAAAACATCCCCACAGCACGATGCTGCCACCACCATGCTTCACCGTAGGGATGGTGCCAGGTTTCCTCCAGCCAAAGAGTTCAATTTTGGTTTCATCAGACCAGAGAATCTTGTTTCTCATGGTCTGAGAGTCTTTAGGTGCCTTTTGGCAAATTCCAAGTTGTCTGTCATGTGCCTTTCGCTGAGGAGTGGCTTCTGTCTAGCCACTCTACAATAAAGGCCTGATTGGTGGAGTGCTGCAGAGACGGTTGTCCTTCTCGAAGGTTCTCCCATCGCCACATAAGATCTCTGGAGCTCTGTCAGAGTGACCTTCATATTCTCGGTCACCTCCCTGACCAAGGCCCTTCTCCCCCGATTGCTCAGTTTGGCTGTGCGGCCAGCTCTAGGAAGAGTCTTGGTGGTTCCAAACTTCTTCCATTTAAGAATGATGGAAGCCACTGTGTCCTTGGGGACATTTAATGCTGCAGCAATGTTTTGGTACCCTTCCCCAAATCTGTGCTTCGACACAATCCTGTCTCGGTGCTCTATGTACAATTCCTACGACGTCTTGGCTTGTATTTTGCTCTGACATGCACTGTCAACTGTGGGACCTTATATAGACAGGTGTGTTCCTTTCCAAATCATGTCCAATCAATTGAATGTACCACAGGTAGACTCCAGTCAAGTTCTAGAAACATCTCAAGGATGATCAATGGAAACAGGATGCACCTGAGCTCAATTTCGAGACTCATAGCAAAGGATCTGAATACTTATGTAAATATGGTATTTCTGTTTTTATTTCTAATAAATGTGCTAATATTTCTAAAAACGTGTTTTCACTTTGTCATTATGGGGTATTGTGTGTAGATTGCTGATTGTTTAATTTAATTTATTTTTTTTACAATAAGGCTGTAATGTAACAAAATATGGAAAAAGTCAAGGGGTCTGAATACTTTCCAAAGGCACTGTACCTTCACATCAATGATGTAATCGAAGGTGACATATCCTGATGCCTCCGCTCCTCACTTTCTATACGCCACTGGTGGAGTCTGTTGCTCTATACCTAACAGCTTCTAGTCATTCAAATATCCCCTATAGAGCTTTGAGGAAAATAAGGAAATAATCACAAGTGAATTGAATGAACACATTTGGTACTATCCCAAAAAGCACCCCATTCCCAATATAGCAGGGCTCTGGTCAAAAGAAGTGCACTATATATTTTTGGAAATTGTTTTTTATAATCAAAATGTATGACTTTTAAAAAATGTAACTAGGCTAGTCAGTTAATAACAAATTCTTATTTACAATGACGACATGGCCAAACATGGCGCCCTATGGGACTCCCAATCACGTCCGGATGCGATACAGTCTGGATTCAAACCAGGGACTGTAGTGACGCCTCTTGCACTGAGATGCAGTGCCTTAGACCACTGTGTCACTCAGGAGCAGGGTGACCATTTGGGACACACCCTGTCTGACTGGTGGGTGTGTGATTCTTAATCCTAATATATTGCTTCATTGCACTACAACACTGTGGCACAGAGAATGTGGAAGTCGATTCTCTATTTATGAGATTGTGTCCGTGAACATCAAACATCTCTCAGACAGTCAGTATAGGTGTGTTATGAAAAAGATTTGAAAGAGGCTCACTGTCAATGCATTAACTACAGACAGACCCGAATGTATGAAAAGCACGAGTATTCTTGCACAAATAAGTTCCAACTGCGCCAGTTCCAGAACGGTGCTTACATCATTTCAGGAGAAGGAACGGACTCAATTCCTAAACTCCTTTAACTTGTTTCCTTGCGGTGATTGAACGGTTTGGATGAGTTCTACAACGTTTTTACAGGAGTAACCAATGGGTTCCCAACATAACTGCCTCTCCTGCCCCTCTGCCATCGTACGTCAGATGTTTGTCTTTTGATGCGCCTTTGATAAGACTTGCCCAGAGATTTTTTTTTTTACACAACAAACATTATCAAAGCCATCCCTTGATATATGTGGATACCGATGCTGCTGGAGAGACAGGGAAACAAATTCATTTCTTGTCAAAAAGCTTCCTGACATGTTCCTATCAAGCTCTACCAGTGAAAATAAACATGACAGACTTACAACCCCCCCCCCAAAAAAAAAAAATAAGGCTGCAATGAGCAATGCTGGGGGTTCAGCTGTGGGACCACAGTGCCACCATCATGACAAATTGGACACATCACCCTAGGATGAGCTACTTCTGTATTGTTTACCACACTTGCCAAATATCAGAACTCCAAATCAAACTAATCATTATGCTTTTGATGTATTTTGGACGATTTTTTATGATGTTGACTACTTTGAAAGTCTTCTTCTCCTAAACCTCTTGACTAATCAACACCAAATTATATAGCATCTCTGCATGCACATCTTCAAACGCCAGAACTGTTTTTCCCAAGACTCTAGCTCAAACAATATGGCCGCTTTGAGCCAATGAGTTTGCATGAATGTTTTTTCCTCTCCATCGTGGCCAAACTGAACCATGCTTTACAGGTTAGCTACACTCATATTTTTTTACATGATAAATTTTTTATTTTATTTAACTAGGTTAGTCAGTTTAGAACAAATTGTTATTTACAATGACAGCCTATACCAGCCAAACCCAGACAAGTGTGCATTGCCCTATGGGACACCCAATCACAGCCAGTTGTGATACAGCCTGGAATCAAACCAAGGTGTCTGTAGTGACACCTCTAGCACTGAGATGCAGTGCCTTAGACCACTGCGCCACGCATGTGTGCCACATTTCAGTCAAACAGATCAAGAGATATAAACATGTGCCTGTTATATCGCCACCACATGGTCGATCTGAAAGTGCATATGTTGACTCTTCACAGTGTTCGGACCATGTGTACCAAGTTTTGTTACAACAGGAATATCCGTGACTGATTTATATGCATTTATGTGCCAGACCCCACCCACATTAATGCTTATTGTTGCTTTAGGTAGTAGTCTGGAAAATATTGAGATGGGAGAACTTTGTTCGTAGATGCCACATTTGGTGCCAGAGGAGAAGCGAAAAGTGTTTTTCACAAAATTCTAAATGGCGGAAAATCAATCATTGCGGACCTTATGGGTGCTTGAGGTAAATGTATTTCTCGTGAGAAGAGGAATGTACCAATTTTCATGACACTGGGTCAAACGTGAAGGGCGTGACCTTTCAAAGTTAGCATTTTCAGTCACTTGTTATGGCGCCACCATCTGGACAATTGGCATGGCATCGCATGAGAGGGTGTGGCCCTTGATCCTTTACCATTATGCAAGGTTGCACCCTCCTTAGCCTCACCATCTCACGGGAATGTGCATGTGAATGTGCCGTAACGGAAGAAGAGGAACAACAGCCTGACACGTCCATGGCATATGGATTACAGCGTTTTCATGCTCATCAAACCATTCAGTGACCACTCGTGCCCTGTAGATGGGGGCATTGCCATCCTATGAGGGAATAGCCATGCTAGCCAAAATAATGGCCTGCCCAGCATTTTATACATGACCCTAAGCATGTTAATTGCTTAATTCATTCAGGAACCACACTTGTGTGGAAGCACCTGCTTTCAATATACTTTCTATCCTTCATTTACTCAACTGGTTCCATTATTTTGGCTCTTGTGGTACCTGTAACTCTTTCTGCACAAGTAGTTTGTTGTATATTTACAGTAAGTCCATCAGCACTGCATAAATAGCATGAAACAACATGTATTCCTGATAAGGCTATGTACTTAAGCAGTATGAAATAAGACAGAATTTCAGCTTCACACTGTGATGTGCTGTATTGGACTGCCTGGCATGGCAGCCTATCCAAAAGGACACACCAATATAAATGAATAAGTAGAGAAGATGTGCTCTTGAAGCTGTATTACTGGGCTGAGGGCTTAAGCTTAGGGAGTGGGAATGAGGGACAAATTTAGCTCAAGATCTTAGAATAACTAGGTAGGGATAAAGCTTATAAAAAGTGCAAATGGCTGCACTTCTGGACGGTGTGCTTAAGGCCCAGAATGAAGTGCTGACTGTCATGTTTCAATATGGATAGGCTTACGTAGAACGTTTTTTTTTTTACTAAGAAAGTTTAAGATAAATAGTTTGAATCTTCAAATCAACAGAATAATAATGAGTTAAAAGTGAGCCGGAATCAACAAATCTTATAACACCTTCATGACGATAAGTCACCCTCTTTGTCTTACGTTTACTTAACTTACCACTAGACATGCTTATGTTGCTGAGTTGTGTTATGCCATGTTGTAAAACAATCATCTTTTCACTCTCTCTCTCCTGTGGCCAAGACAGATGTTCCACAGATGTTCCTCCCTCCCTCTGGACCTCTGCTCCTCTAGCTCCTCCAGCACCACCTTGCCCAAACCTCACCAGAATGATGTCACTATCTTTCTTCTCTCTCTCTCTCTCTCTCTCTCTCTCTCTCTCTCTCTCGCTCTCTCTCCCTCTCCTCTATCTCCCTCTCCTCTCTCTCTCCGTGGAGTCAATAGTGTTGCTAGCTGCTGCTCTTAAAGCCATTACCGATATGCTCCGGCCAAGTGTGAAACCTCTGTCTGCTCTTATCAGCAACCCAACTCTCATCAACACCCAATTTCCAGGAAAAGTCCATGATAGTATAGCACACGCATACATTTTTGATCACTTGGAGGAGTTATCCTGAGGGAAACTTTATAAGTGTGTGGAACTGTACATAATATGCATATCGGTGTTGATAAATATATTAACCTATCCGCCCCCTCGGAAATCTGATTGGCATAATAAAGCAATCCTCATCAAAATCTGTCTGTTTAAGCTAGACATATCGGCCAATGGGAGCTTTCCGCATCTGCGTTGGAAGGTGGCCGAGTGAAAGCGATGTTTCAGATCATGCCACATCCTGAATATCCATATTCTCAGGTAAACGTCTGTAGCGTCCGAGCGGTTTGGCCTACAAAACTAATATGACCACTCTATGGAAAGGTAAGACTCTCACAAACATGTGCATGTGACTTGTTCTGCTCACAAGGCTCTTCTGAAGATAGCCCGGTACCCGTTTCAAAAAATTATGGAGTATATACGTGGAAGTAGTTTTTTTTTGTAAATGGGGAAAAAAAATGTCATAAAATATATAAAAGGGTATAGATTCTGACATTTGTTGATACATATATTTGATTACCTTGGCTCAACGTAGCTGCTGTTTCAAAATAACAAGCCTAAAAAGAAATACGTATTAGAAGACAGTAAGATAAATCAGATTAGTTTAATTAAACTATGAACATTTTCATAACAGAATGAATAAAATATCGGAGTCAATGGAAACACGTTTTTTCTTTGAAAAGACAAAGTTATGGAGATTTATGAGCACTTTAAGAACTAGCAGAATTCCATTACCTTACATCTCTATTATGATCTTTACATAATAAAAGGCAGAATAAAAGATTTAATAAATGGACCTGTCTATAAAGTCAAATGGATTTGGCGAAGGCTGTGGGGTGGGAGTGGGGTGGGGGTGGGGGGGGACGAAGAGAGAGAGAGAAAGAATATACTCTGTAGCCATTATAACAAGAGAATAGTGGGGAGCTGTAAGAAATGGATTAGCTAGCAATGTTAAACACATTTTGGTTTCAATTAAAAGAGTGAGCTGGCATTGTTCTACTTGAGCTCTTTTGGTTAAGCCAAGTACAAAGAGCCTTGACATAGAACAACCTGTGTTGTGTGATAAGTAAAACATTCACTTCGGTGTTTAACTTTCAGTTATCTACAAATAAGATTTAAACACAAGGTTCGCCTCATGACTTTGATGGTCGATATGGGGCAGTTCCACATAATGTTTCGGTTTCTGAATATCAGAGCATCACATATAGCATTTTGTATACGGTGCAGAAAAGCATCTGTAGGTAGTGTGTATAAAAAAAACAGTACAGCGCCTGTAGCCAGTAAGTGGCTTGGCACCGTATTTTACATTTCTATGTATGAGCTGCTGTTGAACAGTGGGAGAGCCACAGTAGGAGAATGATTTCCAAAGCATCTGTATGTCCTCCTTCACACAGACAGACGCACACACCAACACACACATACACACAAACACGAGCAAATTCCCCCAACCTTTCCCAATGGTTATTCCACCAACATGTGTTAGCCCCAAGGTGGCTAATTTGGAATGTAATAATCTATTTAATCACAACTAATCATTATTGATCCCCTGTTAAAAGCTATTTACCCAGAGGCCCGTGGGCCGGTACGGAGAGAGGGAGAGAGAGAGAGAGGGAGAGAGAGAGAGACAGAGAGAGAGAGACAGAGAGAGAGAGAGAGACAGAGAGAGAGAGAGAGAGACAGAGAGAGAGAGAGAGAGAGAGAGAGAGAGTGATGGGTATTGCCCGGTCTGTCGTTATTACCCATTCCACGCTGCCTGCTGCCCTGAGGGCTGGCTTGTTGGGAGATAACAAATAATATATGTGTCCGCTGTGAAGGATCGCACGGAATGGCACACAAAAACCATGCACAGGACCTTACACACACGCACACACACGCACATAGGCACGCGCACACACACACACACACACAGACACACACACACACTCACACACACACACACACACACAAACACACTCACACGCACACACACACACTCCCCTATGTATCTCAAGTAATTAAAGCCTACCAGCTGATATGTCAGGCCACATCCTCCTTCTGGCCCGTAGCTTCTCCTGGAGACGTCATCCTGGAGACGTCCTGGTCTTATCAGGTCTATATTGATCCCAGTCACAGGAAGTTACGGAATTTGTGTTTATTTTGGGGAGAGGAGTAAGAGGACGCAACTGTCAGGAGGACAGAGATGACAGGACTCTGAAGAGCGTTCTGACAGGATAACTAAATGACTGACTTTCTGATTATGGTGCATTTTACAGATGGGTAACAAAAGCATCCAGGGAGTCTTTCCTAACTAAATGATGACTTCCTGGGCTTGTGTAGGGAGGTTTTCTGCTCTGACGTGGGTAACATAACCAGGGACCTTGATTCACATATGCATAGCTTTTGTTGACTTTGATTCTTGTGCTGGTGTCTGCTAACGACAAGAAAGACACCTGTATCATTGTTTTCTGAGATTGTAATTAAAACAGATTAAGGTCAAATAAATGATTGGGGAGATTTGTATCGTGATGACTTCCTCAGTTGTGTATGAAGCAGACATTAGCATCTTCATCTGAGAATGAAGTCATGTGACCTTGAGACATGCCTTAATAAATTGGCATTTCCTTATATGGAAGTCTCATTATTTAACAGAGAATGGCCTCAAACATGTCATCCACAGAGATAGAGATGCATTTACGTCAGTGGAGGCTCCTCAGAGGAGGAAGGGGAGGACCATCCTCTTCAGTGAATTACATTTTTTTTTAAATAGTGAAACATTAAAAAAGTGTTCCTTTTTTGATAAAACTATATTAAATATATTAAATAATTGATTAAAACACACTATTTTGCAATGAAGGTCTACAGTAGCCTCAACAGCGCTCTGTAGAGTAGCACCAGGGTGTAGCCGGAGGACAGCTAGTTTCCGTCCTCCTCTGACTTTAATACAAAACCTAGGAGGCTTGCGGTTGTCACCCCCTTCCATAGACTTACACAGTAAAACATGACTGTAAATAATTCATTATAACAACAACAAAGGACTTAAGAAACAGACTTTCAAACGAAAGGGAACTTCTTGGCAGGGAAAAAATATTTTGAATAAATGTGAATAAACTCATTTGAATAAACCAACCATAAAATAACGCAATATATGTTACAACAGGTGTAAATAGATGTATCGTGATAGTGTTAGGAAAATATTATAACGGGTTATGACAAGGTATGTCAGCTGTTGACATATTATGACATGGTTATGACCGTGTCATAATGTGTTATTTCCTGTATTACAAAATTAATATTTTATTGTGTTTGGTTGACAACTCAACCAAATATCAACATTTGAAATAGATTTATCTTCTGCTTGGATACTGTAGTTCCATCTGTACCAAAAATCAAATCAAATCAAATTTTATTTGTCACATACACATGGTTAGCAGATGTTAATGCCAGTGTAGCGAAATGCTTGTGCTTCTAGTTCCGACAATGCAGTGATAACCAACAAGTAATCTAACTAACCATTCCAAAACTACTGTCTTATACACAGTGTAAGGGGATAAGGAATATGTACATAAGGATATATGAATGAGTGATGGTACAGAGCAGCATACAGTAGATGGTATCGAGTACAGTATATACATATGAGATGAGTATGTAGACAAAGTAAACAAAGTGGCATAGTTAAAGTGGCTAGTGACATAAGGATGCAGTCGATGATCTAGAGTACAGTATATACGTATGCATATGAGATGAATAATGTAGGGTAAGTAACATTATATAAGGTAGCATTGTTTAAAGTGGCTAGTGATATATTTACATAATTTCCCATCAATTCCCATTATTAAAGTGGCTGGAGTTGGGTCAGTGTCAATGAAAGTGTGTTGGCAGCAGCCACTCAATGTTAGTGGTGGCTGTTTAACAGTCTGATGGCCTTGAGATAGAAGCTGTTTTTCAGTCTCTCGGTCCCAGCTTTGATGCACCTGTACTGACCTCGCCTTCTGGATGATATCGGGGTGAACAGGCAGTGGTTCGGGTGGTTGATGTCCTTGATGATCTTTATGGCCTTCCTGTAACATCGGGTGGTGTAGGTGTCCTGGAGGGCAGGTAGTTTGCCCCCGGTGATGCGTTGTGCAGACCTCACTACCCTCTGGAGAGCCTTACGGTTGAGGGCGGAGCAGTTGCCGTACCAGGCGGTGATACAGCCCGCCAGGATGCTCTCGATTGTGCATCTGTAGAAGTTTGTGAGTGCTTTTGGTGACAAGCCGAATTTCTTCAGCCTCCTGAGGTTGAAGAGGCGCTGCTGCGCCTTCTTCACGACGCTGTCAGTGTGAGTGGACCAATTCAGTTTGTCTGTGATGTGTATGCCGAGGAACTTAAAACTTGCTACCCTCTCCACTACTGATCCATCGATGTGGATAGGGGGGTGTTCCCTCTGCTGTTTCCTGAAGTCCACAATCATCTCCTTAGTTTTGTTGACGTTGAGTGTGAGGTTATTTTCCTGACACCCCTCACCTCCTCCCTGTAGGCCGTCTCGTCGTTGTTGGTAATCAAGCCTACCACTGTTGTGTCGTCCGCAAACTTGATGATTGAGTTGGAGGCGTGCGTGGCCACGCAGTCGTGGGTGAACAGGGAGTACAGGAGAGGGCTCAGAACGCACCTTTGTGGGGCCCCCGTGTTGAGGATCAGCGGGGAGGAGATGTTGTTGCCTACCCTCACCACCATCAGGAAGTCCAGTACCCAGTTGCACAGGGCGGGGTCGAGACCCAGGGTCTCGAGCTTGATTACGAGCTTGGAGGGTACTATGGTGTTGAATGCCGAGCTGTAGTCGATGAACAGCATTCTCACATAGGTATTCCTCTTGTCCAGGTGGGTTAGGGCAGTGTGCAGTGTGGTTGAGATTGCATCGTCTGTGAACCTATTTGGGAGGTAAGCAAATTGGAGTGGGTCTAGGGTGTCAGGTAGGGTGGAGGTGATATGGTCCTTGACTAGTGTCTCAAAGCACTTCATGATGACGGAAGTGAGTGCTACGGGGCGGTAGTCGTTTAGCTCAGTTACCTTAGCTTTCTTGGGAACAGGAACAATGGTGGCCCTCTTGAAGCATGTGGGAACAGCAGACTGGTATAGGGATTGATTGAATATGTCCGTAAACACACCGGCCAGCTGGTCTGCGCATGCTCTGAGGGCGCGGCTGGGGATGCCGTCTGGGCCTGCAGCCTTGCGAGGGTTAACACGTTTAAATGTCTTACTCACCTCGGCTGCAGTGAAGGAGAGACGGCATGTTTTCGTTGCAGTCCGTGTCAGTGGCACTGTATTGCCCTCAAAGCGGGCAAAAAAGTTATTTAGTCTGCCTGGGAGCAAGACATCCTGGTCCGTGACTGGGCTGGGTTTCTTCTTGTAGTCCGTGATTGACTGTAGACCCTGCCACATGCCTCTTGTGTCTGAGCCATTGAATTGAGATTCCACTTTGTCTCTGTACTGACGCTTAGCTTGTTTAATAGCCTTGCGGAGGGAATAGCTGCATTGTTTATATTCGGACATGTTACCAGACACCTTGCCCTGATTAAAAGCAGTGGTTCGCGCTTTCAGTTTCACGCGAATGCTGCCATCAATCCACGGTTTCTGGTTTGGGAATGTTTTTATCGTTGCTATGGGAACGACATCTTCGACGCACGTTCTAATGAACTCGCACACCGAATCAGCGTATTCGTCAATATTTCCATCTGACGCAATACGAAACATGTCCCAGTCCACGTGATGGAAGCAGTCTTGGAGTGTGGAGTCAGCTTGGTCTGACCAGCGTTGGACAGACCTCAGCGTGGGAGCCTCTTGTTTTAGTTTCTGCCTGTAGGCAGGGATCAGCAAAATGGAGTCGTGGTCAGCTTTTCCGAAAGGGGGCGGGGCAGGGCCTTATATGCGTCGCGGAAGTTAGAGTAACAATGATCCAAGGTTTTACCACCCCTGGTTGCGCAATCGATATGCTGATAAAATTTAGGGAGTCTTGTTTTCAGATTAGCTTTGTTAAAATCCCCAGCTACAATGAATGCAGCCTCCGGATAAATGGTTTCCAGTTTGCAAAGAGTTAAATAAAGTTCGTTCAGAGCCATCGATGTGTCTGCTTGGGGGGGGATATATACGGCTGTGATTATAATCGAAGAGAATTCTCTTGGAAATCAGGTGAACAGAAGGATTTGAGTTCCTGTATGTTTCCTTCATCACACCATGTCTCTGTTTCCGTGAAGCAGAGAACGTTGCAGTCTCTGATGTCCCTCTGGAATGCTACCCTTGCTCAGATTTCGTCAACCTTGTTGTCAAGAGACTGGACATTTGCAAGAAGAATGCTGGGGAGTGGTGCGCGATGTGCCCTTTTTCGGAGTCTGACCAGAACACCGCCTCGTTTCCCTCTGGTTTCCTCTTTTTCGGAGTCGTTTCCTTGGGTCGCTGCATGCGATCCATTCCGTTTTCCTGTTTGTAAAGGCAGAACACCGGATCCGCGTCGCGGAAAACATATTCTTGGTCGTACTGATGGTGAGTTGACGCTGATCTTATAGGAGTAGTAGTAGGAGTAGTTCTTCTCGACTGTATGTAATGAAACCTAAGATGACCTGGGGTACTAATGTAAGAAATAACACGTAAAAAAACAAAAAACTGCATAGTTTCCTAGGAACGCGAAGCGAGGCGGCCATCTCAGTCGGCGCCGGAAGTACCACTGACTTAGTCTAGCTTTAATTCCAGTTTGTTTTACAATTAGTAATTGATATGTTGGATTCATGTCTCTATTTCAACTAAAATAAAACCCAAAGAATAGGACTAAATCAAATCAAAATGTAAATGCAGTTTAAAAAAAGTTTGATTTGCAGAAAATACACGTCCTTCGAATGTTGATATTTGTTTGCGTTGACAACCAAACACATTTCAATATCACTAAATATGATTACATTTTAATTCAACCAGAGCTTGAAACCCTAGGTCTATTGTGTTGTCTATTTTTAGTCGAATTCTGGGTTCAATTGAAACAATTGCTGTTGTTGGAATCATTGAAGATATACTGTATGAGGGATAAAGTATGGTCACATTTAATTTGCTATGTTAAACCTACCCTTTGGAATGACTTCGATAGCAACAGCGAATCTATTTAGTTTTCTCACAATAGCACATTGGTACTCGTCAGTGACAAATATCATAGCTGGGCTTTTATTGTAATGGGTGCGTGCTAGTGGCAGGGAGGTCAGGCGCAGGAGAGTATAAACGGAGCAGTTGAATGAATATACAAAAACTCAGAAAACAAAAATATACAAAATAAAATAAGAGGGTGCAAAACCCGTCGCACACCAGAACATAACTACCACCAATACATACAACAAACAATCACCGACAAGGACATGAGGGGAAATAGAGGATTAAATACACAACATGTAATTGACGGGATTGGAACCAGGTGTGATGGAAGACAAAGACAAAAACCAATGGAAAATGAAAAATGGATCAGCGCTGGCTAGAAGGTCGGTGACGTCGACCGCCGAACACCGCCCGAACAAGGAGTGGGATCGACTTCGGCGGAAGTCGTGTGACATTTATCAAATTGTAGTTCTGCGTCTTAATTTGACGTATTTCACAGTACAATACAAATGACTCGTCCACATGATTCAATAGTTGTCATTTTATTTTTGAATCATAATGACAATCCCCTTTGCAGCACAATCTCCCCCAAAATCTACACAATCTCCCCCAAAAATGCCATACCTGGCTGTAAATGCAGAAACAGAGATATGACATGTCTGGCCCTTTTAATTATGGCATGTGGTGCCGTCTGTGGTGCCATCTGTAGATTATGGAGTATGTTGTCTTTATAAATACGACATATTTTGCCGTATGTCAGCTGGCAGTCAAACTGCGCAAAAGTTCAACCGAAACTAACCTTGGCGGTTCAATTTAGGTATGAATTCCAAATGGTTAAGGCAATGGTCAAGGTTTGGGAAAGAGTTCATCTAGAAATACAGAAATGACAAAACAAGTGCCTAGCACTGGGATCCACAGCGAACCAGGCTCCCGGTTTAAGCCCATCCTCAACACCCTAGCTCGTCCCGAGCCTATTAGATGGTAGTAGGAGCTCTAGGTCCAGCCATATGGTCCAGCAATATGAGGGGTTAGATGTTGTTTGAGAACCTGGCCATATGAGTAAAAGACAGACAGACCCTCTGGTTGTTTCTTAGCCTATAAACCATTAAACCTGCCATGGCCCTCTCCTCTCTCTCTTGATAGATATTCCTTGTTCGTTTATTGAATACATGTAGCTGTATCCAATCAGTGTCATTGGATTTGCCCCAAATGGCATCTTATTTCACAATATGGGCCCTGGTCAAAAGTAGTGCAGTATATAGGGAACAGGGTCCCATTTGATATGCGTCCATTGTGTCTCCTCTATGGCAGGCCGTTTTAAATCTACTTCCAAAAAGCCTGGATTCCCATTAGCGTCTGAGTAACCGCCTCTGTATTTTATACCATGGGTTTTATGGGGCCGCCAATGTCACTGCATCAGAGGGAGCTTGTCTGTACATGAATCTCTTCATGCCAGGAACCTTCAACCCCATTATCTGGGTGAAGTGCCCTTCCTTCCCTCAGCTATTTGTATCTGCCCATAGTCCCGCACCATTAGCTTTCTACTGCCTAATAGCTCTTTAGGCTTCTTTCTGTCTTCAACACATTTTCTCTATCCTAGCTCCTTTTGTTGTTCAACTTTTTTCCCTCCTCTCCTCGGTTACTCTGAAATGCTGGTCAGCTTGGAGTCTGATATTTAAGTTTAACATAACTGTCTGACACAATTCAAACTAACATTGGGTACACAGGCAGTGGCTTGCCGCAGTTTCCAGAGCCCCCCCGCAAGGTCTGAGCAAGGCCCCCTATTTTTGGGGGGTGAAAAACCACAAACTTCCTACAATTCCACACATTTGCATTTTTGGCACCCTCTGAGCCCGTGGGTTGCCGGGGGGGGGGGGGGGTTGTCTGCCAGTGTACTCAGAATTGACCAGGTACTTAGATGATGCCACATTTACTTTAAGATGTATCCTTATGTATGCAGTAGTTTAAGTTCCTCAACCACATTTACTTTAAGATGTATCCTTATGTATGCAGTAGTTTAAGTTCCTCAACCACATTTACTTTAAGATGTATCCTTATGTATGCAGTAGTTTAACTTCCTCAACCACATTTACTTTAAGATGTATCCTTATGTATGCAGTAGTTTAACTTCCTCAACCACATTTACTTTAAGATGTATCCTTATGTATGCAGTAGTTTAACTTCCTCAACCACATTTACTTTAAGATGTATCCTTATGTATGCAGTAGTTTAACTTCCTCAACCACATTTACTTTAAGATGTATCCTTATGTATGCAGTAGTTTAACTTCCTCAACCGCATTTACTTTAAGATGTATCCTTATGTATGCAGTAGTTTAACTTCCTCAACCACATTTACTTTAAGATGTATCCTTATGTATGCAGTAGTTTAACTTCCTCAACCACATTTACTTTAAGATGTATCCTTATGTATGCAGTAGTTTAACTTCCTCAACCACATTTACTTTAAAGATGTATCCTTATGTATGCAGTAGTTTAACTTCCTCAACCACATTTGAAGAAGTCACTGACTGCTGTTGCGTTGGTAAATAATTGATTATTTGCTCTGCATGGTTTTCTATCTGCCTATTCATGCACGGTGGACTTTCAAGTCACCTTACTGAGACAAAATACATTCTAGAGGATAATAGAACATTTGTTTTTATCTTTCTCTATGTGTTTAAATATGATTAACAGTTGGCTTGACACCGCATGTCACATTAATAACAATGTAGTGGGAAAAAGGCAATCAATATTTTACAAGATAAATATTGATCATGATTAATAATACTCTGTAGGGTTACACTGGCTGATAAAAAAAAAAAAGTATTAGCGTCATGTGATGACTTATCACCACAGCTCATTAAGCAGGTGTGAACGAGGGATGAGAGAGAGATAGAGGGAGAGAGAGAAAGAGGGAGAGATGAGGAAGAGGGGGAGAGAGAGTGACAGGGATAGAGAGAGAGAGAGAGAGAGAGAGAGAGAGAGAGAGAGAGAGAGAGAGAGAGAGAGAGAGAGGGAGATGGAGACAGAAAGATGGAGAGGGAATGCCACACCGAGGAGGAGCAGGGGGAGAGAGACATTTGCTGTGACATCACCCCTTCTCTGCACTCGGAGGGCGTTGGGAAATCAACTGAGAGCCCATATCTGTACTAATCTGCAGTAGCTGATGGTGATAGAGATCTAGAGGTCATTACTAGCAGAACGCTCACTGTGTTACTCCTTCTCCTCTCCTCCACATATTTTCTCTCCTTCTTCCCTCCCCTCCCTCCTCTCCTCCTCTCCTCTCCTTCTTTCCTGCTCCTCCCCTCCTCTCCTCCTCTCCTCTCCTCATTTCCTGCCCTCCTCCCCTCTTTTATTCTTCTTCTTCCCTCCCCTCCCTCCTCTCCTCCTCTCTGTTGCTACTGTGTCAGTAGTGAAGTGACAGCTAATGAAAACGAATGGCACATTTGTATGTCGTTAGCGGTAGATAAGCAGGTGCTTGGGAACGACAGGGGGATCACTGTGCTCACATACAGTTCAGCAGTGATTATTCAGAGGTTAACGGCGAGCGTGACATAAGTGTTATAGCTACTCCACATCTCATGTAGGCCGGCGGCTAGATTCACTCAGCTGTAGAATATTTCCATTTTCTCTTTACAGTCAAATTACAGGTGTTTGTGCCAACAATAAGGCACATATCCTATATGATTTGAATGAAACTACACTGAGTGTACAAAACGTTAGGAACAATATTGAGTTGCACCCCCTTTTACCCTCAGAACAGCCTCAATTCACTCGGACTTGGATCTACAAGGTGTCAAAAGCATTCCACAGGGATACTGGCCCCTGTTGACTCCAATGCTTCCCACAGTTGTGTCAAGTTGGCTGGATGTCCGTTGGGTGGTGGACCATTCTTGATACACACTGGAAAGCGTGATAAACCCAGCAGTGTTGCCCTTCTTGACACAAACCGGTGCACCTGGCACCTGTACTCCCATACCCTGTTCAAAGGCACTGAAATCTTGTGTCTTGCCCATTCACCCTCTGCATGGCACACATACACAATCCATGTCTCAATTGTCTCAAGACTTAAAAATCCTTCTTTAATCGCTTTCCTCCTCTTCATCTACACTGATTGAAGTGGATAAGGGATCCTACCGTTCACCTGGATTCCCCTGCTCAGTCTATTACACGGAGGGAACAGGGGTTCCTAATGTTTTGTACACTCAGTGTATATCATATACATAGTAAAACAGGCAAATTACCAGGAAAATGTTGCCACAGTGAAACGAAAGACAGAATATTACGAGGATCCATGGACTGAACCTGTCATCTGCCTGCTCAGAACTATAGGTTTTAGATGACAAGCCTCATAAATGGGTTATCTAAAATCCAATATATATCGGAAGAAAGATTGCAGTAGAACAGTGCGCTTGACTGTATCTTCCTGATCCATAACTCTCCCATGAACCAGGGGACCATTTATTGTCGATTCTGTACGAAGGATGGTCTGTCAGTTCAGTGGGAGGGAGTCGGAGCTGCTCTTCTGTTTATTTTCAAATCAATACTCAATTACTATAAGGAAGATCCACTCCCTCACCCCATTTCCAATATGAAATTATAGACTGGAGCAATAACACTAAGTCAAGGCAAGCTAGTGTCCATTAACTCATGACGATAAAGAAGGATAACTACCAGGCGTTTTACACCAGCTGCCTCTCTTTATACCACCTTCCTTCCTCCTCCACTCTTTTGGTGCCTAATTAATCACTTTGAAAAAGACCCTTTAGGACGTGACTGATGACCAGAGAAAACAATTTTCCCCCTAAGAGCCTTTTAATTCTAAGTCGGGGACGAGCTCATTGACTGAAACTCACAACAACCCATCAATGCTAGTTTTTAATGCGCTTCCTCTTTTGTTATTGAGAAGAATGGAGAGGCATCGTAGCTTCCTGCTCCTCTTCATAACTCAAGTAATTGATTCGGTAAATGCCAAACATTTGCCAGAGGATAAAAGTACTGTCGATGGGCGGCGGCAGGGTGTGTGTAAATTACTCCATTTAGAGACCTTTGGGGTTATTTATGATTGAGCAGATATAGAAGTGACTGATTCTGAAAACACAGGGCTACAAAAAGGCCTGAGTGCAAAGTCAAAGGTACTGCACCCCTGTTTAGGGCCCATTTCAAAAAAGTGGGTGTGACAGTTCCTGTCACATCGGTTGTTGGAAATGCCCCTCCGAAACCTGAAACCTTGGCATCTTGGGTTGCCATAAAATGGATGAGCCATCATTCTTCCATTGTAACACAGAATGACAGACAAGCAAGCCTTGCTCGCGCAGAAGTAGGGTAGTACAAGACTGAAGGCGAAATCCGGTCTGGCGGGAAACAATGACATAGGATGTGTCCCAAATGGCACCCTATGCCGTTTATAGTGCACTACTTTTGACCAGGGCCCATTGGGCTCTGGTCAAATGGAGTGCAATAAGAGAATAGGTTGTGGTTTTGTTCGTATCCAGAGGTTTTATAACTACAGTAATATAATTAGCATTCAACAGCAGGGTGACGTTACCATTGACACTGACAAAGGCGCCATGTGACATTGTGACACCTTTGAAAAGGCTGTGTTCTAAAAAGGATAAACAGAACAGAGCATGGACTGTGAGATAAAGTGGATACCTAAGGGAAGTAAAGACCTTTGTCAGACTGACAGAGAGAGAAAGAGTGAGAGAGTGAGAGAAAGGGAAAGAAAGAGAGAAAGAGAGAGAGAGAGAGAGAGAGAGAGAGAGAGAGAAAGGGCAAAGTTAACTCTTTGGCCTAGTCACACATCAATCAGCCATGTGATGTGCTGCTCTGTTGACAGGGGCGAACTGGGACCAGAAATCTAACACACCGGCCCATTTCTTTCCTTGAGGCCACCGTTATGAGCCAGATAATGATCGTTTTTAATTAGCCAGATAATTACATAGTTAGACAGGCCCACTGGGCTAAAAAGTGACCAGCCCATCTGGCATTTACCCCAAATGCCAGATGGACAGTCTGCTCCTGTCTGTTGATATTAAATGGGGGGATGCCATTGTACTAGCTTTACCAATCTGAGTCCCTGTTAAACAGATAATCACTCAAAATAACATACTGTCTGCTCATTGAGGTCATTTCCACTTGACAGTCCTAGCAGCATAAATATTCTAGAATACTGTATGAATTCAGTAAATACATTAAAAACAGATAGAAATGTGTTTCAGATTTAACTACTGTACACTCCCCTAGATATTTATTTCAACAGTGAAGCATATATTTTTTATATACAATTGGCTCTATACACCAGCATTTTGTATTTGAGATCAAATGTTACAGAATGTCACTTTTTATTTGAGGGTATTTTCATACATATCTGTTTTACCATTTAAAAATGAATGCACTTTATGCATCTAGTCCCCCCATTTTAAGGTGTCATAAGTATTTGCACAAATTCACTAATAGTGTATTCAGTTTTGTCAAAAGTGTAGTACTTGGTCCCATATTCCTAAAGTTATCCAGAGACAGGACAGAACAGCTAGGCACTACAAGAAAAATAATTTGCCCTATATCAAGGTTCACACCACACAACACAAGGCATAGCATTCAGTGTGATTCACTTCACTTACTGATGGGTATGTTCAGTATATAACAGCATATGATGTGTACAATTTAATGTGCACCGTTTGGGAGCAGCAAAGCAGTGAGTGAATATTATTTTATCTTTATAATCCTGAATATCAACATGTGTTGAGCAATTGTAAAGAGTAAATCACCATGATTGGGATCCATGATTCAGAATATGAGTGTCATAGTTATTTCTGTCCAAATTACACTGTCAGATTCCATACTGGTGAAATTATGACCATTCAACAGTGCTTGATGACAGGTTTCTATACTGTATACAGCTGCATATAACCTTCCCTACAGGATTTCACATACATTTTTTTGTGATATTTGAGGAAAAAAATGCTTGATTTTGTAGTGGCAATTCTGACATTTTGCATGGCAATATGTAATAAATTTGACCAATTTGTCCTGAAAATGCATTGACGAGGGAAAGTGTGGCTTGATTGAACCATATTATTAGGTGATGGTTAGAAATTGCGAGCCCTCTTTGTATTGTGGTGACGGGTCCGTTTTGTGCAATAATATTGCAATGATTTGACTGTTTTATGCGGAAATAGTGCAGTGATTGGTCAATTTTGCACGCCCTCGCATAATATGCGTGGAATTGTCGATTTTGCTAAATCGTTTGCGATCGCAGAATTGCGGTACCCTGGAGGGACTGCTATAATTTTAAACGTGATTTGTATATCTGATAATAAACCTTTACGTCAGCAGAGTGCGTTCTATGGTACATCATGTTATACCAACTTGACCTTCATCCGCTGTTTCTCACACTATCCCGTGTGTAATAATTGCATGGCAATCAGCACCCCTTTGGTCTCTTTCTCTGATCAGTGACCCATAATGCACTTTGTATTCAAAGCCACTTCAAACTCTCAGCTCCTTCCAAAGCACCCATTTCATATGCATACATTTAAGGTAGACCTACATATAACACATACCTATATATTTTTCTACAACATGAGGTAATCAAACCATAATATCTGAATATCCCAACTATTCTCGCGCAACATCGAAATATAACAAATTCAAGCACCACTTTACTTTTGTTTTGTCATTGAAAACAATCTTAACCCTAACACCCAATAAAGAAACCAAGCCTCACAGCTGCCTACACTACAATCAATTTAATGGAGCTTAAGTCAAACACCAGGGAATCCCAGAACACTGCTAGGCTAGAGGGAGGCTGGCTTCATAGACCTTGGCACAAGTTTTCATCTCAGCTGTTTGTTTTTAATCAGAGAAAATGACATGGTAAAACCTAAACCCAATACAGAGCGCAGAAGGAAGCCAAACTGTTCAATACACCATTCCCCCAAGGAAACACAGTATCACATTATTTCTTCACAGTATTAATGTGCTTTGTAATTATTTGTCTGTTTAATCACATTTTTACAGACATTATACAATGTGGGTAAGGATTACATTCAAAGGATCACATAATAGGAATCAATAGTGAGTGTATTACCTTACCCTTTCCTACAACTATGAACAAAAACATTATATACATAAAAATATATTTTTTAAAAGAATAAATAATTCTGTCATTTAACCATTGTGTGTTTTGTGCTGGCTTGGGTGTATATTCCCAAATGACAGAAAATACACACCACAAAATGATTTTACATTAGGTGACACTACACTATAGTGAGACTAGTGCAAATGCCATGCTTGTAGAAAGCAGGTAAAGATGAGTGTGACAAAGTGCCTTTGGAAAGTGCTATTTTTACCGTGACTCCTCTATGACACCTTGATAAGGCAATTATAGTGTAATTACCTTAACAAGTGGCATTACCAAAAATTATCCCCATTCTTCTGCTAAAATAACACCAAATCAGCGCTGAGAGAATTTTCTAGGAGAATCTCCAATCAGCATCTCATTACGTAGTACAAGTACCCGGTGTAGACAGCGTTCAACGACAAATACAATTACAGCGAGTGAAAAGAACAACAAAAAGAGAAAACATTGTGGCACACAAGGCAGATAAACCCTCTAGATCCTTCAGAGAGTTCACCTGTTTATTTCATCTACAAAAGCTAATTGTATTTGGGCAGCTTTGTGCATGCTCCAAGCATCCCTGAGATTATATCTGTGGTCGTAGTATAAAACAATGGGTTCAAAGTCAATCTTTAAACACCACACAGAGAGAAGAGAGAGAGAAGAGGAGAAATGAGAAGAGAGAGATGAGGAGAAAATTGGGAGTTTTTTTTCTTCCGCAAACTGCACAGATAAGTGGAAGCGGTTTCTCCTGAGCACAGCAAGGTCAGATGAATGTGATGTCTGATCAGTCAGTGTGTCTAAGCATATTATCTGGTGAAATCTGTTGAGTGACGTGAGTGGACTGGACTAGTCAGCTGTCTGAAAGATCATTACATGGCCTGGACGTTTTGGATAACTCTGGAGGCAATCAGCCACTTGGGATGCAGGCAGCGTGAATCTCTCTCTCTCTCTCTCTCTTCCTCTCTCTCTCTCTCTCTCTCTCTCGCTCTCCCTCTCCCTCTCGCTCTCGCTCTCTCTCTCTCTCTCTCTCTCTCTCTCTCTCTCTCTCTCTCTCTCTCTCTCTCTCTCTCTATCGCTATGTTCCCCCGTGATGCCCTTCACCAATGGAACGTTTCCTCACTGTGTCCAAGAAAAGAGAGGAGGGGAGAGTGAGAAGAGGAGGAGAGAGGGAGGCCTTGTCCATAGAAGCAGCCCTGATCCTAAGGAGAATGCATTGACATAGATTTCCAAAGCAACTGTTTAAGTGTTTTGTGTTGTATTTTTCTTGAAAGATTTGTTATGTGATAGATAGATATATTGCTGTCCAGGCTGTATCACAACCGTCCGTGATTGGGAGTCCCATAGGGCGGGGCACAATTGGCCCAGCGTCATCCAGGTTTGACCGGGGTAGGCTGTCATTGTAAATAAGAATTTGTTCTTAACTGACTTGCTTAGTTAAATAAAGGTTAAATAAATAAAGAAATACTGATAGATTAATTATATCTTACATAAACAATGTGGACCCCCACTTTAAGCAAATTAAAAACGTTAACTTCAAGCCTTTTATAAGGCGTTATTGCTGGTATTATTTCTCCTTTTGTTGTCACCATTATTAGTACTGGCATCTTAGTGGTTGAATGAACCCCTCTTACGATTATGCAGAACTGAAATCTGATCTGTAATCACAGCAAATTGTGATTGTCTGTGCATTAATTATGAAACATAATTAGTCAACAAATCCTTCCAATGATAAGGCAAAATGGCATCTCTATTGAGATTGCCACTGTCCTAATCAAGACCTAATAATACAAAGCAGTTTGTGTGATTGGACATGATACATGTATCAAATTCTACTAATTATATTGAATTTTGTTAATTTGTTTTATACATTTAATCATTAGGAAAGATCTTGTCAATTTGAGAAATACCTAATCCTCAGTATAATGACAGTATATGCAGTGCTTGACTAGCGCGGAAATAGGTTCTGGTACTCATTTTGGGTGCCGGTACTGTTTACATTTAGGTGCTGGAGCGCCACAATACTTTTGAGAAAATATTCTATTTTTAGGAAAAGAAACTCAAGCAGTTGAAAATCTTAGGTGCCCGTACTCAGCTCCAGTGAGCTCCTGCCCAAGTCAAGCACTGAGTATATATGAATAACATGGAGGTGTGAGTGTCCTCATGTCTGCTACAGTCTAACCGTGTATAGTAGATACAGTCGGCTGAAAAACACTTAAAATGATAGCTTTGACACGCTATGGGTTTGAAAACATTATTGTCCTACTGAGAAACATTACTATCATGTTGTTCATCACTGTGTTGGTTTTAGGATATTTTCTGAACCATTGAGATACGTTTTGCCCTAGTCTTCTAGTAGGAATGTTAAAGGCACAACATGGCTGTTTAGTACATTCTGGCATTCTGTAAATGTCATTCAAATCAGCAGGATACATTTTCATTCGGGGTGTGTGTGATGAAGTATTTTTTATTAGCATATGTAAACTGTGGACTTTTGAAGTGAAATAGCAGTTAATGGTTTATTTGAAGTGTGCCAGTTGCTAAAGAAATGAAACATCCCTTTGAAGGAGGAAATGCCATATTCCAATCAAACATTTCGCTGGTACGAAGGTTAATGAATGTCATTAGCCTAGCTAGAATACATTTAGACTTGTACTTTCACAAGATGCATAAATTAGATAAGGAGCCAGAAACCCAATGTTTCTCTGTGAGGAGAAGGAATATATGATAGCAACATAATTACACGGCTAGGAAAATAATGGCTGCTAAACTGAACCAAATTGACAAGCGTTAACAAAGTACTATTATTGGAATAATTTAATGTCAAATACGTTTTTTACTTACAGTTTTTCCAAGAACTGTGTTCTGGCAATGATTATTTATTTTGTTAAAAGTTTTGCCCCATTTGCTGTCGTTCTTTTTGTCACTGTTGAAATTGTTCCGACAAAAACAAAAATACAGACAAACAATGAAAATATGCTCTACAAACACATTGCCTACAATATTACACCTTTCCTGCGTTATTTGCTTAACTCATCTACATGCAAATCATTATCGAGGTCAGTAATGTCTTGGAAATATTAGGAATACAACCCATTATTTAGCATCATGATCGAACAGGCCACGACATTTATTTGTGGAGGATATTACAATAACTATTACCCAATTTGCTCTTTAAGGTTCTTTCTTTCGAAGCAGCTAATTAGTTGTTCATTTAATTGTATCCTTTGGCTAATGGCTCATCAGTTCTAAAGCTGTCTGGGCCGGCATTATTAAGTTCGGACGTAGGCATTTTCTATACTTCATTACTCATTTCAAATGATCATTGGGCTCCTAATTAGTTGATACGTGAAATATAGCCTAGCTGAAGATAATGACCTTGAAAAGAAGTTCAGATTTGACAAACGATAGCACACTAGGCTGCAACCCAAGGAGTCTGGGATGGAAGAGGATAATGCAGTTTTATTAAGCAGAACAAAGCCTTTTTAAAGCGGTAGTGCATTTTGGTTAATAATAAGGGTAGATCAGGTCATTTTCTCCTTTATTTTAGACAGGTCTTTACTCGATATGGATACTTGCCAAAGGTCAACAAACTCAGCGATCTAGTGGTCTTAAAATAACACCTCAGGACAACCTTTTTTTGTCAAACGTCATTTTTTTGTGATATTTTAAGCCATCCACTCCCACTAGCTTGTTCTTAGTAGAATGTTACTGTCGGATAGGGGCATAAGCAGGAAGGCCAAAGGAGGGAAACGAGGTGAGACAGCGTAAAATATGAAATTGTTGACTTTATGCACAGTGGAGTGGGATATTAAAGATTCCCCAGCACTCAATTTAAATCAGCTACCAGTCCAAGTCAAATATAAATTATATAAGATATGGGAAATATCTTTAAGATAAAAACAAGTTTTCAACCTTCTCTCTAGAGCTCTAAAAAGTTATAATGACACTGATGAAAGCTTTCAGGCTTATGGTTTGTGTTGCGATGCGACTCAAAGTTAGTCTACAGCATAACAATGAAATGTAGTGGGTTGAATTCATTAAAAACTACACCTTCTTGAGAAGTTATAGATTTTATGAACCACTGAAAACACCTGCCACACACACACACACACACACACACACACACACACACACACACACACACACACACACACACACACACACACACACACACACACACACACACACACACACACACACACACACACACACACAGCTCAGTATGACTAATACACATATCTAAATGTCAACTGAAAGAAAAACAGACTGTGGATGTTGCATGGTATTTTGGACGCCAGTTGAAAATCAATTCCTCATTATGAGTTTGAGACCTGTGTGACTCATTGATGGCTAGTATGTACCCACTTCACGGTGTTGTGTTGCCTGGGCATAATCCTGTCTGTCAGAGGAAGCTTAGACTCCTGTCCAAGTTTTTCATTTGATGCTATGAACATATAAAGTAAGACGCACAGTACACATATCTCTCATATTTCTTCTCAAGTCACTGTGGGCCAAATTCAATCAAAGCACGTCACAGAAGTTCAAGAACTTTCTCTCAGAATAACACGTAAACAACATAATTAAAGTGCAGTTACACATCTCCGATGATGAATGTGTTTCCCCTTCTTTATTCATTTATACAACACAACTTTGCTAGTCTTAAGTCTCTGACACACAGCAAGGGGGTGACAGATGTAAATGAGTATGAATAAAAACGATGTGGGAGTTAGTTAGCTAATCTCTGTGTGTTTGCCAAGTGAAGCAGGGGAGCTGTTATTAAAAAAAGAAGCAGAAAGCGACTAGTAGGTGTTACACTCACTGGGTAACATGTTTCATCATCACTCCACAACTTCTAAAGTATCCCTTACAAAAATGTATATGAAAATAGCAAACATTTATCCAAGGCAATGACCACAAGATGGAGATATTTTATTAACAGTTTACTCGAAGTGGGTATAGCGACATAAAACATTCATAATACCTTTATGAAACCAGTCATGACTCCTTTAAATTGGTGTTCTATGATATTCAGCCTCACATTTATTCCGGGTTATGACAATGAGATGGAGATTGTTTTGTGTTTTGTGTTCTTCGATTGAGGGTTTGATGTAGTTCTTCCGACGCTAGCCTTATCACTGTTGTACGTTAAGTCCCATAGGGGTGGATCTATTTTTCTGTCCTTAGGTGAAATATTGCTCTGCTGAGTGTTCACTCAGGCGGACAGAAATCATTGCCCGTTCTTCAGGTTAGTCTGACAGATGGGCATCATCCAGACTCTGGGAAAAAAACAAAGGCTCGGATGGGATACTGAACTACCAGGCTGGACCCAGACTTCATCCTCTGCATTGCACTCCATGAAAAACATACTTCAAGGCTCAATGTAACAGGGTTCATTTTGTTAGGAATCAGAAGGAAGGCATTTTGGGGCATTTTTTGTCGTTGTTGTTGCCTACTGAGATAAAGGAATGAGACACCTGTACAGAGAATATTGCTGCTTCTTTATGAATCTGAAGAAAACAACAGAACGATAACATGTGAATATATGTTTCAGTATGTGTCATCAAGTGTTATTGAGTTTAGCTTTATTAACGTACTGTAAACAGCATGTGTTGTACTGTACACAGTATTCATTAATATAGTCCGATTTACATTGAACAAGCTGCGCAAAATGTAATTGAAATAATTCATTAGGCCCTATGAATCTATGGATTTCACATGACTGGGAATACAGATATGCATCTGTTAGTCACAGATGCCTTTAAGAAAAGGTAGGGGCGTGGATCAGAAAACCAGTCAGTATCTGGTGTGAACCACCATTTGTATCATGCAGCGTAACACATCTCCTTCGCATAGAGTTGATCTAGGTGTTGATTGTGGCCTGTGGAATGTTGTTCAATGGCTGTGTGAAGTTTCTGGATATTGGCGGGAACATGGAAAACATGCTGTCGTACATGTCGATCCAGAGCATCCCTAACTTGCTCAATGGGTGACATGTCTGGTGAGGATGCAGGCCATGGAAAAGCTGAAATATTTTCAGCTTCCAGGAATTGTGTAAAGATCCTTGCGACATGGGGCCGTGCATTATCACGCTGAAACATGAGGTGATGGCGGAGGATGAATTGCACAACAATGGGCCTCGTCACGGTACCTCTGTGTACTGAAATTGCCATCGATAAAAAGCAATTGTGTTTGTTGTCCGTAGCTTATGCTTGCCCATACCATAACCCCACAGCCACCATGGGACACTCTGTTCACAACGTTGACATCAGCAAACCTCTCGCCCACACAACGCCAAACACGCTGTCTGCCATCTGCCCGGTACAGTTGAAACCGGGATTCATCCGTGAAGAGCACACTTCTCCAGCGTGCCAGTGGCCATCGAAGGTGGGCATTTACCCACTGAAGACGGTTACGACGCCGAACTGTAGTCAGGTCAAGACCCTGGTGGTGAGGACAACAAGCACGCAGATGAGCTTTCATGGGACAGTTTCTGATAGTTTGTGCAGAAATTCTTTGGTTGTGCGAACCAACAGTTTTATCAGCTGTCCAGGTGGCTGGTCTCAGACGATCCTGCAGGTGGATAAGCCAGATGTGGATGTCCTGGGCTGGCATGGTTACACGTGGTCTGCGGTTGTGAGGCCATTTGGACGTACTGCCAAATTCTCGAAAACAACGTTGGAGGCGGCTTACGGTAGAGAAATAACATTAAATTATTTGGCATCTACTCTGGTTGACATTGCTGCAGTCAGCATGCCAATTGCACAATCCCTCAAAATTTGAGACATCTGTGGCATTGTGTTGTGTGACAAAACTCCACATTTTAGAGTGTCCCTTTACTGTACCCAGCACAAGGTGCACCTGTGTAATGATCATGCTGTTTTATCAGCTTCTTGATATGCCACACCTGTCAGGTGGATGGATTATATTGGAAAAGGATACATGCTCCAGGGATGTAAACAAATTTGTGCACAACATTTTTGAGAGATATCTGGGATCTTGTATTTTAGCTCATGAAACATGAGACCAACACTTTACATGTTGCGTCTTTATTTTTGTTCAGTCTAGTTTTTCTTAGTCTTACTTAGTTCACTTTTTATTTTCCAAATGTAAATCCTATGGTAAAGTTGTTTATCTCGGAACCCATGTGATTACCTATAATAACCTGACATATTCTTCCATTTAATGTCCCTAAATTAACCACTTGAAATGAAGTGAAATTGAATGACATTAGCATGCATTTACTGTAGCTATGCAAGAATAAGCAAATCATCACCAGTATTAAGTGTACGTACGGCCTCAACAGAGAAGAGAGGAGACATTATGTTTTGTTCGTGGAGATGTAATTGAGCCTTTCAACCATCTCTCTTAGCACACTGCACCACATAACCACTGGTTGTCTCAACCTGACGGGTATCAGATGAATAATTCTGATGTTAATTATAAGGTTGAAGAATATATAGAGACAAATCCTTTCATGGTGGCTAATGAAGGAAGTTAAATATGTCATTAAATGCACTAGCTAGCAGCTAAGATTCTTATATTCATTTTTTTTAGGAGGACACATGTTGGTGGAGCGATTTGGCCGTGACATGCTATTTATGGAAGCGTCACATCTTCTGTCCTCTGTTCACATAGTGAAGGAGAACAAAACCACTTCAAACTACTTCAAAAGTCTGAGGTGTGGATTTGTTTTTTGTTGTTGTCCGATCCTTCCTGAGGGTCTGTTCGAATGCTATGTACATTTTTTAGAAGTAACCACAGATTTAGACAATCTCACAGTGCAATGACCTACAGCGACAGTGATTCAAAAGGTGTTTGGTTCCTAGTGAGGTTCGAGATCAAGTTAGAAGGAAATGCATTATAAAGGTATACCGCTAGCAGGTCAGTTTCCTGTTGACGGAGCAATACATGACATTATTCGTAATGTCAGCCATGAGGCTGAGACTTTGATCGTGTGATATTGTTTTTCATGGTTATGAGCTACACTTCATTTGCCGAATGAACATTATTGATTTGCTTATTAGATTTGATCTACCTACTGTGAACCTCCCAGACTTTCTCTATAATAGATTTTGATCTGGAGTCACAGTTATTTGCTGTCCTCCGGCAAGTTACGGCCAGTTCATTACAGAAATGTGATGACACTTTGAAATTAATAAGATGGATATTTAGAATTTCAAAGGCATCGTGTCTGTTTATCATTTGTAACACAGCATAGGACAACATAACACAATGCCAACCAACCCAACCTAACACAGCACATCACAAGAGGTGAGAGGTGCTGCTTCAAATGCTGGTTTATTGGAATAATCGCCCTGCGTCCACTGAAGTTGGTCATCTTTCTCATGGCCCTTCCAGGCGGATTGTAACAGGCAACCAATAGGAACTGCATTGGACAATATGCACTCTTTTCATCTATTGAGTGTACTGTTTTTGTATCACGTCAGCTAGGTGGTTGACTACATGGCCGTAACCAGCAGTGTCATCCTGCAGGTCTGTACTGCACAGAGACAGACAGAGAGAAGCATCATTGTCACACACACAAACGTGCACGCGCACGCGCTCGCGCACACACACACACACACACACACACACACACACACACACACACACGAGAGCCACTCCACCATACAGACAGGGCCAGAGAGCTCCTAGCTGCTCAGTCAACCCTGAAAGCATGTCAGCTGGTTTGGAGGATGATTTGATCTGCTGAGCTTGCAGATCAGACTGAGCACATCACTCTTGTACTGTACCCGTTCTGTTTCTATCTGTCCATCTCTCTCTCTCTGTGTCTCTCTGTCTCTTCCCAACAAACAAGAAGAAAGTGAAACAGTAGGACAACAGCATTGTTGTGGCGTGGCGATTTTTGCCAATGTCTATCGCAATGAACAGTATATTTGAATGGTCATAACATATCCACGAGATAGAGAGACATGTCAGCAGTGATCAAGTCAAATGCAGTATTATTCCTCACAGCATTGATTACCTCGGCTCTGCATTTCTGGGACGCAGGCCGGGGGGGTGGGGGGGGGGGGGTGCGCGTGCGTACATGGCCCCTAGGATCTGTCTCCCGGATAATGCTCCCTGCCAAAGGGGTGGAACGTTAAGCTAAATAGGCACAATGTGTTCCGACGTCTCAGAGCTAATGTCAGAGCGAAGGCATCCTGCGGGGAAATTGGGGACCTGACCTGCGAGTCCTGCAAGGCAGGGATGCATATTGCTTTGACCCTCCCATTTGGCCCCTCGATTGTTTTTCAATTAATCCTGGCCACTTTGAGGCAACTGACGCTGACAGATGGTAAGGTCTTTGTTCAGGTTCACAGAGGATCACAGCAGATAGTGCTTACTGGGGGAGAAAAGTGAAATTTCGCCAAAAGATGCTCAATCTGAAGTGAGCAGGAGCTGGCATTGAGGCAGTGGTTAAGTGCTGAGGTATTGAAAACGCAGGGATCTGGGAGATAAAGAAAACCACTGTACTGAAGGTTTGAAGGAGAGGAGGATATTCAACTGTAATGTTCAATGACCCCCACCACACAACCCCTGTTGAAGTAATATGAGCTATTGCCATCAGGCTACAGAACACCACTACACAAAACCCATCCGGGCCTGTACAGCCTAAATGGAAAACTACAAATTGCATACAAATGGATTAGAATGATCAGTGGCATGTTCTTATCTTGCCAAACCCTCTCATGCTAAAACAGTAACATTAGACTACACTATATTTGCCACCTGGCATCATTAATGTCAGAGAAAGATGATTCTCTCAATGGATCCTACCATGGTTGACTTTCATGCTTGAGGAGGTCAGTGCCCTATCCATCCTAATAAGCATCACTCACCATTGTCTGGTTGTGAATGAGGCCTCTCTGCCTTAGACAGGAGAGAGGCCGGACTGAGGCTGTCCCAAATGGCACCTTATTCTCTATATAATGCACTACTTTTGACCAGGGCACTTAGGGTTCTGGTTAAAAGTAATGCACTATATAGGAAATAGGGTGCCATTTGGGAAGTAGACTGAGACTTGAGAGATTATTGCCTCTCCTCTCCTCTCCTCTCCTCTCCTCTCCTCTCATCTCCTCCTCTTTATTGGTCACTAAAGCATGGCAGATGTGCTGTTAAGTAGCTCTCAACGATTGTTAGCCGGAGCCCTAACTTTTCCCTGGTGCTAAGCTATTGATTCTGCATTAGATAAACATGAATCTAGTAAATAAGAGGTGAGTGGGGAGCCATTGACCTCGCCATTGTGCCGTGTAGCGAGAGAGAGGCAAGACAGGACACAATGAGAGCAGGGAGCTTCATTTGAAGTGTAATTATCTTTCCCACTCAAGTGCAGTGAAGGGACAAATGGGACAGACAGTGGAAACATAGATTATATGCGTTGGACTACAAAGGTCAAACCTCTAACTAAAAAGCCTTGAGATAAAAAAAAAAGAAGAAGAAGTGAATTATGAATATAAACTAATGGGATTTAGGGAAATATCCAAATCGGACTGCATGGTGGAAAACATTGATTAATGCCTTTGGCATAGTAAGTGAACGAGGTTTATAGTCTGTGCTTTTGTATCAAGGCTACTGTAATGTTGTTTCGACTGATGTGATTTCAACTTAATTACAATAATATACATTTAAATATGATTTAGAATGAATTTGTTAGTTGTATTTTTCATGCAACACTGAACTTGAAAGGGTGGTACTTTATGTTACTGTGTTGGGCAAATAAATAATAAAATGTGTGTATTGGGGTTGTAATGTAATGTTGCTACATGCATTGTAAGTATAAGGAATAGTTATAATAATAGTAATTATACAAGTGATAAGGATAGTGGTTGAGATGTGAATCTGATGTCTGGAATTGGGGTTTGGACTCTTACCAAATATTACACTTATTACATATTTCAATGGTCTCTTAACTGATCCAATAGTAATTTATTCAGATTTTTTATGAAACAATATTTAAAGCGGACATAAAATCATACCTTGATGCTGCCTGTGTTTTCTTGTTTTATTGTCCTAGGTTTTCTCCCTAGGGGGTTTTAACGATACCAATAAAGTCACAACAGAAATCCCTTTCAAAGATATTGCTGGTAACATTTCATCCGTCTGTTAAACCCTTTCTATTCTGGTGAAGAATTTATGGAAAAGGCCCTCTAACAAGTTTGATTTATGTTTATGTATTTGTGAAGAGACAGGTAATCACAGTGGAACTCTGGAGGCGCAGAACAGAAGTACATAAAAACAATGCCACAAGGATTGGATCAGTTCAACTGAATCGCATTTGTCCTGGAAAAGCACCTACGGTAGCGAAAGAGCAGCGCGGCAGGACAGTATATCTGGGAAATAGGATCTCTCTGACCATTTATTAATCAATAAACACATTGGGATGCATCAAACCATTACGCTTTGTGCCTGGTTTTAATATCACTAATTAATTTCCCCACTGGGGTCTGGGGTGTTGGGTGAGCTACAAGGCCTACAAATCAACACTGAAGTTGTCAACATGATGTGATGAGTGTCGCAGGATCAACATCATGCTGTGTTATACATGCAACGAAATGGTACTATAGTCTCCTGCATGTCACTGCTGTTGAAAACGTTTGAATGTTGTCATTCGGAGCCTTTTGTGGCATCACAGTCACTCCCATGTCGATTCCTCCTTTTTCGATCAGTGTATTTATCCCCATAGCCACAATTATCACTATTAATAATGTCTCTAAACAAACACACAATGACAAAATGAGTCACAAATGCACACAAAACGACAGTACAAAGTACACAGTTGCAGTGCATTTCACAACTACAGTCAAAACGCACAAATACATTAGATCTCAGCTTGCAGCAGCTGACATCCAAAGCCCCTGTATCTCTCCTGAACCTGTTGGCCAGTGGAGCCTCGTAGAGGTCGGATGTGATCGAAAGTGAAAGCCTTCCAGTTTTATTTAACCCAGCTCTCCTGATTCTCTATGAAGCCTGGCTGGCTGTGCGCAGATGATAACTGAGAGCAAAGGTCTGACATTAATAGGAGCCGTGGGATGAACTGACTGACTGAGTATGTGTGTGTGTGTGTGTGTGCTTGCGTGTGTGTCTATACAAGGAGGAACATATTACTCTTTCCCAGAAGATAGTGATTGACTGAGGGCTGTATTTAATACGTATCGCAGAAGTATCGCGGAAGATCCGCATTATAGTTATATTGAAATTTAAAGGCAATTTTCCCGCGTTCGCATAGACCGCATTCACGGTAAACGCATTTTAACACGGCTCTTCCGCGATACGGATTGAATCCATCCCAAAGTCAAACACAGAAGAAAGAGGTAGATCATATTGGTTTAGCATAACGTCTGTCTATCTCCTGGGTGATTAGTTTAAACTTGTATACTAATCATTTCTGTGTAATCATTTTCTCAGAGGATGGGCTATTTGATTATTGGAATTCATTGTGCTTGTTAATTATGTGTGTGTGGCATTTCCAGCCTAATTTCTATTTCCTTCCCGTTTAGCATTTCAAAGCTTAAAGTCATTTTCAATACCTTATTAAACGTCTTCAATTGCAGAATGTAATCTCCAACACCCCGACTACATCAACCGGGAGGTTTTTAAGAGAACGTTAGAATTAAAGACAGTATGGGGATGGGGGATGAAACGTGGTAGGAATATGAAACGTTCAGGGGATGAAACGTGGTAGGAATATGATGAGTTGGCTAGGTACAGCTAGAAGTCTACTTTCTATATTCCTGGATGGAATAGTTACAATATTTACCTACACATCAAGCTAATAACCATCTTTGTATCCGAAATCCGATTCGGTCTTCATTACTTTAACATTTTCTAATCTTGAAAAAAGTATGTAATGACAAAATGTGCTGTCTCCCATCATGCTTCTGTGTTATCAGGTGCCAACCCAGACCCCTTCCCCAGATGTTGTGCTTCATCCCTGATTACTTTGTTTGAATTAGCGTTCGTATCAAACAACTTTAGCTTTAGGCAACATGCAGGGCAGCTGCTTAAAATATTCTGTGCCTGTTGTGTCCTACAGAGAGCAGAAATAATTAGGCCTTTGGTTTTGGACTGAACAAATATAGGCCTACACATAAACTCTGGTGAATTTAAGTGCAAAATGCCACTACTGTCAGTTTTTGTTGTTGTAAAAAAAAAAAAATAGAAAAAATTGTAAAAATGGCTAAAATTAAGCAGATATTTGGTTTCCAAATTAAATTTGTCTATCCTCCTTATACATAGATACGTAGCTTGAGAAAATTTCACTATGGCGGAGAAACATCATAACTTGAGCGACTGAATCTACAGCTGAAGAGTTGCCTTTGTAATGTCGATTCATGCATATTGTCTTCTCTTGCTAATGTTAATTTACAGTTCCGGGCATACAGTATAAGCCCTTACAGTAGGCACATTGCCAAATTGAATTTGGCTCGTAGTTGGAAGAATCTCAGGTATTTTGCTGTGAGTAAGGACATGGAGACAGGGAGAGTGCTCAGGGTCAAAAACATCTAACAGATCATATCTTTCTGTATTTGCATCACTGACCTTCTCTGACAACCAACCAACCAACCAACGCCTAGGAGAAAACAAAACAGAAGAACAGAAACATATTCCCTCCAAACTGCACTATATTGTACTAACTGTAACCACTATTGAAATAGAAACCACCACAGAAACAAAGAAACCTTATTGCTCTCCTTATATTGGGAACTACATTGCAGTTTATGTGGATCTTTCAAGCTCCAATGAAACTGTTTACGTCTTGCCTAGCTTGTCTTGAGCAGATTATGCTTATTCTAGCAAGAAGAGTAATATCTATTTAAGTTATTATTTTAACTGTTTACAGTGGACAGGAAAGTGGATAGACTTTGACAACACAGGTAGAACCAGACAAATGAAGCGGTGTTGTAACCACCCATCCACTCAATACAATATTACGTTCAACTTTTTGGCAAATCCGTTTTCAACTTTCTTTTCAATCAATGTTGGCATTTAGGAACCTTTCCCTTTTCAACTTTGTACTTCCAGATAAATTGAATTGGTAGATGAAAGAAATGCTACTCATAAAAACATCATAACAATCCTCTCAAAGGGAAGTATTGAATTTTGATGTTCCTCTTATGAGCACCATTTATTTAACTTAGCAGAAAATCAAAAGCTGTTTGACAATCGGAGAAATCAAACGACGCAGCAGCAGCAGCCTATCTTCCTTATCTATCTGTTCTCCAAACTTTCCAAAAGTCAGTTTATTCCTTTATTCCTTTCTTTTCCTTCTTTCCTTTTTTCTTCTCATCAAAAACCCCTTCAAGGCTTACTTCTGTTCTGTAAACTGAATTTTTTTCCCTCTAGCTTTTTCTTTTACTTTCTGCTGCTTGTACAAGTTTTTTTTTGTCCAGATCCGTTGGAGTATAGCTGTTGATTACTACCATAAATTACTTACTTTTATTCTTGCGGTCCCGTAGGTGTTTGAAGTGATTTCTGCCTCAGCCCACTGATAAGGTGTAGGAGCCAATCTGATGCTGCTGAGGAAGCCAGATTACATCTCACTAGACTATTTTTGGTCTGGGTATGACTGCAAGGCATCAAAACCACCACCAGAAAACCCAGCGTACAAAGAAACACACATTTAGCAAGCATTAGGCCCTATCTCAACCTTGGT
This sequence comes from Oncorhynchus nerka, assembly GCF_034236695.1. Lineage (NCBI taxonomy): Eukaryota > Metazoa > Chordata > Actinopteri > Salmoniformes > Salmonidae > Oncorhynchus > Oncorhynchus nerka. The sequence goes on from NC_088417.1 coordinate 29,454,852, forward strand.
GTACTTGAGAACTATCCCTAACTTATATGATTGTTCTTTACGGCCATGGGGCTTAGACTCTACCTGAATTTGAGAAATATACCTAACATACTGTAGGTGTTTGTTCTTTGTGGCCATGGGGCTTAGACTCTACCTGAATTTGAGAAATATACCTAACATACTGTAGGTGTTTGTTCTTTGTGGCCATGCGGTTTAAAGCGGTAAGACAAGGACTTAAGTCAAGGTTAATGTTTGTTGTCTAACCTCTGTCTGGCCACACATATTCTAGTGATTGATGCATCCTCACTCATTCTCCCACAAGGATTAAGAGCAACATTTATATTCCTTGACCTCTGGTTCATAACCTTCATTCCCTCTTACTCAGAGTTACTCCATAAATAGCATTTATCATAATGTCAGCAGGGACGGTTTTGTTTTTACATGACAATATCTGCTATCAGAAGTGTAACTAAGCATTGTTCAATCAGATAGTAATGTTAATGCAATGGAAATAAACTGAGCCCTAGGCGGTGAACATGCTGTGTGTGCATTAAACAGAGGGATTAGATCACTTGCCATCTGGTCAACCCAAACAGCTACATAGCGCTGCAGGCAATGCATAGCAAGGCAGTCATTTATATCTGTCTCAGGTGATTTACCCAAGTACTCATAGATTCTAATGGTGTAATGGGTCTGAGCCCATTGAGGATTTGATATACTGTATGCTGTGGTGTAGATTGCACGGACACCAAATTCAAAGGTCAATATTATAGTGGTAACGGCTGTGATGGTATGGAAGGTGAATATGTTATAACTAATGGACAATTCATTCATTATTGCCCTGATGACTCATTCAAGGGTTTTTCTTTATTTTTACTATGTTCTACATTGTAGAATAATAGTGAAGACATCACAACTATGAAATAATACATATGGAATCATGTAGTAAACATATATATAATATATATATAATTTATATTTGGGATTCTTCAAAGTAGCCACCCTGTAACGGCGGATTTCCTCTTCGTCTGAAGAGGAGTAAGGATCAGACCAAGATGCAGCGTGGTAAGTGTTCATGACCATTTATTAAAAACGAACTGAACACTGAAATACAAAACAATAAATGATGTGATGAAAACAAAAACCGAAACAGTACCGTGTGGCGACAAACACTCACACGGAAACAAACACCCACAAACCAACAGTGAAACCCAGGCTACCTAAGTGTGATTCTCAATGAGAGACAACTAACGACACCTGCCTCTAATTGAGACCCATACTAGGCCGAAACAGAAACCAAACATAGAAAAACAACCATAGACTGCCATCCACAACTCATGCCCTGACCATACTAAATAAAGACAAAACAAAGGAAATAAAGGTCAGAACGTGACAGTACCCCCCCCCCCCCCAAAGGTGCGGACTCCGGCCGCAAAACCTGAACCTATAGGGGAGGGTCTGGGTGGGCGTCTGTCCGCGGTGGCAGCTCTGGCGCGGGACGTGGACCCCACTTCACCATAGTTTTGGTGCGCCTCTTAGCCCGCCTCCGTGGCCTCTTTAGAGCGGCGACCCTCGCCGCCGATCTTGGACTGGGGACCCTAGAAATGGGTCCCGAATGGACATGAGATTCCAGCAGCGCCGGACAGGCGGGAGACTCCGGCAGCTCCGGAGTGAAGGGAGATTCTGGCATCGCCTGGCTGACTGACGGCTCTGGCAGCTCCTGGCTGGCTGACGGCTCTGGCAGTTCCTGGCTGGCTGACGGCTCTGGCAGATCCTGGCTGACTGACGGCTCTGGCAGCTCCTGGCTGACTGGCGGCTCTGGCAGCTCCTGGCTGGCTGACGGCTCTGGCAGCTCCTGGCTGGCTGACGGCTCTGGAGGCTCCTGGCTGACTGGTGGCTCTGGCGGCTCAGGACAGACGGGAGACTCTGGCGGCTCAGGACAGACGGGATACTCTGGCGGCTCAGGACAGACGGGAGAGGATGAAGGCTCTAGCAGCGTTTGACAGGCGGGAACACCTGTAGGCAGAAGACAGAGAGACAGCCTGGTGCGGGGGCTGCCACCGGAGGGCTGGTGCGTGGAGGAGGCACTGGATAGACCGTGCAGGCACACTGGAGCTCATGAGCACCGAACCTGCCCAACCTTACCTGGCTGAATGCTCCCGGTAGCCAGGCCAGTGCGGCGAGGTGGAATAGCCCGCACTGGGCTGTGCTGGCGAACCGGGGACACCATGCGTAAGGCTGGTGCCATGTATGCCGGCCCGAGGAAACGCACTGGAGACCAGATGCGTAAAGCCGGCCTAGCCCGGCCGATACGAGGAGCTGGAATGTACCGCACCGGGCTATGCACATGCACTGGGGAGACTGTGCGCTCCACCGCATAACACGGTGCCTGCCCGGTCCCTCTCTCGCCCTCCGGATGCACGGAAAGTTGGCGCAGGTCTCCTACCTGGCTTCGCCACACTCCCCGTGTGCCCTCCCCCCAATACATTTTTGGGGCTGCCTCTCGGTCTTCCAGCCGCGCTGCCGTGCTAGCTCCTCATAATGCTGCCTCTCTGCTTTCGCTGCCTCCAGCTCTGCTTTGGGGCTGCGATATTCCCCTGGCTGTTCCCAGGGTCCTTTACCATCCAAATCTCCTCCCAAGTCCATTTCTCCAAATATCGCTGCCTCTCCTGCTGCTGCTGCCTGTTACCACGCTGCTTGGTCCTCAGTTGGTGGGTGTTTCTGTAGCGGCAGATTTCCTCTTCGTCTGAAGAGGAGTAAGGATCGGACCAAGATGCAGCGTGGTAAGTGTTCATGACCATTTATTAAAAACGAACTGAACACTGAAATACAAAACAATAAACGGTGTGATGAAAACGAATACCGAAACAGTACCGTGTGGCGACAAACAAACACCCACAAACTAACAGTGAAACCCAGGCTACCTAAGTATGATTCTCAATCAGAGACAACTAATGACACCTGCCTCTGATTGAGAACCATACCAGGCCGAAACAGAAACCAAACATAGAAAAAACAAACATAGACTGCCCAACCCATCCCACGCCCTGACCATACTAAATAAAGACAAAACAAAGGAAATAAAGGTCAGAACATGACACACCCTTTGCCTTGATTACAACTTTACACACTCTTGGCATTCTCTCAACCGGCTTCATGAGGTAGATACCAGGAATGCATTTCAATTAACAGGTCTGCCTTGTTACAAGTTCATTTGTGGAATTTCCTTCCTTCTTAATGCATTTCCGCCAATCAGTTGTGTTGTTAAGGTAGGGGTGAAACACAGAAGATAGCCCTATTTGGGACAAGACCAAGTACATATTATGGCAAGAACAGCTCAAATAAACAAAGAGAAATGACATCATTATTTTAAGACATGAAGGTCAGTCAATGAGGAACATTTCAAGAACTTTGACAGTTTCTTTGTGCAGTCGCAAAAACCATCAAGCGCTATGATGCAACTGGCTCTCATGATGACTGCCACAGGAAAGGAAGACCCTGAGTTACCTCTGCTGCAGAGGAGAAGTTCATTAGAGTTACCAGCCTCAGAAATTGCAGCCCAAATAAATGCTTCACAGAGTTCAAGTAACAGACTCTTCTCAACATCAACTGTTCAGATGGGACTGCGTGAATCAGGCCTTCATGGTCTAATTGCTGCAAAGAAACCACTACTAAAGGAAACCAATAAGAAGAAGAGACTTGCTTGGACCAAGAAACACGACCGATGGACATTAGACCGGTGGAAATATGTCCTTTGGTCTGATGAGTCCAAATTTGAGATCTTTGCTTCCAATTGCGTGTCTTTGTAAGATGCAGAGTAGGTGAACGGATGATGCCCGCACGTGTGGTTCCCACCGTGAGGCATGAAGGAGGAAATGTGATGGTGTGGGGGTGCTTTGCTGTTGACACTGTCAGTGATTTATTTAGAATTCAAGGCACACTTAACCAGCATGGCTACCACAGCATTCTGCAGCGATACGCCATCCCATCTGGTTTGCCTTTAGTGGGAGAATCATTTGTTTTTCAACAGAACAATGACCCAACACACCTCCAGGCTGTGTAAAGGCTATTTGATCAAGAATGAGAGTGATGGACCGCAGGTAGCCTAGTGGTTAGAGCGTTTGGCCAGTAACCGAAAGGTTGCTAGATCGAATCCCCAAGGTAAAAATCTGTTGTTCTGCCCCTGAACAAGGCCACTGTTTCTAGGCTGTCATTGTAAATAATAATTTGTTCATAACTGACTTGCACTAGTTATATTAAGGTAAAAATGTAAAAAAATTACATGGAGTGCTGCATCCGATGACCTGGCCTCCACAATGACTTGACTTCAACCGAAATGAGATGGTTTGGGATGAGTTGGACTGCAGAGTGAAGGAAAAGCAGCCAACAAGTGCTCAGCATATGTGGGAACTCATTCAAGACTCATTCCAGGTGAATCTGGTTGAGAGAATGCAAAGAATTGAATTGAACACTTTTTTTGGTTACTACATGATTCTATGTGTTATGTGTTAGATCATAGTTTTGATGTCTTCACTATTATTCTACAATGTAGAACATAGTAAAAATAAAGAAAAATCCTTGAATGAGTAGTTGTGAAAAATGTTATGTGAAGCTTAAAGGGGCAATGTGCAATTGCTACATACATTCATTGAGTCATTGAAGAATATGCATGTAACTTATAAATGCCTCATTAACTGAGTTCAACTGTCATACCCCATCAGAGCCCAACATATAAGGCTGTTTTACTCCATTGCTTGTTAACAAAACAATGTATAGCCTCAAAACATGGTTAAAATTATAATTTAGAAATCATGGATGGTGAGTCCTTGAATCCATATCTCTGTCCATGAATTTGAGAGTTATTACATTTCCAAGTAAAAGGACCCAAGAGCACCAACATGTGAAGTATATACTGTAGGAGCATAACAAATGTGGTTTTCAATGAAAGCTAATAGTATATACTGTATTTGTGGTGTTCAATGAAAGCTAATAGTATGTACTGTATTTTTGGGAAATTAAGGCATAGATACATTTTTCAGCCATTTTCCATCCCAAAAATATGGAATATGCAAAGGCTTTGAATTCTGGTCACACAGATGGAAAAAAGATCTATTAGAAAACATCTTAAATATATGATATGCAGTACAATTTATACAAATGTATGATGTATTTAGTATTTAATATAATAAGAAATATTAGACCTACATCAAAACACAATAAAGTTTAAATAAACGTCACTACCAACTAATTTCAACATTTATATTTAGTCTTGCAAAAATGATTTGCCTTCTGTAAGTTTAATAAGCATTGTGTCTTGTCATTCTGTTACCAAAAACCCACTTTTCTTACAAATATCTTTCAAATTTCTTTCACTCATGACGAGGGAGGATTATGAAAGTTCACAGAAGTAACAAGTAAAGGTAGACCTATCTATAGTTATAGTGTTTTTACTGATAACAATTTTGTTTATGAGTTATTATTTGATTAAAACACGTCACTCTGTAACCAAATAGGCAACAAAGTAACAAAATAATCAGTAACAGTTTGACTGCAATTGAATTGGCCACAATGGAGCACAGTACAGTAGAGAATTGGCACAGTAGAGTAGAGCACAGCAGAGCAGTGGTGTCTTGAAGAACTCTCAGGTGTACTGCAAAACCTTTCCCAATCTTGATTTAAAAAATGTGACAGAATGGTTGTTGGATTTTGATTTGGGAACACCAGTGCCACTATAAGCTAGGCCTACATGATTTCTTTCTGACCTATTCTCCAGGAGTTAGACCTACATGTTTTTCTTTCTGACCTATTCTCCAGGAGCTAGGCCTACATGTTTTCTTTCTGACCTATTTTCCAGGAGCTAGGCCTACATGTTTTCTTTCTGACCTATTCTCCAGGAGCTAGGCCTACATGTTTTCTTTCTGTCCTATTTTCCAGGAGCTAGGCCTACATGTTTTCTTTCTGACCTATTTTCCAGGAGCTAGGCCTACATGTTTTCTTTCTGACCTATTTTCCAGGAGCTAGGCCTACATGTTTTCTTTCTGACCTATTTTCCAGGAGCTAGGCCTACATGTTTTTCTTTCTGACCTATTTTCCAGGAGCTAGGCCTACATGTTTTTCTTTCTGACCTATTTTCCAGGAGCTAGGCCTACATGTTTTTCTTTCTGACCTATTTTCCAGGAGCTAGGCCTACATGTTTTCTTTCTGACCTATTTTCCAGGAGCTAGACCTACATGTTTTTCTTTCTGACCTATTTTCCAGGAGCTAGGCCTACATGTTTTTCTTTCTATCTGAGATTTGCAGGAAGCTTGTAGCCTTTTCCTGCAGTCAATGACCAAAAGCACCCTCTGTGGCCAAAATATTTTTCATAATTAATCAAGATTTTAAAAAATGTAATCGACGAAAAACTGGTGTTTCTATGTCAAACAGATTTATTTCAGTCATCTTTCAGTCTTCTGTGATGTACTGTACAATGCATTCAGAAATTATTCAGAACCCTTCACTTTTTCCACATTTTGTTACATTACAGCCATATTCAAAAAAATATTAAATCGTTTTTTTTCCCTCATCAATCTACACACAATATCCCATAATGACAAAGAAAAAACAGGTTTTTCGATTTTTTTTCAAATGTCTTAAAAACAAACAACTGATATATGACATTTACATAAGTATTCAGACCCTTTACTCAGTACCTTGTTGAAGCACTTTTGGCAGCGATTACAGCCTTGAGTCTTATTGGGTATGATGCTACAAGCTTGACACACATATATTTCTCCCATTCTTTGCAGATTCTCTCAAGCTCTGTCAGGTTGGATGGGGAGCGTCACTGCACAGCTATGTTCAGGTCTCTCCAGAGATGTTCGATCGGGTTCAAATCCAGGCCTTGGCTGGGCCATTCAAGGACATTCAGAGACTCTCCCGAAGCCACTGCATTTTCTTGGCTGTGTGCTTAGGGTCATTGTCCTGTTGGAAGGTGAACTTTCGCTCCAGTCAGAGGTCCGGTCAGGTTTTCATCAAGGATTTCTCTGTACTTTGCTCCGTTCATCTTTCCCTCGATCCTGACTCGTCCCCCAGTCCCTGCCGATGAAAAACATCCCCACAGCATGATGTTGCTACCACAATGCTTAACCATAGGGATAGTATTGGCCGGGTGATTAGCGGTGCCAGGTTTCCTCCAGATGTGACGCTTGGCATTCAGGCCAAAGACTCTTGGTTTCATCAGACCAGAGAATCTTGTTTCTCATGTTCGGAGAGTCCTTTAGGTGAATTTTGGCAATCTCCAAGCGGGCTGTCATGTGCCTTTCACTGAGGAGTGGCTTCCGTATGGCAACTCTACCATACATGCCTGATTGGTGGAGTGCTGCAGAGATGGTTGTCCTTCTGGAAAGTTCTCCCAGCTCCACAGAGGAACTCTAGGGCTCTGTCAGAGTGACCATCGGGTTCTTGGTCACCTCCCCTGACCACGGTCATCTTCCTCGCAATTGCTCAGGTTTGTACATAAAGTCCAATATTGGGATGTAAACTCAAAATTAAATACATTTCAACTCTATATCTGACATGGTACAGGTGTCTTCTTTTTTAAGCCCATAACCATGTGTGTGAGGTCTATACTTTTTTGTTTCAAGGTAGATTTGTTTAAGACTACCAAGAATCACTCTGTGTGACCCTGATTTAGCCCACTGCAGTAAAAGGTTAAAGGGGTACACACAAATTAAACATAATGAGTTAGGAACTATGAAGGTAATTGAAATAAACCCTATTTAATCTATGAAATAAATGTCACAGAATACAATGTTGCATTATGGATCAGATGAGATGGAGGTCATTACCATGAAATAAATGATCAGGAAAAGTTTAGGTGTGCCACATCATTTTTTAGCCCATCAATGTGTGCCGTGGTTAAAACCATGTCGGGAACCACGGCAGTAAAACAGAGTACAGTCTACTGTACTGAACTCTAATCTAATGTAAAGTACTTTACTGTGCTATGCTGTGCTCTACTCTACTGTATGTGCTTTACTATGATGTCCAAACTTGTCAAACATAGACGTCTATAATTGGCCCGGAAATGTTGTCTTGTTTGGGGGCAGTGCTCTTTCGAATAATAGCCAGTGTGTAGAATAACCCATGATGTCATTGTGTTACCGTTATTGTGTTACCGGTTGTTGATCCACTTCACTTACTGTAGTTCTAACTCAAGGTGTCATGTCATAGCTGACACCCCGTTCTTCCTGCAGATATCTTTGAATCTTAATTTGGAGTAGATATTAAACCGAGTTTTTGGAAAACGTAGTCACATATAAACTGAGGGAGATTTTACTGTCATTCTGTAACCAAACTTTGCATCTGCACTGATCCTCAAGTAAATGTGTTTCAGTAACATTTTCAGTGGTCATTGTGAAAAGTAGACTTCTGCATATATGTGTATGTCTTGTTAAACTTTGCAATCAATGTTTTTAGCTTGGCATACATTTTAGAGTCAAAAAGTGAGTCTCAGTGTCTGTTACCAAGGAATTGCCCATTTCCCCAGCCCCCATCCTTCAGCTTTTTACCAAAACAGTGGTGGGGTGCCCACTTTGTTATTGTTTGAACTGTAGATTGCCCCTTTAAATCTAAGTCTAACTTTCATCTGATGTGAAAGGACATTGTGGTTGTGGTCCCCCACATAGTGTGTGTTTTGTAGCGCAGTATATTACAGGTCAGGATCACAGCAGAGAGTATATTATAGCTAGGATCATAGCACACCTATTTTCCCATCTTCCTCTCTTTCCTCTTTGTGTCTCAGGTCTGGAAGAGGACTGTCCCTGGCTAGTAATTGCTGACACACCAAAGCCAACATTGCTCAGCGAGCCTTTAATAGTTTTCATTTTTCTTCCTTACAGGATGGTCTCTGAGGTGCCATCATGAATGATCAGTGCCTGGCCTCTACCGCAGCTCCCTGTCAAGAACTCCTCCCCTCTCTCTCCTCCCCTCCCTTCTCCCTTCCTTCTCTACCCCTCTATTTCTCTCTCTCACTCTTTCTCTTATTCTCCCTCTCACCCTCTCTTACTTTCTCTCTCTCTCCCTCTACCCCATCTCTCTCCCCCTATTCTCTCCCCTCTCTCACTCTCTCTGACCCTATAGCCCTTCCCAGACACAGATGCCCACCTGCCTGGCCATCCATTATTCCCCCTCTGTGTCTTCCTCACCCCCTATTTCCACCGGCCCCTACATAGACAATTTATATAAAATACTTTCCCTCTCAGCTTTCATCACAAACCCAGGTAGCAGACCAGTCCCCATTTCCTAACATTAATTCTCTCCCTTTGCAATGCCCGGCCTGGTCCCGCCACATCAATTCAGTACTTTATAAACTATTTCAGGAATGCGATATATCAGCTCTGACAGAACTTTCGCGCAAGAAATAAACAGTGGAGACTCAGTGGCTTAGCGGGCTGGCCTAGCTCACTCAGCAACACCCTATTTGTCATTATTTAATTCAGAGGACCTAAAAATCCTCTGACATTATTAATAGTAAGATGAATCACTGGAAAACTGCAGAATCCGTGGCCAACGAGGCTGAAATAATCCATTTGGGTGAGAATGTCTGTGTGGAATAGTGTTCCCTGATGGCTGGCCTCAGCATCATTAGTGTCCCCATATGCATGGGTGGTAAAGTACTGGAGCATGAAGTCCCAAAAGAGTCAGATACTTCCCCACTTCCCACAGTAATTCCTCACCACCACAAGCGTGGAGGCGATCCATGACACAGTCAATGCTAGTTATACATCTACTGCTACAAATCCATAATATATATCATAGAGTATGCCACTGTGCTGTCAAAACGGAACAACCTCTACTCTCACCAGGCTGATGGTGTGTGTCCCAAATGGCACCCTATTCCCTTTATAGTGCACTACTTTTAACCAGGGCTCTGGTCAAAAGTAGTGCACTATATAGGGAATAGGGTGCCATTTGAGATGCATCCATACAGTACAAATCAAACCAACTAGTGTCAGAAGTGTCCGTTTCCATGACAATATACATCTAGAGTGCCACTATTATTTCAGTCATTTCCTTTTTCCTCTAATGCCTCCATCCAGAAGCCCCTAATGTCTCCTCCCATCGACCCCAGCTTCCCCTTCTCCCCACTGGGCTTCCTGAGCTCTGTCAGCCCCTGGAGGTGCTAGAGCCCATGTATGTTACTTCTCATATGCTGGAGCTCACTCCAAAAATGGGGAAAGCTTGGAGACAAATGCCAATCTAATTATTCACTCAGTCCTGATACTATCTGACAATAGCTATGTTGATGTCTGTTGGGTTGATTTATGTCCCAGTAGGGGTTATTACATCTCCTCCACATAACATAATGGAACAGGGTGTCAATAGTTGTCTCACTGAATGTCTTTCACTTTGTTGACAACTGAGTTTTTATCCCTCTCTTATGTAGTTGTACAGTAGGGTATATCTCCTATACTGTAGTTATCAATGCTTATAGATTAGAGTTTAGTATTTCATTACTTGTGACAGTGTACCAACCTGGGCGACATTCGGTTTGGTCAACCAGTATTGCGACGCTGAGGGTTTGTCCTAGTTGTCTGTGTCTTGTCTGTACACCGGAACCCTCCCTGTTAGTCTTCAGGCTCAACCTTTTGGCTCGGGAGCGTGCCTCACCCTGCAAGATCAGGGTTCTATGTATGTTTCGCTCCAGCGGGATTGCAGTTCTCCCCAGACAGTGAGTCAAGTGTCACTAGGCGCAACACGCTTATCTCTCACAGCCATCTTGCCTAGACTCTTGTGTGTTCCACGATGAATGAGCTATGCAGTAGCTAGCTTAACAAGAGCAGATCACTGCAGGACTAAGCACACTCCTTACATTCTGCCAACACCCCCACGTATAGTAGAATAAACTATAACGTGGTGTGAGACCCACAGGTATGAGCAAAGATTGAGCTAACTTGTGAGTTTGTGTGCTCTGCCCCTCCCCCCCACGACCAGGCAGTTCACGTCTCCTCTCCTTAAGATAGTGTATGAGACTAAGGCTGGTACTGTAGGTCTGTAGTAGCTGACTATTTCAGTATTGCCTTGTGTATACTATAGAAACATAGTAATATCACACTGTTGGCTTCACTTCCACATAGAAACTACACATAATTATTATGGTGTTTTATTGTGAGAGATGCGGGGTACCCCTGCCTACGGGGGATACACACGCTGCCTGCATGACCTGTCTTGGGTTAGATCACGCACGGAGAACGGTTAGAGAACCCAATAGTTGTTTGGCCCTGCGCAGCCTCTGAAGAATGCATGCGCTTAGCACGCCTGGAGGGGATGAAGGCCACAGTACAGTCCTCCCCATCTGATGACCATATTCCCCCATTTTGGGTGATGCGTTATTGCGGCAGCACCCCTTCAGCCGCTTTGGGGGCCCTCCATCCCAGCTCAGTATGGCTGAGGAGTTGTTCAGCCTCGAATGTCAGGCGGAAAAGCCTGAGAGAGGAAGTGGATGCTTTATGGGCGGGGGGGGGGGGGGGATGATGATGTTGGCGATGATGCCCTCTCTCTCTCCATGCTGGAGAAGAGTTGGAGTTGGATGACAATGCTTCAGTGTTCCCGAGCACATCAGGGATCAACCCTGTCCACAGCGCCATCTGTAGCTGGGAGCACTGCTTTGGAGGCACCCCCGGTGGTGACGAAAGCAACATGGGAGCTTTTAGCGAGAGTGGGTACCACCTTTGATATCAAGCTGGAAGAAGCACCATCTGAGTTGCTCCTTATCCCCATCTGCCCCAAGTTCACTTTGGCTCTCTGCAAATACAGGAGCAAGATGGGAGGGCGCTTCCATTGTGACAACCAGACCAGGCCATGGACTCTCCTAATGGATGCAGAGTCCTTGGAGCTAGACCATTATCAGGTGATGGATGACATGGTGGCAGCCATGATCCTCCCTGACAAGAAGATTGTTGGCAAGGTGCCTCGCCTCAAACCAAGCCCTGAAAGAGAAAGCGATGAATGGCTGCAAAGCACTTTCAGGACCCTCTCCATTATGCCGCTTCTTGTAAACACAGCTACGATGCTGCAATCCTACTTCGCCCTGCTGATCCTTCGCCTCCCAGGGGGTGGTGAAGGAGACACTCCAGTGGGAGATAGCTTCACTTCTGAGCAAGAACACAATGAGGATGGTAGAGTTGCTAGAACGGCTAAGTGGGTTCTACTCCACGCATTTCATAGTTCAGAAAAAGGACAGCAGCTTTCGGCCGATCCTGGACATGCACGTCTCAACAAATGTTTAAAGGAGCTCAAGTTCAAGCCAGCACGGGTGTTGCGGGCAGTCTCTAGCGGCCAATGGTTCACCACGCTCAACCTGAAAGACGCGTACTTCCACGTTCCTGTTCATCGAGATCACTGGAAGTACCTACGGTTAGCCTTCGAAGGAGTTGCTTAGAAATTCAAAGTCCTCCTGTTCGGCATCTCACTGGTGCCGCATACATTCACAAAGTGCTTGAACGCAGTCCTAGCGCCTCTCATGTCCCAGGGCATTCTAGTGCTGAACTACTTGGATGACTGACTGGTGTGTGCTCAATCAAGACAGCATTCTACAGCAGACACAAGGATAATCTTTAAGCACATTCAAGACCTGGGCCTCTCCCTAAACAGGGAGAAGAGCATCCTGACCCCCTCACAGACGGTGGTCTTCTTGGGGATGTTGATAGACCCAACTCTCATGAGAGCACGTCTCCCTCAGGTGAGATTAGAGAAGATACAGGCCTACCTAGACCGTTTCGGGCTTAGACGAGCCGTATCTGTATTAGAGTGCCAGAAGTGATTCCGCTGGGCCTTCTTCACCCCAGGCCACTCCAGCGATGGTTCAACTCTCACCATCTACACCAGAGACAACACAGACATCATCAGCTATTGGTGACAAATGCATGCGTGAGGACTCTATTGTCATGACTGTCCATGAGAATCCAAATAGGTCAGATCATGTTTGCAATGTATAACTTCACTCCAACCGCCTCTCACCTGCAGAGGGGTGAGGAGAGAACTAGACAGGATTAACAACTCTCATCCTGTTGGAAATCAAGGTAGGAAGATTCAGGTCTCCAATTTTCACCAAAGGAATGTCCTTTGTTTCAAGATACTCTTTCCCGCCAAAACTCTAACACATTCAAAAGCAACTACTGGAACAATATTTCTAACATAGAACGTGGGGAATGGTCAGAGTCGATCTATAGAACAATAATGTCATTTTGTTTGTTATTTTGTTTGTTATTACGCCATGAAAAATGTTATGAAGGAAATACTGTAACTTGGAAAGTATACCCACTACATGTACAAAGTTTACATACTATGCATTGTGCATATAATATGAAAAATGATGAAAGTGTTTTTGTTAAGAGAGGGATGTGATTTGAGAAACTATAAGAGATAATTGTTTTACATAACTTTGTACAAGTGACAAGTCATGCCCCGAGTGAGGTGTCTCAGACTCGGAGGACGCTCTGTCATACAGACCCACGTCGCCTCCAGCTTTGGACTTGGCCCCTGAGAGGTGTAAATGGACTAGGCATTCAGGACAATGTGGTGAACACGTTGCAGAACGCCAAGGCTTCACCAATGTGTCACATCAAATGTATTCTGTACTTAGTGTGAGGGTCATAATGTTGCCCCCGAGTCGTGTAACATACAAACAGTTTGACACTTTTTACAATCGCTGCTTTGTACGGGCCGAACGGCATCTACTTTGAGAGTGTATTTGGCCGCAATTTCAGAGTACCATGACGATTGCCCGGAGAGACCCATGGGTGGCCATCCATTGAGCTCCATGTTTAGACGTCTGTGTCCAGCAAAGGCCCGTTTGGTGCCAAATTGGGACCTTAAAGTGCCCTTGGGGTTAGCGTCTTTGAAGAACCTATCCACGAAGGTGGCATTCCAGTTGGCTATTACCTCTACCAAGAGGATTAGTGAACTTCATGCTCTTTCAGTGAGCGCTGAATGTTTCCGAATGGGTGCAGACAAAGGGAGTGCTTTCCTCCGGTCTGACGCCTCTTTCTTGATGAAAGTTCTGTCTGACGGACATGTGAACCTTACATTTGTCCGCATACGCACCTCCCATGGCTGCGAGTGGGCTGGGTTTTCCCCCAAGTGTGCTGTGCCCGGTGAGGGCACTAGAGACTTACCATACACGGACATAAGTCAATATGATAGTCGGATCAGCTGTTTGTGTGTTATGGTCAGAGAGTTCTGGGGAACAGGCTCTCGAAACAGAGACTCTCACATTGAATTGTGGACACTATTACTACAGCACATTAGCTGTAGTAGCTACATCTTCGGTCCTGCTCCGAGGAGGTTGCCTTAATGAAATTTGCACCTCGGCCAATTAGGCATCGTCTAGCACTTTTGCTAGGTACTATCGAGTCAGTGTTGCTGCAGCCAACCAGGTCGGGACCTGGTTGAAATGATTTCTCGGAATGTATCCTGCCGAGCGGAAGGATACCCTATTGGAGTGATCCAAAAGCTCACACAACCATGGTTACATACTTAACCTTCGACATCATGAATACAAATCATTGTCTTATGTCAGATAGTGTGACTACTGCATCTGCACTGGTCTGTCTCATTCTTTGCAATGACTAATTGCAAAGATTAAAAGTACTTTCGCTACAATGTACTCACATAACAAAATATGATCTACAGTAGCTGACATCGTCTGCTGAACCCCATCTGCTTCAAAACAGGCTGAGTAAATCTACTCTAAAACAGCAAATCTGTCAATAATGTTGGCGTTTCTTTTGTGAGGTAGTCACAACATTTGACATCTAGCTAAGGATTTTGATGCTTCAAAGAGCAGTATTTCTGAAGTTTGAAAATGGACACGAAATGCTAGCATAAATTTGTCCAACATTACTTTGTTAAAGCTAGCTGAGCAAGCCACTGAAACAATGCTGCTAACCAACCTACCTGCTTAGTGATACACACACAATGTTGAATGCTTACAAGAAAAGGTAGTTAGCAACCTACTCACAATACTATGAGTTTTCATGAAGCACTGTTCTGCCGCAAATTATCGCAGTAGCCTCCTGTCCTAAGTCAGCTGTGCTCAGCTGACCCAACAATACAAAGTAGCATTAGCTAAAGTGGAGAAACATGCTAATCTAGGGAGGAATTTCATGATAACAGGGCCTTTTAATTTTGGGGCTGCATGTCAAAATAATTTGTAATAATTTAGCTAGTTATTCTGCCTATTCATATTAAACATTAGGAACTATTAAAGTGATATTAAACATTAGGAACTATTAAAGTGATATTAAACATTAGGAACTATGCTCTCATTGTTGAATGGCAGATGCTCTGGAATACTCAAATTTGAATATGAGTTCAACGTCCTACAGGACAGGTTGGTTGAGGGACGGGCGTTGTGTATGAGTGATGCCACCTGTCGGAAGACAATGCTCTAGAATATAATCTGTTATAGAATATCCTGGTTTAGGTATCTAGTTTCCCGCAGGTCTCAGGGGGGAGGGAGAGTCTGTTTGGCCTTACCTAACTAAATGAGACAGATGGCAACGCAAGGCAATTCTTTTCTGATGAGGGGTCAAGTCCTTCTCCTCCTTCCTCCCTTCCTTCTTTCCTTCCATCCGCAACCCATCTCCCCGAATACTGGGGCGTTTCATTCACAGGGGAAAATTTCCTTTTCCAAGATTGATCACCATGCTTATAATTTTCTAATTTCCAATTCACTGAGGGACATAAATGGAAGCAGGCATTTTTCCCAAGCAGCGACCAGATTTATTTTATTTCCTGCGCCGGGGTAAATGGGAAGAATCTTCCAGCCCATTAAGCAGACAGTCTGTGTCATAAAGGTTTGGTGGCGGTCGGATGGTCTGCCGGAGTGCTGTCTGTGTATTTGTGTGCGTGCATGCGTGTCTGTGTGTGTGTATTTGTGTGCGTGTGTGCGTGCATGTGTGTGTGTGTGTATTTGTGTGCGTGCATGCGTGTATGTGTGTGTGTATTTGTGTGTGTGTGTGTGCGTGCGTGTGTGTGTGTGTGTATTTGTGTGCGTGTGTATGTGTGTGTGTATGTGCGTGCGTGTGTGTGTGTGCGTGTGTGCGTGCGTGCGTGTGTGTGTGTGTGTGTATTTGTGTGCGTGTGTGTGTGTGTGTGTGTGTGTGTGTGTGTGTGTGTGGGTGTGTGTGTGTGTGTGTGTGTGTATTTGTGTGCGTGTGTATGTGTGTGTGCGGTAGGCCTATGGGCTGTGCTGCCTTAATGGCGAGGCATTCTGTTTGATCTGATCTACAGACTGTCTGTAGGAAGGGCTAATAGAAATTATCCCGTTTCTCTGCCATAATGAATGTAACTTCAATGCAACGTCAATAAATGTAACTTATTCTCCTGTCAATTTCGATTTGGGGCATTTCAGTCATTTTGACTATGTCCTGACCAGGGCCGTGCACAGACCGTTGGTGGGCCAGATGCTCGAAATAAAAAAGGGCAAAAGAATGGACTTTCATAATTCATAACTCGAAATTAATTACATACTAACTGCCTCTGTAGCCAAAATGTTATAATTTATAGGCCTATTTATTTTATGCAACAACACACTCACTCATAAAACATTGTAAGCAAGCGAGTACCAGTGACTCCTAGGCTTAGAGACGACGAGAGATGATTGACATCAGCTGATCAAAGTGAATGACGGTGTAAGCCATCAGACTGCTGAACACTTGAACTGGACTGATAACCTTCTCTGACTCTCCACACCTTAACACACACACACCTTAACACACACACACACACACACACACACACACACACACACACACACACACACACACACACACACACACACACACACACACACACACACACACACACACACACACACACACTCACACACACACACACACAGTTTTTTCTGCTGCTGACATCTGCATCTAACAAACAATCAGTCAAATTGTCACTTTTTTTTGTCCCTGACAGTGAGAGATCCAACTCTAAAATAGCATCCTACCGGTATTCAAGTCTCCCCGCCCAGCCATTGGCCACTGTATGCAAGTCAGACGAGTGTACTTTTGGGGCAGGAATGCGGGGGATGGGGCATTTTCTGAGATTCAAGAGCTTATGAAATTAGCTACTTAAAAATAAAAGACTAAATCAAGTTAAGAGGAGAATAAAATGTTAGTCATTCATAAAATGTAAAAAGTCCACGTGCTGAGCGGGTACTTTTTCAAAGGAGAGCTAAAGGGCAGGTGCTCGGGTACTGCCTGAGCCCCATCTGTGCACATGCCTGTACTTGATTTTTGCCGTCAGGTAATCAGCCAGTATCAGGAGAATAGTATGACCTCAGAAAGATCTGAGATAAGACGTCTCAGGAGACAGAGGGGGACCTAGGCTCTGGGTCTGTCTGCTTACATGTAAGCTAATTAACTGGCTGATTGAGGCCTATGAGTTTTGGGGATACTTAAACCCTGATTGGCCAGTCAATCAATCAATCAATCAATCAGTCAGTGTACATGTCCCCACCTTTGAACAAAGTTGAAAAGGATTAGCAGACTACATCTACCCTAAAAGCAATTAATGATGTGTATAGGACAGGTTCAGTCTAGAGAGAGATAAAGAGAGAGAATGAAAATATGAGAGAGAGAGCGAGAGAGACAATGAACATATGAGAGAGAGAGAACAAAAATATGTGAGGAAGAGAGAGCGAGTGAGAGATCGTGAGAGAGAGAGAGAGAGAGAGCCAATGGTTTGGCTGCTCAGCACAACTGACTGATTAATTGAAATATGTGTAGTAATGAGTGATAATTATTAATAATAGAACATGAATTCACTTCATGTTACCAGGTGTGAATCAGTAGTTGATTGTATGACTCCCACTTCCTGATTGAGAGAAAGAATTTCAATCAGCCAACTACTTCATTCATAGGGCACTCTGGTGAAGACACTTCCAAATCATCACTTTATTCAGAGGTGTAGAAAGTTTAGTTCTTGAGAGAGTTGAATGAGTTAGGCCTGTTAGTTGAAATAATATAATGACTTCGATAAATCATAAATTAGGGGAGTGGGGAGTGAAAGAATGAGGGCATAGGGGATCTGGGGAACCACTCGTTGACACAGGGTGTACAGCGGGAGTGGGCAGTCTGGAGCCCTGTCTGCAGGGGTGTGTGCGGAATGTCATTGCCAAAGGGTGGGGTTGTTGGGGTACCTTGGGTTTGTGGGGGCAAAGAGGCCCCTCTGTATGGTGCATTCCTATCCCGGTGCAGTGCCACCTTTCTCCCCCTGGAAGGCAGCTGGGGACCAGCTCTCCCATCCTCTCTAGGACCCTATAGGGCCTCACATAGTGACTGTCAAATCAAATCAAATCAAATGTATTTATATAGCCCTTCGTACATCAGCTGATATCTCAAAGTGCTGTACAGAAACCCAGCATAAAACTCCAAACAACAAGCAATGCAGGTGTAAAAGCACGGTGGCTAGGAAAAACTCCCTAGAAAGGCCAAAACCTAGGAAGAAACCTAGAGAGGAACCAGGCTATGTGGGGTGGCCAGTCCTCTTCTGGCTGTGCCAGGTGGAGATTATAACAGAACATGGCCAAGAAGTTCAAATGTTCATAAATGACCAGCATGGTCAAATAATAATAATCACAGGCAGAACAGTTGAAACTGGAGCAGCAGCACGGCCAGGTGGACTGGGGACAGCAAGGAGTCATCATGCCAGGTAGTCCTGAGGCATGGTTCTAGGGCTCAGGTCCTCCGAGAGAGAGAAAGAAAGAGAGAAATAGAGAATTAGAGAGAGCATACTTAAATTCACACAGGACACCAGATAGGACAGGAGAAGTACTCCAGAAATAGCAAACGGACCCTAGTCCCCCGACACATAAACTACTGCAGCATAAATACTGGAGGCTGAGACAGGAGGGGTCAGGAGACACTGTGGCCCCATCCGATGACACCCCCGGACAGGGGCAAACAGGAAGGATATAACCTGAAACAATCCAGGCTGTCCACCTTGGGGCAACAACCTTTCTTTCTCAGGGGGCTGTAGACCCAGACCAGCTCCCTAGTCTCAAGGTGCCGCCCCTGGGTGTGCACATCATAGTTTCTTTTCTGCCTCACACCTGCTCCCTGGCGAAGGTGTGGGCTGTCTCCAGGCTGTCCTGGAATCTCCTGGCATACTCCGGCCCCTGGGGAACAGGAGGGCTATCAGGGGACCTCCCGAATGTCATCTCTGCAGGGGTGCGGATATCTCTCCCCAGTAAGAGTAGGGCAAGCGTGCAGGAGATGGAGTCTTGGACAGCGGTGCGGCATGCCATGAGGACCATGCAGGTGCTTGTCCCAGTCACACTGATGTTTGGCAGAGGTGATGGCCAGCCGCTGTAGAAGCATTTTATTGAAGCGTTCCACAAGGCCATCTCTCTGTGGTTGAAGCAGATTAGTGTGGGACTTGTGCATATACCCAGCCGATCACACATGGTGGAGAACACACAGGACTCAAAGTTTCTGCTTTGGTTGCTGTGAATGGAATCCACAGTGTCAAACCTGCTGAACATACCAGCAGATGGTCTCTGCTTCCATTTTGGGAAGTTTTGTGAGCACCCAGCAGTTTCCACTGTCCTTGGTGGGGAACGGCCCAGCTACAACCTCTCCCACTCTCTCCATGGGAACCCCGACTGAGAACTGTTGGAGCTGAGCTTGGGAGCGACCCGGAGGGCCCTATCTCGCTGTGCAGCTGTGACAGAGGTGGCAAAGGTCCCCCCTCTTGTACTGACCCCAGTAGAAGCACTGACGGAGGCACCGGAGAGTTTTTGTGACCACAGTGTCCAGTCCCTCCTCCTCCATGCATTCCCTGGAGTACAGTTTCCCACATTGCTTTGGGGACCACCACCTGACACCTCTTCTTTCCTGTAGCTCGCTTCTTCCGTGCTCGCTGTAGCAGGTCATCAGCCAGTCACAGAGCCTCAAACTTAGACCACAGACCTTTGGACGTGTGTCTGAATGCTGCCACCTCTTCCAACGGCGGCCTCTGCTGCTCCTCCACCAACTGTAGCACTGGCTGTAGGTCTGTATCCTGCTCCTCCACCAACTGTAACACTGGCTGTAGGTCTGTATCCTGCTCCTCCACCAACTGTAGCACTGGCTGTAGGTCCGTTTCCTGCTCCTCCACCAACTGTAACAATGGCTGCAGGTCTGTATCCTGCTCCTCCACCAACTGTAGCTCTGGCTGCAGGTCTGTATCCTGCTCCTCCACCAACTCTAGCACTGGCTGTAGGTCTGTATCCTGCTCCTCCACCAACTCTAGCACTGGCTGTAGGTCTGTATCCTGCTCCTCCACCAACTGTAACACTGGCTGTAGGTCTGTATCCTGCTCCTCCACCAACTGTAACACTGGCTGCAGGTCTGTATCCTGCTCCTCCACCAACTGTAACACTGGCTGTAGGTCTGTAGCCTGCTCCTCCACCAACTGTAACACTGGCTGCATGTC
Organism: Oncorhynchus nerka; assembly: GCF_034236695.1. NCBI lineage: Eukaryota > Metazoa > Chordata > Actinopteri > Salmoniformes > Salmonidae > Oncorhynchus > Oncorhynchus nerka. Next base: position 29,475,291 of record NC_088417.1, read on the forward strand.
TGTATCCTGCTCCTCCACCAACTGTAACGCTGGCTGTAGGTCTATATCCTGCTCCTCCACCAACTGTAACACTGGCTGCAGGTCTGTATCCTGCTCCTCCACCAACTGTAACGCTGGCTGTAGGTCTATATCCTGCTCCTCCACCAACTGTAACACTGGCTGTAGGTCTGTATCCTGCTCCTCCACCAACTGTAACGCTGGCTGTAGGTCTATATCCTGCGCCTCCACCAACTGTAACACTGGCTGTAGATCTGTATCCTGCTCCTCCACCAACTGTAACACTGGCTGCTGCTGCCTCCATTCAGCCACGTCGACAGCCTGCAGCTCACAGCAGACAGGCATGCTCACCTGGCATACTGAGGCACAGACCGGCTCCTCTCTCACGGGCCTCTCTCCTTCTCACAGAAGGCAGCACACGTCTGCTATACAGGGCCGATGGGACACGGTGTCAGCGTTAAAGTGGAGTTTTTATTTTATTTCACCTTTATTTAACCAGGTAGGCTAGGTGAGAACAAGTTCTCATTTGCAACTGCGACCTGGCCAAGATAAAGCATAGCAATTCGACACATACAACAACACAGAGTTACACATGGAATAGACAAAACATAGTCAATAATACAGTAGAACAAAAGAAAACAAAAAGTCTATATACAGTGAGTGCAAATGAGGTAAGATAAGAGTGTTAAGGCAATAAATAGGCCATGGTGGCGAAGTAATTACAATATAGCAATTAAACACTGGAATGGTAGATGTGCAGAAGATGAATGTGCAAGTAGAGATACGGGGACTGCCCCCGCCCTGTGTACCATTGTGAAGTCATAGGCTTGAAGCTCTTCCAACGAGTGTGCTACCTGCCCCTCTGGTTCTTTGAAAGACATGAGCCACTGGAGAGCAGAGTGGTCAGTCCTTACAGTGAAGGGCAGGCCACACAGGTAGTACTTGAAGTGTTTGATGGACTCCATCTACATTAAGAAACATTCGCCGGATGACACAGTAGCGTCTTTCTTGTTTGTTGAATGTTTTGCTGAAGAACGCTACCACTTCCTTCCCCTCTGGCCCCACCTGGCTAGCATTGATCACATCTTTCTCCAGGAAAAAGGGCAAGGTGGGATCAGCGGGGGCGAGCACGGGGGCCTTGATCGGTGCACGCCCCTGTCCATGTGAAGGCCTGGTCCTTCGTCAACGGAGCGGCGGCACTGGAAAAGCCCCGTACAAACCTCCTGTAGTACGAGGCCAGGCCCAGGAAGCTCTTCAGGTGTTGCTGGTCAGTGGGGTGGGAGAGTTTCAGACAGCCCATACTTTGTCCTCCATTGTGCTGATTCCCTCTTCCCCCAAGAAGGACATCTATCTCTCTCCTCATGAAGTAGCACTTCTCAGGGTGGAGCTTCAGGCGTGCAGCAGCCACCCTCTCTGACACAGGCTGTAGCGCCACCAGGGCAGACTGGAAGGAGCTGCCATGGGCCAGGATGTCGTCGAGGTAGACCAGACACTCCTGTCGGGGGATGCCAGCCACCACCCTATCCATCAACCGCTCAATAGTAGATGGATCATTGCACAGGCTGAAACACAGGACCTTGAACTGCCAGTGCCCTCTGTTGGTGGAGAAATCGGTCTTGGCTCTGGCCTCTGGGGAGAGGGGCACCTGCCAGTGGGCACCTGCCAGTAGCCACTGCGGAGGTCCAGTGAGGAGAACCAGCAACTCATTGATAAATGATATAGGGTATGAATTCTTCCTGGTTACCGATTTCTGCTTCCTGTAGTCTGCACAGAACATCAGTTTGTCCCCCTTCTTAGGAACCATGATTATTGTAGCCACCCAGGGGCTGTCAGAGGGCTCGATTAAGTCTGCCCGCTGCATTTCCAACACAGCCTTGTCTGCCACTGCCGGGCAAGCCAGCAGGATATGATTGAGACGCATCTTAACGGGCCTAGCACCCCCTGTGTCAATCTCGTGCCGCACCAGATGAGTCTGACCAACCTCCTCCTCACCCAGATCAAAGCTGTCTCTGAACTCCAACAGCAACTGCCACAGCTGTTTTTACTGGTCGGGGTCAAGACCAACACAGTCCCTCCCCCATATCTCCGGACAGTGTCCTCTCCTCTTCTGTCTGGTGTAGCTGGGCAGGGGGTGTGGCCCAGGCTCACAGAGGGACGTGTCATGGAGGTAGCTGGAGGAATGTAACACACAGGAATGTAACACACTGCTATGCACCACAGCCCAATCAGAGTGGGTGTATCTCCACACGCCCCCACTGAAGCTCCGACCCACACAATCTCCCTCTGAAAACCATTTGCAAGGCTTTCTGTAATGACTCAGGATGAGCCAGCTTGGTCTGTGGGATGAGCCAGCTTGGTCTGTGGGATGAGCCAGTTTGGTCTGTGGGCGAAGCTTCGTAGGAGAGAGTGCATATATGCACTGAGGGGGGTATGTGAGCGTATGCCTGCCTAGTGAGGCTCTCAATTAGCTGGCACCCGTTGTGGCTCCCCTGGCTGCCTGCGTCCATTACTCAGTTTGGAGAGCAGCAACTCAGGTTGTAAACAATGTCCAAAGCTCCTCTTCAGTGCTTCAACTAAAGCCCCATAATCACGTCTGTCCTCTGGGCTAATCAATATCAAACAGGACAGAGCATCGTCCGTGAGGCACAAAGCTACCTGAAGTGCCTTATCTTTAGCCGATCACCCCCCTGAATGGCCTAACAGTTCAAACTGGGGAAGAAAATCACCCTTACCGGAGTATCTAGCGGTTAAGAGCGTTGGGCCAGTAACTGAAAGGTTGCTGGTTCGAATCCCCGGAGTACCTGGTAAAAAAAAATCTGCCGTTCTGCCCTTGAGCAAGGCACTTAACCCCCAACAACTGCTCCCCAGACACTGTTGACGTGGATGTCAATTAAGGCAGCCCCCCACACCTCTCTGATTCAGGGGTTAAATACAGTTCAGTTGTGCAACTAACTAGGTATCCCCTTTCCCTTAACCTCTACAGGATCAGTGATCTCCCCCGCGGGATGGTTGAGCTAACGTGCGCTAATGTGATTACCATGCAGTTGTAAGCAACAAGAACATTTCCCAGGACATAGACATATCTGATATGGGCAGAAAGCCTAAATTCTTGTTAATCTAACTGCACTGTCCAATTTACAGTAGCTATTACAGTGAAAGAATACCATTCTCTTGTTTGAGGAGAGTGCACATTAATAAACCAATTAGGCAATTGGGCAGACTTGATACAATATTTTGAGCAGAAATGCAATGGTCAATTGTTTCAGTCTAAACCTTTTGACATATACTGTTGCCATCTAGTGGCCAAAATCTTAATTGCGCCTAAACTGGAATAATACATTATGGCCTTTCTCTTGCATTTCCAAAATGATAAAAATGTTTTTTTTAATTAATATTTTACAAGATCTAATGTGTTAGATTCTCCAACATTCATTTCACATTCCCACAAACTTCAAAGTGTTTCCTTTCAAATGGTATCAAGCATATGCATATCCTTGCTTCAGGTCCTGAGCTACAGGCAGTTAGATTTGGGTATGTCATTTTAGGCAAACATTTTAAAGAAGGGTCCGGTCCTTAAGCTACGGATGCGACTGGGGACTGGATCCTGCCATGTTTGTTATTCTGTTATTCTGAAGCCCAGCCTTCCCATCATGCAGTGTCGGTGTCACACCTTCGCTCCGCCAACCAGAATCCGTGCAAAAAGCTGATGAGGATGCACCCATGCCCGGGTCAGCTGCCATCCGTCTGGCAGTCTCTTTCATACTGGACTTGTGCCACTATGCCCTTGCAAAATCCTCAACCAGATCCTCCTATGTCCATCCACAAGCACCCCCCATCAACGTGATCGTCCTCAGCTTTCTACTTCACTCTCGGACCGCGTTGAATAATTTTCAGTCCCCTCTATTGCTAGGCTAATCCACGTAGCAAGCCTTCATAGTCAGCTAGCTAGCGCAATTTGAGCTTTTACTTCTGACACCAATATAATGACCTCGATAAATCATAAATGAGCGAATGTCCACGACAGTTCTTGAGTTCTCGAATGGAAACGGTTTATTGAACCGAACTCTCATTCCAGGCATCCCCTTGATTGGCAGACAGCAGAGTGACTGGCATGCTGGATCCTGCGAAACCCTGTGAAACTCGTTAGCATGACCATAAACTCAGACATATTTACAAATAACTGACCAGGAGGATAGTTACAATAATATTGATTACTATAATGAAGATATTCATGTAACTGATGATGAATATTCCAGCATCCGCAAAGCGGGAGTTCAAAAACAAGGTTTTAAACTTTTCTACTCTGCAACTATTTGACTTACAAAGCCCCGATATCCTCAACCAGCCCTGTGGCTATTTTAGGTGTGGATTTGAGGAAACTTCTGGGTTCCGACTGCTTATTCAAACTGAGCTGAGACGACTGAGTAGGAGGAGAGAGCTGTGTATGAACTCATAACTCCTGCACTGTGAACCAATTCAAATTCACTTTGAAGAGAGCTCTGGGTTGGAAGAAATCCTGCGAAGAACAGAGTTTGGTGGTTGTGTATTATTCACCTAACGGGAGACGGAGAGCTAGTTACCTCTCCTTAGCTTGCACATCTTTTATTAGCTCTATTTCAACTATGGGGGGGGGGGGCAGTTACTTTTTTTGCCAATCTTTTTGAATTGGGATAAATAATTCAGGGGAGGATTAGGCCTACTGCTAATGAAGAAGCCTGTCTTTATTGGATATAGGCTGAGGGTGAATATTTGGTTTGTCTTTGTATAAACATTACATTTATGTATTTTCTGCCTGCAATCAGTGGTTATTCTGCTCCTGGCTCATCCTCAGGTGAGGTCTCCTCTTCATTAGGTGTTTCAGCTCACGTTCACTATACCTATGAAGGTAATACTTAAAAAATAAAGGAAATACGGCAACTCTCATTGTTTGTTTCTGTTATCTGATTGGCTGTTCCATTTCATTGAGGCCAACACAGAATACCTCTTATGGAGACAGTCCTTAAATGTCCCTCGTTGGATTCCTAACCTGGTTTGTCACAGGTGGACTTGTGTGTGTGACATTCCGGAGAGGAAATAGACCAGGACACCAAGTACTGACAACAAGTGAAATGTGATTATTCCTGAAATCCCTCTCACACAAGTCACTGCCGATGCCAGAGATGAGGGTGCAGTCTGGTAACAAAGAGACAGACCTCACCACCGAGACTGTCAGCGCTCAGATAGGGCTCAAAGCATTGGACAGTTTGTCCTCTGTTATGTCCAATAACATTTAATATTGTGGACGTAATACAACTCTTTCGATGTCATGGTGCATTGTTGTATAGGGCATCTCTTTGGATGTCAAACATAATAATATATAAAAGTGAAGTATTTGAGGAAAAATTGTAAGGATGTGGAAGTTTCCTAGAAAGAGTTAAGGAGAGGCACCACACCTTAATAGTATTTCTCTTCATATCACAATGAACCTTTACCAGTTGAATAAAGACACCAATATAACACTTTTCTGTATTGAAAGTTCTCTGAAATATTATATTAAAATATGCAAATGAGGCAATATAACATTAAATATGCGCACATTTGTATATACCACAAATCCATTTTTCAGGACACTGGAATAAGTCCGCCTTTAATGTTTTCATTTCAATTTGTTATGACAATCCAGGTCCGGAGAGCAGATTGTGGATATATACTTTTTTTCATATTTCGATCTGTAAAATACTGAATACATGTAGGTAAACTGCATTTTGGGCACATATGTCCTTCTTTAAAAAAAAAAAATCCAGAATCAATATTTGACAACATATCAACAATCAACATATGAACAATTCCATCGATACAAGTCTGGATAATATGTCTACGGATAACCACACAAAACTTGGTGAATGCAGATGCATCTGAAGGGGATAAAAATGAGTTGGTGTGTGGGAAGAGTCTGACTTTCAGGAAAAGGCAGTTAAAAGTAAGTGCAATGAATTTAGCCTACCAATTGCTAAAAGCCTATTTAGACAACATATAGTCCAGTTTGTAACATTCCCCATGAAACAGGCTTTTAATTTGTGTATGATTACATGCAGTGAGCTTTGAAATGATGCATTTCTGTCCATTTGAATGTGGTTAAATTTCATTACATTTTGATGATGGTAGCATGGTAAACAAAATAAAATATGCATTTACATCAAGTTTAAAATGATTATACTAACAAAATACCCCAAAATCAAACAATTGATGAGTAGATGCAAAAATCTGGTGCCTCCTTAAATATGAATGTTTTGTTTGACATCCTGAAATAACTGAGGACGAGTATCCGGACGGATTTTAACTTGAAGGTTACAATATATCAAATGCACGTGAGTAAATCTGGGACCTCAAAAGAAAAAAAACTTGATCATTAGAAATCAAATATAAACGGTAATCCATAATTATATCAAGACGACCTGTAAACAAATGCAGTCTATTTAACATGGTCAAAGTTAGAATGAACAAGACTTTTTGTGTTTCAGTGGGGTTTTACCACTCTCTAGTGGTTAGAGAAATGAATTGCATACACGTCTATAGATATCTACAATTTAGTAGTAACCATTCATAAAGTATTATCTGCTATCTATGCATGTACAGTGGACTACATCATTGCAACACAGTTTAACATATTCTGGAAGGTATTCTAAAAGTTCTATGTAGCCTTGTAGCCTCATACAGTGCTTTCATTCTCTAAGAAAGAAGGCCACATTCCCTGTTATATCAGCCATTCTTGTTACACCAATATAAGTCCTATTATCCTGGACTAATAGCTTGTCCAATGGTGCAGTAAGTTATGTGGCTTCTCTAGTCAACCAACGCACAACTCATTAGCACAAGCGTTACATTGCAATGCAACATAAAGCCCATGCCTTTTGTTAGGATCCAACACATTAACTTTGCTATATGACATATTCCAACAACAACAGCAATATATCAAATGATTTCTGGGCTGACTAGCTTAGCTGCCACCACGACTAGCGCTACGCCACCACCCTCCACTTTACACGCCTTTTCCCTGGTCCCCGTTTGAGTATAGATGCAGTAAATAAATTAAATTGTGTCATTGAGCATGCTAAATGGCTTGCAACCATAATTATCTAAATAATTATGAGTCTGCCATTAAAGTGAGCTAGATGGATGGTATACAGGTTTTATGGGGGAAAAAAAGTTAATGGGGCAAAATTTGATATGGGGAGAAAAAATCAAACGAAAGGAGGTGAAGGAAAGGGAATGCAGCTTTCTTCTCCGTAGTTCTTTCCCTTTTCATTTGGGTAAAAGATGTATAGAGTGAGAGTGCTGGGTGACAATAGGTTGATTAGGCTAATCAAAGGCCTAGTGGGAGACTGGGTAGTGGGTACGGCTGCTCAGTGCTGTCTCTTTATCGACACACACACACACACACACACACACACACACACACACACACACACACACACACACACACACACACACACACACACACACACACACACACACACACACACACACACACAGACACACACACACACACACACTGCATTAATCAGCAACCTCAGGCCCTGAAAATCAGTTCAGCAAATCTGATTCGCTCTCACTTGTTCCCATGTGGCAATCTACGAAAGACAGAAAGAGAGAGAGCGAAAGAGAGTGCAAGTGAGAGAAATCAGTCCAGACTAGAAGTAGTCTCCCCCATTATCTGTACATTAAACTCATACATTTCTTTCCTTTTTTCCTCCTCTTTTTTGTTTTTACCCTTGACAAATCAGTGAAGTCCAACTGTGCAAGATTCACTGTGTGACTGTGGGATGTGACCTCCATGTAACCCCAATTAACTTTCAGCTAGAGGCAGTTCTCCAGTGCATCTTTGACAAAAGTATTACATTCATTAAATTATTAATGCATTAGAGAGGGACACATTGTTTCGTCTCATATCAGCACAGTAATAGAGAGACAGATACTTATGTCTGTCATCCTGTGTTACTCCTGTCCCGATTAGGGAGGTGAAGGTTATGGTAAGACAATCAGACTACGCATACTAATAGCAGGGTTGGGATCAATTCAAATTGAAGGCACTCAATTCAGGAAGTAATTTTAACTTAAAATGCAAGAACATTACAAATTTGGAAAAAATTGCTATTACTACTCAATAGCACTACTACTTTATTGAGAAGTAATTGAAAATAGATACATTTTTAAATATTTTAATTGTAATTTAAGTTTACTTCCTGAATTGACTGCCTTCAATTCGAATTGACCCTAACCCTGACTAATGAAAGATCTGTTGGTCTTAATGTGAATTGTCCATCAACTAAATGCACATTACCAGAAACTACAACCCTATTAACCCAAACTACCAACTTGCACTATATGCACTGTACTGTGCACTGTATGTACAATAAAATGATGATGTCATTCATGTGTAGTAAATGCGTCAAGTTTTGTATGATAACACTAACTGACTTGGTACAAATTTCTAAAAGCATTTTCATTTAGAAGAAACACCTTATGAAAAAATTGACTTCACCTCAGGAATCCTGCACATCAAAGCCCCAAGCTATGTTCATTCTGAAACTCTCCAAATCTCATCATGAGATCCTACTTTCTCTCATTCTGGAAAAGGAAACTTGTCATCGACATTGTGCCTTAGATCTCAACCTTGATAAGCATTACAGCACAAAGCAATTTTACATTTCCTGCAAACCATGTCATCATAACTGATCCAAACAACTTGACTGACTCTGTGTTGAAATGTACTTTGCTTAGTTAATAGCAAATGCAGTTTTTGCTACTTTTTTCTGTGAAAAGAAAGACAATACTATATTCCATTAATGGTTTGCACCATGTGCAGCTGATTCTAAGTGGGCTAATTGTCACTAGGCGTAAAATTGCTGACTGGGAAAGGGTTGTTGATCCATGAAATAGAAGTTAGAAATCCCAAGTCAGTATCAGGGGACCGGGGACAATCTTGAAGCCCATCTATTTGGCAGCAAACTCATCCTGGACACTAGCTATATTCCAACTAGCAATAAGGCAAACTTTAGTAGGTAATCAATTTAATCCAAACCCACTGGTGTGTAGGCTATATAGTATGTGATTTCCCTTTGGACACAGCCAACCGTCATATGATGATTTTAGAGGTGAGCCATTCCTTATAATACCCCTCATCTCCACAAACAGCCAATGTAATCTATCGGACAGGAGTTTTTCCTCCCAAGAGGACTCTGGGTCAATAATGCTGTCTGGAGTGACCTGTGAGAGATGTGGTGGCCATTAGCTTAAGACCAAGTCCCACATATTTACTCATCTATCTACCACAATACAATGACTCAAACTCACTAACAATTACCTGCCAGTATCCAAGCAGACCTATTCTATAGTATCTTGAAAGGACACATTTTCTCAATGACCACAACTGGGGATAATATTGTACATGGAAGAGGCATGTTTTGTCTAGTGAACCTGTCTTTGACATGCAGCTGTCCCTGGATTCCCAATGCAAACAATAGTGATGGCAATGAGAAAAGGCTGCTTGACATATATCATCACAAATGGAACAACTGCACTCTACAGTACCAAACGACCTCTACTACAGTCCTTTACGCATCACAAATGACACCCATATGGGCCTCGGTCAAAAGTAGTGCACTATATAGGATATAGGCTGCCATTTGGGGCACCGTCCTTCTCTTCAGAGAGCTGTAACTATTATAACAGATACACTAGGCTCGGCACATTCATTTCCTCTCAAGCCACAGGAGAGAGTAGCTTGACTTCAGTGCTCTCTGTGAATGTGGTATTGGAGTTTCAGGGAAATTACAGCTGTCACTCCACTTTGCAGCAGTGCATGTTGGGACATGCCAGGCTACTTCAGGCAACCTTCCTTCTCTCTCTCTCTGTGTTTGTGTCTGTGTGAGTGAGTGAGTGAGTGTGTGAGGGACAGAGAGAGAGAGAGAGAGAGAGAGAGAGAGAGAGGCTCCCAAGTGGTGCAGCCGGGAAGGGTTTCCTCTCTACACCCACACATAAACAGCTCGGAAGTGCTTGTAGTGCCCATTCCAGTTTGACAAAATATTCACACATCATTTTAGGAGAAAGGAAACTTACTGAGATAATTGCACACTATCTTAGTACTGTATGCATTTCTGTCACATTTGACCTCTTTCACCATCAAAGTAGATATATTGCCAATAATCTCACGGGTTGTTGAGCTTTTTTAGATAGATCAATACTTTATTGTTTACTATTGTATAGCAGTATTAAAGCCCCTTGAAGAATACACTGATTTACAAGAGCAGGAGCTCTTACTCTAGATCCAGTTTATTCGTTACAAAGTATTACACAATATTATAACCGATTTCATACAATGTTAATCCTACACTGCAATTAGGACTGATTCTAATATAACAGCAATTAGGACTGATTCTAATATAACAGCAATTAGGACTGATTCTAATATAACAGCATGAAAATAAGTTGATGCACTTACAATTAGGTTGTTTGGACTGCAACATTCGTGATATTACAGATCACTATTTTTGGAATTGTGACGTGAAAATACCTTTCTGTGCCCTTGTTTGGGATTTCCACGTGAGGTACAGTAATAGTAACATCAGGTAAGATACAAAGATACAGTGTAGTTTCAATATGTGTAAGCCCAACAGGTGTGGTATCCCAGAAACAGCATCTCTTTGGTATAAAAGTACCATGGACTCGCAACGAAGGGCATCACAAAACCCCCATCTATATCAGGGAACAAGAACAAGACGCAGCATCTTACTGTTGAGAAAGGACATCTACTCTGAGGTAAAGTTCACTTATTTTTTGTGCATTCTGTTGATAGAAAAACGTAACAATTTAGGACAAAAATATGATTTTAATCTTGAATGGATCTGACCATTCTGGATGATAGATATACATTTGGTTAAGTAGTGTGTGGACATCTGCTAGTTGAACTTCTTATTCCACAATCATGGGCATTAATATGGAGTTGGTCCCCCCACTCTTAAGTTTGAGTTTATTTTTTACAGGGACAGTGTACATTAATCAACGTTTTAGTTAAATTGCCCGTTTTAGCCAGCCGGCAAATGTTCAGTCCTTGGGCAGGTTATTAAAAACAATTACAACATCAAAACAGACAAACAATGAGCAGTGAGCACATGCAGAGGAACATAGGACAAGCAACATGTAGCGTGCAGACAGAGCAATAGCACCAAAAGCAGCTAAACCAAATACATTAAAGCAACAAAGTGTTCCCACACCTCACAAGCTATAGACAACATGGAAAGTGACAATACACAGCTGGTCTGATCCTGTCCCGGCGCTCTACGAACGACTCCTTCGACCTCATGGCTTGGCTTGGTTTTTGCTCTGACATGCACTGTCAACTGTGGGACCTTATATAGACAGGTGTGCGCCTTTCCAAATCATGTCCAATCAATTGAATTTACCACAGGTGGACTCCAATCAAGTTTTAGAAACATTTCAAAGATGATCACTGGAAACAGGATGCACCTAAGCTCAATTTTGAGTCTTATAGCAATGTGCAAAGCGTCTGAATACTTATGCAAATGCAACATTTCAGTTTTAAATTATTTATAAATTAGCAAACATTTCTAAAAACCTGTTTTTTCTTTGTCATTATGGGGCATTGTGTGTAATCCATTTTAGAATAAGGCTGTAACATGAAAAAAATGTGGAAAAAGTCAATGGGCCTGAATACTTTTCGAATGCACTGTATCGTGTATCAATGTATCTTCTTACAATTATGTCTAAATACACCTATATTTCTCTTATTCCAGGGATCATGTGTTGGATAAGAGTGGCTGTTATCTGTGTTCTGATAAGCCTGTTGAAGGCTCAGAAAGAGTGCTTTAAACGTGTTGTATGGAGCGATCTACTGCACAGCTTAAACATCTTGGTAAATATCCTACACAATGGGCAAATACAATATACAACGACACATTTTAAAAATCATGCATAACCATTCCACAAAAAAAAAAAAGATTTCCTTTCCACATCCATGTGACAATATGCTATGTTCTGTACATCCCATCAGTGCAAAGACATCTCCCACGAGTGTGTGCATCACCACGATAAGGCCAGTCTCTGTGATCCTCAACTGATGCTCGGTCAGGTAAGAGAAACAGGTTGACATTGTCATCAAATAGTCAATCACTTTCCATGTATATGATGTTGACCTTTGTAATAAAATACGGGATCACTCAAATTCACCTGCTCCCTAGATGCCTATTAGTCTGAATCCAACTTCAATTGCTAGGTTTCATCATTGTTGTGAGCAATTAAGTTTGGATACAGATTGATGTGTTTGATAGCCTGCTAACATAATTAAATCAGGAAGATACAGAGTTTGAAGTGCTTCTCTCTATTTTCAACAGATGGATCACAAAGAAGTAGTTCTGTCTGACATCATGAAGAAGGCTGTGACCATGTATGAGAAAAGCCCTCAGTTTGACAACTTCAGTGAACAATTGGCCATGTCGCAACATAGGCTAACATCTTGTGTGAGTGGCTACAACAAGCTTTCGCCTGTATTGCTAAGATCATATTCACGTTTTAGTTTTCCACGTGTGTTTTTTGATTTACTTCTAACTCATATTTATTCCGACCATAGGCAGTGGCACAACTCCATTCAAATGCTGACCATGAGCCAGTGACTGCATGCTTTAACAAACTGGAGAATTTACTTCATCACAAAAAGGTCAGTGTCACAAAATTACAAGTGATACGAGGGTGTTGGGTAGACTGAATGTGATGACAACGTGCAGTAAGCTGATTATAAACTGTTATCTCTTATTCAGGCTCATCTACAGTGTGCTTGGAAGATTATCCACATCACAGTCAGAGAAATCCTTCAGAGATTTGAGAAACGCACCGTCAGAGGACTACGACGAAGAAGATGATTGAATCAAATTGTTCATTACATCAACATTGAATTTTTTTTTGCTTTGTATTTTAATGAATTTGTATTGTTTTATTGGGGGAAATACATGTGTTAGGGCCTGTTTATGAAATAAAAATACGTGGATTTAAATGTTGGAGGTTGGCAATCGTTTATTGGAATGTGTTATGAAATTGTAACTTATGTTTTTGATATTCTTGTTAGTTTGTGCATTGGGCCACCAGATGGCGACAATTCATATTGAACAAATATCCCACTAGAGGGTGCAAATATCTTGCCAAATTCATCACATACATTTTTTTTATAGTGGCATAAATGTTGTCTTACTTTATAAAGAATAATATGAAATATCAGAATGGCAGTTTAAACTGGTCAGTGTGGAAATACGAGGCTTCATTCCAAACTGCAAAGCCACCCTGATGGACTGCATCACATAGATCTACCTTTCTATGACAGGTTTGGGAGCACCACTACAAATAAATAACACACACGAACGAACGCACACACACACACACACACACACACACACACACACACACACACACACACACACACACACACACACACACACACACACACACACACACACACACACACACCACACACAATAGGTAGAGATAATGTGAGAGAATGTGTGTTCCCACTGTAAAAAGTAAATGAGGATCAATGTACTGCTCCATACTCCCTATAAACGTGAATTTCCCCACACACGAAACAGAGGGAGGGAGAGAGAAAGAGAGAGAAAGAGGCTCCCAAGTGGTGCAGCCGGGAAGGGTTTCCTCTCTACACCCACACATAAACAGCTCGCAAGTGCTTGTAGTGCCAGTTGCAGTTTGACAAAATATTCACACCATTTTAGGAGAAAGGAAATTTACTGAGATAATTGCACACTATCTTAGTACTATATGCATTTCTGTGTAACATTTGACCTCTGTCACCATCAAAGTAGATATGTTGTCAATAAACTCAGGGGTTATGGATTTAAAAAAAATATATAGATCAATACTTTGTTTACTATTGTATAGCAGTATCAAAGTCCCTTGAAGAATACACTGATTTCTGCAAGCCCAACAGGTGTGGTATCCCAGAAACCGCATCTATTTGGTATAAAAGTACCACGGACTTGCAACGAAGGGCATCACAAAACCCCCATCTATATCAGGGAACAAGAACAAGACGCAGCATCTTACTGTTGAGAAAGGACATCTACTCCGAGGTAAAGTTCACTTGTTTTTTGTGCATTCTGTTGATAGAAAAACGTAACATTTTAGGACAAAATTATTATATTCTTGAATGGATCTGACCATTCTGGATGATAGATACACTACATAACCAAAAGTATGTGGACACCTGCTCATCCAAAATCATGGGCATTAATAGAGCAATTGGCCATGTCGCAACATAGGCTAACATCTTGTGTGAGTGGCTACAACAAGCTTTCACCTGTATTGCTAATATCATATTCACATTTTAGTTTTCCACGTGTGTTTTTTTTATTTACTTATAACTCATATGTATTCCGACCATAGGCAGTGGCACAACTCCATTCAAATGCTGACCATGAGCCAGTGAATGCATGCTTTAACAAACTGGAGAATTTCCTCCATCACAAAAGGGGAAATACATGCCTTAGGGCCTATTTATCAAATAAAAATACATGGATTTAAATGTTGGAGGTAGGCAATCATTTATTGGAGTTTGTTATGAAACTGTAACTTTTATGTTCTTTGATATCCTTGTTAGTTTGTGCATTGGGCCACCAGATGGCGACAATGTATTTTGAACAAACATCCCACTAGAGGGTGCAAATATTTTGCCAAATTTATCACATACATTTTTTTTATAGTGGCATGAATGTTGTCTTACTTTATATAGAATAATATACAATATCAGAATGGCAGTTTAAACTGGTCAGTGTGGAAATATGAGGCTTCATTCCAAACTGCAAAGCCACCCTGATGGAATGCATCACATAGATCTACCTTTCTATGACGGGTGCACCACTACAAATAAATAACACACACGCGCACGCACACACACACACACACGCGCACACACACACACGCGTGCGGAGAGAGATAGAGAGCGAGTCAGGCAATCTGAATGTAAATATCAGTGGCAGCTTTTAAATATGAAAGCATCTCAGGTATCTGCAGAGTAGGTAGATTTTTTTGCACAACAGTTTTGAGTTTTCAATAACATAGATCCTATACACTGCACCGAACTCATGAAGTGGCCTGTCTTTTATGGTCAGCCTTTATGCATTCAATGTTAGCAGCCATTAAAATGTGATTAGGCCTATTCAATGTACTGCCACATTACAGTGGTTTTACAGTCAGGTTGGCCTACTCGTGTTCTGCTCATAGGTACCTCCCATTCCATCACCTAATCTGCCCACCCACAAGTCTCCGATTGGTCCAAATACGGAAAGGTCTACGTGAAGCGAAAGTTCATTTGCTGACGATTATGTCAATTTATCGCCAACTTGTACTCTATGCAAATCGCTTACTAGAGTACATG
Organism: Oncorhynchus nerka; assembly: GCF_034236695.1. Classification (NCBI taxonomy): domain Eukaryota; kingdom Metazoa; phylum Chordata; class Actinopteri; order Salmoniformes; family Salmonidae; genus Oncorhynchus; species Oncorhynchus nerka. The sequence continues at coordinate 29,490,721 of NC_088417.1, forward strand.
CGGAACAGACAGTGGGAGAATAGCGGGCACGGGAAGGAAGAGAGGAAAGGGGGGCGGACAGCAATTTTAGCCCTCCATCAGCGGCACAATTTATACTGTTTTAAATATAACTGTACAACTACCAATTTATTCATAAGAAGAAGTGAAAGCCGCCAAAATGGCACAGCCAGACAACCAAAGCAAGAGATTCTTTGAGAGTCTGTCGGGAGCAGGGAAATCCATCGCAGTGCTGACTAGCGGAGGGGATGCTCAAGGTACTGTGACAGATGACAGCGCAAGAGATTGTATGCTATGACATTGTATCAGTGGAGAGGCCCGTAGAGGGCGAAAAGCACCAATTTGAACTGAAAAGAAACACATTGTTACATCGTATATTGAATCAACTAGCCTTGATACCATGTTTCAATAAAAAATAGCAATTCTTTGAAGTAATGTTACAGTAGCAGATATCACAGGCGCATTTAGCATTTCGGTGGTTAGCTAGCTCTGATTACCCACATATGGAGCATTTTCTCACCACTAGGCTAGCTGCAGGCTCCCGTCAAGGTGAAACACAAATGCCGACATAGCCAAATAGCTCGAAGTCTATTCGATTATCAGGCCAATCATCTGATTTGTATTGATTTTCCACAACATTAACAAAAACGATGACACCGGTCGAAGTGTGGAGAGAGGAGAGGTGATTTAATTTTTCGAATTCTTGCCACTGCATTGCGGAGTTTCGTTCTGTTCGTGTGATCACGTATTGTAGCATTTGTCCTTTAATAATACTGGTATGCTTCATAGTAATATGCCACATTATAACATCGGGTTGATAAAGGAATTAGTGAGGATGAATGTTCACGACGACTCCTCCCAACCAGGAAGTCACTAAAAACCATAGTGTTCATGCTGCAATCTTCATCATTTTGAAATGTAATACACGTCTGTCTCTGAAAAGCAGACGTTCACTATTATGATTATTATGAACGAGAATGTAATTGAAATAAGTTATGGGACTGCTATAAGCTTCAGGGATGCCCTAGCCCTTGTGTTGCCTACGTGAGGACCTGCAGGCAGCGTCAGAGGAAACCCATTGTCGTATGCTGCCTACTGTCACTTTATGAATGTGACTTGTGCCTTAGTCAAAATAGGGCCATACCAGCTGTACTGTAATTATTTCAGCAAGTATACATGCTTTTCAAAAGAGGAATAAGCAGTGGGAATCAGCTCAAACGACTTGATTGAATCATAGAGAAAGCAGAACCGCTTTCAAGATTGCTGCAGTAGGCCTTTCCTCAAAATATAACTTTATTACTATAGGTCTACTGCAGCAATATTGACTTATGAGCCATGGTTGGAAGCCTATCTATATTCCACATGGTCCATCACATTGCACTGCAGTATCTATTAAATAGAAATGCACTTGCCCACACACCCCTACAATGATGACCAAATGCCCTTACCCACTGCAGGATACAATATGATGGTCATCACTGTAAAAATTGTCCCTGTGAATGTACAGCATTATATTGGCGGCAGAGTTGCCAGTTAAATACTGTAGTTTTGCTCCACAGCAGGGTTGCTGTCAAATGTTTTACAATGAGAGAAAAAATTGTTTTATACAATACAGCACTATCTATACAGTATATACCAAATATGTATGAACCACTTCCACTTCTAGAAACCTTAACGACTTCCAAAACAGACCAAGGACATGGCAAATACTCAACCATTCAAGGTTTGAGACTTGCTGCCACTCCAATCTGCCCCCTTTACACATTTAATTGTTGGGGCACTACTAGCACATATCAGTGACATTGGTAGCCTCTTAAAAGGCATGCCTCAAAATATGTCAATAAGCCAGAAACAATACCATGCACTCACTAGTGGTCAAAAGGTTTTTGGCACTCCAACACTATGGTAAGGTACTGTATTCTGTGGGGTGGAATTACAGTACCATTTGAAATACAGTACTTCTTTAAAGGAATCTACTGTTAAACCAATGTGTCATTGGGATTTACAGTATGATTTACAATGTATGCCTAAAATCACCCAGATTGCATGGTATTTACATTAATTTACTGTAAATAATTAATATGGTATGTTGCTGTTAGTTTTATTGTACAATACTGTAAAAACAACATGTTTTAATAGTGTAGAAAGAAAAAATGATGCGCTGGTGTCACGATCGTCGTATGGAGTAGACCAAGGCGCAGCGTAAGATGAATACATACTTAATGAAGACGAAGAACACTTTACAAAACAATAAACCGAACGTGAAGCTATAATAATACTAGTGCAGACACAGGCAACTAGACAGACAATAACCCACGAAATACCCAAAGAAGATGGCTGCCTAAATATGGTTCCCAATCAGAGACAACGATAAACACCTGCCTCTAATTGAGAACCAATCGAGGCAACCATAGACATATATAAACACCTAGATGGTAAACAACCCCATAAACCTACAAAACCCCTAGACAGTACCAAAAACACATACATCACCCATGTCACACCCTGACCTAACCAAAACAAAGAAAACAAAGAATACTCAGGTCAGGGCGTGACAGTACCCCCCCACAAAGGTGCGGACTCCGGCCGCAAAACCTAATCTAAAGGGGAGGGTCCGGGTGGGCCTTTTTCACGGCGGCGGCTCAGGTGCAGGACGTGGACCCCGCTCTACCTCAGTCTTGGCCCACTTAGGTGGCGCATCTGGAGCGGGGACCCTCGCAGCGGGCCCCGGACTGAAGATCATCGTAGAGGGCGTCACTGAACTAAGGAGGGAGATTCCAGCATCGCCGGCGTGATAGGCGGCATCGGCAGCTCCTGGCCGGCTGAAGGCTCTGGCGGATCCGGACTGGACGGAGACTCTGGCGGATCCGGACTGGTAGGTTCCGGACTGCGACCCGTCCTAGGAGGTTCCGGACTGTTGACTGTCGCCGGACGCTCCGGACTGGGTACTGTCGCCGGACGCTCTGGACTGGGTACTGTCGCCGGACGCTCTGGACTGGCGAAGTGCACTGTAGGCCTGGTGCGTGGTGCCGGCACTGGTGGTACTGGGCCGAGGACATGCACCTCAGGGCGAGTGCGAGGAGCAGGAACAGGGAGTACTGGACTGCCGAGGGACACTATAGGCCTGGTGCGTGGTGTCGGCACGGGTGGTACCGGGCTGGAGACACATGCACCTCAGGGCGAGTGCAGGGAGCAGGCACAGCACGTACTGGGCTGTGGAGGCGTACTGGAGGTCTGGAGTGTAAAGCTGACACAGCCCGCCCTGGCTGGATGCTCATTCTAGCCCGGCCAATGCGAGGAGCTGGAATATAGCGCACCGGGCTAGAAATGCGCACTGGAGAGACCGTGCGCATCTCTGCATAACACGGTGCCTGACCAGTTACACGCTCCCCACGGTAAGAACAAGGAGTTGGCTCAGGTCTCCTACCTGACTTAGCCAATCTCCTCGTTTGCCACCCCCAAAAATAATTATTGGGGCTGCCTCTCGGGCTTCCGTGCTAGCCGTGTACCCTTATATCGTCGCCGTTCCTCCATTCTCCTGTATCCCTCCTCGCACTGTTCCAAAGAATCCCATGCAGGCTCTGGCACTCTCCCTGGATCGATCGACCAACTCTCAATCTCCTCCCAGGTTGTTACCTATTCGTAATTCTCCCGGGTCCAGTTCTCCATTAAGCGCTGTTCCTCCCAATCACACTGCTTGGTCCTTTTAAGGTGGGTTATTCTGTCACGTTCGTCGTAGTGAGAAGACCAAGGCGCAGCGTAAGATGAATACATACTTTTAATGAAGACGAAGAACACTTAACTATACAAAACAACAAACCGAACGCTATAATAATACTTGTGCAGACACAGGCAACTAGACATAGACAATAACCCACGAAATACCCAAAGAAGATGGCTGCCTAAATATGGTGCCCAATCAGAGACAACGATAAACACCTGCCTCTAATTGAGAACCAATCTAGGCAACCAGAGACATATATAAACACCTAGATGGTAAACAAACCCATAAACCTACAAAACCCCTAGACAGTACAAAAAGCACATACATCACCCATATCACACCCTGACCTAACCAAAACAATAAAGAAAACAAAGAATACTCGGGTCAGGGTGTGACAGCTGGTAATATGGGTAATATCTTCTTAGGGAACTGGTCTGTCTGCCCAATATAAAGGATCAAATCTGGCAGAGGAATAAAAATAGCATAAATAGGAAAGTATACCAGTTTCATTTGAGGACCAGGATGTGGACAACTGTGCCATACAGATTGCAAAACAGTTGGGAAGAGTTTTTTGATGTACCGATTCCATGGTACAGGGTGTGTGAGTTTATATTTAAAAAAACAACGCAAGATTCAAGACTAAAATTATTATATAGAATCCTTGACACCAACAAAATGTTGAATATTTGGGGCATAAAATCATTGAAGCTCTGCAGATTTTGTTGTGAGGATACAGAATCAATAGACCATTTATTTTGGTATTGCCCTCAGGTAGCCTGTTTCTGATCTCAGGTTCAGGAATGGCTGAAAATGCATAGCATTGATCTAAAATTTACCCTAGAAATAGTACTGTTGGGAGATCTGGAGAGACTGGGTCAGTCAATTACTAATATACTACTACTCTTATTTAAAGTATTTATCTTCAACTCACAATCTGTGGATTCTATTCGATTAGATAGATTGAAATTGTACATTAAACATCACAGCATAGTTGAAAGTTATGTGTTGCGTAGAAACCCAAAGTGGGTGGTCAGCAGAGATAGATGGGATGGGCTGAGGGAACCTGAGGGTTGGTTTGTGGAATTGGAGACAAGTGGGAGTGGAGTTGCTGTGTGGGAGATAGAATGATGGTCAAAGATGAACGTTTAAAAAAAAAAGTCAAAATAAAACATAATAAAAAGTACATTTGAATGACACTGATGCAACTAATGCCAGTTTGCCTGAGGCTGATGCCGTGTAGGTGTTTGTACACATGCATATACACACTCTCATTCAAATGAACACACACATACATGCAAACCTATACAGTTGGCATTGCTGTTATTATTTTAGTTGTCATTGATGTCCTTTGTTTAAAATGTATTATTTTGTTTGATTATTTTTTTGTATTGTTGTTTACTGTTTTCTTCTGTCTTTTCCTTTTTTCTCTTTAGTTCATTCTCTTGGTTGTTGGTGCATTGGGGGTTCTTGGGGGTGGGGTTCATTCTCTTGGTTGTTGGTGCATTGGGGGTTCTTGGGGGTGGGGTTCATTCTCTTGGTTGTTGGTGCATTGGGGGTTCTTGGGGGTGGGGTTCATTCTCTTGGTTGTTGGTGCATTGGGGGTTCTTGGGGTGGGGTTCATTCTCTTGGTTGTTGGTGCATTGGGGGTTCTTGGGGGTGGGGTTCATTCTCTTGGTTGTTGGTGCATTGGGGGTTCTTGGGGTGGGGTTCATTCTCTTGGTTGTTGGTGCATTGGGGGTTCTTGGGGTGGGGTTCATTCTCTTGGTTGTTGGTGCATTGGGGGTTCTTGGGGGTGGGGTTCATTCTCTTGGTTGTTGGTGCATTGGGGGTTCTTGGGGGTGGGGTTCATTCTCTTGGTTGTTGGTGCATTGGGGGTTCTTGGGGGTGGGGTTCATTCTCTTGGTTGTTGGTGCATTGGGGGTTCTTGGGGTGGGGTTCATTCTCTTGGTTGTTGGTGCATTGGGGGTTCTTGGGGGTGGGGTTCATTCTCTTGGTTGTTGGTGCATTGGGGGTTCTTGGGGGTGGGGTTCATTCTCTTGGTTGTTGGTGCATTGGGGGTTCTTGGGGGTGGGGTTCATTCTCTTGGTTGTTGGTGCATTGGGGGTTATTGGGGGTGGGGTTCATTCTCTTGGTTGTTGGTGCATTGGGGGTTCTTGGGGGTGGGGTTCATTCTCTTGGTTGTTGGTGCATTGGGGGTTCTTGGGGGTGGGGTTCATTCTCTTGGTTGTTGGTGCATTGGGGGTTCTTGGGGGAGGGGGAATGGAATTAATTTAATTTTTTATTTTTCTTCTTGGGGGACTGTGGGAGGGGTCTCGAATGGTTGAGGGACAGCTTTTGGGGAACTGTGGGGGGGGGGGATCTTGGAGGGTTCGGGTTCACATTTTTAGGCCTGGTGGTAGATTGGTCAACGTGCCCTTGAGCAGGGCATTGACCTTGGATGGTTCTGTGTGTCGCTCTGAATGGGAATCTGTTGGATAACTGGTATGATGTAGTTGTTAGATGACTGGTGTGATGTAGTTGTTGGATGACTGGTATGATGTAGTTGTTAGATGACTGGTGTGATGTAGTTGTTGGATGACTGGTATGATGTAGTTGTTGGATGACTGGTATGATGTAGTTGTTAGATGACTGGTGTGATGTAGTTGTTGGATGACTGGTATGATGTAGTTGTTAGATGACTGGTGTGATGTAGTTGTTGGATGACTGGTATGATGTCGTTGTTGGATGACTGGTATGATGTAGTTGTTGGATAACTGGTATGATGTAGTTGTTAGATGACTGGTGTGATGTAGTTGTTAGATGACTGGTATAATGTAGTTGTTAGATGACTGGTATGATGTAGTTGTTGGATAACTGGTATGATGTAGTTGTTGGATAACTGGTATGATGTAGTTGTTAGATGACTGGTATGATGTAGTTGTTGGATAACTGGTATGATGTAGTTGTTGGATAACTGGTATGATGTAGTTGTTAGATGACTGGTATGATGTAGTTGTTGGATAACTGGTATGATGTAGTTGTTAGATGACTGGTATGATGTAGTTGTTGGATGACTGGTATGATGTAGTTGTTAGATGACTGGTGTGATGTAGTTGTTAGATGACTGGTATGATGTAGTTGTTGGATGACTGGTGTGATGTAGTTGTTGGATAACTGGTATGATGTAGTTGTTGGATAACTGGTATGATGTAGTTGTTAGATGACTGGTATGATGTAGTTGTTGGATAACTGGTATGATGTAGTTGTTAGATGACTGGTATGATGTAGTTGTTAGATGACTGGTATGATGTAGTTGTTGGATGACTGGTATGATGTAGTTGTTAGATGACTGGTATGATGTAGTTGTTAGATGACTGGTATGATGTAGTTGTTGGATGACTGGTATGATGTAGTTGTTGGATAACTGGTATGATGTAGTTGTTGGATAACTGGTATGATGTAGTTGTTGGATGACTGGTATGATGTAGTTGTTGGATGACTGGTATGATGTAGTTGTTAGATGACTGGTATGATGTAGTTGTTGAGCGGCTTCACTGCAAGTATATTGTATGTTTCGAATATTCAATAAAAAAATATATAGAATAAAAAAATATATTTTTAACTGTTTGGGCAAGAAACAAGCCATTTGCTCTGTATAAATGGTGCAAACCTAACAGTCACGAGTCTGCGCTTTATTCACGGTGGCTACTGTACCCAGAGGCTACGGTAGAGCAAAGCCTAATCATTACAATTATTATCTGCGTGATTATTTTTTTCTTCATTTTTTGTCGTTGTTGCTAATAATCTGAGCTTTATGCGTCTCACCCGGCAGCATTAGGTTTGTGCCTGAAACGGAACATTTGAATCTACATTAGGCATACTGTAAAGAAATACTGAAATTCTGTTATTTATTCCAATTAATATCAGACATTTGAGTATTTTACCCATAATGAATTTTACTGTGCATTCTACAATGTTTTAATATTGAAAAGTCTTACAGTGCAGTCAAGATGCCTTTGACTCAGCCAGGAACGGCCAGGAGTACACTGATCGATCCCCTGTGGGAGGCTTTATAATGCCAAAGCAATGTTGTCTGCCTCACTGCGCTGCAGGGCTCACTGTAGCTGCAGGCCTTTACTGCTCAGCCTCTGTTAGGCCCCAAACATAAGTCTTGGGCCTCAGAAAGTACAAATACTGTAGTACTCATCTGGAGGATCAGAGAGCATTCAGGCCGACTGAAAACAACAACAAGAATGTCAGCTTCAGAAAGAAGTCCCACTGGGCACAGATGCCAGTTGATTTAAATTTGGTTGAGTTGTCAACTAAATGTGAAATCAACAAAACATTTCAAAATATCATTGGAGTTAGATTAAATGTTGGGAGAAAAAAAGAAAACAGTCCCTTACATTGATTACTTTTTGCAAATCCGTTTTGGACATTGATTCAACGTCATCACATTACATTTGTTGTTGTTGTTGAAATGACATGGGAACAACGTTGATTCAACCTGTTTGTGCCCCAGTGGGATGAGTCCGTCAGACTTGTAGCTTTACAATACCCAATATGTTCTCTCTGGCTCTGCCGCACTCATGATCAGATCGTTTACAAGAGGTAATACGAATATAACGATGCTATTCATATTCATGTAGTTACGCCAACAGAACAGCGACGATCACTTGACTTGTAAAGTGGCATCTGATGATCCCTTTATGATGATTATGGATGAAGATCTATGGATTTGTCATTATGTAATAGCTTTTATAACACACTCAATGTAGGCTCGGCCCTATGAGGTTCATTTAGAGAAGTCTGTACCAGTTCTTATTATTCTTTTCTCCCCTGCTTGCTTTCTTTCTTTCTTTCATATCCTCCTGATGGTCAATCTCAGACGTGTGTTGCTTAGTAACAGCTTAGCCTAGCAACTATTACACTGTGAAACCAAACGTTTATCAGATTGTTTATAAACGCCTTGGCCTCGTCAGCCAAGTTCCACGGATCTGCCTGGGCTAAAGCACACGAATCATTATTCCTACTGTCTACGAAGCTACAGTTGGTTAACCTGACATTAGAATTGTAGGCACAGAACACCATCTTTACAATTCTCTCCAAGGCAACTGAACATGGCAGTGGGAGACTGGGAGTCCTGCAGTGGAAGCGGACTGCACAGTGTTGGTATTTTTTTGGAAGCGAGGCTCTTTCTTATGGTGATAAAAGATTCAGACTTCGGCCTGAAAGGGGGCATGACATGACATGTTGAGCTATTCACCGCCTACGTTCATAAGTGTATGCACAGGACTCATGTGCTTTGGCCATATGTTCTCTTGTTGATTTAATTAGACTATGTAGGACCCATCGCTACAGGAGTCTTTTAAGCAGTATTCAAATGTTGTTATTTAAAAATGCCTTATTCAAGTGAGTTTTCTGTTGGCCAGGAATGAATGCTGCTGTCCGGGCAGTCGTTCGAATGGGAATCTATGTGGGAGCCAAAGTTTACTTCATTCGCGAGGTGAGTCTAGACACTCTGTACACACAGCACTACTTTACAAACAATACAAATCCTTCCTTACCCAAGGATACGTCAACAGGCGGGACTATCTGGGCAAAGCAAGACAAGGGAGCACTCTGTATTTATCTTGAGTTTTATTCCCGGGACAAAACACTTTGTAAACACCTTACTGAGCTGAGTATGTTCCCTACCATCCAGGGTGGTTTCGTATGTAGACAAACATAGGATGACTGATCAACATATGGAATCTTCTCAAAATTAGCCGATTAGAGGCTACCGCCCAACATTTGACCAGCTCTTGCATCCATCATGTGGAAGCTGAATTACAAACACAAGGATACATGCCTACAGTAGGCTACAGTACATGGCAATGTTTGTGTTCCATATTCTAACATCTGGATGGGTCCAGACCATCTATTTCACATATAGCCTACACGCTGACAAATGGGCCGGGTTTGGCTTACGCCTCGGGTCTAATGATGATGCATATGTTGAATGAATTATGATATGTTAAGCCTCTATGTAGCTGACTTCCTGAGCAGGCCAGGGCCTAAAATGCCTGCTCATTCTGTCATTTGTGTCCATGGTGGCCTACACTTTTATATCAACGACTAAAGGCATTAGTCGACAGATCACATGTTGTTTCCCTTTCGGGTCTCTGCTCAGGTAATCTGTTTGGCTTCCGTGTCCGTTTAAACAGGATGTGAAAGCCAAAGACCTGATACACAGTAGGACATATTTGTTTTATAGCTCTTTGGTTTAAATTGCGACCATTCTGGTTGCATTGGCTATGCTCCTATAAGCATTGGTAGTCTGTGCGGCCTGGAGTTTTTTCATTTGGTAGCACCAGTCCGCCTCGGAAGAATATTCACTCAGATAAACATTGAATGGCAAAATGATGTTTGTGCCATTTGGAGTAGCCTAAGCAAAGTTATTACATTTGTGTCGTTTCTTGTCAGTAGGCCTAAGCAAAGTTATTACACGTGTATCGTTTCTTGTCAGTAGGCCTACGCTCTGGTTGTTGTTACACTTGTTGAATTATTTGATAAAGTTGGTGCATTGTATCATTTCAACTCACCTGTGAGGGTGAACAGGAAATTCAGCAACTCTTGTAGGACAGTATAAGTTCAAAGTCAAGTTGACAACTTGACAGTAGAAGTTTTACAGGTACAAAAAATGAGGGAGGCTTTTATATATTTGAAAATGTCCTCCTATGGGTTCGGGGACCAATTAAAAAAGGTCATTCAAGCAAAACATGATGTGATTGCTAAATGAGTTCCAAAAATCAGACTGAACTTGAAATCACAAAACGTATTGCTACCAATGCTACCCAGTGCTACCAATACATTATTTTTTTTTAGAGCACTGCTTAGTCTTGGACTTGGACATTTCTAATTTGATTCTGTGCAGGGGTAACACGTGACGATAATGATTGATATACAAGCTGCATGCCAGTCCAGATATTACAGAGAGTGGGGGGTTGTTAAGCCTAGGAAGTGTGCGTGCCTGTGCGTGTGTGTGCGTGTGTACTTTGTGACATCTGTGTTGTATCTACAGGGATATCAGGGTATGGTAGATGGTGGAGAAGAGAACATAAAGGAGGCATCATGGGAAAGTGTCTCCAGCATGTTACAAATGGTGAGTACTGTACCATCCATGTAGGACAGAAGTAGATGACCACACACTGAATCACAGTAGCCTATTTACAAAACCAGTAGACATAGACAGAGCTATAATTGATTGGTGTGAGTAGGCATCTTGCATCTGGGCTGTATTTTACATCCACTTCAATGTTTGTGTAATGCCACCATGCCAGGGTGGCACTGTCATTGGCAGTGCCCGGTGCAAGGAGTTCCGGTGCCACGAGGGGCGTCTGAAGGCAGCCCACAACCTGGTGCAGCGTGGCATCACCAACCTGTGTGTGATCGGAGGGGACGGCAGCCTGACTGGGGCCAACCTCTTCAGAGAGGAGTGGAGCGGACTGCTGGAGGAACTGGTCCAGCAGGGTGGGGAATGGGGCTGGTTTTGTTTCTACCGGGGACAGCAGAGGGGTTAGGGATTGAAGATTTGGAAAGATTGCAAGGTGGGGACTGGCACTTCAAGCGGGGACAGGAGAGAAGTACGAGAGAAAGGGATTGCAGAGAGAAAAGTGTACTGCAGAAGGGTTTGTTTGCTGCCGGGACAGACAGGAGCATGATGTAGGGGTCATTGAAAGAGAGCTTAGAGAAAGGTATGGGGCTGTAAAAGAGAGAGGTCATACTGACAGGGTGACATATTGACACTGAAAAGAAGTGGAAATGTCAAGATTGGTATTGTGGTAAGCTGAACAGTCTTAAAAGTGTATTTGCAGATGAGGTAATCCATTGTGAGCTTGCTGCTAGAACAGGATAATAAATCCCCAAATGTTTTTCATCTGAAAGGATTTGTCCGGGAAGACAAAAACTCTGTCCTCTGACATGGTTTTTATTTGAGAATGAATTGGTCTTAGTTTCTCATTGTGTACCCGTGTTGGATGTTTCGTATCCTCACTTAGAATGAAGCTCCAATGTCAAGTTAACCTTTCTGCTTAGAAGTTATGGCAAATCCCACCTCACATTGAAGAGTCAGGGATCTTGGAATAAATTGCTTTCCTTTATTTCAATCTTAGTCACAAAAGTATATAATTGCATTGTTCTTAAACTTTGCCACAGGGTTGATTGATGAAGATGCTGTCCAGAAGTATTCAGCCCTGCACATCGTCGGGATGGTGGGGTCTATCGACAACGACTTCTGTGGCACCGACATGACAATCGGGACGGACTCTGCCCTGCACAGGATCATAGAGGTGGTGGATGCAATCATGACCACCGCACAGAGGTTAGCAATAGTAGCTTTAGCAAATGTTGTTTGGGTTTTTACTTTGTCGGTGAACATGTGATTCTCTCAAATGCCATCTTCTCATTCATCTCTCTTTCAGCCACCAGAGGACATTTGTGCTGGAGGTCATGGGCAGGCATTGTGGGTAAGACAGACACAGACTTTAAAACTTATTTAAAAACTGATATGTTAACACACCTTATGTGTGACCTTGTGTGTGAGTTCAGATCCGTCCTGTGGGGCCGATGGGTGCTGTTGTCTGACTTGTGTGTGCGTCTTTGTGTGTCTGTGTGTGCGTCTCCAGATACCTGGCTTTAGTGAGTGCCCTGGCGTGTGGTGCTGACTGGGTGCTGATTCCTGAGATGCCCCCTGAGGACGGCTGGGAGGAGAAGATGTGTCAGAAGCTATCTGCGGTAACGTATTAACTCAGCAATCCTTTAACCTCACAACACTTACTCACTGTAATAATTAATGCTCGTTCACTATCCAGTTCACTCTGTTTCCTCGTTGTTGTTGTTGTTCATATTGAACAATTTATAAATAAATGTTTACTTTTAGAATAAAATGAGGTTAGCTTAACCAAGAATGGGAACAAGTTCAGTTCAATGTCACATGAAGCTAACATTGCGATACGATCTGATCTGCAGTTATTTGGTCTGATCTGCAGTTATTTGGTCTGATCTGCAGTTATTTGGTCTGATCTGTAGTTATTTGGTCTGATCTGCAGTTATTTGGTCTGATCTGTAGTTATTTGATCTGATCTGTAGTTATTTGATCTGATCTGCAGTTATTTGGTCTGATCTGCAGTTATTTGGTCTGATCTGTAGTTATTTGATCTGATCTGTAGTTATTTGATCTGATCTGTAGTTATTTGATCTTATCTGCATGTTACGGTCATTTACCTGTGTGTTATTGTGCTGTTTTCTGTTTGGAAATAAAATGTTATGGTCCAGACTCGCTCCAGGGGTTCAAGGTTGAACATAATCATAGTGGCTGAGGGAGCCATTGACAGACATGGGAAAGCTATAACCGGTAGTGTTGTCAAGGACGTGAGTACCTTAGCGTGTTACAGGGCCAAAACCAAAAGTACGTAGGCCCAACAGTGTCAAAATAGTCCACTGGCAAACGAGCAGAGTATTATGTCGACACCAAGTTAGTAAATGATGTGATATTAAGGACATGTTCAAACAAAGAGATTTGTGAGCATTTTTTGGTTAATAAGCCGCCAAGAATCAACACTTGCTCTCTGGTCCATGGACAATGTTTTCACTGTCTGGCCCTCCGTCTTTTGCGAGCCCATGTCAAACCTCTGTTTTAGTTTCTGTCATGTGTCTTCCACCCCCTCCCTCATATAGAACCGGGCAGGAATGAAAAGGCTGAATATCATAATAGTAGCCGAGGGGGCAATTGATTGTAACAACAAGCCCATAACGACAGACCATGTCAAGGATGTAAGTACAGCAACTCAGACCTATAGCAGACAGCTCCTGCTAGGCCTCTATCGCTACCGTGCTGCCCTTGGTGTGGCTTCACTCGCTGACTGTGCACTCTGGTTTGAATGCTCTGACGCGCACACACACACACACACACACCCTGCGGTAAGACTGCTTCCTGAGTTGCCTCAAAGTGACTTTACAGCTGATAACCTGCTTTCCCCTCTACCTTCTTAATTTGCTGTGTGACAGCTTTAGCAGATACGTTTTATGAACCTACTGTACATGTCTAGCCAGGCCTATGGAACGTGTTGTAAAAGAGGTACATTTTGTACAAAACGCATCAGTACTTCCGCTGTCAAATACACTATAAATGGAAAATAATTGAGTTGCATGGTTAATCATTTCGAAAATGAAGTCCTTTTATAATCTAGCACAATATGACACAGCATATTGCCATTTCATTCTAGGCCCTCAGGAATTGAGGCAAAGCATTTAATCCAGCGTGTGCTTGAATGTCTTGTTTATTTATTTGTGTCACATTTTGAAAGTCAACCCTTTTTTAAGCTTGGGATCTGTGCATCTTGTGAAGACCCCACAAACATGACTGGAATACGGAGGATGGGTTGCATGTGCATTGTGTTTTCCCTTTGCTCAACTCTTCAGCTTGTGGGACTATTTTCTCCTTGTTTAGTACAAATGTGTATGTCTAGAATATATTAGGTCAAATCATATCTGATAGTTTACTCGCAGTACGTAAAGATACAACAATACTTGCTTCAGTATTTAGCCTAGTATTAGAGCTAACATTTGCATGAGTGTATCGCATGACCATTACTCCTATACCATTACTATAAGACAGACTTTAAAAGAGTGCCGCTAAAACCACCTCAATCTAGCTAAAGCATGGTTCCTGTTGTCCCAGCTTGTTGTCAGATGCCTGGGGTTTGACACCCGTGTGACAATCCTGGGCCACGTCCAGAGAGGAGGAACCCCCTCTGCCTTCGACCGTATCCTGGTAGGTATTCTGACCGTATTCTGACCACATTCCTGGCCGTTACCCCACATCTGCAATCGTGTACTAGCCTGGTCCCAGATATGTGTGTGCTGTTTTGCCAACTCCCATGCTTGGCATGACAAAATGACCATAAAAGCTGACAGGGCAGTACAAACAGACCCGGGACCAGGCTAGTAGTGTACAGCAGTCCCACGAGATTAATCGTGTGGAAGACATGCACTCACTAGGCCTGGGGAGGAAACAACTGCTGCTTTTAGGCTAAGCACATTAACAGATTTGAGGACATGGCACATGTGTTGATCTCGGCGTACTGGTCTATCATAGAGAGTGGGAGAAATCCAGGGCTGGCAAGCTACATCCTCTGAAATACAACAAATGAAAAGAGGAAGCAAGAGAGCATGAAAACAAGAGGGAGAGTGAGGGAAACAGAGAGAGGGACGGCGATAATCCCTGTGTGAGCTCAGGCAAAGAGGGAAGAGATGTCAGTATATGTTTAATGTGGTCCCGTTTGGCTCAGTTGCTAAGAGCATTACCCTAGCATTGCCAATGTCTTGGGTTGAATTCCAACAGGGATCCCATTCTGTACATGTACTAACATGCACTCAGTGTATTGTACATTGCTCTGGAGAAAAATTTCTGCCTGTGGCATCTTTCCTATCTTTATTATGTGTGGCTGTGTGTTCTCTCCAGGCCAGTCGTATGGGTGTGGAGGCTGTCATTGCCCTGTTGGAGACTACAGCGAATACACCGGCCTGTGTGGTCTCTCTGTGTGGAAACCAGGCGGTGAGACTGCCTCTCATGGAGTGTGTACAGATGGTAGGTAGACAAGAGTACTGTAGCCAGGACAAGGCAGCTTGCTACTCGCGTGCACACACACACCCTCACACTCACAAACACACATGGAGGAATGAGAGAATTGCCTGATGGGAAATATAAGTGCATCAAGTGGGTGAATGATGAATGTTGTTTTGTGGTTAATCGCTATCCAAGGCATGTGGCTGCCGGTTGCTTTCACAGAGCAGCTCTCAATGACTGCACTGCAAACCCTTCGGATCTTACCTAGATACCTACCATTAGATTGCATCGACTTGATGTCCTACTAAGGCAGGAATCACATACACATTAGAAAAAACGTATAAGTCACTCGGAATAAAAGCGTCTGCTAATTTGCATGCAAATATGAATCTGCTTTGGTTCACCAGACTCAAGAGGTGCAGAAAGCCATGGATGAGAAGAAGTTTGAAGAGGCTGTGAAGCTGCGCGGCAGGTACAGCCACGTCACCAACCACTGTAGTGGCTTTGTACAGCTACAGCCACAACCACGAGCCCAGTGTGAAATATTAGGGACAGTGACCCCGTTTCTCGTGCTGATGTTAGTAGGCCTCTTGACACGTGACCTACTGGACCACTGACACACACACACACACACATACATACACAGAGAGAGCAGCAGCCAGCATGAAAGGACCTGGTCAGGCAGTAAATTAGATCACTATATTATGTCAGGGTCACCCAGTTTGGAATGATTGGAGTTCACTGAGGGACATCCTCTTCACCAGTTAGGACATTGTTTCCCCATTTACAGTATAAAAGTAGTGGGTTAATGTTGAGGAGCTTGTTATTATTAGGGACAGGAGATTTTCCTGACCACCTGATCTGGCTAGGAAACACTCTGGACCCTAGTTATAACCTGAAACTACTGCCGAACCTAGAGGTGTTCCTGGTCACGTGGTCATGAATCACTCCCGGCTCCACTTATTAACAGAATGCTAGGATCAATTGAACCGGGCTGTAGGGCCCTATTCTATCATTCATTTTGGTCTCACTTAGTGCTAACGTGCCTAAGTGGATTTCTGTTCCTTTGTATTTGTGTCGTATCTATATTGTAAGACATCTTTCCCTTTTTTGTCTGATTGCAGGAGTTTTGAAAACAATCTGAAGACATACAAGCTCCTGGCTCACCGTAAACTAGAATCAGAACTCCCACATGTAGGTCAATCACAGGTCATGAGTTCTGCATGGTGATAGAAAGTCAACATTGTTTTATGTTTGCTCAAGTTTCCCCTCCCCATATTCCTGTAAAATCTATAACAGGAAGGATGTTTATTTTGCACACGACTTACACTCCAAGTTCATTTTCCAGTGTTGAGAATGTTTTTTTATTAGTGTTGCCTCTTCTAACATGTTTCTAATGTGTCAGCGTGGTCTATCTATGTCTGAGCTAGCAGGGGGTATGCCTATGACCTAGCCTTAACATATATGCATAGGGCCAGAAAACAATTATCTCCCTGCCCAGCTCTGTGGCCCCTTTCCCCCTTCCCAACCTAGCTCTGTTACCCCCTGCTTAAAAGTTAAATATATATATATATATATATTTTTTCAGTTGACAGTTTTGGTAATGGTGTATCCTGTTCCCCTTTTCCCTGCAGAGTAACTTCAACATTGCTGTGCTGAATGTGGGAGCCCCCGCAGCAGGCATGAACGCTGCTGTCCGCTCTGCAGTCAGGGTGGGCATCTCTGAGGGACACAAGATGTTCGCTGTCAACGATGGCTTCGAGGGATTCTACAAGGGACAGGTAATCATAAACAGACAAAACAAGTTGTATTCTTATGTTCTTCTAACAATTCATAACACATATAATTTGGATTAGAAGATGCCACACAGACTCAGAGATTCACTTACAATAATGTACTCTAGATTAGATTATCTGACAGTCTATCTGACAGTTGAACAGCCATGTCACCTTTAGCCGTCCACTGACTCCATGGCCGTTAATGTTGAGGTGATTGATAGAGAGTACAAGCAGTAGGATGATCTGACCAGATTACTGTAAATCAATTACTTGGTCAATGATGTCACTTCCCCTCCCAGGTAAGAGCAGTACCATTCTGCACCAACAGGGGGGCCACGTGACATGGCTGACATGTAATACAAATACTTCACTAGAGTAGGCTTGTTTTGTTATTGTCCCCCTGTGCCATTCGTTTATAAAAGAGGATTCATTCCAATGAAAGACCATGATGTATCTTGTAAATCTAGTTCTACTGGTCTTTCCCTACTGGTACTGAACTAGAAATTCTCATTCTCAGCTTTAGTTGAGACTGAACACGAACAGTTCAGTACATGGATTTGAAGCACCTGCCCAGTAGTCCCTAGATAGCTGTATTTGACAATAATCACTGGTGAGTTTAGAATCCCCTCCTAGGTCTCTTAGACAGCTATGCACAGGTTTCTTAGAGAGGGTTATGTGCAGCTACGGTTGAAGTCGGAAGTTTGCATACACTAATGTTGTGATAATGAGTCATTAAAACTTGTTTTTCAACCACTCCACAAATATCTTGTTAACAAACTATAGTTTTGGCAAGTCGGTTAGGACGTCTACTTTATGCATGACACAAGTAATTTTCCCAACAATTGTTTACAGACAGATTATTTCACATTATTTCATACCGCTCAGGAAGGAGACGAGATGAACATACTTTGGTGCGAAAAGTGCTAATCAATCCCAGAACAACAGCAAAGGACCTTGTGAAGATGCTGGAGGAAACGGGTACAAAAGTATCTATATCCACAGTAAAAACAAGTCCTATATCGACATAACCTGAGAAAGGCCACTCAGCAAGGAAGAATTTAGCTAAATACAGGGAAATATTTGAGGGAAACCTGTTTGTCTTCGAGAGATTTGAGACTGGGATGGAGGTTCACCTTCCTTCAGGACAATGACCCTAAGCATACTGATAAAGCAAGACTCGAGTGGTTTTTAAATGTCTTGGAATGGCCTAGTCAAAGCCCAGACCTCAATCCAATTGAGAATCTGTGGGATGACTTAAAGATTGCTGTACTCTAGCAGAACCCATCCAACTTGAAAGAGCTGGAGCAGTTTTGCCTTGTAGAATGGGCAAAAATCCCAGTGGCTAGCTTATAGAGCTTATAGAGACATACCCCAAGAGACTTGCAGCTGTAATTGCTGCAAAAGGTGGCTCTACAAAGTATTGACTTTGGGGGGTTAATAGTTATGCACGCTCAAGTTTTCCGTTTTTTTTGTCTTATTTCTTGTTTGTTTCACAAACAATAAATAGTGGTAGGCATGTTGTGTAAATCAATACAACACCTCCGAAATCCATGTTAATTCCAGGTTGTAAGGCAACAAAATAGGAAGAATGCCAAGGGGGTGAATACTTTCGCAAGCAACTGTAAGGGCAATCAATACAAGTTACAGTAGGCTACAATATTTTCTCAAGTATTTCGCTACATCCAGCAACACCATCTGCTAAACGTGGATGTGACCAATAAAATGTGATTTGGTCTGTTTTGATTGTGTTTTTGTCCCTTCAGATAAAAGAGGTCAAATGGGCAGATGTCGGAGGATGGACAGGGCAAGGTGGATCTCTGTTGGGAACAAAACGGTAAAGTCTCCATCCCAAATGCAAACGTATTTGATATAATATCACTCACTTGATTATAATATTATAATAGTTTATAATACAGCATTTAGAGAAGCTATATAATTTCTTCCATATAGCCAAATTTTGGTTTTGGTACTTCCCTTATGTGCTGCGCTTTTCTGTACGCTTACTATACAGTCAACTCTATCCTGCCCTCGATGCTTAGTGACAATAGCGGTAGGTGGATCGTTTGTCCAGATCTGCAATAGGTTAACTAGCAGTCACATCGCATAGAAAGTCATTCAAATCTGCACAAATGTTCAATATGAATCCACAAGAAAAACATAGAAGAGTAGCTGATAGGCAGCAGGGAGGCTGGTGCGTCATTGCGCATGAAAGAACAGTAAACACATGAGACACACAGCTCAAAAAGCTCCCGTATTGATCTTGTTTAGGCCATACACATTTCATTTGATATGTAACGGATGCCCCTCTTCACATTTCTCAAAATAGTAAAAAAAAATATATAAAAAAATAAGTAAATTACATTTTTATGAAAGTATTTGTTTTTGAACAATTCTTTGATGTGCATGCAGTTGGGGTTTGGTTATATCCCGTGAATCGAATGATGGGAATCAAAATAATACATCGTGAATCGCAAACAGTAATAAAAACATGTTGGGGGCTGTAACCTTCCTTTTGAATTGTTGCTGTAAAACTCCATTTGTATGTACTTTAATTTGATTTAGACATTCTGTTTATCGGACATTGCAAGTCAATAGATGCTAGTAATCAGCCTGTATTGTATTTTTTTTCTTCCTGACTGTTATACGGTGAAATCTGTTATACAGTGAAATAAATGTGTATGGGACAATATAATTATCCTACCTAGACTAGCCTACAACACTACAATGCAATGAATATTTGTACAATTATTGTTTTGAGTATTTTTTTTGAGTACAATTCTACTCTAGGCTGTAAACTGCAGTGAAAATGTCATTTGAATAATGGCACAAAAGCCTTGTTATTTAAATGTTTACTTCCATTCATTCCATTTGGAACAGTTGTGGGTCTACTCTCAACAGATTATTCAGTCCAGAAAGGCACAGTACAGGACAATCGGTCTGTATTTTTACTTCTGATATGGATGCGCTGTCTGTTGCCCATCATCATTCTTCCAAGTTGTCCTGAGGCCACACAGGCCTATCTATGCGCACCGCAGGCCCAGTTATTCAGGAAAGCTTAAGAAGCGTTCTGCTTCCTTCCCGATCAGAGCGGCTGTTCCTCGACCTAGAACCTAATGTTTCAATATAGCCTAAATATTTGTCATTTAAAGCTGCAATATGTAACTTTTTTGGGCGAACCGACCAAATTCACATAGAAATATGAGTTATATATATGTCATTTGCATTGAAAGCAATTCTAAGAAGCGCTAGATATGTTCAATGTGCGCTATTTCTATGCCTCCCGTGTTTAAGTTTAGTTTGTGCGTCTTTTGGTTTTGTACACCAGCTTCAAACAGCCGAAAATACAATTTGTTTGCGTTTTGGAAAATATATTTCACAGCAGTTTAGATGGTACAATGATTCTCTACACTATACTTGCTTGTTTTGTCACAAACTGGAATTAGACAAACTATTACAATTTTAGCAACCAGGAAACGGCTGAGCGATTTCTGCATAGCACATCTTTAACTTTTAAAATGTATGACTTTTTTGTGTGGCATAAACGCAACCAGTCATAATGTTTCAAGCTGGTGAGGCTACTTCAAAAGTCTCCTGTTCGGCTCCGTTCTAACATCATTTCAGCTACCAAACTGCACACCGGCCATTCGATGAATGGAAAGAAACATCTGTTACAAAACACCAGAAAGTTTAATAACATTCAGAGTTTGCCAAGCCTTTGATACTGAGTAGAGAGGTATGTATTTTCTGTAAGTCGAGATTGTCATACTGCATTTGATTGTGGTGTTGAAAATACAAACTGTGATGAAGCGCTCGGAGTCGGTAATCGGTACGCAGTTATGCGTTGCTTATTGGTTGTGTGTGGTGCATTGGCACAGAAACCCGCTGGTGGAAAATCATTGCATTTATTTGATATAATTATAAATATAGCATCAAAATGTAGAAAAACGGATTCCCCCTAGCTGATTATTGTCTGCAGCCAGCTCTGATCGTAGTGTAATGAGCCGGGCAGGAAAAGTGAACTCGACTGTGGTGGTCAGTGAACCCTCGACCTTCTGGCCCGTAGCCCAGGGTGGCATCGACTGTGCCTCAAAACCATGCTGAAGTGCAATTCTTTTTGACAGTACACAGGTAGGGTCTCCTCCCCACCCCACACACTAAATGTAAAACTGTCTAACTCTTCTGTTGCTTTATCCTATTTTCTTTTTTTCAGAACTCTCCCTGCAAAGCATGTTGAAAAAATTGCTGAGCAGATGCGAGCGCATAACATAAATGCATTGTTAGTTATCGGAGGATTCGAGGTATGTTGACGCCTGTTGTTCTTGCTATATAGTAGATATTATTATTTCATGAATTTCGAGCTTTGTGTTAGATTTGATTTTTTACACATTTTTCATGTATTTTACAATATATACAGTACCAGTCAAACGTTTGGACACACCTACTCATTCAAGTGTGTCACGTAGAGTAGGCCAGAAGGCTAAACTGGATAACCTAACCTCTATCAAAATAAAAAGATGGCGGAGCCGCAAAAGTTCTTCTGTGCAAAGGTGTTTATTTACAAGTGATTCCGGAACAAAAAACAACAGTACTGCCATCAACGTCTACCTTATGGGACAGCTTAAAACAATGCTGCCCCATCCACAGCTCAATCCAAAATGCCCCTCTCTAACTGAAAGAGAGGCTCCTTTTGTAGGGCTAGTCCCTCCCCTCAGAACAATTAACCCTAATTAATTAATCAATTAACAATACAAACCTACATTTTCCATGAACTAAACATACTAAAGGATATACATTGCAACACGGTTTTAAACAATATCACAACATAACATTTACAACATTACATCACTACTGACAATATCTTTCAATATGCCCATATGCATTAATGAGCCATTTGGGACAGGCACTATAAAGCCAACCCAATTCCCTTAGCTCGGGTCCTTTTCCAGCATACCCGGAAGCTACAGAGATGGAGAGAGAGGAACAGAACAAACAAACAATGCGCTCATCCACAACATTGATAAGTATAATAATTATTGTATCTCTCAAATATGAACATTGACAAGTGTGAAATGCATGCACCAAGACAGAAGTTAATTTGTGTGTCGACCCACATTGTTAACTTATCTTATAATGGCGCAGGGAGGAGTGATGAATATGTGTGTGCGTTAAAGAACCAAATGCTGCCCGCGGCCAGTGACGGACTTCTACGTCACAAAGTGTTTCTTTATTTGCATTATTTTCTACGTTGTAGAATAATCGTGAAGACATCAAAACTATGAAATAACACATATGGAATCATGTAGTAACCAAAAAAGTGTTAAACAAATCAAAATATATTTTAAATTTGAAATTTTTCAAAGTAGCCACCCTTTGCCTTGATAAAAGCTTTGCATACTCTTGGCATTCTCTCAAGCAGCTTCATGAGGTAGTCACCAGGAATGCGTTTCAATTAACCGATGTGCCTTGTTAAAAGTACATTTGTGGAATTTCTTTCCTTAATGCGTTTGAGCCAATCAGTTG
Source organism: Oncorhynchus nerka (assembly GCF_034236695.1). Classification (NCBI taxonomy): domain Eukaryota; kingdom Metazoa; phylum Chordata; class Actinopteri; order Salmoniformes; family Salmonidae; genus Oncorhynchus; species Oncorhynchus nerka. The sequence goes on from NC_088417.1 coordinate 29,513,327, forward strand.
TGTTGTGACAAGGTAGGGGTGGTATACAGAAGATAGCCCTATTTGGTTAAAGACCAAGTCCATATTATGGAAAGAACTGCTCAAATAAGACGCAGAGTAGGTGAACGGATGATCTCCGCATGTGTGGTTCCCACCGTGAAGCATGGAGGAGGAGGTGTGATGGTGTGGGGGTGCATTGCTGGTGACACTGTCAGTGATTTATTTAGAATTCAAGGCACACTTACCCAGCATTGCTACCACAGCATTCTGCAGCGATACGCCATCCCATCTGGTTATCCCATCTGGTTTGCGCTATCATTTGTATTTCAACAGGACAATGACCCAACACACCTCCAGGCTGTGTAAGGGCTACTTGACCAAGAATGAGAGATATGGAGTGCTGCATCAGATTACTTGGCCTCCACAATCATCTGACCTAAACCCAATTGAGATGGTTTGGGATAAATTGGACCATAGAGTGAAGGAAAAGCAGCCAACAAGTGCTCAGCATATGTGGGAACTACTTCAGGACTGCTGGAAAAGCATGCCTCGTGAAGCTGATTGAGAGAATGCCAAGGGTGTGCAAAGCTGTCATCAATACAAAGGGTGACTACTTTGAAAAATATTAAATATATTTAGATTTTTTTGGTTACTACATGATTCCATATGTGTTATTTCATAGTTTTGATGTCTTCACTATTCTACAACGATGTAGAAAATAATTTTAAAAATTAAGAAAAACCCTTGAATGAGTAGGTGTGTCCAAACTTTCGACTGGTACTCTGTATTTGTAATTAAATTCATGATTCAAATGAATCATTCACATGTATTATACTGTAGATGTAAGGTATTAATATGTATATATAACTAATATATAACTTTGTAATGCTTATTGTGTGAGTTCATCATAGAAAACATTGTTATGTTGATTTTGCCAACCCTTTCCATCAATCTGCTTCTTTGTAGCGTTGGCTCGTACCCACCTGCTTTAATGCATAGCCATGCACATTATTTGGTACTTGTTGTTGCATCAAGTGCATAAGTAAATGAATAATCAGTTCAATTTAAGAATTCGAAAAAAACAGTTGGTTCATTGTTCAGTTTTCGATTTCAGTTCAAAACCTAGAATAGATCCTTTAGTTGAGGCATTGAAAACATTCAAATGAATAGTGAACCAACGGTCTGAAACTTAAAAGATAAGTGATAATTTGGTCCCACTGGAAAACACAGAATGCACATTAAGTTACACGTCATTTCACGCACACCTGTGCACTAGGCTCACCAGCTTTCTATATATGTGTATGTAAGAGTGTGTTCAATTGAGTTTGTGTGTGTGTGTGCCTGTGCGCGTGTATGCACACATGTGTAGGAACACTGTGTGTGTGTATGTCTGGAGTGGTACCTGTCTGTTTCACGCTGCTGTCCGTTGTGATAGACTTGGCTCTCCCCTTGGCATCCTTTCATGTCTCCTCCTCCCTGACTGTCAGTCTGCTTTATCAGCACCATCTCGTAACTAAAACCCCTGGCTCTGGCTCTGCCCTGCAGGCCTACCTGGGACTCATGGAATTGTTAGAAGCCCGTGGGAAATATGACGAGTTCTGTGTGCCCATGGTCATGGTGCCAGCCACTGTCTCCAACAATGTGCCGGGTTCAGACCTCAGCATTGGCGCTGACACAGCTCTGAACGCCATCACTGATGTAAGCGAGGCTGGGGAAAAAAGAGATAGCCACACCTACTTCCTGGTAGGCTCAGCCAATCACATAAAGGGGCAACGCTGACCTGGACCAACCCCCTCGGCCTTCCATTTACCAGCATCAGCCAATCAGCTATCACGATCAGCTATCCTGGCCAACATTTGCATTGATACAGTTGACAGGGCAAAAGGTTTTGGACCTGAATAGGAAAATGTTTTATTTTATCTACTGTACTAAATTTGACTAAATGTAACAATTGATTCAATAACACCGTTTCTGAAATTAACAACAACCATGCAGTGAATGTTGGCTAAATATTTCCCTCAGTTTATAACTAACAGATAAACATTCATTACACATAGTTTGAATTTGAATAAACATTATTGATCCCCAGAGGGGAAATTGGATGGCTGGTAAACCAAAGCCGAGTTGTCCCTAGCACTCCCAGGTAAGTGCGTAATGACATGGAGGCATGCTTTGACCGTACCTATGTGTCGTGGTGGCCACCATGTTTGCTCCAGCCTGCCCCTTGACTGTGTGTGTACCTACCTCATTAACAAAGACCAACGGTCAACAACGTTCAGGCTTTACACTGCTTAGTGTTTAATAGAATGATCTTTTACCCTCTAAAAGGCACGAACTAACATGCTGTAGTTGTTAGGTTGTGGTAGCTAAGTAGTTAGTAGCTGTTGAAGCTCTCACATTGATACTACGTGTGCGCTATTGCTAAGTTTGCATAAAACATTTTTTTTAGAACGATCCCTTAGTAAGTGTTTTGTGTAAAGATTACAGCAAAATGGTGAACAGTTCTAGTCCAGTTCGTTTCTTTTTTTACAAAGGTCCTTGTGAAAGAGTTACTGTACAAGAGTCCTCTTTTTAAAGGATTGTATACAGCAGTTAGGCACAACATCACAACATTGTTGTATGCAGTCCAAACAGCATGTTGTGAAACGACAAGGCAGAGGTCCAGTCTGGGCTACAAGTTGACCGACATCTCTTCCTCCTTCATCTCCGTCCCCCCTCTGTCATCATCCTCATCCTCTGTTTGTGGACTTGACCCGTGCTTGTCCTGCCACCTGTGTGCCCCGCCTCCAGCCACCGTTTCTATTGGCTGAGGTACTGTAGGCAGTGTCACCAGCTGCATTGAGCTGCTAAACCCAAACAGACCTCTCCATCAGATGAATCCCTTCTTTTTTCAACCCTCCAACCTCTCTACCCCCTCCTCTCTCCTCCCTACCTCCTCTCCCAGCTCCTTACCTTAGCCTTTTCCTCCATCCTTCCCTCTCTCTTTCCTCCCTCCGTTCCCCACCCTCCCCCTCTCTGCCAATGGGAAGCCATAGCTGCTATCACACGGAAAGAGCCCGGAATAGCAGGGTACACTCGATCAGTGTCTCCGAGAGGTGTGTTCGACCGTCTCTCAGTCAGAAGTCTCCCCCTGGTTGTCTAATGCGTGTTGTACTACTGCCTACTGCTTCAGGCGCTTGAGTGTCTTCTGCAGCTGTATGAGGCTCGGTCCAGCTATGAGGAGTTTTGCATCCCCATGTGTATGCTGCCTGCCACCATTAGTAACAATGTGCCTGGCACTGACCTTAGTATTGGGGCAGACACAGCCCTCAATTCCATCGTGGAGGTAAGGGACAAACCCCCGCTAAGATCACACTACTTTGATGATTTATCGATTGAAATCTCTCTTCTAGATGTTTTACCTCTGTTACAAAATATCACAACATTTAGATGTGCAATGTTTAGACAGTATTACACACTGCATGTAATGTAACATGTTTACCACTAAACAGTATATACTTTTTTAGCCTTCTACAGGTCTACAGTCTTTTGGTGAATAGAACATTTTAGAACGAACGGGCCTATGTGTGCTTAGTATAGCAAGCAAGCCGTGTCGTGGTATCATAACTCAATGACCTGCGGCAGTATCAGAATGCTTTATGGTTGTCTGCTATGAGTAGGGCGGAGTAACGCTATGATGAGGGATGTACTATCACGAAGCCTGGGTTGACGTATTCACTTCAGATGTGGAAACATAGCGTGTCGTGAACAATCCAGGAATTCTCAACTTATTATGTATGAACAGAATGAGAAAGAAAATGAGTTCACGTGTTTTGAGCACCCTCTGTTGTGGCAGTAGTCTGCCTGAAATGGTGTGTTGTTCACTTGATCTCCCGACTAATGCTGTCGGCGTCTGTCTAACTCTGCGAGTGTGTTTGTGTGTGTCAGACATGCGACCGCATCAAGCAGTCTGCCAGCGGGACCAAGCGACGTGTGTTCATCATTGAGACCATGGGAGGGTACTGTGGGTACCTGGCCAGTGTCGGGGGGTTGGCTGCTGGGGCGGACGCTGCCTACATCTACGAAGAACCCTTTGACATCAGGGACCTTCAGGTGAGACAAACGCACACTTAAACAAACAGGAATATATGTGCAAGTTAATTCAGAAAAACCTCTCCCAAACCTTCAACTTGAACCCTCATAGCAGTCTCATAACCATGACATACTGTAAATGGAATATGTCCTAAGCAGTTATAACAGCTAACCTTATGACCATCTGCCTTTGCAGAGACTGTTGTTTAGGTAAGATACTCAAGTTGCAGAAGCACTGGAGTCTATTTGGCTAGCAGTGCAGTATTATAGTAGAGCATGTGTAAGTGGAACAGAATGGATTTGTGCCCAATATAGATCAATGTTTTTAAGGTGCAGTTATGCTATTTGCTGGTCAAGAGAAGGAACACTGACTAGTAGCATGTTTTGTTTCAGTCCAACGTTGAGCATCTGACAGAGAAGATGAAGGGAGCCATTCAAAGAGGATTGGTCCTGAGGTAACGCAGTGCACTGACTCACTGGATGTGTCCCAATATCTCCTTTTCGGTGAAGGCAAGAGAAAAGTGTACACTTTGGGAGAAAGGAGAGATAATTGGGACGTATCCACTCACTCACCGTCTCATTCAATCCCTCTCTCACTCACTCACTCACTCATTCTCATTTTGGTGTGGCAGAAATGAGAACAGCAACGAGAACTACACGACAGACTTCATCTACCAGCTGTACTCTGAGGAAGGGAGAGGAGTGTTCGACTGCAGGAAGAATGTACTAGGACACATGCAGCAGGTAGGTAACCGTAGAATACTCTGTGGTTGCGTCCAAAACAGATCCCTATTTCCTATAATGTGCACTACTTTTGAGAAGAGGAGAATATAGTGACAGCTGTTGTGATTGTTTTGAAAGGGAGGGGCACCATCTCCTTTCGACCGCAACTTTGGGACAAAGATCTCGGCCAAAGCCATGCTATGGCTCACCAAGAAAATGAACGAGACCTTCAGACAAGGTACAGTAGTAAAGACTGTAGTCATATGCCAGTAGATTCCTAGTGTCCTCAGAGAAGATTGTGATCGTGATGCAGCACCTTTACCTGGATCTGTCATGGAGTCCTTCAATAACATTTTGGGTGTTTTCGGTCGTTTTGTTCACAATGCATCCATCACACAGTAGATTTCAAATTCCCTCCGGTTTCATTTGCGTATTTGTTATTTAATATAATGTGTAAGGGCTATGTTGAACACCTTTGCATGATGAAATTGCAAGTAACTATTCCATAATAAATGTGACAATTGCGCTTATACTGCACTATAAGTGCATACCACATCATGTACATATTTTTATATGACTTATTTACTAAGTAAATAAATAGTAAAATAAGTACTATACTAGTTTCGTGATTAAGGCTAACGTTAAAACATTACATTCTTCTTTGTCTTTTGTCTATTTGTTGTGCACATGGATGACATAAGATGAAGGTAAATTACTTAATTAATTGACTCTGGCTCCATGACCATCTATTATTTCATTAGATCTAGTTCCATGTCCCTTTACCCATCATGCCCTTGTAGTGGTACATGTCTCAAATAGAGTTTAGTTGGTGTTTGTAGCAGTTGGAGGTTCTGTTAAAGAAAACTAGAGCAGGTATTATATTTTGATATCATTTCTGGATCTGTGTATTTTTCTTTGGTTTGCTCTTATTCAGCACATTGTTGCAAGACTCCTAGATGTTTCCTTCTGGCAATCCTAAATTAGAACAGTATTCCCCTTTCCCAGTCAAACATTATCCTAGATCCATGTAGACAGTATAGTGACATTCCAATTGTAGGAAGTTGACTTAACAACCATTACCATAATAATGTATTGGAAACTTGGACCATAACCGTGAAGTGGCATATAAACCATGGATGAGTATGTGACTGCTGACTGTTGTTTTGTAGGGAGAGTGTTTGCCAACACAGAAGACACGTGCTGTCTGTTGGGGATGCGTCGCAGGGCCCTGGTCTTCCAGCCCGTCGTACAGCTGAAGGATGAAACTGACTTTGTGTAGGTCACTTTACCTCTGACAGCTTTTGTCACTGTACAGCAACCCCTGACAGTAACACCTACACCTTAAGTCCTACAAACCTGACTCAGTTACACCAGCTCTGTCAGGAGAAATGGGCCAAAATTCACACAACTTATTATGGGAAGCTTGTGGAAGGCTACCCAAAACGTTTGACCCAAGTTAAACAATTTAATGGCAATGCTACCAAATACTAATTGAGTGCACTTCTGACCCACTGGGAATGTGATGAAAGAAATAAAAGCTGAAATAAATAATTCTCTCTACTATTATTCTGACATTTCACATTCTTACAATAAAGTGTTGATCCTAACTGACCTAAAACAGGGATTTTTTACTGGGATTAAATGTCAGGAATTGTGAAAAACTTTGAGTTTAAATGTATTTGGCTAAGGTGTATGTAAACTTCCGACTTCAACTGTACAATCTCTCCCTCTCTGTCTGTCCCCCTGCAGCCACAGGATCCCTAAGGAACAGTGGTGGCTGAAGCTCCGCCCCCTGATGAAGATCCTGGCCAAGTACAAGACCAGCTATGACGTGTCTGACTCTGGCCAGCTGGAGCACGTGGTCCGCAACATCCAGCCTAAGGAGTCGGACCCCTCCGGGGCCATGTGAGCATCTGTTGTCATAGGTCTGTCTGATTGTCCCCTTTAGAACAGGGGGCTGTCTGCGTAAAAGAGTACCAACTAGCAACAACCAATAGCAGCGTAAAAGTCCTCTGTTGGTCAGTTATCAGTCACTTTGTTTATTTTTCTGTCTGTCTTTCATTCGTCCCCATTGTAAAAGTCCCCCCTTTTTTTGTTTTATTTACAAACCGGCGTATACAGTAGGACTAGGAATGTCTGTCTGTCACCATTGAGAGCTCTCCAGCCTAACTCCAGTGCTTCTGTCTGTTTTCACACTGACCCGCCTGCTCCAACAACCCATACCCCCTCAGACCACTGGCAATTTCTATTTCTGTGCGACAACTCAGTCGTTGTGTCTGTCCCCTGCCCTTGTCAGTCACTGTGGCTGTGTTGTCAATCAGTGACCCTTTGTGTTGAACTGTACTTTCTCCTTCCTCCTCTGACACCCTGATGTCTGTTCCCAAGACTAACCCGTCTGAGAATAGGTAACACCATAAGGTAGATCTGCCAGTGTGAAGTTACTGGCCATATTTACGTACCTGTAAGACTGAATGAAATACAATGCTGATATTGGCTGTGAGTTTCACATCACAAATGTTTTGTTTTTGTTTTAACTTCATGTTAATTTGCTTGAAACATGGATATATTATACAACTACTATTTAGACACTACTTAAAGTAGGAGTCAAATGTAATGCACCATTAATTTAAATGTGTACGGACAATATTCCCCACACAAATAAACATTATTAAACATGGAAATACAAAGGAAATGAAGTCGTTGCATTTGTTGTATTAATGGTCACATACTTGTGCATTTACTCAAACATACTAAAAAGTCATTTTAAAAGCCTTATGCAATGGGTTTCATTATACCTTCCTGGGCCTGTATTAATATAGTATCTCAGAGTAGGAGTGCTGATCTAGGATCAGGTTCTCCTTGTTCATGTAATCTATTCATTACTATCTGAAAGACAAAACTGATCCTAGATTAGAACTCCTACTCTGAGACTCTTTATGAATAAGGCCCTGATGATGAATCGATAAGATCCCATATGCATTAGATGCGTCATTGGGTTCATTGGTTTTATTTTCTTTGCCACCTGATGGCAGCAAAGTACTGTCTCTGTTCACTATAACATTACCTGCAGTGTAGCCGAGGCTACATTTCCCAACTAGGCGTTTTCCAACAAGCTCCCTACAATTTCTACCTATTCCATTCAGAACCATTTCAGAGCATGGGCTCTTGTAAAAGAAAATATATATATTTTTTTTAAAAGACATGAAAGCGTGTGCCTGAATTTGTATGTCTACATAGCCACCATAATAATGAATTTATCTTTTAATTTAAAGGGAATTTCAATTTCCCTGAGGTGTATTAAATGTGTATACATGTAATAGGGTAATTTTTTTCACACCTAAATGGATTTGCTTTGCTAATCACAAGCAGTTATGTGAGCGTGTATACAGAGGGCTAAGACCACTGCAAAGTGACAGTCAGCAACACCAAATATGAATTCTACTCATAAAAGTTACCCATAACCACCATCTTTATTCCCTTGGGAATCAGCTTTAACTCAAACTAATATGATACATTCAACTACAGTATAAGTCACTCATGCTTTCTTACAAAAGCGTTCTCTTTTTCATCATCATATGGTTTTTCTCACCTTCAGTGATGGGGGCTCGGGTTAGAGGGAGGTATTATTCTCCCATTGCTTCTCTGACCCTCCTACAGCACGAAATTAGCAACTCCAATAATTTGAGTTGATATAAGAATGCAGAGGGAGAGCCTGTGGGGTCATATGCACATAGGTAATCAATAGTCATTACCTTTCATTTCTCCCCTCTTTCTGTTGTAAAATCACACACACACACACACACACACACACACACACACACACACACCTGATCTCATCGGGCTGATTAAAGGTTGCAAATGAAGGGTCCTCTCTCTAGTCATGTATCAAAGCCGCAACTTTGTCTTCATTTAATGTTGCATTCTCTTTAACCAAAGGCCCAATTACAAGATGGGACACTGAATCACTGAAATGGGCTGCTATGTTGACCTTTACTAGATGAAAAGCATGTTTTCCTCTTTAAGTTCATACACTTGAATTGAAGGGATAATGAGGAATATTGGCAGAGAATTCTTCTCGCTGTAAATGGTGAATAAAGTCTACCCACCATGGGGCTAAAACAGATTACTTTGAAAGGTATTGTGATTACAAGAGTAACGACAGCCAATAAATCTTTGCTTGTGTTATTAAAAAAACAATATTTTCCTTTCAGATAAATCATGTATAAGTGACATGGGAAAGATTAATATTTAAAAATACTAGCATAGCTAATACATTGCAGCACAAATGTCTGCCCCATGAAGGAACATGCATATTGCCTGTAGCTGTAGCTGTGGAAATGGATTGTAAGTACGAGTACAATTCCTCCGTTCTCTGGATCCATGCAGGATTGGAATAGTGAAACTACTGTGGTGCAGGTTGATTTAGAACCACACAGCTCTCGTTCTCAGACCCAGTTGAAAGATATATTGAACATGTTACAGAGCACAGAGAAGTGTAGGTTTGGCTTAGGCAGGTGCAGTGAGTTGAACCTCATTTGAGTATTTTTACAATTTACTGAATGAGTGGATACTGGAGACTGGTCACTGGTCATCACACTTGGCTATTAGGGCTTCCATGAGGGCATGAAAAGCTGTAATTTTACATTGGTCTCTATGTTGTTTAACCTGCTACCTGTCCACTCATCCCTAACATAGTCATCACTCCATTATGTGGCATTTGCCTCAGAATTGATATGAGAAATCGACATGGGAAAGCAATTTTCTTTCATTTCTCTCACACACACTTCAGTGGCATCGGACAGACATAAGGAATTGTATTGGAGCCGCTGATGATGTTCGCTCTGCATCATTTAAAATGTTTAATCTTTTGAAGAAAGCGACTTGGAGTCTGTGTCTTTATTTACTCGTCTGTATGTGACAGATTAGAGAGAACAGAGTAGATGATATTGACGGTGGCGTTGTATTGCTGTATTTAATGAAAGGAGAGGAGCTTTAGTTGGCAGTCAGCTCAGAGACTGCAGCTGTCCTTTGATGTATTGGAGTTAATATCATCCTGACATTTCTCAGGACAGATTTTCATCGCAGGATCATCTATACTTTTGGACCTGTATGATAAATGATTCAGGACATTCATTTTCCTCTCTGTCTCATCTCTCCTTTCCTCTGTGTGAAGAATCAAAACTGTGTGTGTGTGTGCGTGTGCGTGGGCAGGTGTGCGTCCGCATGTCTGTGTGTGTGGGTCTGTGCATGACTTTGCGTGTGCGTCTGTGTGAGAGAGAGAGAGAGCGAGACCCGGTGCGGCATGCGATGAGGAATAGAAGGCAGCATTAATGGAATTGACATTAATTTGACAGAGTGCTCGCTAACATGTGAAGTCACTCGCAGTTCATAAGAATAATATTAACTTGCCATTAGTATGCCAAGCGGCTGTCAAGCTTACCAGACGCCAGGCATTTTGGGAAGTCAGAGCCATGGCCCTGTTTCATTCTGGGGTTATGAGTGCATCCTAAAGCTATGCACAACAAGAAAACCCTCATTCCACTCACAGTCCCAGACGTAAATAGCCCACATTGTGAAAAGATGACAAAGATCCTGCTCTGGTATTGTAACCAATGGATGTATTGCAACACTGATAACCTCTGACCCACAGCATTCTCTGAATAGCTAAAAGCGTTAGTGAAAGGGTATCGATTAGGCAAAAGGTTTAAGACCAAAACTAGGGCGGAATCAAGTTTTAATGTCACGTGCACAAGTACGTGACAATGCAGTAATCAATATCAGTGTACACTGAACAAAAATATAAACGCAACATGTAAAGTGTTGGTCACATGTTTCATGACCTGGAAAAAAATCCCTGGAATGTTCCATACAAATTTGTTTATATCACTGTTTGTGAGTATTTATCCTTTGCCAAGATAATCCATCCACCTGACAGGTGTGGCATATCAAGAAGCTGATTAAACAGCATGATAATTACAGAGGTGCACCTTGTGCTGGGGACAATAAAAGGCTACTTTAGATTGTGCAGTTTCATTGCACAACACAATGCCACAGATGTCACAAGTTTTGAGGGAGTGGGCAATTAGCATGCTGACTGCAGGAATGTCCAACAGAGCTTGGGAGTATTTCTGTATGTAATAAAGCCCTTTTGTGTGGAAAAATGTATTCTGATTGGCTGGGCCTGGCTCCCCAGTGGGTGGGCCTCTGCTCTCCCAGGCCCACCCATGACTGCACCCCTGCCCAGCCGTGAAATCCATAGAGTGGGCCTCATTTATTTAATTCAATTGACTGATTTCGTTATATGAACTGTAACTCAGTAAAATCTTTGAAATTGTTGCATGTTCCATTTATATTTTTGTTCAGTATTGTACTAAAAATAACATACACTCTTAGAAAAAGGGTTCCAAAAGGGTTCTTTGCATTGGGATAGGGTTACACCAAGAACTGTTTTGATCAGAAGAATCCTTTTTGGAAGACAAGGGTTCTTGTAAGGCAAAGGGTTCTACCTAGAACCTTTAACATCCTAAGAAACGTTTTTGGAAGAATGGGTTATTTGATGTTTCTTTGGAAGGCAAGAATGATTATTTGGAAGGCAAGAAGGGTTCTACAAAGAACCATATAATATTTCCCGGCATGTGCTAGATTTTCAGATTTTTTTTCCGTTTTACTGTAATATTTGTGTTTTTGCATTTACATTGATTGGTTAATACAGTTAATGCTACACAAAGATAAATAACCTACAGTTTTCTGAACTAATACAATCTGTTGGATATATTGCACCCATTACTGAGATGGTTGTTCCAGATTTGATGATTGATGAACGTTCTATCTTCCCTACCCTGGCAGTCATACTGAATGCAGGTTGTGGGTCATTTACAGTTCCACTTGTTGGAATTGTAATAGGAATTACACATCACTTTGCAAGCCAGCATAATGTGACTTGCAGGCCTAATGTGGCATGTAGACCAGGAGATTCCTAACACCACTCTGTTAGGTTATACTGTAACTAGGCCCTCAAAGAAATTCATTATGATATATATAATGTATTCTCACAGATTATACCATTTTAAAAGCAAATAAGGCTGGTGGAACCGATCCCTCTGCAAAGGGTTCTACCCAGAACCAAAAAGGGTTTCTCTATGGGGACAAACCGAGGAATCATATATGGTTCTACTTAGCACCTTTTGTTTCTAAGAGTGTAAGGTAGAAGAACAAAAACATGAGAAATAAGAAATAATAAGAACTATATACAGGGTCAGTTCCTGTACCATAATTACAATGTGCAGGGATACTGAGGTAGATATGTATAGGGGTAAGGTGACTACAGTAGGCATCAGGATGTATGATAAACACCGTGGCAGCAGCGTATATGATGATTGTATGTGAGTGTGTGTGTGTGTTATTTGTGTGTGAGCAAATGAAATGTTTGTGTTGGAATGTCAGTGCGTGTGAGTGTGCATAAAGACTGTGCAAAAATACAAATAAAATACAAGGGTCAACTCCGATAATCCGTGTAGCCATTTTGTTAGCTATTTAGCAGGCTTAAGGCTTGGGGATAGAAGCTGTCCAGGAGCCTGTTGGTGTCAGACTTGATGCACCGGAACCGCTTGCCGTGTGGAAGCAGTCCGCACCACCCTCTGTAGCACCATGCGATTGAGGGTGGTGCTGTGGCCATACCAAGCAGTGATGCAGCTAGTCAAGATGCTCTCAATGGTGCAGCTGTCCACATTCCCTTGACTTGCAAAAGGCTTCAAGTCACACACACACACACACACACACACACACACAAAGTACACACACACACAATGACAATGTTGAAAGCAGACTTGAATCATGAGCGTTGGGTGTTACAGCCAAATGCCATTAAAGGCCTCCCCTATTAACACTAATCAAAAACCACTTTAGTTGATAAGAACCCTGAGGTGGCCCACTACCTTGTGGCCACATCCCTCTTCAGCTAATATTGACCAGCCACAAACAAGCTGCCAGTACTAACCAGCACCAGGGTGATAAAGAGACGAAAGGGCTTCTAATTGTCCATGAAAAGGCAGTTCCTCTCCACTGCAGGTCTTTGGATGGTGTGGATCATGGTGATTTGTCTCTCTGGTAGAAAGGGGACTCATTGGGGCTGCTGGGCTCTCTCTCTATACAATATGGACTCGGCATGGCTGAACTGCTCATGAAAGATGCAGTTATGCAGATGTGGTTTGGAGTGAATGAATGCCACCCATAGGGGGCTGGTGGGTCGACGCGGGAGGGAGGGAGGCTGGTCCTACTGTACTGTACCATCGTGTGTGTGACCTACAGAACCCAGCTAGCACATTTGATTCCTTGGAAGTTGTGGGAACATATGTTTTTGGTTTCACATTGTTGGTGGGAATGAAGCCATACATTTCCTGACCGGTAAAAGTTTTTTGAACATTCTGAAAACAGAAGTGAAAATTTCACCTGTTCTGTATATGTTTATTTTGAGGTTGCAGGGAGGTTTTGAGAACATTTTACTCTGGTTCCTTGAATTTTTCCTGGGAGGTTTTATTAACACTGAGAACAGAAATGATAGGTTATTTGAAGGTTTTTAAATAACTTCCTTAAAACCTTCACTGACTGTTTCAATAAGACGTTTAATAACATTGCTAGCCTGTTTTGGGTATAAACAATTCAATTCCAAGCACCGATATGGACATGGAAATTAATTTCCATAAGCATTAATCATGCAAACACATTTATTTTTTATTGTGACACGACATCAATGATATTCAAACCTATAATCTTCTGTTCTCTATTCATGAAATGAGCCCACTGCGCCAAAGCTGTTAATTTTAGTCTATTCAAACAGACACCATTTCAAAGGAAACAAGCATTCATTAAGATCAAGTACGGCCAATTAGTGGACACCTGAACACACTCAAGTAAGAAGTTAGAGGATGGAGAGAGATGTGTTGATGATGAGAATGGAATGTATATGTTTTTAAGTAACATTTGTAGAGCGTTTTCTGAACATTACTAAAGTTTTCTTGTGGTTTTTCGGGAAAGTTTTCTTAACATTCTCAGAAAAAATTTGAGAACATGACTTGAAATAGAATCATGAGGAAACCTGTAGATAATATTATGCTGAAGTACTGAAATTCCCTCTGAAGAATGTTGTTTCTTAACGTCCTCTGAACTATTTGAGAACATTCCCAATGTAAAACAAGTTGGAGAACATTCCGAGAACAATCCAAATGTAAATGAAATGGAACCCTGTTTGAACATTTTAGGAAATGTCCTGTCAAAGTAATGAAATGCTAAGAAACATTTTTGCTTTTTTGTCAAGTTCTATAAATGTGCTGAGAATGTTCCAAAGCCAAGCAACTATCCTTAGCCATTCCCAGAATTGTGTGGGAAAGTTGTATGCTAAATAACCAAGGGACAACAAGGCTCTCACCAAGCTGTAAGAAACACATGGTTCTGAGAAATGTATATGCTAGCTGGGAAGGCTTCAGAGCCAGCAGCAGCAATGACATAACAAACAATGTGTATATATGCCCAACATTTCAGAGAAAGATAGAGACAGGGAGTGCCCAATAACTCAATGAGACAGAGACAGAGGAAACTGCCCAGCTACCACATAATGTTCTGAGAACCATGTGTTCCTTAGAGCTTGGTGAGAGCGTGGTTATCCTATGGTTATTTTGCATACAACCTTCCCACAACTTTCTTGGAATGGTGCAAGATAGTTGCTTGGCTTCAGAACATTCTCAGCACATTTAAAGAACTTGACAAAAAAAAACATTATTTTCTTTCTATTTCATTACTTTAACAGAACGTTTCCTAAATCTTCAAACATGGTTACATTTCATTTCAATTTTGGTCATGTTCTAGGAACGTTCTTCAACTGGTTGTTCTATATTGGGAATTTCAGTTCTTCAGCATAGTGTTTCCAACAGGTTTCCTCGTGGTTCTATTGAAAGTAATGTTCTCACATTTTTTTGGAGAACGTTAAGAAAAATGTATATAAAAATCAAAAGCAAACTTTAGTCATGTTCAGAGAACGTTCTAAGAATGTTATTTAACGTTTAACACAGCATCAACAAAACTCTCTCTATCCTCTAACTTGTTAAGTGTGTTTAAGTGTGTTGGCCACGCACACTAATTGGCTACACCTGGTCATAATTAGTACTTGTTTACTTTGAAATGGGGAATGTTTGAATAGACTAAAATTAACAGATTTGTATGAATAAAAAAAAACATGGCATGCTACAGTAGCTCAATCCTGGCGGAGAAGTGGATTAATTCCATGGATAGAGAACAGAAGATCATAGGTTTGAATCTCACTGACGCTGTGCCACACACACAAAAAATGTGTTTGCATGAGTAATGCCTAAGCAAATGAATATTAATGTGTCCTGTCTGTGCTTAGAAGTCAAACAGTTAGCCTACTGTAAGCTAGCAGTGTTATTTAAAATATTCTCCAAAACGTTATTTATTTAAATACCTACCTTCAAATAACATATAATTTCACTTCTCACAAAGTTAATAAAACCTCCCAGGAAAACTTTCAGGGAACCAATTTAAAAAGTTCTCAGAACTGTTCACTTCCGTTCTCAGAACGTTAAAAAAATCGATGTTTTACCGGTCAGGAAGCATAGGGCTTTGTTCTCAGAACCAATGGGAAATCAAAAACGTACCTTCCCATAACTTCGATCCCAGAACCAATGGGAAACCAATCATTTAAGTTCCTACAACTTCCAAGGTGGTGCCTTTATTACACTTAGGGACAGTTTCCTGGACCCATATTGCAATAGCCTGTACCTGCTCAGTGGGACATCACCATTGAAAGCAGGGGTTGGAAAAAAACTTTTTTTAAATTCCGTTCCACTGTTCTGACCAGCAAAATAAAGTTCTGAACCAATTCCAACCCCCCAAAAGTATTGTTTTTTTTATCATTCCTTTCTGTTCCTTTAAAGAAAAATGTACTTCCTTTTCATGGAATCCAATTTTCGCTACAACTCCCGTACGGGCTTGGGAGAGACAAAGGTGAAAAGCCAGGCATCCTCCGAAACACAACCCATCCAAGCCGCACTGCTTCTTAACACAATGTGTCACCTAGTTAGCATGCACTGCGTCCGGCCCTCCACAGGAGTCGCTAGTGAGCGATGAGACAAGGATATTCCTACCGGCCAAACCCTCCCTAAAGACACTAGGCCAATTGTGCGTCGCCCCATGGACCTCCCGGTCACGGCCAGCTGTGACAGAGCCTGGGCACGAACCCAGAGTCTCTGGTGGCACAGCTAGCACTGCAATGCAGTGCCCTAGACCACTGCGCCACCCAGGAGGCCTTCTGTTCCATTTTAAACCTTTGAAATAGCTCGATATTAAATTACTACACCAATCAGAGCAGATAGATCAGTTGGCTATGGAGTGGGCAAGCTATAGTTGTTTGCGTTACGGAAAGACAAGTGTAGGGCTGAAAATGAATGCCCTGAAAGTTATTATTCCCATGCTTTTAAAACAAAGGTTCTGTTCCGGAACAGTATAGATCACTGTTGTACCCTCTTATGATTCTATTGCAAGAAAAGTTGAGTTATTTTCCAGTTTTCAGTTCTGTCCCCTGATCCTGTTCCAACCCCTGATTGAAATAACTGTTTGGTGCATAGCAGGGCTCAAACTGTGTCCAGAAAATTGTTTAACTCTATCCAGATGAACATACAAAACAACCACATGAATAGTTTACATTTTGGACCAGAGGTCAACATCAGACTGCATGATGATTGCATGTAGTTCTGTTCTGTATGATTAATCTAATTCAATGCTAGAAAAGGAGAGGATCATGTTGCAAAACACTAAACCACATTATGGTGGTCCACATTTACACCCGTCATACATACTGTACATCATTTCATTTATTGTTTCCAATTTCATTTCCTAAATATTCATGGGTAGGAGCTTGGGGCAAAGTTGTTCGTATTTGGTGGATCAAACCCCTCGTTTTCTTGCATCTGGTTAAGTCCGGACCTCTTTCTTTTTTTCCTTTCTTCCTTTTTTAATGAGATCAATAGCAAAATGCTACCCATCTTTCTGTTATACCCCGTCATCCTAAATTAAAGAATGAATTCAAGGTTTGATACAAAAGACGATGAAGGCATATTTGAACATTCAAAGAGAGGGAGACAGTCTACAAGCAGCATTCCCAAAATTATTTTTCATCTCCAGGGTTCATGCATATTTAATAGGTAGCGGTAGAATATCACAGGGTAATACAATCCCAGCATGCATTGAGTCGAGAGGGAGATGGGGGGAAAAAAACTTCTGCGATCGTTGTCATGAGCAATAATTCTCTGCAGAGCTGGGAAACAAAATAGCCAGAATGCTTTGATGAGGAAAAAAGAGAGTGGTAGGATACAGTGGAGGTTAAATACTGAAGAGGACTGGTCCCTTGGATGCTGTCTTTGTTCAGTTGAGACCAGCTCAGAGGCAGAGGAGCATACATTGATTAGTGAGTGACACTAGTTGACAAGCCCAGTGGACACCGTCCCAGGAGTTTATCTCTCTCCCTGCTGCCCCTAAACCGTGTAAACACATCACATAATCAGTATGCACACACACACACACACACACACACACACACACACACACACACACACACACACACACACACACACACACACACACACACACACACACACACACACACGCACACACCTCAGTTCTCTCACACACCACTGTCCCCTTAAAGATGTCCAGCTTTCAGAACAACAAACACATTCATTATTTCAATGCATTTACACAAGAATCCCAATTCTGATATTTTGCCCAATTATAGGCAAACGAGCTGATCTGATTGGTCAAATGAACAATTAGTGGGAAAAGGTCAGAATTGGGATGCATGTGTAAACACAACCTCATAAGTTCTGTATCCACTATAGATAAGCATGAGCTGTAATGTAGGTGTGGCTATATAATAGTAAATCTGTATCCTAGAACTACCGGTATCTATTTACCCATTGTAGTTACCATGCTTATTAGGCATTCATCACACGTGTGTAAAATGAGCCATGAAACAGCGTTGTCATGCTGAACAGAATTTTAATTACAGATCGTCTCCTCCCTTCCTTTAGAGTACGCTCCAATTGGTCTGAAATAACAGCAGAAAAGGCCTTTCTGAAGGGAGAGACAGTGCCATTAACATTAGCTATCAGGAGTGATATAAAAGCTATATCAGAGAATAATTAACACAGGCAGCAAAGCTACCATTTAAGCCAGCTTAAAAAAAAGAAAAGCAAAAACCTAATCAATTCCTAGCAGGGGAATATCCAGTTTGGAATATTAAGACAGGGAGGGAAATGAAAAAGGAAAACATCTTTTTTTTAAAGCGTCCGTTCATTTGCATTTAAAATGTGTGTTTTTAATTGAAATCGGTTGGATAATTAGGGTGTAGATTGAGGAGGAGGAGAAGATGGTGTTTGGTTGGAGCCCTTAGAACATGTCAACCCAGCAAATGAGTGAAGGAGCCTCTCTCTCTCTCTCTCTCTCTCTCTCTCTCTCTCTCTCTCTCTCTGTTTGACAAACAGAGATGAGTCCCATATCTCCCCATCCACATAACCCAGTGGACTTTGATTTTCTGCAGGATTTGAAGCCAAGGCTGATCTAAATAAACCCGTTGATTAGCCGACCCTCCCATCCTCCTCCCGCTTCCTCTCCTCCACCCTTCCACCCCCATGCAGAGATCATTGACAGGAGACCTCCACTGACAATAACTCATTTGGACCTGGACCGCTTTTATTTTGACGCTTGATACCTGCTTGTTTTATATCCTGACAGCTAAATTGAGTCGTAAAGACTTGTAAAAATAACGATGGTCCAGAGTCCTGTTCGACAGTTCAAGCCAACCATTTTTATTTTTCAATAGGTCCCCCGTGGGCTGTTAGCTGGCGCATTAATTAAGGCCCTGACACGTTAACAAGTGCGAAGATATTTACGGGAGGCTGACCTCGACCCTAGCTGGCTGGTGTTGTAGTTCAGTCGGTGGTGGTGGTGTCAAAGAGTGCTAAAATGTCATTATTCCCCAGTCATTCACAGTGACCTGTCCATAATCCAGAGGTATGCTGGACCATAGAAATAAAATCACAAGAACGTGAATTCCTATTCAAGTCAATGTGCTGTGATAGGTGGACCAATTTCTGTTTTGTTTTTTTACCATTTACCATTCTAGTAATTCTATTTCCATGTATCATCCACACCATCTGATGTGTGGGCTCTGTTTACCCAGGGTGGATATTCCTCGAGGGAGACGGACTGGACTGTAAGGAATGCCAATATGAACTGACTCCTCTTCAATGGCTGCTCGGGTTAGGTCCCTGTGTGAAAACAGACGATAAATCCAAAATCACATAGAGTTTTATTTGTCACATTCATAAACAACAGGTGTAGACTGCAAATGAAATGCTTACTTACACCAGCAATGCAGAGAGAAAAATACAATATAGAAACAATTACAAGAGGAGTAAATATACAATGAGTAACAATAACTTGGCTATATACACTGGGTACCAGTACCGAGTCCATGTGCAGAGTTATGAGGTAATTGAGGTAGATATGACAAAGTAAATCATTCTTTTCGTATTCTCTCACAGGGTTACTCGTTAACTCTCTGTCTAAATCCCAAAAGGCACCCTATACCCTATGTAATGAGTGCACTACTGTTTAAAAGTAGTGCACCATATAGGGGATAGGGTGCCATTTGGAATATAGACTCTGGAACCCCCAGTATCAGCACCATTGATTGGGCAGACAAGCAGTTAAAGCGTATTTAACAAAGCGCTAAAGGGGAGTGCTGTAACACACTGTAACAAATCAGCACCCCTATTCAGCATTACTGGAGCTAATTTCCCCCCAACTTCAGACACCCCCGAACATCGGACACTCTCTAGCGGTTGGAGGATTAAATCATCTGGAGCTCAACATTTAAATGGCCTGGAAAACCTTTTGCGACTAAAGACAACCTTCTAGCTAGCTGACCACCAATTTTCATTGCAAATTATGTAAGTTAAGTTAGGTTTGGAGAGTTTTTCAAAAAAGTTATATATATATTCACCTTTTGTGGGACATGCTGTATAGTGTAACATTCGACTGCACGACAGACCACACATCATTTCATATCCAGCTTCTACCTAAATTATTCATACTCATTTATATGTTAGTATTAAAACTGTTATCTACTTTCTCAAAACATAAGATTAATCTGTAAAACAAATCATGAGACATCATTTGGTTTACAACCCTGAAGAAGATGTTGGTGAAGAACCAAGGAGGGTGCACCTGGCTACGCTATGATAAATTGACAGGCAAGTCCTTTTTTTTTTTAACTTGAAGGCCTTTTTACCTTCAAGTCAACTGTCTAGTAAACACTTCGAATATGAGGTTGGTGTCTCTTTTTTGAACAGAATTAGGTGGCCAATAACTGGGGACCGACCGTATGCTGATAATCCGGGACATATTTGTTTTGCAAAACCGCTTATCAAAAAGCTGATCGGAGTAGTATTTCCACTGATAAGTCAAACATGCTAATTGCTAACCCGTTAGCTATCATTTTTACAACAATAATGATCACAAAACATTGAGAGCTTGATCACAAGGTAACACCGTTGAAGGTAATATAGTTCAACGCTGTTGAATATGCCGATAACACGGGGTGCTACGCTATGCTATTGTGGTGTTAGATTAGATATTAGACAGTTGTACTAATCTCATTAAGGTATTTATAAATCACATTCTTTCAAATCAAATTTCAAGAGTTAAATGTACTTGAAACATGACAGACTGTGGCATCTAAGATGGTGAAGTGGTCTGGTAGCATGACTCTGGCTAGAGAGTTCAAATGGAGGGGTATATTTGAGTGGTTGAAAAGACTGGACATCTTACAGACTGTGGTTTTAAAGATGGACACTACAGTACAGTCTGATCTGTATAACATGACTCTCTGGCGAGTTCCTGCCGGCTATCTCTACCCGTATGGAGAAACCATAAGAATTTCACGTGAACACGTGATGGTGTTGAATAAATGTTAAATAAATGTGACAACGGGGATGCAACATTTCCACATGTGATACCATAACACTACACGTGACAACATTTGAGCACGTGAAAACACAAGTGTCAAATGTAATTTAGAGTATTTTACTATGAAAGGCATAATTGAAATGAATTCAATTTAAACAGTCATGGTCCCATGCAGGTTTTGTCTAGCTCCCGGTTTGCTTCAGGGACGTCCCCAAGTAGTTTAAAAAAAATATTATGTCATGGTCCCCTGCAGTTTTTGTCTAGCTCCTGGTTTGTTTCAGGGATGCCCCAAGTAGGATTTTAGAATATTATGTCATGGTCCCCTGGAGGGTTTTATCTAGTTGCGATGAAAATACAGTACATCTAGTTACTGTATTTTTACAGCTAAATTCAGGTGTTAATGGACAGTATGCAGTTTACTTGGGACTCAACCTCTCTTGGGATTTCCCTGATAGTTACCTTAAGTTAATGCTGCTCCACCAGATCTGGGAACATCATGGAGATTGGCAAGAATACCTATCTGCACTTTGCCTAAAGTTGCAGTAAAATAAAGTAAATATATACAACCATTTGAAGGTGTTATTTCTATAAAATGACATTATGCTGCTGTATTCTGATTGGCAGTGCCACCAGGTTCATACTAATTGCTTAGCCAACATGCTACACTAGCAAAGTTATGAATGATATAGCTGTCGGCTATATTAGCCACGACTTACCGTTCTTTGTGCAGCTACAAACGTTGAACAAAGTTGGAAGTTGTTGTGCCTCCGTCTGTCATTTTCTTCCCGCATGTTTTGCAAGTTGCTATCCGTTTTCTGTTGATACAACTTAGTCTTTATATCCGAAAATGATCATTTTGGGTATCATCTTTCCAAAGGCTCCATCTGAATGGAGCACGCAACTTTTTCTCAGCTGGCACAATTTGATTGGCTGCTGTCCGATCCAAACTGTAATTCGTTAAATGAAGAGTTGATGCGCTGCACACTTTTTTTCATAGCATAATTTTTCATATTTGTGCTTGGGGAGGGTATCAAGTCAGTCTGAGTCAAAAGGCTCAAGTCCAAGTTAAGAGTCATTGGTGTCAAAGTCAAAGTCGAGATGCAAGTCATCATATTTGTGACTTGAGTCTGACTCGAGTCCAAGTCATGTGACTCGAGTCCACACCTCTGCTCTTTACAGTGCAGTTCTTGAATGTCACAAATTATTACAAAGATTGCAGAACTGACAACGGTTCATCAACATAACAATAACACCCCTTAAACTGGTACAACATTTCAACTGACAGGTTGCACAAATACAACGGATTTTAGACCGTGCCCGTAAATATGTTAATGAGCCTACCTAATGCTGCATTCATTACCAAGTGGGAATTTACCACATATGACTGGGAAACATGCTGACTTCTGCTGACATTACTCCCACATGCTGACCTTTGAGGTCACCTACAGTAGGAAGGCTGTAATTTCAGTTTATGGTTGACACAGCTTATTGGCCATTAGCAAATTATCGTTTCCCAATGATTTCAAAGCACGTGAATGCATCCAACTTGTATTTATGACTTCACAACTGGTCAATTTCGACCTCCCACATGGTTACGAACACAGCATTATATTTTATATATTGGGTAGAAAAATGTACCATTATACTAAATTACCCGTACCCTATAAGGTACCGAAAACCACCATGTGAGTTCCTATGTGTACCTCTGAAGATACCTTATGTGTACCTTTGACCTTTTTGTACACCAGAGAACAACACTGTACAGTAGCCATACTCTTATTTTTGAGTGTATACACTCACCGGACAGTTTATTAGGTACATCTAGTACTGGGTTGGACCCCCCTTTGCCTCCAGAACAGCCGGATGTTGGTCCATGCTGACGTGATGGCATCACGCAATTGATGCATATTTGACAGTGGTACATTCACGCTGCGAACAGCCCGTTCTATCTCATACCACAGATGCTCTATTCTATTGGGTTGAGGTCTGGGGACTGTGCAGGCCGCCCAAGTAAAATGAACTCGCTGTCATGTTGCAGGCTTTGTTTTTCCATTCCTCAATTGTCCAGGGTTGGTGATCGTGTGCCTACTGGAGCTGCTTCTTCTTGTTTCTAGCTGATAGGAGTGGAACCCAGTGTGCTGCAATAGCCCATCCGTGACAAGGATCGACGAGTTGTGAGTTCCCGAGATGTCATTCTGCACACCACTGCTTTACTAAGCTGTTATTGTGGCCCACCTGTTAGCATGCATGACTGTTGCCATTCTCCTGCGACATCTCTCATCAACAAGCTGTTTTCGCCCACAGGACTGACACTGACTGGAAGTTTTTGGTTTGTCGCACCATTCTCAGTTTTTAATTTTATTTAATTTTTAATTTTACCTTTATTTAACTAGGCAAGTCAGTTAAGAACAAATTCTTATTTTCAATGACGGCCTAGGAACTGTGGGTTAACTGCCTGTTCAGGGGCAGAACGACAGATTTTTACCTTGTCAGCTCGGGGGTTTGAACTTGCAACCTTTCAGTTACTAGTCCAACACTCTAACCACTAGGCTACCCTGCCACCATAGACATAGTTTCTGAGATACTGGAATGTGATATGTAATCTACACCTCGATAAGACTGACAGTAATCGTCAAGATTTTAATGAATGATTTTCAACTTAAGTGTCATTATTTCTGTGTAGCCTACACTTTCTCATTCTAAAATGTGAATGCTAGTAGGACAGGTGTGTCATTCGTGACGCAGTTACAGCTCCGACACCGCCAAAACACCAGCAATGCGGGTGTCGGTTATCGCAGTGCAGTGCCATCTGCACTGCTATTTTAGTTATCTGTTGTTCTGACTATTCTTTCGTTATTGATTTAATAGTCTTATTTCAGCAATTTGAGGGTTTTCTGTTGGTGAGGCATATTATTCTGTTTTAATGTTACTCCTGAATCACTATGTTAAATATAATGGTTTTCTTGAATGTATTTTTAACAGAGATTTATTATGACATCCAAAGTGTAGAAATACAGGTGAACTCAGTTTCTTACAGACATGGTGGCGTAGCAGGAAGATCAGATTGCCGTGACCCAAGAGGTTGAGAGTTCAAATCCCAAGAAAGGACACGTTGAGTAATATTTACTGTACAAATAAACGTACACAATTTAGTCATGTGTGCCAAATATGTAAGTTAAAAGCACTGGGTGTATCATAGAGACACATTTTTGATTGCAGGGCATCACCTGTGAAATCTCATGTGAAAATGTGAATCCACATGTGAAACGTTGTGTGATCACGTGAAGTCTTCCAAAAACACAAGGTTTCAGATGATTTCACATATGAAAATCCACATCATCACATGTGAAGTGTTCCAAAAACACTCGTGCAAAACCTGTGGAAATGTCACGTGAAATCATGTGATTTTCCACATGTGAAATCATGGTTTTCGGTAAGAGTACTCTCCAGTTCTCCTGGGATTAAGATCCGCTCTGTGTGCCTGTCTGCCTGTAATAAGCAGTGTGTGTGTGTGTGTGTGTGTGTGTGTGTGTGTGTGTGTGTGTGTGTGTCCTTGCAGCCAGCCAGGTAATATTACCAGTCCATCTCCTTCAGGGCTCGGCCATGTGTAAAGGACTACACTGCACTCAGTGGCTGGTTAAAAGCCTCACCTGCTATTGATGTCATCCTGGCTGTTTGTCGTTTGCTTACTCATCTGCAATAAGCCTGTTAAATTAAACCAACTGGAGAGATATTTCTCACACACGCACATACGCACACACACACACACACACACACAGGAACAACAAGACACAAAAAAAATACAAATCTTTGCAATTCTCTGCCCAAATGCTGTTAACAAGTGAATAGGTGCTATAATAGAGCAGTGAGCACAATAAGAGAAAATATTGTGGTTGTATTAAATTCATCCCAGGTTGTGAAAGTCATCCTGCCATGTCTAGGAGAATAAAGGGTAATAACAGGAATTTGTGGAACACAATTCAAAGGGCTCGTAAAATGTTTGGGGTACTTCAAATCATTCATTTAATCTAGCAGTAACTCTTTTTATTCTCAGGTTTCCATGGAAACTAGTCAGATGGGGCACAGGAGATGAGGGGGGTCCTGATGGGCGGGGGTGTGGTGAATTTGGGAAGGGTTGGTGGGGGGGGGGTAGTATAGTATAGTATGATCAACTGACAGAACGAAGAAAAGGTGTGTCTCTCTCTCTCTCTATCTCTCTAGCTCTCCCTCCTGTCCTAACTTCCTCGTCCTTGAAAAGCCAGCCTCCCTCACAACGAAGGTATTTATCATTGGCCATTAATTACCATCCAATTAACTATTCCCTTTGTGGAACCATTGTAATTCTGCACAGTGTCGAGTTCCCTTTCAGCCAACCCAGCAGGCAGCCTGACACCTAAATGTGTTTCTGCGTAGACCAAAAAGAAGGGAGAAGGGGAAAGTTTTTTCTCTCTGTTTTTTTTCAACAAAGCTTTAGTCTGCTTAGTAATGTAATGTAACTCTAGGGTAATTAAAACTGGACCATATTGAATGGTTCATTTGTAAAATTCAGAGCTAATTTTGGGGGAGATTTGTCACTAAATATATATTTTTTTAATTGGCAAGGCCAGCTTAAGCATTATATATTTGATGTTGCGTGTGACGTCTTTCATGTTAGGAGAGAGAGATACAGCTTATTACTGCTACAGTATGCCCCCTCCACACTTCATGCAACCAAGACCTCATTCATCCTCCAAGGGCTTCAGAAACCTTAGGATCACTTTTCAGGGGCCTGACAGACACAGAAGCCTTTACTAATTGGTTGGCTTTAAGAGCGGCCCGGTGGACTACTGCTGTACTGACATGGAAGTGGCATCTCTCGCTTGTTGGGAGGAAATTAGCACCAGTGTACGAGTGTGAGTGAATTAGACCAAACGTATGCCTCCCTCCAGCCACACACAATCAAATAAGTATGTAACTTAGAGAAAGACCCTTAACGCACATAACTTTCTCACACACACACACACACATCTCATTATAACATTGGGATAAATACCCCCAAGAGCTCTTTGCTGCTATGTATTTAGCATTCATATCAAATAACATTTTAGTCTCACAACAAGCTTAAACTGTTTTACTCCAAGACACATCCCAAATCTTTTTTCTCTCACAGAGTATATGGGTTATGATTATATTTAGAGATATACAGTACAGTATATATACTAGACAGTGATTACATTAATTCCAGAGCTCCTTTATGAAGTCCATAATTAGAGGGGTGTTTAAAAAAATTAATAAATCCATATCTCAAGGGGGGGTCAAACTCTACTGCATGCAGCACTGTGGGGGGGGGGGGGGGGGGGTGCAGCACTGTGGGGGGTGTTGATGATTATGTTCTCCGGCCCACTCCAGTCCATGCGGACCTGTACCAGAGTGTACAGTACGCTAACACACACACACACACACACACTGAGTCTGTCAGACATGTGTGTTGTGCAGCTGGAGTAGGGTTTTTTCCTTACTTCACTTCCAACGTTCAGACAAAACAGCTGTGGTGTGGTAAGGGTGGCGGTAGGGTCTGCTCTCTTTCATCTGTCCAGATACAGGTCAGTGTTGGTAAACGAGTTGATAGCAAGCACACTTCAACACATCACAGGAGAGCTCTCAATATCAGCTCAGACTAACAGAAAATATGAACTCTCGCTAGACGTTAGCTCCACTTCTGGTGATAGCATGTGTTGGATGATCCCATACAGTATATACAGTACTTGAATGGCAGATCAGTATTAAAATACTTCATACACTATAAATAATTTATTTAGCTTGATCTTTGCTGCTCAGGCAAATAACTTGCTACACCCATTTTAGCTAGAAAATGCTGGACCTGACTTAATTCAACATTTGCAGAAGCAGGGAACCATATAAACAATGATTTAATTCAATTATGAGATTGCTTTGCTCAGATAAGCTAATAGTTTGTTCAAAAGTATTGCTCCCTGTTACAGAAACATAAATTGTTATAGTTTAGCCTGCCATTCTTCATATTATTTTAATATATGTTTGCAAATCGAATATCACTGAACTCTATAAACGTCACAGTCACGATTTCCCTTCCAATGTGCAAAACATATCAGTTGCCATGGATACTAGGTTCATTTAAAAGTGCACACGCACAGTTGTCCTTGGTATGAAACAGTTGTCCTTAGTATGAAATGGAAAACAAGGTCATTTCCCCTCTTCTGAGATGCAAAGAGAAGAGGGTAAAAAATCCCTGTTGAAAAGAAATATATTCAAAGGAGTGATTACCCAACTCTCACATGACCTTTATCTGATGACACACTAATCGTATCATGTAGTAAATAGATGATAATGACGGTGGCGGTGATGATGATTATGTTGGAAATGATGACTATTATTGGCTGTAGTAGCAGTATGGAGATAACATCTAATAGGAGTAAAGGTAGTTTAAATGGTGGTTGTAGTAGCAGTCAAAGATTTTTGCAATTAATAATGTAAGAACGTGGGACATAAAATAAGAATAGAGAATTGCCTGAAATTGCCGTCATCTAGCAATCACAGTGCACTGCATTAGTGATGGAGATGAAATAACCATTATAGGAACAATATACAGACCCATTATTAAGTGAGAATGAACTAGAGAGCTACAGAACTCCCAGGTAATAGGCAGTGAACAGACCCATGAAGTTTTCACTGCTGTAAAAAACAGAATCCACCTCTAAACAGCCACCCAGACACATCATCAGGTGAACAGGTCTAGTTGATGGCGATGCCACATGGTGCTGGTAGAGTGAAATGATTGACATAATCAAAATCTAAATAATTGCTACGGAAATAACAACTGCCAATCAAGCAATCATGTCTCTGTACAGACGTTAGCTACATTCAGGGTAATTGGAAATTTGGTGGCTGACTGGCACTATCAGCATGTGCAGCCCAAAGTAGCACCTGGTTCCATTGCTTAAAGCCAGGCTCTAGCCTAGCTAACACCATGACAATAACAATCACAGATACTCCTTTCATAGTAACCAAAGCAAAGTGTTAGTGTTATGTTTTTATTTCACAAAGCTCACGGGTTTACTTAATGTAAGATCAATGCCAGCCAGGTAACAAAAACAAGGACCAAAGTGTTTTTATTCACAAGGCTTAGGAGACATGATTGCTTGTACTATCCATACCGACACCAATCCCAGGTAACACAAAACTGGTCTGGAAATCATCCTTCCTCAACTAGCCATTCACTGTGGCCTCAAGTTGACTCAACCTCAGGTTCACCCCTGTTACACACTCCCATTTCCTCCGGGGGGTAATCTCCTGGCTGCATGTTACAGCCAGGGCTCAGTGTTTGTGTCGGGCTTCAACTCTCAACTCACAGGGCGGGTAGCTGTAATGGGCTACAAGAAACAACATCGAACCCAAGTCCCACGGATCAAGATGAGAAAAAACAGCTCTGTCCAAACCCCCCAAAATTTGTCAGAATCTTTTAGAGCCACAGTGATTTCATTGGAGCGGCAGGGTAGCCTAGTGGTTAGAGTGTTGGACTAGTAACCGGAAGCTGACAAGGTACTAATCTGTCTTTCAAACCCACTCTTCCTAGGCCGTCATTGAAAATAAGAATTTGTTCTTAACTGACTTGCCTAGTTAAATAAAGGTTAAATATAAAAAAAATGATCAGTCGGTGTTCTTAATCAAAATAAGCTAATTGTGCTCTCCAAAAAATATTTTTTTTTGTGTGAAAAACAGTGAATAAGCAAAAATGGTATGCGTCCGCATACAAAAACATATATGAAGCTTAATTTCATTTTTTATTTTATGCTGTTTTTTTTGTTGTCCAAACTGGTGGCTTGGTACTAAGTTCAGCCTGTTGTAAACCACGCAGATCAGCAGAACCCAATTCTCTGAGAGAAACAGACAGTATCTGCTGTACTCCAGTGAGATAAAACTATTAAAGCTAACGCTTAAAACCACAGTAGTTCACAGTTTCTATCTCTAAACTGCATCTCACCATTTCAGGAGCTTCCACTCCACCTAGGCAATTTGTAGCCAAAGTGTCTCCATCTGCGACAGTCGCTTTTGCAAGGCAGTAGGGAGGGAGACTAGCTAGAGACTGTGTGTTCTTGAGTGATTCAGTGCATGCATCAGACTCTGTCATCAAATGCTTTCATGGTTTCGTGAGTCCCTTGAAGAAACCACACATTTCATCAGTCAGCAGTTTCACACAGACGCAGGGAGAAAAGCTTTGTTTTAAAAGCCAACCGTTGTCTCCTCTCTTACTCCTTGTTCGTTAAAGCTTATCCACCTCCTCACCCACCCAGTCAAGAAAAGCACTATGAAACACTTTTCAAATAGAGGAGACACACTTTGTTGTCTTTTTTTAAAATGTATTTTTAGCATCGCCATGACAACCCGACACACCACAAATATTTTCTTCATAGATGATTTTTCCTCCTGGTATTACAATGAAACAAATTATGTTGCACTTGAAAGAAATGTGTGATTATTTGTTGCTTTCCTTGGATTGAAGAAATTGAATCGTCTATGTCGATATTGTTTTGACAAAAATGCAATTCTCCTTGATCTAGGCTACGCTTTATCTTGGATTTGTCTTTTTTGAGAAATTAATTCTGGTTAGTTATTAAAGAATAAATAGTGATATCAAATGAGCTCCAATACTTTTCCTTCAAATAACACTGTAATGTTAAAAGATGATACTATGACACAAGAAAGTTAGCTAAGGACTTTCTAAACTGTTGAGCAGAGGGGATTATGGGTAAAGAATATTAATGATTGTCACCAACATTGTTTGTGATTTAAACAGCAAATGTAGATGAAAGAAAAATGCACCTAAAATGTCATTTTGTTATTCCTTAAATAGCCTTTCACTGTGCTTTTCGACTAATCATTTGGCTTAAATCTAATTTATGTGAATAATTATCCATAATCATATTTAATTATGCACTTAATGCTAATACGACTATTAATTTGATTTAAATGAAGACAGCCTTGACAATCATAATTTACCAGGACCAGATTAACATGCATTGCATAAGAATTGCAAAAATGCATTTACATTTACATTCATCAAAGCGTATCAGCTTAGCACCCCCCCCCCCCAAACCCCCACTACACAATACTCAATAAATGTGTATGTGTTCTTTTTAAAATGAAAAATATATATGGCAACAAGAAAGTAGCAATTGTTAGGGTTGTTCTATACAGACAGGTGACCTTCTGTATTGTACATATACAGTAAAGAAATCAATGGTCATTTTCTATATTGGCTAAAATTCATGTCACATCTCGCTGTTAGGGGGCTAAAATGAAGATGGTTGTTGTGGGTTACCATGCATCTCAATGAATCGCCTGTGTCCGACTACTTTGGCGGCACTATATATGGAATAAGAAATAGGGGGCCATTTCAAATGCAGCCCTGGTCTACAGAAACCATGTGTGACCTTTCCTAAAGAGTGGCAACGCCATTAGCTAAAGGTCAACCCAAAAGACACATTAAACATTACAAACTGCCCCACTGTCAATGGCACAACCATGTAGCAGGATTACATTACTACACTGTGTTCATGCTTTGTAGCAGGGCTGTATGGTAAACTATACATGGGCTGTCTGCTATCAAATAACACTGAGAGGTTGATAGGCACTTCTTCTTCTGAAATGTAAACTCCATCAATGTCTGTATTTCTGCATTGAGGTTCAGGGACAGTTCCATGCATATCATAGTAACCGAAGTCTTGTAGATTGATGGACACACTTCCTCAATGTCTTCTGTATTTATGCATTTAGGTAATTGCACCTTTGTGACCTTTTTTTCCAGACAGCCTTTCTGTGCTGTGTGCTGCTTGCGTCTAGCTCTCTGACGCCTGGTTATTGACCTGTAACACTTGTGACATTACAGTGCTCAGATTCAAGAGGATAATAGAGGGGAGGGCGACCTTTATGATAAATTAATAATTAATAAAGTAATTGGTCTGGCGGGTGACTGGGCCATAAAGCACAAGGCCGACAGCTTTGTCTGCCCACTACTTTCATTCAGACGGCCTGAATGATTATTCTGGTCTGTACGCTGGCAAAGGGCAAACAGAATATCAAATATTCACCATGGAGAACACACACACAATTATTTCAGACTTAATGAAGTTTACTCAGGAAAACTATTTCTAGAAGCATTAAATGGAGCACACGCGTGTGCATGCGTACACACGCACACACACGCACACTTTAGGTCACCTTGAGAGGATGGCATTGAGTCTACCTACTTAACTAGAGGCCAACAACATGAACATTTGGCAATCATCGAGATCAAAGTTTTGGACATTTCTCAATCTAGCATTGTCAATAGAGTAGCAGAAACATGATTAAATATGAATCCTCTCCGAGTACTATATGTTTCACTGGACACAATTGCTTGATAGAAAACACAGACCTCACAGTTGAGACTGGTGCCCCCGCCCTCTAGCATAGTGTTGATAAATGCATTCTGTCAAATTGTCCTTAAATGCTCCTGAGGTCTGCAGATCAACTTTAGACAGGCTGGCTTTGATATCCATTAAGACATAATTATGTTAAAGATCTTGTATTATTTGATGCTTAGCTGTGCAGGGTAAATTGCTGCGAGGTCAAGCTCCAATCGAAGCCCTGCGTTTGTAACTCTGAGTGCTTCGGAGATTTCATAATTGGCCTTTTGAACGGCTAATGGCATAGCATGATTGATGTGCTCTCAGAATTGAGTCTTGTCATACGCATAATGCCTATCAAGAAAGTACGTTGGAAGGAGAAAAAGCAAAGCACGTCAGTTTTTTTGAGCATAAAAACAACGTCTGTCCGGCTGAATAATTTCTCAGCTGTAAAGAAAATGGGCTTTAGTCTGGCTCTCACTGACTGCCTGGTATCTTTATGATAAAGTACCATGTTTTGGTTCCCCATCTGTTTTGTGTGTATGGAGAGTGGGGAGTGGGGGATATGCCATATCCCAGAGAGGGAAACGGTTTGTTTGGTATTCTACAGAATCTGACTTGTTAGGCACATCACTGCATATTCACTGGATTCTGCTGGATGTCTCACTCATTGAATGGCTGTGTATGAGGAATCATTTATATTTGTGTTGCATGCACAGCACTCCCCCCTTCCCTTCGCTATAGCCCCTCATGCATTATTTGTTATGGTATTGTTTTCCAGCTGTGAAAGTATTCAATGTATTGCACCAGGAGACCTAGCAGGCTGTTGTCTCGTTTTAGCTGCTTTTATCTACAGTGCATTCGGAAAGTATTCAGACCCCTTGACTTTTTCCACATTTTGTCACGTTACAGCCTTATTCTAAAATGATTGAATAGTTTTTTTCCTCATCAATGATAGTAAAGCATTGATTGGTTTGTAACA
Source organism: Oncorhynchus nerka (assembly GCF_034236695.1). NCBI lineage: Eukaryota > Metazoa > Chordata > Actinopteri > Salmoniformes > Salmonidae > Oncorhynchus > Oncorhynchus nerka. The sequence continues at coordinate 29,545,523 of NC_088417.1, forward strand.
GAAAACGCCACAGAGGAGCCATAGCCGAGTCTTGCTATTTAAAGTATTTCTACAGGTGTGGTGTGTGGATCTCCTTCTGTTTATTTACAAGATGCTATATCTACATGTTTTTTACATATGTGTTTGGACACCTTCATGTGTGTGTAAAATATTACTGTCCTCAGATTATTTATTAATAGATTTGAGCAACATATAATTTTTTTTGCTCGAATGGAATGTTCGTATCCTTTATATAACATAAATTCATCACATCATAAATCTAGCCTCATGCTATAGGGTTTGATTAGAGTTAGCCCTTGTCCCAAATGGCACCCTATTCCATATATATAGTGCTCTACTTTTGACCAGAGCCCAGATCTCATATTACTGTATATATATTTTTTATATATATGTATATATATGTATATATGTAAATATTGATTTCCATAATGTATCATGTGTAAATTGTAATTATTTGTCACATTTGACTGTGTAAAACTAACTGTTCTCTGTGAGTGAGGCAGATATATATGACTTCTTGTCTCACCTGAGTGGAACTTGATTTCAAACAGATACACTACTGGTCAAAGATTTAGAACACCTACTCAATCAAGGGGTTTTCTTTATTTTTCTTTATTTTTGACTGTTTTCTACATTGTAGAATAATAGTGAAGACATAAAACTGTGAAATAACACATATGGAATCATGTAGTAACCAAAAAAGTGTTAAACAAATCCAAATATATTTTATATTTGAGATTCTTCAGTGTCACCAGCAAAGCACCCCCACACCATAACACCTCAACCCTCCATGCTTTACGGTGGGAAATACACATGCGGTGATCATCCTTTCACCCACACCGCGTCACACAAAGACACGGTGGTTGGTACCAAAAATCTTAAATTTGGACTCCAGACCAAAGGACACATTTCCACCGGTCTAATGTCCATTGCTCATTTTCTTGGCACAAGCAAGTCTTGTTTTCTTATTGGTGTCCTTTAGTAGTGGTTTCTTTGCAGTAATTCGATCATGAAGGCCTGATTCACACAGCCTCCTCTGAACAGTTGATGTTGAGATGTGTCTGTTACTTGAACTCCGTGAAGCATTTATTTGGGTGCCAATTTCTGAGGCTGGTAACGCTAATGAACTTATCCTCTGCAGCAGAGGTAACTCTGGGTCTTCCATTCTTGTGACTGTCCTAATGATAGCCAATTTCATCATAGCGCTTGATGGTTTTTGCGACTGCACTTGAAGAAACGTTCAAAATTCTTGAAATGTTCCACATTGACTGACCTTGATGTCTTAAAGTAATAATGGACTGTTGTTTCTCTTTGCTTATTTGAGCTGTTCTTGCCATAATATGGACTTGGTCTTTTACCAAATATGGCTATCTTCTGTATACCACCCCTACCTTGTCACAACACAACTGATTGGCTCAAACGCATTGAGAAGGAAAGAAATTCCACAAATGAACTTTTAACAAGGCACACCTGTTAATTGAATTGCATTCCAGGTGACTACCTAATGAAGCTGGTTGAGAGAATGCCAAGAGTGGGCAAAGCTGTCATCAAGGCAAAGGGTGGCTACTTGAATAATCTCAAATATAAAATATATTTTGATTTGTTTAACACTTTTTTGTTTACTAAATGATTCCATATGTGTTAATTCATAAATTTGATGTCTTTACTATTATTCTACAATGTAAAACCCTTGAATGAGTAGGTGTTCTAAAACTTTTGACCGGTAGTGTACATGTTTGTCATTTAACAACCCCATCCTTTATTAGATGGGGAAAAATACACCTATCTTTTCCCAAAGTTATTTTAACAAAAATAGTAAATTGACAAACATTTCTAAAAATGTATACACACAATATAGCATTTTTGGAATATAACTCTTCATTTACTCAAGCAGGGCTGAAAAGGAGATAAGCAAAGAATAGTTTCATTTGGAAACCCATTTTGGCTACACCCCCTCTCCCAGTATGGGAAGGGAGTTAAATATCAGGTGGCTGCTCCAAAATAAAGTAGTGAGAGTCTGAAATAAACCAAAGTCCTCTCTTCTACTCTTTTCCAACTGTAATGGGTGACAGATCACAACAGGGAAGGTAAGCCGCTAAAAGGATCACGTAGAATTGAGTATTTGTTGTGTCGGTGCACTGAAAACATTTATAGTTGTTGAAGCTAGAGGAATATTTCGCTAGCACAGACTGGAATATGTTCCCAGATTCATCCGATGGCATTGAGGAGTTTACCACTGTCATGGCCGTCGTTGGAAGGAGACCAATGTGCAGCGTGGTGAGCGTACATTTTTCTTTTATTTATATAAAATGTTGCCAACAAAACAAGAAATAACAAAACAACCGTGAAGCTTAACAGGGCTATAGTGCACACCCCAGCTAGAAGCTATGGATTGAGCTAAAGGCTAGAGCTGCCACTTTCAAGGAGGGGGACACTAATCCGGACACTGATAACAAATCTCACTATGCCCTCCGGCGAACCATCAAACAGGCAAAGCGTCAGAACAGGACAAATCCTACCACACCGACTCTGAAGCTGCCGGTGACGCAAGCCTACCAGATGAGCTAAATGCCTTCTATGCTCGCTTTGAGGCAAGTAACACTGAACCATGCATGAGAGCACCAGCTTTTCTGGAAGACTCTGTGATCACGCTCTCTGTAGCCGATGTAAGACCTTGTAAGAGGTTAACAAGGCCACTAAAGTAAGAGCTTTAAACATTAACAAGGCCGCAGGGCAGACAAGTAGGACACGTACTCAGAGCATGTGCTTACCACCTGGCAAGTGTCTTCACTGATATTTTCAACCTCTCCCTGACCCAGTCTGTAATACCTACTGGTTTCAAATGTTCTATAGGATTGAGGTCAGGGCTTTGTGATGGCCACTTCAATACCTTGACTTTGTTGTCCTTAAGCCATTTTGCCACAACTTTGGAAGTATGCTTGGGGTCATTGTACATTTGGAAGACCCATTTGCGACCAAGCTTTAACCTGTTGCGACGAGCAATCCCGTATCCGGGATCCTATTTATAGCCTCAAGCTCATTACCATAACGCAACGTTAACTATTCATGAAAATCGCAAATGAAATGAAATAAATATATTTGCTCTCAAGCTTAACCTTTTGTTAACAACACTGTTATCTCAGATTTTCAAAATATGCTTTTGAACCATAGCTAAACAAGCATTTGTGTAAGAGTATTGATAGCCTAGCATAGCATTAAGCCTAGCATTCAGCATGCAACTTTTTCACAAAAACAAGAAAAGCATTCAAATAAAATCATTTACCTTTGAAGAATTTCAGATGTTTTCAATGAGGAGACTCTCAGTTAGATAGCAAATGTTCAGTTTTTCCAAAAATATTATTTGTGTAGGACAAATCGCTCCGTTTTGTTCATCACGTTTGGCTACGAAAAAAACCTGTATCCAGGAGTGTAATTATCGCCGCAAGCTCATTAGCATAACGCAACGTTAACTATTCATGAAAATCGCAAATGAAATGAAATAAATATATTAGCTCTCAAGCTTAGCCTTTTGTTAACAACACTGTCGTCTCAGATTTTCAAAATATGCTTTTGAACCATAGCTAAACAAGCATTTGTGTAAGAGTATTGATAGCCTAGCATAGCATTAAGCCTAGCATTCAGCATGCAACATTTTCACAAAAACAAGAAAAGCATTCAAATAAAATCATTTACCTTTGAAGAACTTCAGATGTTTTCAATGAGGAGACTCTCAGTTAGATAGCAAATGTTCAGTTTTTCCAAAAATATTATTTGTGTAGGACAAATCGCTCCGTTGTGTTCATCACGTTTGGCTACGAAAAAAACCTGTATCCAGGAGTGTAATTATCGCCGCAAGCTCATTAGCATAACGCAACGTTAACTATTCATGAAAATCGCAAATGAAATGAAATAAATATATTAGCTCTCAAGCTTAGCCTTTTGTTAACAACACTGTCGTCTCAGATTTTCAAAATATGCTTTTGAACCATAGCTAAACAAGCATTTGTGTAAGAGTATTGATAGCCTAGCATAGCATTAAGCCTAGCATTCAGCATGCAACATTTTCACAAAAACAAGAAAAGCATTCAAATAAAATCATTTACCTTTGAAGAACTTCAGATGTTTTCAATGAGGAGACTCTCAGTTAGATAGCAAATGTTCAGTTTTTCCCAAAATATTTTTTGTGTAGGACAAATCGCTCCGTTTTGTTCATCACGTTTGGCTACGAAAAAAACCTGTATCCAGGAGTGTAATTATCTCCGCAAACTCATTAGCATAATGCAACGTTAACTATTCATGAAAATCTCAAATGAAATGAAATAAATATATTAGCTCTCAAGCTTGGCCTTTTGTTAACAACACTGTCATCTCAGATTTTCAAAATATGCTTTCGAACCATAGCTAAACAAGCATTTGTGTAAGAGTATTGATAGCCTAGCATAGCATTTAACCTTAGCATTCAGCATGCAACATTTTCACAAAAACAAGAAAAGCATTTAAATAAAATCATTTACCTTTGAAGAACTTCAGATGTTTTCAATGAGGAGACTCTCAGTTAGATAGCAAATGTTCAGTTTTTCCCAAAATATTATTTGTGTAGGACAAATCGCTCCGTTTTGTTCATCACGTTTGGGTAAGAAAAAACCCGAAAATTAAGTCATTACAACGCTAACTTTTTTCCAAATGAACTCCATAATATCGACAGAAACATGGCAAACGTTGTTTAGAATCAATCCTCAAGGTGTTTTTCACATATCTATCGACGATAAATCATTCGTGGCAGTTTGGTTTCTCTTCTGAAGAAAATGGAACGCGCATGGACCTGGTGATTACGCAATAATTTTTACGGAGGACACCGGGCGGACACCTGGTAAATGTAGTCTCTTATGGTCAATCTTCCAATGATATGCCTACAAATACGTCACAATGCTGCAGACACCTTGGGGAAACGACAGAAGTGCAGGCTCATTCCTGGCGCATTCACAGCCATATAAGGAGACATTGGAACACAGGGCATTCAAACTCTGGACAATTTCCTGTATGAAATTTCATCTTGATTTTGCCTGTAGCATTAGTTCTGGGGCACTCACAGATAATATCTTTGCAGTTTTGGAAACGTCAGAGTTTTTTCTTTCCAAAGCTGTCAATTACATGCATAGTCGAGCATCTTTTCGTGACAAAATATCTTGTTTAAAACGGGAACGTTTTTTATCCAAAAATTAAAAGAGCGCCCCCTATCTCGAAGAAGTTAACTTTATGTCTTGAGATGTTGCTTCAATATATCCACATCATTTTCCTACCTCATGAGCCATCTATTTTGTGAAGTGCACCAGTCCCTCCTGCAGCAAAGCACCCCCACAACATGATGCTGCCTCTCCCATGCTTCATGGTTGGGATAGTGTTCTTCGGCTTGCATGCCTCCCAAACATAACAATGGTGATTTTTGCCCAACAGTTCTATTTCTGTTTCATCAGCCCAAAGGACATTTCTCCAAAGAGTACGATCTTTGTCCCCATGTGCAGTTGCAAACCGTAGTCTGGATTTAGAGCAGTGGCTTCCTCCTTGCTGAGCGGCCTTTCAGGTTATGTCGATATAAGACTCTTTTTACTGTGGATATAGATACTTTTGTACCTGTTTCCTCCAGCAATCTTCACAAGATCCTTTGCTTTAATTCTGGGATTAATTAGCACTTTTCGCACCAAAGTACGTTCATTTCTAGGAGACAGAACGTGTCTCCTTCCTGAGCTGTATGGCGACTGCGTGGTCCCATGGTGTTTATACTTGCATACTGTGTTGTTATGTGTTAATAACATTTAGACTACGTTACCCAGCAGGCTATGCGGGAGGCAAATGGTTCAAGAATGCCTTGCATGGCTAAACATAGAGTTTTCTAGCTGAAGTATATGTTCATTAAAAGTAGTTAAACCTACGCCCCGGTTTGTCATTATATAAGGAACAAACATAACACGGTGTCAGATTGGTATTCGCTATGACAAAGAGAAAAGAAAGAAGTAAGTCTGCAAATTTCCTGATGAAAATAGAAAATTCTACCACAAGTCAAGTGAGGTGAGTAGTCGAAGATGCTAGCGAGGACAACGAGCCGCAGCAGCGAGAGTGACAGCAGCGAGAGTGACAGCAGCGAGAGCGAGGCTGCATTGGAATCTGTTGATGAGCAAGTTGATGAGCAACATACTGAAGTAAGAGAAATTGACACTGTTCCTGTTCTCCATCATGGATAGGCTTAGTCCTCCTACTCCTATGCAGTTATCAGGCAATTTAGCTGACAATTGGAAACGTTTCAAGCAGAGATTCAATATCTACCTAGCAGCCAGTGGTGCAGGGGGAGATGATGACAAATTGAAACTTCTGCATGTTATTGGAGAGGATGCATTGGACATTTACAATAGCTTTCAGCAAGATGAGGCAAACTTGACATTGACTGTGCTAATGGCTAAATTTGAGGATGTACTTTGTACCAAGCCAGAACGTCACGTTTGAGAGATACACATTTTTCTCTCATGATCAGAAACAGGGAGTCAGTTTTGACCAGTATTTGGCTGAGCTGAACACACTGAGCAAAACGTGTGAATTTGAAAATCTGAAAGACTCACTAGTAAAAGACAGGATAGTCTGTGACATACTTGATAATGGACTCAAGGAGAGATTGCTGCGTGAGCAAGATTGAACTTTGGATAAAGCAGTGAATATGTGTCGTGCAGATGAAACCACACTAAAGAGCTGTGCATGGATGAGACGTCAGTGTATGCCATAAAAAGAGAGGAGCACCACACACAACGCCTTACAAAACAAAAACAAGCAAAAGAGAGAAATCAAAACACTACTTGTGGAAAATGTGGATTTATCCACAAGACAACAAAAAAATGCCCTGCATATGGCAAATCATGTAACAACTGTGGGAAAAATAATAATTTCTCAAAATGCTGCAAAGCTGAGGCTACAAAGAAAAAGGTTCACACAGTCGAGGAGATTGAAGAATTCTTCTGTGGAAATATGCAATGCAGTAAATGCTGAATGGCTTGCGCCATTGACTGTGAATGAAACTATAATACCATTCAAGCTTGATACTGGAGCACAGGTAAACCTGTTGTCGCTGGATGACTACAAAACACTGAAGGTGAAGAGCAAAATACACCCGGTGAAAATTAAGGTCACTGGTTATACTGGAGAGAAGGTACCAGTCAAAACAAAAACACACAAAAACAAAAGTAGCTGCATAGTAACTTTACAGCACAAAGGAAAACAGTTCAGAGCACAGCTGCTGATTGTGGAAAAGAGTGTACAGCCTATTCTAGGAATCAATGCATGTGAAAAGTTCAATTTATTGAAAAGAGTGTATGCGGTGACATCACAGGTTGAAAATGACCAAGAATCGCTACTGGCTGAGTATGAGGATGTTTGAGGGTCTTGGATGTTGACCAGCAGAACACAAAATATGTACCGATGATAAAATTACTCCAGTTGTGCATGCATGCAGAAAAGTTCCATTTGCACTGAGGAAAAAGCTCAAGGAGGAACTCGGACGCATGGAAAAGATGGACGTCATCACAAAAATGGATGAACCTACAGACTGGGTAAGCTCACTGGTTATTGTGGTGAAAAAGAACAGCGATCTCAGGATATGTCTAGACCCGAGAGATCTCAACAAAACAATCAAGAGAGAGCATTTCAAGTAGCCAACCAGAGAAGAGATAATGTTGCAGTTTGCTGGAGCAAAGTGGTTCAGTAAGCTTGATGCCTCATCAGGATTCTGGCAAATGAAGCTAGATGATGGAGGCTCAAGGCTATGCACATTCAACACACCTGAGGGTAGGTACAGATTTCTTCGTCTAACATATGGGATTCTCTCAGCGCCAGAGGTCTACCACAAGACAATCCACATGATCTTAGAGCACATTCCAGGAGTGGAGACTATGATCGATGACATCATCATCTTGGGGTCCACAAAAGAAGAACACGATGCAAGAATGAGACAAGTGCTGGACCTGACACAAGGACAAATGCGAGTTTGGTGTGAAAACACTTACCTTCGTGGGAGATGTACTTTCAGAGGACGGAGTCAAACCAGATCCGAGGCATCAACAACATGGAGCGCCCGAAGAACAAGGACGATGTGAGACGCTTCATGGGCATGATCACCTACCTTGCAAAGTTCATACCAGATGTCTTCTGGAACAGAACAATGAATGGGAATGGTCCCATGAACAGGAACACTGCTTCAAAAACCTAAAGAAGACAATCACAGAAGAGCCAGTGCTCAGGTTCTATGATCCAGAGAAAAGCACAAGGATTTCTGCAGACGCAGTTTGGCCTGGGAGCAGTTCTTCTGCAACAGCATGACGACACATCACAACCCGTCGCTTATGCGTCCAGAGCCTTGACAGGTGCTGAAACAAGGTATGCACAAATAGAGAAAGAACTACTGGCAAGCACATACGCTTGCGAAAGGTTTCACCAATACGTCTACAGACTAAACTTCGAAGTAGAAACCAACCACAAACCATTGGTGTCAATCATGTCTAAGGCACTGAATGATTGTCCAATGAGAATCCAGAGAATGTTGATCAGACTGCAAAAGTATGATGTGAAGATGATCTATACCCAGGGAAACTTCATGTTCGCCGCCGACACTCTTTCTCGAGCAGTCGACAAGAAGGAGAGCTTCGACACACAGAAAAACACTGAGATTCAGGCCTACGTCGACATGATCGCAGCATCACTTCCTGTGTCTTCTGAGAGAATGGAGCAGATCAAAAGAGAGACTGCAGCTGACCAAACAATGACAGAGTTGAACGAAACAACACTAATAGGATGGCCTGCACAGAAAAACAACTGTCCAAGGAGAATACAGGATTACTGAATGTGCAGAGCAGAGCTCACCGTTGTGGATGACATAGTGTTCAAAGGCAACAAGATCGTCATTCCCATGACACTACACAAAGAAATGGTACAGAAAATACACAAGGGCCACTTGGGTGAGGAAGAATGCAAACGACGAGCACGAGAAGTAATGTACTGGCCAAGAATGAACCAGGAAATCAGCCAGACCACTGCTTCATGTGAACTGTATTTTACCTACAGGCCAAAGCAGCAAGCAGAGCCGCTAATGCCTCATCCAGTACTCAACAGACCCTACTACAAAGTTGGAGTTGACCTTTTTGACTGCAATGGCAAAAGTCACATTGTTGTTACCGACTACTACTCAAACTACCCTGAAGTAGCAACACTGCCAAATACCTGAAATCAGTCTTTGCAAGACATGGGGTTGCGTCTGCCCGCAGTTTTCAAGTTCCGAATTCCGATCGTTCACTTACGACTGGGGATTCCGACACAACACCTCCAGCCCCAACTACCCAAGGTCCAACGGCTTAGCAGAGAGTTCAGTCAAAATGTTCAAAGGTCTGATGAAAAAGGCACACGATGGAAAGGAGGATTTCCTAAAAAATCTGATGATCTACCACAGCGCACCACTGCAGAATGGACTTTCACCTGCACAAATGTTGGGATGTCGCATCAGAACCAACCTACCCATCCATGAGGACTTGCTAACACCCAGAGGTGCTCACAAAGTCAAACTCGCAAAGGGCAAACAGAAAGACAAACAAAAACAGCGACACGAAAGAAATGCAAGACACTTACCTGAACTGAAACCTGGAGATCATGTACGACTCCGAGACATCACTACAGGAACCTGGATTCAGCAAGGGTGTGTGCAGAGAGAAGTTGCAATAGAGAAGTAGAGCCACAATAGAGTATTGTTGGACAGACTATATTTAGTTGAAAAAACATTTAGGGAAAGAAATGTGTGTTATTGAAAATTGCATGTTATGCAGGTTGAGTAAACAAATGTGATGTGACGTGTAGTTACATAGAAAATTAGTTGTATTTTAAAGGAAAGAAGATGTGTTGCTATGTGTTAATAACATTTACACTACGTTACCCAGCAGGCTATGCGGGAGGCAGATGGTTAAAGAATGCCTTGCATGGCTAAACATGGAGTTTTCTAGCCCCGGTTTGTCATTATATAAGGAACAAACATAACAAATACTATTGTTTGTACAGATGAACGTGGTACCTTCAGGCGTTTGGAAATTGTTCCCAAGGATGAACCAGACTTGTGGAGGTCTACAATTTTTCTTGGCTTATTTCTTTTGATTTTACCATGATGTCAAGAAAAGAGGCACTGAGTTTGAAGGTAGGCCTTGAATTACATCCACAGGAACACCTCCAGTTGACTCAAATGTCAATTAGAAGCTTCTAGAGCCATGACATCATTTTCTGATATTTTTCAAGCTGTTAAAAGGCACAGTCGACTTAGTGTATGTAAACCTCTGACCCACTGGAATTGTGATACAGTGAATTATAAGTGAAATAATCTGTCTGTAAATAATTGTTGGAAAAATTACTGTACAAAGTAGATGTCCTAACCAACTTGTCAAAACGATAGTTTGTGAACAAGAAATTTGTGGAGTGATTGTTAAGCAAGTTTTAATGTGTATGTAAACTTCTGACTTCAACTGTATGTGAGAATGCTGTTAATTGACTTCAGCTCAGTGTTGAACACCATACTGCCCTCCAAGCTCATCACTAAGCTAAGGACTGAACACCTCTCCTCTGCAACTGGTTTCTGGACTTCCTGACAGGACGTCCCCAGGTGGTGAGGGTAGGCAACACACCCTCAAGGCAACACACCCTCACACACCCTTCTTCACCTCTTGTACTTCCATGACTGTGTGGCCATGCACAACTCCAACACCATCATTAAGTTTGCCGATGACGACGAGACACCCTATAGGGAGGAGGTCAGAGACCTCTCCCTTAAGGTCTTGAGGTCCAAAAGGCTCCTTAACAGCTTCTACCCCCAAGCCATAAGACTGCTGAACAATTAATCAAATGCCCTCTTTTATTATTACAATGCTTACCCTACCAACAAGTACGAATGACCTTGACTAATCTGTACCCCAGCACATTTACTCGGTATCGGTACCCCCGGTATATAGCCTCATTATTGTTATTTTATTTATTAAATATTTTCTTAACTTTACTTTCTTAAAACTGCATTGTTGGTTAAGGGCTTGTAAGTAATCATTTTACGGTACACCTGTTTTATTTTGCGCATGTGACAAATACAATTTGATTTGATTTCACTTGAATCATTGCCTATGCGACATGCAGTCCTCAACCAACAGTGCAGACGGCGGCGGCAGCTCTTCCGCAAAACAATGTATACTTGTGAAACCCTCTGCTAACTTCACAAGGTTTCTACAATGGCTACTAAACAGAGAGTGCCGTCATTGTGCAGATTAAAAGGAGAACTGCACTGGAGTGGCATTGTGTTGCTGTCACACAGTATTCTCCTTGCGATACAATTCATATTTTGTGACTACGCTACTGCAGATTGGTTTATGCACAAGGACGATCCGCCTGCCACTTTGGCATTGTCTACTTTTCATGCCATTCCATAGTCGTTACGATATGTGTTCACTCCAGTCAACATTGTGTCCCCCATTGTATCTATGTGCAGTGTATTAAAAAGTATATGTTATACCATAAACTATGATACAACTGCATCTTTGTAAAGGGGTCAATGACATAATTAAGTTTGGACAGAACGGATGGATGAAACGGATGAAACGGATGGACGAACGGATGGACGAACAGAAGGTTGGCCATACAGGGGCGGCAGGTAGCCTAGTGGTTAGAGTGTTGGGCCAGTAAGCGAAAGGTTGGGCCAGTAAGCGAAAGGTTGGGCCAGTAAGCGAAAGGTTGGGCCAGTAAGCGAAAGGTTGGGCCAGTAAGCGAAAGGTTGAATCCCTGAGCTGGCAAGGTAGAAATCTGTCATTCTACCCCTGAACAAGGCAGTTAACTCACTGTTCCTAGGACGTCATTTTAAATGATATTTTGTTCTTAACTGACTTGCCTAGTTAAATCAAAAATAAACACAGGCAGACAGTGCTTTTTATGAAAATTTTTCCAGACAGGCAGACAGACAGACAACTATCCATCCAGACAGACAGTGTTGTTTTATGTGTCATTATTTCAGTCAGTGTGTGTCACAGTGGAATGGGACACTCAGCAGGTTTCATTAAATCCCCAGTCCGGTCCAAACACCTCTCTCAGGGACAGCCAGGTCTGAATAGGGGATTATTAGAGGTAGGTGACAGTAAATGACGTCTGTGTTTTGGCCTGGAAAGGTTATTATGTGGAATCAATGTAAGTTCACAATAGGACACAGCGACTGACTCTGAGCTCTTTCTTTCTCTTTAATATCAAGCGTACTGATATCCACCTGGACAGACATTTGAGGGTTGGAGTGAACAATGATCTACTGGCCAATCACACATCAATGTCCAGGTGGTAGAGAGAACATCATCTCACAGAACATGTATAATTTTGTATTATTCTGTCTTTATTCTAATCATTGCCTACATGACATGCCGTCCTTAACCAACAATGCAGACGGCGTCGTTGTGCTATCCGGTGTAAGATCATGTATACTTATAACACCCACCACTAATTTTACAAGGTTTGTGCAATTGCTACTTATGAAAATGAAAATGCAATATGACTTACAATGGAACAGTCAGTCAAGGATATTCCACAGCTTGAGGGTTTCAGATTTACAATAGAGCCCAGAGTACTCTGCATACTGATTATTACTAAGGTAAGGGATATGTGTTAAACTCTCACTAGACACAACAGAGGAATTAGGATTCAATCCGCCTGGTTTAGGCTAGAGGTACTCTTCCAAATGAGTATCTATTATACCAGAACCCTTCAGGCTATTGCCAGCCTGCTAGATGGGATACCTCACAAGGGAGGTACACCCAATACGCCGTGTGTATTTCGCACCACTACAGCAGATGGTTATGATATGGATTACCATGACAGTAAGTCAATAAGACAGAGATCCAGGTTTTAGCAGGATTAGTCAACTCTCTCTCGGCTCTATCAGGGTTTTGTTTTCAGATACGTCATTGTTCTCCAATCTCCACATGATCTTAAATGAAATGTGTGTTCTGTCCTGGTTTGTTTGGGCCCGTCTATGGCTCAGAGGCATAAGTTATGCAACATTTACTCGTTCTGCTCCAACAGACTGCCAGTGTTCTGTCAGGAAGAGTTTGATGATGATAAACAATGATCTTGATGATATTTTTTTAAACATAAATGGGCAGCAGTGAGTGTGTACAAAAAAAAAGGTATCTTATAAAAGGACCTGTGATTTGTTGCATTCGCACCACCGTATGTTTCCATTTCTAATGCTTTAGAACCGCTCATTCCCTTCTGTCACAGAGACACACTTGGTTACAACTGGTTATAATTCAACTCCGACCAATACGAATGGGTGACAACTCCACCTCTCATTTCCGTGGGAGTCTGGACGTGTGATCCAGTGTGTGTTTCATTAAGAACACCTGCCCTGCGTTGGCTCAGAGCTGGGCCAAAATCACTCATTCAACAGCGGCTCTGCAAATTCAAATCCAATTGTATTTGTCACATCCTTCATGAATAACAGGTGACAGCCGTGGTATATCAGACCATATATCCCGGGTATGACGAAACATTTATTTGTACTGCTCTAATTATGTTGGTAACCAGTTTATAATAACAATAAGGCACCTCTGGGGTTTGTGGTATATGGCCAATATACCACACCCCCTCATGAATTGTTGCTTAAATAACTACTGTAGAAAGTGACAGATGAATCAAAAGATTTAGTGCAAAAAGGGTCAATGCAAATAGTCCAGGTAGCTATTTGGACATACGGCTTGGGGATATAAGCTGTTCAGTGTCCTGTTGGTTCCAGATTTGGTGCATCAGTACAGCTGCCATCCGGTAGCAGAGAGAACAGTCTATTACTTAGGTGGCTGGAGGCTTTTTTGTACAATTTGTAGGGCTTTCCTCAGACACGACTGGTATAAAGGTCCTGGGTGGCAGGGAGCTCGGCCCCAGTAGTGTTCTGGGTCGTACACATTACCCTCTGTGGTGCCTTGCGGTCGGATGCCAAGCAGTTGCCATACCAAGCGGTGATGCAACCAGTCAAGATGCTCTCAATGGTGCAGCTGTAGAACTTTTTGAGGATCTGAAGACCCATGCCAAATCATTTCAGCCTCTCGAGAGGAAAAGAGGCATTGTCTTGAACTCTTCACAACTGTGTTGACGAGTGTTGACCATGGAACTTGAAGCTCTCGGCCCGCTCCACTACAGCCTCCGTTTCCTGTAGTCCATGAGCAACTCCTTTGTCTTGCTGATGTTAAGGAGCCTTTTGGACCTCAAAACTAAACTTGGCACTCTGGTACCACTTGCCGTGCGTTAGCAGAGAGAACAGTCTATGACTTGGGTGACCGTAGTCTTTGACCATTTTTAGGGCCTTCCTCTGACCCCACTTAGTATATAGGTCCTGGATGGCAGGAAGTTTGGCCCCAGTGATGTACTGGGCTGCCTCGCACTACCCTCTGCAGCACCTTACGGCCGGATGCCAGGCAGTTGCCATATCAGGCGGTGATGCAACCTTTCAGGATGCTTTCGATGGTGCAGCTGTATCATTTTTTGAGGATCTGGGGACCCATGCCAAATCTTTTCAGTCTCCTGAGGGGGATTATACATTTTTGCACAAACTGTCAGAAACTGTCTAAAGGAAGCTCATCTGCGTGCTCGTTGTCCTGACCAGGGTCTTGGCTTGACTGCAGTTCGGCATCGTAATCGACTTCAGTGGGTAAATGCTCACCTTCGATGGCCACTGGCACACTGGAGAAGTATGCTCTTCACGGATGAATCCCGCTTTCAACTGTAGTGGGAAGTTGTCAAACGTATGGCGTCGTGTGGGCGAGTGGTTTGCTGATGTCAAAGATGTGAACAGAGTGCCCCATGGTGGGTTTATGGTATTGGCAGGCATAATCTACAGTCAACGAACACAATTGCATTTTATCGATGAAAATTTGAAAACACAGAGATACCGTGATGAGATCCTGAGATCCTTTTTTTAAGGTATCTGTGACCAACAGATGAATATATCTGTATTCCCAGTAGAGAAATCCATAGATTAGGGCCTAATGAATTCATTTTAATTTTCCGATTTCCTTATATGAACTGTTACGCAGTAAAATCTTTTAAATGGTTTCATGTTGCACACAATATATTTTGGTTCAGTGTAATTGGAGTGTCCCGGAGTCCAGTTTGATATTATTGAGAAAAAAAGAGCTCAGGTGTGATTGACCAGTAGACCATTGTGCACTCCAACCCTCAAATGTCTGTCCAAGTGGAAATCAGCACTGTCACATATACTCCCTCTCCGGCCTCTAGGTCATCAGGCTGCTGATTATTCCACACACCTGTCACCACTGTCTTGTGCACCAGCGCCTCATGACACTCACCTGGACTCCATCACCTCCTTGATTATCTCCCTATATGTCACGCCCTGACCGTAGATTGCTTTGTATGTTTCTATTTTTTGTTTGGTCAGGGTGTGATGTGGGTGAGCATTCTATGTTGTTTTTCTATGTTTTCTTTTCTATGTGTTTGGCCTGGTATGGTTCCCAATCAGAGGCAGCTGTCTATCGTTGTCTCTGATTGAGAACCATACTTAGGTAGCCTTTTCCCACCTGGTGTTTGTGGGTAGTTGTTTCCTGTTTTGTGTTTTCACCTTTCAGGACTGTTTCATTTTTAATTTCTTACATTCACTTTGTTATTTTGTATTTTCGTGTTCTGGTATAATAAATAATCATGGACACTTACCACACTGTGTTTTGGTCCGAACCTTCCTACTCCTCATCCGATGAAGACGAAGATCGTTACACTATATCTGTCACTCCCCTTGGTTCTTTCCTCAGGTGTTATTGACTCTGTTTTCATGTCGGTGCGTAGTTTGTGTTTCGTGTTTGTTTCTTTTATATATTAAAACACTCACTCCCTGAACTTGCTTCCCGACTCTCAAGCGCACTCGTTACAAACACACTTGATGATGAGGAGAAAGAAAGAGCTCAGAGTCAGTCATGTCCGATTGTGAACTCACTGTGATTCCACATAATAACCTTTCCAGGCCAAAACACAAAGGTCATTTACTGTCAGCCACCCCTAATAACCCCTATTCTGACCTGGCTGTCCCTGAGAGAAGCGTTCAGACCAGACTGGGGGATTTAATGAAACTTGCTGAGTGTCCCATTCCACAGTGGCTCACACTGACTAGAATATTGACACAAAACAGCACTTTCTGTCTGTCTAGATGGTTGCCTACTTGTCTGTCTGTCTGCCTGCATTGAATGATGACACATACAACAACACTGTCTGCCTGCCTGCCTCACTGTCTTTCTGTCGGGTTGACAGGCCGTCCGTTCATCCAACCGTCTGTCCGTTGGTCCATCTGTTCGTCTTTTCGTTCGTTGGTCTGTCTGTCGGTCTGAATGGCATGAAAAGTAGACAATGCCAAAGTGGCAGGACTGATCGCCCTTGTACATAAACCAATCTGCAGTAGCCTAGTCACAAAATATTAATTGAAGCACAAGGAGAATACTGTGTGACAGCAACACAATGCCACTCCAGTGCAGTTCTCCTTTCAATCTGCACAGTGACGGCACTCTCTGTTTACTAGTTTTGTCCTTTCATTTTCAATTCCCCGTGTGAGTCAAGGTCCAATCTCATGATTTGAATGTCTCTCGTTCTGCCAGATGAAACTCTAGAAATGAAACTGGAAATACTGTGTAGTGAACCAAGGTTACAGTCCCAACAGTGGACATGCTAGTGTAGTGTATAGTGTGTTCAAACAGACTATTTCCCATTTTTTTGGTCTCTGTCTAAAACAACAGACTGGAAGGTATTTAGTTGAAAATGTAGAGTTTGACATTTTCCCAGAAACAAAACCATCGCTTGGAATCACAGTTAAAATGCTATTTTAAGTGTTACACTTTGATGTTGAATGTAACTGAATAAAGGGGAAGCCAAGAGGGGAAAGAGAGTCACTATATTTTCCTGACAAGTTATTGCCTGCAAGGCATAGTTATATAGAGTTATATAGATCCATAAGGATATCCTGAACAGTGCAATTACAATGAGCTCATCCGATCTGTTTGTTTTTAGTGTTAGGGCGCCCACATCTAATCCTATGCAAAGCAAGGTAATTGAAAGCCTTGTGGGGAGCCCAGCTATCACCTGCTCTTGAATCACAGAGGGGAGCAAATACATGACATCACCATGGAGTCAACAGAGAATACTCTGCAGCACCACCAAGGAACAATTAAACCACAAGTGCTGAAATACATGACATCACCATGGAGTCAACAGAGAATACTCTGCAGCACCACCAAGGAACAATTAAACCACAAGTGCTGAAATACAGTAAATCACTGATTTGGGGTTTTCCTCAGAGGCATATTCATTTAGATCTCTTTAATATACAAAATGAGCACAAGAAGACTAAAAGAGAGATGATATGTGAAGCATTCAGACACATAGAGATGGGCACCACACATATCCACGCTAATGAAGATGAAGCAGTTTTTCACAACCACAACAGAGTAATGTTATCTGGTTAGCTGTCTGGGATGGATTAATGGTGAGGAGAAACTTATAAATTGAAGTTAAGAGAAATCCTTCCTTGTTCTGAGTCATTATAGATCAGCTGCTCTAAACAGTCAACAGTGTGTGTGTGTGTGTGCGTGTGCGTGTGCGTGTGTGTGTGTGTGTGTGTGTGTGTGTGTGTGTGTGTGTGTGTGTGTGTGTGTGTGTGTGTGTGTGTGTGTGTGCGTGTGCGTGTGCGTGTGCGCGTGTGTGTGTGTGTGTGTGTGCGCGTGCGTGTGTGTGTGCTCTTAGCTATCAGCATGCTCCCAGCCATCCCAACTATCAATCAGTGGTCTCTCTGTAAATGCCAAGGCCGATAATTAATGATAGATTTACAACGCTATTGCTAATGAAAGATTTACAGGCGTAAAGGATACTTGGCAACAGATAGCCCGTAGGAAGCATCTGAGCTATGACAGCCAGCCACCACATCAATTTCTTCTGGGAGACAGGTGCACATAATGGGCCAACAGTCAAGGCAATGACAATTGTAGGAGAGAAAAAAAAATGTACGTGTGCGTGTGTGTGTCGAAAATGTGTGGCAGGCCGACAGTCAGTGACACGCAGCAGAAGGTAGTAGCGCATCGCCGTGACAACGCCGACAGCCAGTTAACCTTCAGCCCCCTCCAGATGCCACGGCGACAAGCATCATCAAAACAGTTTGGACCCTCACTTGACAAAATACTTAATTCTGACTTCTTAAGGTTATTTCACAATAACACTACACAGACACAATCCCCCCTTCCTTTTTTCTAGTTCTTCCACAGCTTTTAATTTATTTCCTTTAAAGCCATGGTTCACTGGTTACTGTATAGTTTGAAATCCTCTACAGCTGTTGGCTTATTAAGTTACTATGGCAACCTGCCGCATTCACTTGTGTTCCATTCCGCCCAACTGGGACCCCACAGGGTAAACCTTTAAGCGGAGAGCCGGGAGGGAGCTCCATCGTGGATTTTGGGTTGGAGACAAGGAGGCAGACGAGGCATGGATTGGGTTAGGGAATTGCTTATTTCTCCTTTCCTAGCTCCATTTAACTGACTATTGAGCACAAAAGCTGTTCCTTTTTGACATCAGTGGTGGATGCCTTAATTTTACGAAACATAAAAGTGTATTGACAAAACGTCAGAGTGAGAAAATGTTAGGTCATAAAATATAGAGCTCTCTATTCGTACAACCAATATGTTTATGAATGACAATTATACCTATCACATACTGCACGAATAGCTTGCAAAAAGATTCATAGGTGTCTCTAACCAATGACTAAACCCAAAAAATGTACTCCATTCTTATCATTTATACTAACTACATTACATACCCCTTTCCTTTCCCTCACCCCTCTCTCAATATGTAGGCTTGCTAATGAGTCACAGCGCAATGATTAGATCATACATTTTCATTTCATTTCTTAATTATCAATTCGACTGTGTGAGTTTTATTGAAAAGAGAATTGATATAATCTTATGCAATATAAGTTAATAATTCTAATTTGATTTCACATTTTATGTGCATACTAAGTAGTCTTGTTAAGACATCTTTCTCGCCAAGAGATAATTAATTATTCTAAATGCAAAGCGATTCATTTTTCTTATCTTCAAATTGCTATTGAAGGTTTTAAACCGGATTTACTATTTCAAGTCTTATTTGATGCAATTATATTAAGACCTAGGTCTATATATCATCACATTAGGAAAGACCAAAGATATAATTTTCCTTTACAGAAGCAAACACTGCTCCATTGCAACCCACTGACTTTGAAGTAATGGGTTCAGTTACTGAACCATTTAAGTTAAAAAAATATGACTTCCTCTATGAATATTAAAGCGTTAATTTGTTACCTGATCGCCTCAATGTTTCTGTCATTGGCAGCTATGCTAAGAACCCATGAAAGGACCATAAAAACTCAGCCAAAGGCATCATGTACATAACACAATGACGTCCATGTAATCAACCCATAGGAGTACACGAAACACATCTATGGAATCAACCCATAGGAGTACACGAAACACATCTATGGAATCAACCCATAGGAGTACACAAAACACATCTATGGAATCAACCCATAGGAGTACACGAAACACATCTATGGAATCAACCCATAGGAGTACACGAAACACATCTATGGAATCAACCCATAGGAGTACACGAAACACATCTATGGAATCAACCGATAGGAGTACACGAAACACATCTATGGAATCAACGGAACGCACAATGGAACATCTGAACGAAGGCAGATCTAATATTTGGCTTGGAACACTTTGAACACCCTGTTCATTATGAGTCAACATGGATCTCGCTCTCAGTTCTTCTACTCATAATAGACATGGATCTCGCTCTCAGTTCTTCTACTCATAACAGACATGGATCTCTCTCAGTTCTCCTACTCATAACAGACATGGATCTCTCTCAGTTCTCCTACTCATAACAGACATGGATCTCTCTTTCAGTTCTCCTACTCATAACAGACATGGACCTCTCTCTCAGTTATTCTACTCATAACAGGCATGGATCTCTCTCAGTTCTCCTACTCATAACAGACATGGATCTCTCTCTCAGTTCTCCTACTCATAACAGATATGGATCTCTCTCTCAGTTCTCCTACTCATAACAGACATGGATCTCTCTCAGTTCTCCTACTCATAACAGACATGGATCTCTCTCTCAGTTCTTCTACTCATAACAGACATGGACCTCTCTCTCAGTTCTTCTACTCATAACAGACATGGATCTCTCTCTCAGTTCTTCTACTCATAACAGACATGGATCTCTCTCTCAGTTATTCTGCTCATAACAGACATGGATCTCTCTCTCAGTTCTTCTACTCATAACAAAAATGGATCTCTCTTTCAGTTCTTCTACTCTTAACAGACATGGATCTCTCTCTCAGTTCTTCTACTCATAACAGACATGGATCTCTCTCTTTCTTCTTAATGACAAAGACAGCAAACGCAATCCGACCACTGTGTCACGGCGTGAGTTGGGGTGGGTATATGTTATTTTTTCTATGTTGTGGTTATGTGTTTGGCCTGGTATGGTTCTCAATCAGAGGCAGGTGCCGTTCGTTGTCCCTGAGAATCATACTTAGGTAGCCTTTTCCCACCTGTGTTTTGTGGATGATTCTTTTTCCGTGTCAGTGTTTGTTCCACACGGGACTGTTTCGTTTGTTTCGTTTATTCACGTTGTTATTTTGTATTTCAGTGTTCAGGCAAATAAACATCATGAACACGTACCACGCTGCGCATTGGTCCGATATTTCCTACTCCTCCTCAGTCGAGGAGGACGAAAAGCGTTACACACTGTTGATGTTTAACGTCAATACGTCAGATGGTAATTACTGGATTGTTAGGAGGATAAAAAACAAAACAGACATATCTTACAGTGATTATTGAGTCGATAGTCTTTCTCACACTGTGTGTGTCTCTGTGTGTGTGTTGTCTCTCTAAAGGTCAATCAAGGTCAATGGGGGCCAGAGAGAATCTGGGGTAGAGTCTCAAGGCTGCAGAATTCACTGGCCTGAAGTACAAGCGGACTCCGCCCCCGAAAAAGATACTTCATCATCTCCAACCCATTACGTTGTATATTGTTATATGGCAACACCCCACCACCCACCCCCCACTTCTATATGACTCCTTTCTGATAATATTAATCAGTAATCTATTGCCTGTGTGTGGAAATTGCTATTGAAGCATGTGACTTGATTGTAAAGGCTTGGTCAGCGAGTCATGGTTTCTCCACACCTGGGAGGCTCCTGAGAGGAAGTGGGTTTAGATGTGGTGGCGTCAGTAGGGGAGGAGGAGGAAGACAGAAGGGGAAGAGGGAGAGAAAGGGATGGGGGGTAATAACTGATTCGCTACAGTTTATCAGCGACTGTCTGGGTTGTAAATACCACCCGCTATCTATTCATTCCCTACTAACAGTCCACAGAGCACAAAAGGGACATTCTGACAGCGCTGGACAGTGATCTCATCTCTGAGATATCTCTCTCTGTGGTGTGGTGGCAGAAACTCGGCAGGGCATTGGCTCACCCTCCGCCGCCTAGCATGGTCCCAGATCTGGTTGTGCTGTCTTGCCAACGTGACTGCTGTTATTGTACAGCAATGGAGTGACACGAATAGATAAGGGACCAGGCTAGGTGGTGGAGGGATTGTCAATGGCACAACACAGCAATGGAGTTGGCAAGACAGCACAAACATATTGTGGACAGCTGGCATTTGTAACTAGAAAAGGAGTGGACAATGTATTCTGCATGCACCCTTTCCTAATATTGCTATTCAGCACTGTACTGTACTGTATGTCAACTTACTTCAGTGCTGTAGGAGGCCTACCCATCAGCAAGCGCCAAGACTTGTGTGGCTGTTCGTCCACGACTTTGTGTGTTTGCGATACTAGGGAGATGGGAAAGATAAGAAGTGGAATACAGGGAGGGAGGGATAGATAAGAGGTGGAATACAGGGAGGGAGGGATAGAGGGATGGGTGGATAGGAGTAGAGAAGGTAAACAGAGAGAGGGGAAAATCATTTTACGGTGTATGGAACAATGGTGACACCTACTTTGTTTATTTGCAATACTAGGAAGATGGGAAAGATAAGAGGTGGGTGGTGTGGATAGAGGGATGGAGGGAAGTAAAGAGATAAAGAGGATAGAAAAACCCTTTTCCGTCGGTGTGTTGTGGAGAAACAGCAGCAGAACTAACACACATTCCATTAGACGGTAAATATTGACTCAGCGGTGAACAACTGGGTTCTATTGCACAGCAACAAAAAAAAAGCATTGTGTTCCTGGGTACTGGGCCTGCTCGGGCTGAATGGACTCTGTTTGCAGATTATGCTGATGGTAGGTTGATAAGTGGGCCTAGCCTGGGCTCTGTAATGTTCACCATGTTTTTTTCAGCTACAACAGGACAATGACCAATAAACCTTACCTCACTGTCAGTCTTCTCATAGCTATTCATTCCGGGGGCTGTCCCTCCCAAGTGATTTAAGGTGAAGTGGTCAAGTCTCTGTTGTTAACTAAACAATGAAACGCACAGACACAGACGCATGCACGCATACACGCACACGCACACGCACGCACACACGCACGCACGCACACGCACACGCACGCACGCACGCACGCATGCACGCACGCACGCACGCACGCACACACACACACACACACACACACACACACCACCCATATTAGGGAATGAATGTTATTTATAATAAAGCAGCACAAACATATCTTGGACAGATGGCATTTGTAACTGGAGAAGGACTAGCCAGTTTATTGGCAAGACATCTATGGCAAGACCTGAAATGGTTGTCTAGCAATGATCAACAACCAATTTGACAAGGCTTGAAGAAATCTGAAAAGAATAATGGACAAATATTGTACAATCCAGGTGTGCAAATCTATTAGAGACATGCTCAGAAAGACTCACAGCTGTAATCGCTGACAACGGTGATTCTATCATGTATTGACTTAGGGGTGTGAATACCTATGTAAATGTGTTATTTCTGTATTTATTCTAACTATTCTAAAAACATGTTTTCTGTTTGTCATGATGGGGGTATTGCGTGTCGATGGGTGATAAAAAATATATATTTAATCTATTTTGAATTCAGGCTGTAACACACAATATGGAATAAGAAAAGGGGTATGAATACTTTCTGAAGGCACTGTAAATTTTGATTCATCCCTTAGGCTAGATATTTCAGGCACATATACTATACTATATATGATGCTGATCATCAACATTGTGTATGCATCATAGTGACTTCCCAGCAAACCAAAATTGGTTGTGTGAACGTTCAAGGAACATTCATTAGGTTGCTCCAAAGTTCTAATAACACAAAGACTGCCCAGTTGTGCTAATGATTATATAGTGTTTGTATAAAAGTTTTGCCTGATATTGTAAGAACGTTCCCAGAACAAATGCTGTTATTACTTTACCTGGAAACCTAATAAGATCATTAGGGAAATGTTCTGTGGTGGTTGTTACAGATGTTGCTAACATTTTAGTGAATATGAGGAGAATATTCCAAGTATAATTTCCCATGTTCTGGGAATGTTCCCGGTTTGCTGGGTTGTAAATGTTCTCCCCCTGTGTAATAGTTTGTGAGATAAGTTTGTCCAACATACAAAAGCCAGCTGTACACAACATGGTGTCTGATGGTGTTGAAAGAATAGCCTATTTCACCCTTGAACAACCTTTGTCAAATGTTTTCATACCTTGGGAGTGTAACTTTGAGCTGTGTCCCACTCTCCCACAAAAAAAATCAGTTAAATAATTGGTTGGAAGGTGAACTCCTAAACTACCTGTTCACGTCTTGTTCTCAAGCCTTGAATTGATATATATTTTGTTTCATATATTCGAATTAGCATTAGTAATTTTCCATTTTGTCATTCAAATTTTGCGTACTGTTGTTTGCAATTCTTTTGCGAGAACTTGGAACCTAGCAAATTAGTCATGCTAATTACATGGAAACTACATGTTGATATGAATTGCAGGATGGAGAACAAAACATGTACAGCTAACTTCAGAACTCACCTTTCAACCTATCATTTCAACCTATCATCCAGGTTGTATCACATCGGGTCGTGATTGGGAGTCCCATAGAGCGGCGTATAAATGGCCCATTTATTGTAAATAAGAATTTGTTCTAAAAACCTCTAAAGGTTTGGCCCCTTTTTTTTCAATTTTCATCTAAAATTACATACCCAAATCTAAGTGCGTGTAGCTCAGGCCCTGAAGCAAGGATATGCATATTCTTGGAACCATTTGAATGGAAACACTTTGAAGTTTGTGGAAATGTGAAAGGAATGAAGGAGACTATAACACATTAGATCTGGTAAAAGATAATACAAAGAAAAACCAACCTTTTTTGCATTTCTTTTTTACCATCATCTTTGAAATGCAAGAGAAAGACCATAATGTATTATTCCAGCCCAGGTACAATTTAGATTTTTGCCACTACATGGCAGCAGTTTACATGCAATGTTTTAGACTGATCCAAATGAACCATTGCATTTCTGTTCAAAATGTTGTATCAAGACTGCCCAAATGTGCCTAATTTGTTAATTAATAACTTTTCATGTTCAAAACTGTGCACTCTCCTCAAACAATAGCATGGTATTCTTTCACTGTAATAGCTACTGTAAATTGGACAGTGCAGTCAGGTTAACAAGAATTTAAGCTTTCTGCCAATATCAGATATGTCTATATCCTGGGAAATGTTCTTGTTACTTACAACCTCATGCTAATCACATTAGCCTACGTTAGCTCAACTGTTAGCCTACGTTAGCTCAACTGTCCCGCAGGGGAGGCACCAATCCTGAAGAAGTTTTAACTGACTTGCCTAGTTAAATCAAGTGTAAATATCGGACCATATTAGTATTTTTTCCATTCCTTCTGCGAATCAAGACGCTTTTATGGATACAGCCACAAAATAAATGCACTGGAACATTGACACAGTTTGACTTTAGGACACTCCAAAGGTATGAAAACACATCACAAAGTTTGTTTCAATCTGGATGAGGGCTTGGTCATGAGGATACATTTTCACCTTTGAACCCTGCAGGTAGCTCTGCATCTCTGTGAATGATTTGTAAAGTGAGGGGGAAATGTCTTTGGCTTTACGTGTCTTGTTCACACCTACATCCTGCGATGAAGTAATGATGTATGACTGTGGAGTATTGCACCACATGCAGGTATTCACCTACACCATGCTCTCTCAAGCAAGAAGCCACGCATTGTTGTCTGACATTAGGATTGCTGCAATACGTGTAAGGTGATACTGGAATCTCTTCTGTCATACAGTACCTGTCCCAGTCAGTGTTGTGTTGATACTCAGCAGTGAGTCACACAAGTGTTCTTTTGTGAAATTACTGATTAATTCCTTTACGTGTAGTAGGCCTACATCTTACCTGTAATAATTCAGTGTATACGTGCAGGTGTTAATTCCGGTCTGTGTAAATGTTACCTGTGACAGACAAGTCAGTGTACATGAGCAGGTGTGTGGTGTACTGACAATGTTTGTGTCAACATGTGATGTGTCCTAACAGCTGTTCTCAGAGGAAGTGAACTGCGTAGCAAGCGGAACCCGTTAATAACACCCAGTGTTGAGTCCTGTAATATCATGTAAGATTGAAGGCTTTAATACAGTCCGTGCTGCACTGCAAAGACAAACTGCAGGAAAAAGGAAAGCCAACTCATAAAGCACAATGTGTTCCTGCGACAGCTCTCTCTCTCTCTCTCTCTCTCTCTCTCTCTCTCTCTTTCTCTCTCTCTCTCTCTCTCTATCTCTCTCACAATTCAATTTCAATTTAAGGGACTTTATTTGCATGGGAAAAATATGTTTACATTGCCAAAGCAAGTGAAATTGAAAATAAACAAAAGTGAGATAAACAATAAACAATGCACAGTAAACATTATAATAAAGACATTTCAAATGTCATATAATGTCTATATACAGTGTTGTAATAATGTGCATATAGTTAAAGTACAAAAGGGAAAATAAATAATCATATTTACAATGGTGTTTGATCTTCACTGGTTGCCTTGAGGCAACAGGTCACAAATCTTGCTGCTGTGATTGCACACTGTGGTATTTCACCCTATAGATATCGGAATTTATCAAAATTGGATTTGTTTTCGAATTCTTTGTGGGTCTGTGTAATCTGAGGGAAATATGTGTCTCTAATATGGTCATACATTTGGCAGGAGGTTAGGAAGTGCAGCTCAGTTCCACCTCATTTTATGGGCAGTGTGCACATAGCCTGACTTCTCTTGAGAGCCAGGTCTGCCTTCGGCGGCCTTTCTCAATAGCAAGGCTATGCTCACTGAGTCTGTACATAGTCAAAGATTTTCTTCATTTTGGGTCAGTCACAGTCAGGTAGTCTGCCACTGCGTACTCTCTGTTTAGGGAAAGATAGCATTCTAGTTTGATCTGTTTTTTGTAAATTCTTTCCAATGTGTCAAGAAATTATATTTTTGTCTTCTCATGATTTGGTTGGGTCTAATTTTGTTGCTGACCTGGGGCGCTGTGGGGTCTGTTTGTGTTTGTGAACAGAGCCCCAGGACGAGCTTGCTTAGGGGGCTCTTCTCCAGGTTCATTTCTCGGTCGGTGATGACTTTGTTATGGAAGGTTTGGGAATCGCTTCCTTTTAGGTGGTTGTTTTCTGGATTTGGATAATTAGCAGGTATCGGCCTAATTCTG
The DNA here is from genome assembly GCF_034236695.1 of Oncorhynchus nerka. Lineage (NCBI taxonomy): Eukaryota > Metazoa > Chordata > Actinopteri > Salmoniformes > Salmonidae > Oncorhynchus > Oncorhynchus nerka. Next base: position 29,572,291 of record NC_088417.1, read on the forward strand.
CTCTGCATGCATTATTTGGTGTTTTACGTTGTACATGAAGAGTTCTGCATGCAGTCTCAATTTTGTCCCATTTTGTGAATTCCTAGTTGGTGAACATACCTCAGACCTCACAACCATAACGGGCAATGGATTCCATAACTGATTCAAGTATTTTTAGCCAGATCCTAATTGGTGTGTCAAATTTAGAAGGCCCTTCTTGCCTTGTCTCTCAGATTGTTCACAGCTTTGTGCAAGTTACTTGTGGCACTGATGTTTAGGCCGATGGTGCATCGTTTTTTAGTGCTCTAGGGCAACTGTGTCTAGATGGAATTTGTATTTGTGGTCCTGGATACTGGACCTTTTTTGGAAAACCATTATTTTTGTGTTACTGAGATCTACTGTCAGGACCAAGGTCTGACAGAATCTGTGCAGAAGATCTAGGTGCTGCTGTATGCCCTCCTTGGTCGGGGACAGAAGCAGATCATCAGCAAACAGTAGTAATGTGGTGTGCTGCAGACTGTTCTAGTGCCCTCGACAATTTGTTGATATATATATATGTTGAAGAGGGTTGGGCTAAAGCTGCATCCCTGTCTCACCCCCCGGCCCTGTGGAAAGAAATATGCGTGTTTTTTGCCCATTTTAACTGCACACTTGTTGTTTGTGTACATGAATTTACATAATGTAGTATGTTTTTCCCCAACACTACTTTCCATCAATTTGTATAGCAGACCCTCATGCCAAATTGAGTCTACAGTTTTTTTTTAAAATCAACAAAGCATGTGTAACAGCTTTCTTCCTGAGAAAGAGAGGACCAAAGCGCAGCGTGGTGAGTGTTCATCTTCTTTAATAATAAATCCCAACTGAACTCTTCAAATTACAAAAGAACAAATGTGAAAACCCGAAAACAGTCCTATCTGGTGCATAGACACAAAGACAGGAAACAATCACCCACAAACCCCAATACAAAACAAGCTACCTAAATATGGTTCCCAATCAAAGACAATGACTAACACCTGCCTCTGATTGAGAACCATATCAGGCCATACACAGAAACAGACAAACTAGACACACAACATAGAATGCCCACCCAGCTCACGTCCTGACCAACACTAAAACAAGGAAAACACACAAGAACTATGGTCAGAACGTGACAGCATGAGAAGACTTTGCCTTTTTTTTTTTTTTTTTGTCAATTAGGGTGTGCACGGTGAATACGTGGTTTGGAGTACGGTCATTTGGTAAAAAGTTGATATTTGCTCAGTACATTGTTTTCGCTGAGGAAATGTACAAGTTTGCTAATGCAGAGGATTTTCTCACAGTTGCTGTTGACACATATCCCCCAGCAGTTATTGGGGTCAAATGTGTCTACACTTTTGTGGATTGGGGTGATGGTTCCAAATATTGGGGATGTCCTTGGTTCCAAATATTGGGGAAGATACCAGGTCTGAGGATGATGTTAAAGAGTTTAGGTATAGCCAATTGGTGGTCTGTATATTTTATAATTTCATTTTGGATAACATGAACCTCACAGGCCGTTTTGGATTGGAGGGTTTGTATTTTATCATATAGTTAATTCAATGTAATTGGAGAATCCAGTGGGTTCTGGTAATCTTTAATAGTTGATTTTAAGATTTGCACTTAACCTTTATTTAACTAGGCAAGTCAGTTAAGAACAAATTCTTATTTACAATGACGGCCTAGGAACAGAGGGTTAACTGCCTTGTTCAGGGGCAGAACGACAGATTTTTACCTTGTCAGCTCAGGGATTCGATCTAAGCAACCTTTCAGTTACTAGCCCAACACTCTTACCGCTAGGCTACCCGCCGCCTGCTACCTGTAGCCAACCCAAATAGGCAACACAGAGCAGGGATTGAAAGATGTTATCCAGAAGTTTGGATCTGACTTTGCCATCCTCCCTTACCTCCTCCGCCTTAACCTTCCGAGGAATCCACTCTCAACCAGCTAGGACTTCATTCGGGTACCCGGAGCCACACATGGGTCTTGGGCGAGACCCAGGTGCTTGATATTGAAGACCGAGGTGGGGAAACCCGGTTCACTGGCAAGCACCGATCCCCTTCGGACGTGCCCACAGGTGCGCCGTGCGGCCGTGCCTAACAGGGAAAGGGTAGCCGGTCGGGCTACCTGCTACCTGATCATGTATATGTTTTTGCTGTTTGTTCTTTGTCATAGAGCCAGAAAGATTTGAGAAGTGGTTTATCCATACATCTCTGTTTTGGATAGATAACTCTGTGTTGTTGTTTGATCAGAGTTTTCACATTTTCCCAGAAGTGGTTCGATTCTATGGATTCTTCAATTACATTGAGATGATTTCTGACGTGCTGTTCCTTCTTTTTCTGTTTTTCTTTTTCTTTTTCTCTCCCTCTCCCCTCTCTAATCTTACTACTAGCATTCTCTCTCTCTTTCTCCACCCCCCTCTCCCCCTCTATCACCCCCTCTCCCTCTCTAGTCTTTACTACCAGCGTGTTCTTTCTCCCCCCTCTCTCTCGCTGTCTCTCTCTGTGTGCTCAGCATGCAGGGACAGGAACTGCATAGTAGCACATTCTGTGTGATAAGAGGGATCTGGCGTGACCTTTTTATTGTTCCAGGGAAGCCACGACGACAGCGGCTGGAGTCCCTCCAAATTAAATATTTGATTCAGAAACAAACTCCACAGCCGAGGGTCCGAGGAGGTGTAATCCCCACAGGAATAGAAAGGCCTTTGATTTCTGAAGAACATGATGACAGGGCAAAAAATCCTCCCTCTTGTCGGACCGGCATTAGGGTCTCTCAGCTCTCACTCACACTGCAGCTTAATGTCAGGTTTTAGTATTCAGCTGAAAAAAATGTACATCATTTGAATAATGTTTCTGTCAGATGCTAGGCTTGTAGTTCACCACATGTCCCCTGGGAGTAATCTTCTACGATTTACTGCAACAGCACCAGCTACAATGCAGCCAGTATGCCAGGCTCCCTTCCCTTCTATGAATGATGAGGGATTGTTTTGTACTGGGTTGAATTTCAAAGTGAACATGGATTTATTTCCCGCTGTTTTAGCCCATGATATAGTGATTCCTAATGAAATACATTGGGATCGAAAATGATGGTCATTTCAAAGGCCACTGCTGATATTCTGGCTGAATATCAATGTTACCCTCAGATTTGGATCCAATGGGGAGCTGCTGTGTTCTTGATATTTGGTGAAAAAAGGTTCACGCTCGAGGCAAGGTTTGATACAAGCCTATTCCGTGTAACGCATGAAAGGGTACTCATGCAAATGTGTCATGGGTATGCTCTTTATAGAGTTCACAATACATTCAGATAACAGATTATGAATCAAATCAAATCAAACTTTATTTGTCACATGCGCCGAATACAACAAGCGTAGACCTTACCGTGAAATGCTTACTTACGAGCCCTTAACCAACAGTGCAGTTCAAGAAGAGCTAAGAAAATAATTATCAAATAAACTAAAGTTAAAATTAGTAAAAAGTAATACAATAACATAACAATAACGAGGCTATAACGAGGCTATATACATGGGGAACCGGTACAAAGCCAGTGTGTGGGGGTACAGGTTAGAGGTAATTTGTACATGTAAGTAGGGGTGAAGTGACTATGCATAAATAATAAACAGCGAGTAGCAGCAGTGTACAAAACAAATGGAGGGGAGGGGTCAATGTAATAGTTCGGTGGCCATTTGATTACTTGTTCAGCAGTCTTATGGCTTGGGGGTTCGATACTGTTAAGGAGCCTTTTGGTCCTAGAATATAACATAGACAGACAATCAAATTAATTGATGCTTGAGGTAACATAAACAATATGCAATATAAACATTCAAATACCCAGGAAAGCTAAATAATATATTGTTAGAGATAAATAAAGAGCAACACAATGCTCAAATTAAATGATATTCCTTTTACATATACTTCATTGAGAGTGCGTTGTCATTTAGAGCAATGACCTGGGGAAGAGTACACTGTATTGCCTCTCAAAAGACACCCTATATAGTGCATTGCTTTTGACCAGACCACCATGGGTCCAAGTGCACTATAAATAGAAAATGGGGTGTCATTTGGGACAAATCCATTGTTCCAGCGTTGAGCTCAGACTTTAAACGTTCAGCCATTAAGTACTTCGTCAAATAAAAATAAAATCCCCTTACTAGCTCTGACTTTGTTGACAGCTACACTACCGTTCAGTTTGGGGTCACTTAGAAATGTCCTTGTTTTTGAAAGAAAAGCACATTTTTTGTCCATTAAACTAACATCAAATTGATCAGGAATACAGTGTGGACATTGGTTGCCTAGAAGGCCAGCATCCTGGAGTCGCTTCTTCAATGTTGACCTTGAGACTGGTGTTTTACAGGTACTATTTAATGAAGCAGCCAGCTGAGGACTTGTGAGGTGTCTGTTTCTCAAACTAGACACTCTAATGTACTTGTCCTCTTGCTCAGTTGTGCACCGGGGCCTCCCACTCCTCTTTCTATTCTGGTTAGAGCCAGTTTGCACTGTTCTGTAAATGGAGTAGCACACAGGGTTGTACGAGATCCTCAGTTTCTTGGCAATTTCTCGCATGGGATAGCCTTCGTTTCTCAGAACAAGAATAGACAAGTTTCAGAAGATAGGTTTTTGTTTCTAGCCATTTTGAACATGTAGTCAAACTCCAGATACTCAACTAGACTAAAGAAGGCCAGTTTTTTTGCGTCTTTAATCAGAACAACCGTTTTCAGCTGTGCTAACATAATCGCAAAAGGGTTTTCTAATGATCAATTAGCCTTTTCAAATGATAAACTTGGATTAGCTAACACGACGTGCCTTTGGAACACAGGAGTGATGGTTGCTGATAAATGGCCTCTGTACGCCTATGTAGATTTTCCATTAAAAATCTGTAGTTTCCAGCTACAATAGTCATTTACAACATTAACAATGTCTAAATTGTATTTCTGACCAATATAATGTTATTTTAATGGACCAAAGTGACCCCAAACTTTTGAACGATAGTGTACTTTATTGAGGAAAGATTATACTTACTATGACTGTGATATGTGGTTGTCCCACCTAGCTACCTGAAGATGAATGCACTAACTGTAAGTCACTCTGGATAAGAGCGTCTGCTCAAACGTAAATACAGTATGTCAATGAGAGAACCCTGGAGCTGAAAATAGTGCTGGTACCATACTTCTGGGTAGGACCAATATAACCCACCACCACTATTACGCGGCTGTCTCAGTGAAAGGACTGAGTTATCTCTGGAGTCTGGACCACACGTACAGGCATAGTGTACTGTAACCTTAACCCTTAGTCACCAGGAGATCTGGGTCCAAATACAATTTGAAATCATTTCAAATAATTTAGCTGGGCTTGATTGAGCATGCCTGGAACAATGCAACCAATAGAATAGTCACAAAACTGCAAACCCCACCCATCTGACACTTCAGGCAGGCTAGAGCAAACACTCAAAGCATTGAAAAGATTTTGAACAGTATTTGACCCCAGGCCTGGTCACCAGGACCACAACATTTACACTCAGATAACATTGAGTCCTGGAAGACCTCAGTACTGTGTGTAGAGAGTATACTGTAGCATGACATGGCATTGTATCCCCAAGACTTACTGGAATTAAGTCTAGAATATAAATTCTATGACTCTTATTCTTAGCCTTGAAATCTATTTTCCTTCACATTCATGCTTTATTAGTCGAGCACTTGCATTGAGCTGTCCACCTACAAGCCATGGGTGAATTCAAGACACGGGTGTGTCAGGGCATATGGGGGTGGCAGGTAGGTAGCCTAGTGGGAGTGGCAGGTAGCCTAGTGGTTAGAGCGTTGGACTAGTAACCGAAAGGTTGAAATATTGAATCCCTGAGCTGACAAGGTAAAAATCTGTCATTCTGCCCCTGAACTGGTACTAGGCCGTCATTGAAATTAAGAATATGTTCTTGCCTAGTTAAATAAAGGTCAAATAAAAAGATGACAAAATTGTCATTTTGTGACATCATATACAGTCCATATACAGTACTGTACATTGCAGCTCACGCAGCTCTGCAGAATAACTGGGGTAGAATGAATGTAGTGCTCAAGCAGAAGCATCTTCTGATCATCCTGGGGCGGCAGGTAGCCTAGTGGTTAGAGTGTTGGACTAGTAACCAAAAGGATGGAAGAGCAAATCCCTGAGCTGACAAGGTAAAAATCTGTCGTTCTGCCCCTGAACAAGGCAGTTAACCCATTGTTCCTAGGCCGTCATTGAAAATAACAATTTGTTCTTAACTGACTTGCCTAGTAAAATAAAATAAAAATCCTCTGATCAGAGGAACAGTAGTAATTCCACTATAACAGAATAATGCTGACACTCAGAATGTTCACTTCAAAAATGTGCGCCTAACCAACCAACTCTATGCACAAGTACAACTTTTAAAGTAACTGTCCAGTGTTTCCAGATTCCTATGAAATATGACCTACATTTAATTATAATATAAGTGACATATTTTTCCTTCCATTTGTTTTGTTTTTTGAAAGTATGTTAAAAAGCAGCTGTGTTGGAATGGTGTGGGCGTACCCCGACAACATAATGGTGTTTTACTTACAGCTCCGTTCTGCTTTGTGTGCATATGGAGTCCCCTGGGGGCAAGAATGGTCTATCCATCCCATCCACAAATTATTTATTCATAGTAGTACACAGAGACTCTCTAAGTTACATTCTCTGCTGATTACAATTACTCATAAACCATTCCCTTCCCATGTCTCATGGAAGAAAGACCTCTCCCTGTGTAGTACTGTGATCAGAGTTTGGTACAATATATCAATTTAATCTAGAAACACCAACGTCCAGATTATACATTACATTTTTGCACATATATCTTGCTGCACCCTATGCAAACGATTCAAGATGAAAGCTAGACAATCCCCAAATTGCTCACTGCGCCCTCCTGGCACATATGGTTTGGGAGTGTACAGGGGTTTTTACGTTTCTGGAGTTGTATTTCATCCTGACATAATGTGTAGAAATGTACCATGTTCACCATCTATTTGATTGTTAAGTGATGACACTACTTTAGACCTATCTGTCAAACAGCGATGTATTTGGCTGGCTGGATTAACAGCAGCCAAAAAGATGATAACCTCACGTTGGCATCCTCCTCATTCTTTATACAGACAGCAGTGGCTGCTATCATTCATGAACATCATAAACCTGGAAATGTCTGCAGGATGCATGCATGGGGAGGGTGAAAGTAATATATTTGCTCTTTCAGTGACGTATGACTCTGTAAAAAGACTGCTATTGTGAACCACTAATCTAACTTTGGGTTGGGGAAGTCCTGTGGTTGGGGGGTGGGATGGGAACGGTTTGTCTTGTTTGGTCTTGCCACTTGTTGCTCTGTCCATGTGTACCTGTTTTGTTAACCTTACTAAAAATAATAAAAACATTTGATCACCCAATAAAAAACAGAATGGTGTGGCCGTATACCGGTAATTAAAAATGTTCATGCGAGTAGACCGCTGATGACATCGTCCTCTATTAGGAAATAGCAAGCATTTTTTAAAAGGTCTGTTTGAGAATCAAGTTTGAGGTGTTTTTTTTGATGATTTGGACACAAATACTTTCGGATGAGTCAACAACATTATTTGTGTATGTGATACAGGGCACTATGGTATTAAAGGCTGAGCTGTAGTCAATGACCAGCATCCTCTCAGAAGCTTAATACAAAGCTCACGGCCCTGGGTCTGAACTCCTCCCTATGCAACTGCGTCCTGGACTTCCTGATGGGCAGTCCCCCCAGGTGTTTAAGGTAGGCAACATTACCTCCTCGACACTGATTCTCAACACGGGGGCCCCACAGGGGTGTGTGCTCAGTCTCCTTCTGTATTACTTGTATATTTTACATTTACATTTAAGTCATTTAGCAGACGCTCTTATCCAGAGCGACTTACAAATTGGTGCTTTCACCTTATGACATCCAGTGGAACAGCCACTTTACAATAGTGCATCTAGGTCTTTTAAGGGGGGGGTGAGAAGGATTACTTTATCCTATCCTAGGTATTCCTTAAAGAGGTGGGGTTTCAGGTGTCTCCGGAAGGTGGTGATTGACTCCGCTGTCCTGGCGTCGTGAGGGAATATATATCCATGGCTGCGTGGCCTCACATAGTTTCAACTCCATCATCAAGTTCACTGATGACACAACAGTAGTAGGCTTGATTACCAATAACAACAAGACAGCCTACAGGGAGGAGGTAGGCACTCTGGCAGTGTGGTGCCATGTAAACAACCTCTCCCTCAATGTTAGCAAAAACAAAGGAGCTGATTGTGGACTTCAGGAGGAACCAGGCTGGACACGCCCCAATCCTCATCAACAGGGCTGCCGTGGAGATGGTCAATAGCTTAACATTCTGTGGCATACACATCTCAGAGAAGCTAAAATGGTCTAACCACACGGGCAATGTGGTGAAGAAGGCATGACAGCAATTCTTCCACCTCAGGATGCTGAAGACACTCGGCCAGTCCCCAAGGGCCCTCACAGTGCTCTACAGTAGCACCATTGAGAGCATACTGGGGCGGCAGGGTAGCCTAGTGGTTAGAGTGTTGGACTAGTAACCGAAAGGTTGCAAGTTCAAACCCCCGAGCTGACATGGTACAAATCTGTCGTTCTGCCCCTGAACAGGCAGTTAACCCACTGTTCCTAGGCCGTCATTGAAAATAAGAATTTGTTCTTAACTGACTTGCCTAGTTAAATAAAGGTAAAATTTAAAAAATAAAAAAAAAAAAATACTATCGGGCTGCATCACAGCCTGGTACGGTAACTCCAAGCCGTGGACCGCAAGGTGCTTCAGTGGGTGATACAGTACGTGCAGCCGAATGCACCGTTGGGTGCACACTGCCTGCCCTACAGGACTCCCGCAACACCAGGTGTCGCAGTAAGGCCAAAAAGATCATCAGGGACCCCAGCCACCTAAACCATGCCCTGTCTTCCCCGCTTAAATCACTCAGACTCGCACACACACACACACACACACACAAGGATAGCTAGCAGCACGGTGTCCAAGGTGCTATCCATGTTGTAGTAAGCTCATTCGCTACAAGTATTTGTTTACTCTGCTTCTAGCCACAGTGAGTTTAGAGACTGTGGAGTGTACCAAACTCTCGGATAGTGAAGAGACCTTGATAACGTACAGCTGGAAACGAACTCCATGCCTTTACAACCAAGTAAAGTTGGCAGACTACACCTAGAGGTGCCCCCTGAGATTAAACTAAGGAAAAGTGGATGCATGGGAAGTGTACGACTACGAAACAATAGGAGCGGAAATAAGCCCTTGTGGAGCTGGAGGGTTTCAGGATCATCAGAGCTGACAGGAGCTCTGAACCTTCGGTGAAAAGTAGGGGGAGAGGTGTCTGTATGTGGACAATCAATGGTGCCACACTAATCATGTTCCAATGAAGGAGCGAGTCTGTTCCCCCCATGTGGCGCTGTTAGCAGTGGGCTGCCGACCCTACTATATACCTAGACAGTTCCCTAGCGTGATAGTGATTGTTGTCTACATCCCACCGTCTGCACACGCCAAACTGGCTACAGACGCCACCCACAAAGTCACCACAGACCTACACAATCGATCACCCGAGTCGGCTGTTGTTATCTCTGGAGATTTCAATCACTGTTTGCTGTCAGCGACTCTTCCTACCTTCAAACACTATGTTAAAGTTCCAACTCGTCTGGACAAGACCATTGACATTCTCTACTCCAATGTGAAAGATGCCTACTGCTCAACTGCTCTGCCTCGACTGGGACAGTCTGACCACAGCTACTACCAAAACACAGCCCACTGGTTCAGAGACAACGCATCACTCATGCGGTGATTCACGAATGAGCACCCGAAGCTGGAGAGGCACTACAGAGCTGCTTTGAAGGTACAAATTGGAATCTATTTATAGACGACTGGGAGGAGGATCTTAAGGGTCTCTCTGAATGCGTAATGGTCTATGGTAACTTCTGTACTGATAATGTTGTGCCAAGAAAAATGGAATGCAATGCAAATAATCATCCTTGGCGTCACAAAAGTGAGTAAGTTAGCAGGGCCGGATGGGGTTAAAGCCAGTGTACTCAAGATATGTGCTAATCAACTGGCTTTCATACTGCAGAACATTTTCAACCTGTCCCTAATAGTCTCCGATATTCCTACTAAATGGAAAACATTCTGCATCTTGCCCATCTCAAAGAAAGCAGGAGGGACTGCACTGAAATATTTTAGACCAGTGGCTTTGAAATCACAAGTCATGAAAAGATTTGTGTGGGTTTTAATACGCTTTTTAAGAGTTGAGGCGGCAGCCTATCTGGATCCTTTGCAATTTGCCTACCACCCAAAAATGGAGTATATGAGCACCTGGAGAATGCCGGCTGTGTGGTGAGAACAATGTTCTTTGACTTCTCCAGTGCTTTCAATACCATACAACCCCACCTGTTGGTCCAAAAGCTAAAGGACATTCACGTAAACCCACACACAATGACCAATAGACCACAGTTGGTAAGACTGAACCGGGCAGTATCAGATTGGATGTGTACAAACACAGGGGCGCCGCAGTGGATGGTACCGTCACCTTTTCTGTTTACCCTTTACACAAATGACTTCACACACAACAACGAACTCTGCTATATTAAATTAAGCTTTGTCATGAGAGGAGACGATGCTCATCACAACGACATAACAGAGTCATTTGTGAAATGGTGTGAGGCCAATTACTTGGAGCTGAATGTACTGAATGAAGACCAAGGAGCTAGTGATAGATTTTAGGGTAAAAAAAAAAAATGTATTCATGGTGATGAGATTGGCACTGTTGACTCATAAGTACTTGGGCGTAATAGTAGACAACAAACTGAACTGGAAGGAGAATTCTCACAGTGTCTACAAAAAAGCCCAATCCAGACTGTACTTTTTAAGGAAGCTTAGATATTTTCATTTATGTGACTAAATGCTTCGTATGTTCTATAGCAGTGTCGTGGCGATTGTAGTGACCTATGCCATTGTGTGCTGGAATGAGAATTTAGCTATGGAGGACTGTCATGATGTTGGCCTGGGGGATAGGTTTATGACAGTCATAAATACCACTTCCCCCCTTTTTCCTCTCTCGACCCTACTTATGTTACATTTGCAAAAACCTTGGTTAACATAGAGATTCTGGGAACATCAGAAGGTGGGGGGAAATTAACTATATTCTGGTAATCCGAACAATTGAACATATGCGGTGGTACTTAATGAATATGATGTCAGTTCGGTTGTCATCTGAGACATTCTCAATAATAAGATGACAAACTCTACAGTGGAAAGTCTACACATCAAAGTTATCGGATTCACATGGAATTGTTGTTCAATTTAAATGTTTGAATATGAAATTATTCGTGATGGGATGAAATGTGATTTTAGCTTCTAAAATGTGAGAATTGCGTTTTCTTAAGACAGAGCTCTGCTCAATCAGTGGCCTGCCCCTGTGAAGGGATATGGGCTATAAAACTTTTCAAACACGCCCTCCTCTCCCTTCCTATATAAGCCCTTGATGAAAATATAACTTCCTGTTCCGATGATGTGAGGACGACGGTCCTATGTCAGAATGGTTCAGATAATAACTACAGAACGAAGCCAACATCAGCGTGAGCTTTGGTTGCGAATGGTATGAACTTTGAACTCTTATTCACTACAGAAGTGATACCTCCTAGCCGTTGAGTTAGCAACAGCAGATGCAAAGAGTGTTAGGAAGGAACAGACAGAGCATCCCGTCTATCACCCAACGACGTTACTACAACGTATCCAATTGACAACCAGAGACATTCTTCAAAGGACTCGGTTTGGCAACACGGCCTTCCATCTACCACCAAACCTACCGAAGCGCAGCTCAGAGTAAATATTTATTGCATTTTCCTTTTCCAAATGGGCGGTAATTTAGAATGCACCAGATACTGTATTTACGATAGCACAGCTTCTCCCTGTGTCCCTCAGTCTTCCCGCTCTTTCACTCAAACCCAGCCATTTTTCTTTGTGTAACAAGCTGTCATATCTGTTCCGCCCTCTAGGGACGTTTTCCCGTATGACGTAATTTGTAATCAAGTTATGATTTAATTATGTGTATGTGTAATTCTGTGTGATTAGTTAGGTATTTAGTAAATAAATTATTAAACCCAATTTTGCATTGCAGATTCAAATTGTTAGCCAGGGTTCGTATTTACAACTTTCAGATGAGACTGAATTAAGATGACGATTGATATTGACTGCTATTGATGTAAAATATGACTAGGTCTTTAAGAGTTTACTCGGAAGATAACAGCTCTATAAATATTATTTTGTGGTGCCCGACTCTCTAGTTAATTACATTTACATGATTAGCTCAATCAGGTGATGTTAATTATGGATAAATTATTTTATAGAATAACATGTCATATCACTTAATCCGGCATAGCCAAAGACACGACAGGACTTATACAAGTTTGACCAAATCCTTAAGAAACCAGTGCTACAATTGGCTGCATCCTGGAATCACTGCAGGACATTGGCTGCAAGTAAAAAAACACATGATTTAAAATATGTTTCACCTTTATTTAACCAGGTAGGCCAGTTGAGAAGAAGTTCTCATTCACAACTGCGACCTGGCCAAGGTAAAGCAAAGCAGTGCAACACAAACAACAACACAGAGTTACACACGAAATAAACAAACATACAGTCAAGAACACAATAGAAAAAGTATATATACAGTGTGTGCAAATGAGGTAAAATAAGGGAGGTAAGGCAATAAATAGGCCATAGTGGCGAAATAATTACAATTTAGCAAATAAACACTGGAGTGATAGATGTGCAGAAGATGAATGTGCAGGTAGAGACACTGGGGAGCAAAGGAGCAAAAAAATACAACTAACAGTATGGGGATGAGGTAGTTGGATGGGCTATTTACAGATGGGCTATGTACAGGTGCAGTGATCTGTGAGCTGCTCTGACAGCTGGTGCATAAAGTTATGAGGGAGATATGCGTCTCCAGCTTCAGCTTCAGTTCCAGTCATTGGCAGCAGAGAACTGGAAGGAAAGGTGGCTAAAGGAGGAATTTGCTTTGGTGGTGAGCAGTGAAATATACCTGCTGGAGCGCATGCTACGGGTGGGTGCTGCTATGGTGACCAGTGAGCTGAGATAAGGCGGTCAAGGACAATGACACCCACCAACTCCAAGGCACTCTAATGCAACACAGGAGCAGCTTCAGTAGCAGGTCCATCCTGCCCAGATGTTCCACAAAGAGGTTTAGATAGTCATTTATACCCACAGCCATGAGGCTTTCTAATGAGTGTAATTAATTAACTGTTTTATGAGGTCATCCTATTGGAAAATGTTGTAGCCTGTTTTTTCCCCCAGAGAAGGATAGAAAACAGCACTTGAATCAAACTATTATTTTAGGGATACTATGGTGCATGGGCCTTTATGTGTCTTAATTTTGATAATGTGTTGGTCATTGTTGCGTGTCCTGCCATTTGTAAGTCATTGATGATGCATACTGTGATAAAACAATTTCCCAAACTGGGATGAATAAAGTAATACTCTGTCCTCTCTACTCGTTCTACTCTACTCTCTACTCTATTCAGACACAGGCAGTACAGGAGCATAATGGGGAAAAATGGGGAAAAATGGAAGACTGGTCAATAGTTTCTACCCTCAGACCATCAGGCTGCTGAATAGCCACCACTAGTCAGCTACCAGCTTCACCCCCTCCCTCTTCTACTCCCCCTATTGACATTCCCCCCACCCCCCTCAACAGCCACTTACCTTACATGCTGCTCCCCCTATGGACATTTTGCCCACTATCCCCCCAACAGACTTTTACTCTGCCCCCACCGCAAAGGCATTCATCACTGTTGCAGTTGTTAATATGTAGATTATAGATTTTTTATTATAATTTGTATTGTTTTATTTCCCTTGGTCCTCACACCCCCTCAATGGACATGCTGATCCCCCTATGGTAATTATCCCCCCCACCCGCCCACCCAACAAACTCTGCCTGCATCCCAATGGACATTACTGTATTTATTCCTCACTTCTACAGTTGTTCTATAGTTGTGTCTTTTTTAAATTTCACTTAGTCCTGCATGTTGGAGCTCGGATTTTCACTGTCACCTGCAATCACATCTGCAACCCTGTGACTATTAAACATTCTGAATCTGAATCTGAATCTAAGTTTAACAGAATATGAACTTTTAAAAGTGTGATTTTCATTGGACAATTACTTTATCAATTTCCACCGAAAATTTGACAAAAACACAGAATTGATGGCACAAACGGCAAAAAACGTCATTCTGTTACCAAACATTGCATCAGCACTGTTCTTCAAGTAAATGTGTTTTTGTAAAATTGTCCATGTAAATGGTTAAAAGTTGCACTTGTGCATAGATTTGTTTGGTTTGTTTAACTTTGCAATCATAGGTTTATGTTTGACATACTTTCTAAAGTTAAAAAACGGAGTCTCAGTATAACTCTGTTTACGTGGAATTGCCCCTCAGCTAAGCTCCAAAGTGTTTTCGTGATGCAATGTCCTTGGCAACTAGCTCTCGGTTAGAGAATCTTGTCTGCCAAGAGTAAAAGAGACAGAACAAGTGATTCTCCTTCTGACTGGAATCCAAATGACTTTCATCTTCTTGTTCTCACTGCTTATAGAGAATCATTATTTCTTCGTTACTTCCTCAGAGTCACGTACACATTCACATAGCTTAGACCATTCCTTAAAACAAGGAGATAGTGGGGTCATCTTCTCATATTTTTCATCTGAAATTCAAAGTTCCAGGGCATGTTCCTCTTAATTGAACCCAATCCTGTTGTCATTGAGGTGCACAATCCATATTTCAAACACTTAATTTCTGGAATTACATTAGACCCCCCCCCCCCCCCAATGTATTCCGTGCGCTGAGTTGTGCCAGAATTAGAATGGATTTTAATTGAAAGACAGGGAAATCTATATTAACTCATCACTCCGTAGTGGTTTTAATTTGATTACGTGTGAGTTATCATCCGTACGACCACACAAATAAGATATACACGGCGTATAGCTGGTGTATATTTACAGTGTGTATGTATGTTAGGTCTCCATGGCAACTGAGATTAAATTAGGACAGAGTAAAGTACATACTGTAGGCACCGTCTGGTATGCAGGCTACATTATCATGTTTACTAGGACTGGAGCAGGCTTCTGCATATATCCAGAGGGCTCAGACAATCCTTATATGGTCAAATAACGTTTTTTTTCTCCCTTTTTACAGGGTGTATACAGTAGGTCTTCAGTGGTTTGTGTAACACTTCATAGCCTTTAGGACCTGGTGTCTTATCAGACAAAGACACCAGTAAATAACTGGAGATGTTTGGCTGAGCTGTTGCTATGAGTAAGTTTCAACGTGTGCAGGGAAGTTAACAACACCATCCCACCTTTGACCAATATATGATTCTAGTGAATGGGTGTAAACTGTACAGAGATACACCCACTGGCTTTGTCTATCTTTGGGTTATCTTCCAAATGAAGGCCAAGACATGAGTAAACACTGACGTCAAGGTAATATAGAAGGGCAATATGACATTCAGACTGCACTCTGCTGGGTACAGGAATACACACTTCAGAATGTGCGGGGGAAGGGGGACGAGAGAGGAATGGGGGAATGAAAGACAGATGGGTAGAAGAGGGAGGAGGACAGCGAGATACTCTGAAAAACACAGATGACTTGAAGTGCAGCAATGTGCATTCAATAAATGTTCCAAGTCAATTCTGTTTTTATTTAGACACCATCTGCATGACAACAACAACCGGTAGCACACTGAATTATAGCCTATGCAGTTACCTCCTTTCAGCAACAGTTGTGGTGTTGTGTCTCTTCCACCGATAATGAATGACAACATTATGTCCTGTAAGAGTGAAATAACATAGCATGGGTGTGGTCAAAAATTCCATCCGAATGAATTGTTTTGGCTGCGATCCAGTAGGTTGCTGCCTCCAGCCTGAGCCAGTTAAAACAGAGAAAGGAGCTAGATGTGCTTATTGTTTTGTTAGGATTCACCCCCAGAGGAGGGATTTGTGGGGGCATAAAAGAGGAAAGGATTAGTGACAC
This sequence comes from Oncorhynchus nerka, assembly GCF_034236695.1. NCBI lineage: Eukaryota > Metazoa > Chordata > Actinopteri > Salmoniformes > Salmonidae > Oncorhynchus > Oncorhynchus nerka. The sequence goes on from NC_088417.1 coordinate 29,588,371, forward strand.
AAACTGGATTTGTATGGTTCACATTGGAAATCTCCTAGTATAGGTACCAAATGGCACCCTATTCCCTTGTGCACTACTAATGGGCCCTGGTTAAAAGTAGTCCACCTTATAAGGCATAGGGTGCCATTTGAGACGCGGACATTGTGACAGGGAGGTTGTGTGAGGGTGGAGAAGAAGAGCCGGGGGGAAGGAGATTTGTAACTTATAAGCCTTACATCACAAGTACAGACTGGTTCAGCACAGGTTAGGTTAGCAGACCGATAAAAACAAAAAATGACTCGTGCAACATTTCCCCCACTGTGTCATTAAAGTGTTTACAAACCCTGAGATTGACACATAAGAATGGCGTGTTAAAATAACATGCAAAGATGCAACATTGTACAGCATTGGATATCGATTTCTAAAGTTTTTACCGTGGCACCTGACGTTCGCCTGTATTAAAGACAGGGGTGTCTTGTATGTAAACTGAAAACCTACACGTGAACTTTTCTTCAGCTAAGATGATGAAGATGCAGATTGACTGTACATGTATTTGGCCAGGGGTTATAGTAGCGTCCTGTTTATTGCCACTGAGCCCTGGCGAGATCAGTGTCTCCTTCATGGGCGCAGATGAAAGACAATGGCGAATTCCCGACTTTTGTCAGCGGCAGTTAGCCTACTAAATGTGCTGGTCGTACTTGCGGTGGGGAGTTCCTGAGCACTGACAGTATCTTGTACATCATGAACACAATGCACAGCACATTCACATGGGGTTGACAAAAATGTATGACACATACCATATGCATTACATCTCATTAGCATACAACCACAAAGGACCAGCCCACTGATACTATAGTTCCAGTAGTAGCCATATATCATGAACAATGGATAATGCAATACAGCAATCAAACTGAGATTCCCACACAGCACAAGTTGCAGCAACATGTTACCACTCTTGCGAAACACCCACATGTAGCCTCACGTAGCCCACGGAGCTGCCAGCAGAAGATGTCCTAATGGCACCTGATACCCTGGGGGCAGCGAGGCCTGTAGTTCCCAGCATACCAGTAACTAAAGCTCTCTCTCTCTCTGTGTGTGTGCATGTATCTGTGTGAACCACCGCTGTATCCCTCTGGTCTCACCCTGTTCTGTGCACACACAGGGGGCACAGCAGCCCAGAGCTGCCTGATATGCAGCAGATAGTCTGAGGCCTGCGTCCCAAACGGCATCCTCTTCTGTTTAGGGCTGGTCAAAAGAAGTGCACTATATAGGGGATAGGATGCCATTTGGGACGTATCCTGAGAGACTGAGATCGGCCCTACAGGGAAACCAGAAGCTCAACCGGCTAACATTTAATTCATTATTTCATTTATTTATTGATCTAATCATTTATTTATGTATCTATCCATTATGCATTTGTTACATCTAGATTGTTTATGAGGCTGAGTTGTTTGCAGTTCATCACGCTATCAATCATCTGTGGCCTATGACGTGAACCGATGCATCAGCAGTCTAATTTAGTAATCAGCATAGCAGGGAACACAAATCAGATTCAAAAAGGCCATAATATATGTGATCCATCAGTATGAAATTGTTACTGATAACAGATAAACATGCGTTGGTTGAAATGATGGATTGACTGATACACTGATTGATTTTCTGCGAGGCTAGCTAGCTCATGATTTAAAAAAAAAAAAGAACGTTTGGTACCATTTGACATTGCATGTAAGTTATGCCATAGTAACACAGCAATAACTCACTGTGTAGTCTAAGTAATAAAACAAGGTGCGTTAATGGTACACTTCTTATCAGCTTGCTGGTCAAAGCGATACATGTGTACTGTAACATACGGTACCAGAGTTTCCTAAGGAACTCAACAGCGTAGCCTTTCACCTCTCAGTCACAGTATCAGGCAGGGCTTTTGTGCTCTCTGCTTGGCTATCCAGTGTTAGTGTTGTGCTGCCTGCCTGGCTACCTGAGCGCTGTATGTGTTAGTGTTGAGCAGCTTTACTATGCAATGTCAGGGGCTGTTCTCTCTGCCTGGATGGCTGTTTATCCCATTGAAAGATTGATGAGCCTCTTCAGGTAGATACAAAGCTGGATGTCTTGTTTATTAATGTGCTCTGATTGGATCCATTAACTTGCATTGTGTAAACTAATCACCATGTAATGCATGGTGTCATTTCCCACTAACTGCCCCGTAATGGATTCCTCCCTCATCTTTGCAAATGTCGTTATTTTTTAATAGACTTGTGAAAATAATGTGGTGTCAGGACTAAGGATTTTTTTTAGCCCCGTGTAAGCATGTTTGACATTGAATTTATCGGAGCGTATGCATGCACTCTACACTCTACGAATAAAGCGCTCCAAAAGGGTTCTTCAGGCTAGAAGGTAGAACCCTTTTGGGTTCCATGTAGAAGTCTTTGTGGAAAGGTTTGTACATGGAACCAAAAAGGGTTCTCCTTTTAGGTAGTTAGTGCCTTTTTTAGTGTATAGCTAGCTTGCCATTGTCCATTATGAACATGCAGGCAAACATGGATATCAATCCAGAATCTGACAGAAAAAAATCAGACCAGGCCAAATAAATAATCACAGATTTCTTATAAAGTCTATATACATGACACCACGATACTTTTCCCCCGTGAGTATATCTGTATCTTGAGTATGTCTGATACAAAATACCACACAGTTTGTGGCAGTCCTAAAACTTGCTTTGAGCATTACACACTGCGCTATATAACGAAACCACAATTACAATTTGCATCTGCAACACATATTTATTACAAATATTCAACATTAGCCCCAACAACGCCGATTAATGTCCAGCATCCTGTTGTGGTGATATTCTTTTTTTTTAATGACATTAAGACTGTGTCCGCTTTCAATGGATCATATGTCGGCTGTTCAAACAGATTATGTTATAATTTACCTGGGTGAATTAGAGTGGGACGTGGATTTTGTTGTAGATATGGTATCTCTTTTCCATGACCTGGTGACACTGGGAAGACATCTCCACTCTGGACACATGGGGCGATAGAGAGCAGAATCTTCGAATAACAGATCCTCTGTATCACTGTCAAAGGGCTGCACAACAATGGTATCACAAATTAATTGGCTGACATCCAGGTTACCATCTTAGGGATCAATATGTATCACTTTATCTCTTCTTTTCCTCCACCTGACATGCAGCACTGGTAATCCTCAAGCGCACCGGTGTGACTTTGAAGTGGAAAATAGTTTGACGCAAAGGAAGAGACATAGGTTTCTTCGTTGAACAATTTCTGACCTAAAGTGAACTGAATTGAACTGCATAAACTGAACAATTTCAAAATAGTTGTAGTAAGCTGGGAAAGTTTCACGAACAGACACATTACACAACCTCCTAGAGAAATGTAAAGTCGAGGGGAATCTACAATGCAAACAAGTTTTGAGGTGTTTGGCAAGTCTTTACCAATCCACGGTGTTACGCCAGCTGAAGTTTAGATTTGGCAATACACAGCCTTTCAGTGTATTTCAAAAGCATCGCTTCAATAACATTGTCAACACCCAAGAGTAATAAACCAATGAACGTTCATTTTACATTTGATGAGATTAGGATGATGATAATATTAATAGACATGCTTCAGCACTTTTTCTTGACGTATAATAGTTGCAATTTGTAATTTGATGTTTCTCTGCCAGCATTGTTATTGTATTTCCTGCGCCAAGTACAACATGTCTAAAGTGAACGTTTTGTCTCGCTACACTGACGAAAAAACACTGTGCGTTCGTCCGTTCGTCAGACACAGATGGTCTCATTAGTCTATGAATATTATGACGGCGGCCTATTCACTTCCAGCTACGTATTTTCACTCTGAGAAACACTCTTTTGAGTGGCAGTCACATGGGAACTCCACTTCAGAAGGAATGGCATTAGAAATATTGCACAGAGCGATAAAAGCGCGAGAGAAAAATAGAGAGAGAAAAAACAGTATGTCACTATGTTTTCTTACCGGCATGGAGACAGTGTACCACATACTGTGACCGCTACAATGGTTGTTGTTTTGGGAGTCGAGGCTAATAGATGGGTTTGCACATTATACGTCGCTCGCTGCTTGGCATATTGCTGTCAGATTAGCAGTGCGGAGGCTGCGAGAGTATATTCTAGAGATGTAAACACATGGTGGGGTGCCTCAGTCACACAGGCTAAACACTCCATTAATGAGCGGACCAATATGTCTGACCCTGACCCTTAGCTTTGGCTTTGATGCAGATTTAAGTGAACAGAAAAGGCATCACGTTTTCTTTCAGCACCTGTTTCTAATGTTTCTCCATGCAGACCCATGATACTGTGAGAGTACGAAGCTGTTTGAGCTAGGGCTAATCATAATTAGCACCCGTTAGGCTACACCAAAGCCTACATGTTATCAGGGAGAACATCATAAAGACAACACAAATGCGTGAGTGGACAAACAGAGCACCTCCCCCCCCAATCCCCGTTATCAAAACACCTACACACATGCACACAGAGTACCATAATTACACCATGGCTAGAAGCCATTCTGCCAGCTTTCCATTGTTCTAACTCAGTCATTCTAAACACACCTGCAATCCCCTTCCTTCCTGAAATCAAGCTTCCCACAGACCCAATCGGACGGGCTGAAAGGGAGAGTCACAATAATGTAATTACTTTTCCAGGTTCCCAGGACGTTCTGAAAGGAAGGGGAACATAGGAACCGTGGCTAAAGAGCAAAGCCGGTTTGGTGCTCTCGAAAAGCCGACTTGGAGAGCAAGGGTCTCAGGATTACCCTGGTACATGATGTAATGGCACATTCTCCATCAGTTCAGCATCACAACACACACAAAAATCAGGGGGCTGTTCTTATCCAAGCTAACCGGCAATAATGGAAGATATGGGGAGTTGTTTCGGAAATTTGAGTTGTGGCCTGTGTTTTATGAAAGACACAAACTATTAAGTATATGCATGGCATTGCACAAGGATCTTTAATAGGCATTGAGTGCCATAGAACATTCTACCCAGCAACACACCCTACTCTGTTCTTTGATCATTGAACCCTGTGGTGAGTTTTGGTGTTGTCAAGTAAAGCCCTGTTCTTGCTGGTAGCCTACAAATTAGACCAAGCAGCCATGCCTTTCTGTAGTTGTTCTAGTGGCTTCTAGGGGGCTTGATAGACAAGAGCTCTTGAGATGATGTGGTGAAGAAAAGTCAAATGCCTCCTTTGTTTCAATTGGCTTGTTGGTATGCTGCTCTCCAGAAATGCCCTTCATTGACATAGCTTTCTAGCAAGCTTAAATTCACAACGAATTTGACTGCATGCACAGTACAATTTACATTCGGTGCAAAAGTACATATCCATCTTGTGATAATAAGTTAATGAAAGGCAATATCGGGTACAATGTTGAGATTGTGGCTGGTATGCACAGCCAGCTGTGCATTCAATTTGAGGTCTTCACTGGAGTGCTGTTGGAGTGTACTTGTAGAGTCAAGACTAACAACAGACAAGGGCTTCTCTGCATTCAATGCGGCCAGGGGCGGACTGGGACAAGAATTTGGCCCTGGCATTTTATCCACACCAGCCCACATCACTGTGCACGCTGCCAACTAACTAAATAGACTACTGAGGTATTCAAGAAATAAATTGCTTCATTTCATCTAACATGTCCAAGCAGGAATGCATGATGTGCAATTCTGATGTGCAACCAATCAAGTGACTGACATGCATTTTGGGCTGTACTTGCTATATTTTAATGTCGAAATATGACTCCAGATTTTCAAGATTTGTTTTTGTTCAATAGAGATGAATTACATGCATCTTTATGTCCACTAACTAATATCATAGGCTTATTAATTTGGGGTTCAACACATTCGGAAGCGGAAACTCAAAGCATATTAACTGGGTCGCTAACTCTAAATTTAATAGCCACTGCTAGTAAATGTAATGTCTTAAAAAACTTTGCAGTTCCAGGCTACTACCCATGAGACCTATAGGCATGTGCCCTTGCAAAGCCATATCATATCTTGGTTGTAAAATAGTTGCTATTAAGCTGCATTATTAAAAAAAATGTATCTACAGAAGGCTGAGACCCTACTCTCTGTGACAGGGATATGGGGATGAAGCTTCTAATGCTGTGTTTTTCCCGCAATTGCATTTTTGAAATGTTCAGAATGTGTGCAGAACACATTTTTCTCTTGAGAGCATGGGGGGAGAGGAGTGGCTCGCTCAATACTGCGAAACGGGCACAGTGGGACGGCAGACACATTCATTACAGGAATCATGAGGATAATGAACAATTCATGGTTTTAGCTGCCCCAAAAATAGGAAGTTTTGAGTGAATGTGCTCTTTCTACGTTAATAGGTACGCTTTCCATTTTTTATGATCCATGATCTTGGCTGTCTAACTGATGACAGAGTCGGAACAGGTCTCTTTGCTGACGTTGCGTTTGACTTTGAATGTGAGTTTGCGTGACCTCAGCTCAGCTCAGTCGTTGCCCACTGATCGAGAAGGGTCTATTGCATTGATCAGTCAAAGGCTCATTATAGATCAGTATAACAGAGAAATTACGTAAAGATATTTTAACAAAATTATCTTAACATGCCCATGAGCTGCTGGCCATGTCAACTTTTTCATTTTGTATTTTTATAGTTATATAAAAAAATGTGTGGGTACATTTCTACCAGCCCACCCAACAAAAAAATGGTCAGGCCATCTGACATTTGACAGAATCTGCCCCTGAATGTGGCCTTATTCTCCCAATTAACTTGGTTCAAATCACAGCTGATGTTCACATAATTCATTTATCAAAACCATTCCCCCTCTTTTCTTTTTCCACAACAAGAGTCGTGTTCACACGAGCTAATGTACCTTATTTTTTGGTTGTTAGGGGAGTACATGGGGTGGGGGGTGGGGGAGGTCTTGAGTTTCCTTTTGAATCCATGTGCTTTTGAACCACTGCCATATTCTCTGAAGCTGAAAACAGCAACAGCATGTAACTCATTATTTATGGATGTTCTCTGAATTGAAGTCTCTGTTTTATACCTTTCTGCATGTTATGGTGCTCTGCTATATTTTTGCATATTTATTTTTGTATGGTGGAGCATGGTGCTTTAGTATATATTTTTTGTGTATATTATAGCATAATTTTCATTGAAGTGATACCTTATTAAAATATTAGTTTAATAAGGAAAATATTATTTTAATAAAGAAAATATCAGTTGAATGAAAAGTATGCTTGGGTGTGTTTTATTTATGCCTCATTGCCGATGTGGGAGGCTATTGGTTTGGAATTCTCAACTGGACTGTAGGCTATCGAGCGTGAAAATCGTCCGAATATTTCCGTCTAAACATGAAGTTGTTTGTCAATCAAATGGGACAGCATCAGTCATTTGACCTTTGACCTATAGCGATTAGTAGCTGTCAAAGCATCTATATGCTCTTTCTGAAGTGTTTTCCCAGACATGTAACCTTCCATTGACTGCCATTGACTACTCTCGAACTGAAGATTTCACAGGAAATGTCATAAGGTAATTATTAATTCAATCAAAAACCGAGGTCTATTTGTGACAAACTGAATGTAATGCAAAATGCACCCTCCCTCAAGTGTAAAATAAGGACATAGGCTACAGGATACAGTATGTTGCACAGATACAGTATCTACAGTATCTCAAATACTCTACTAAACCGGATTTAGAATTTTAAGGGCAATTTAGAGGGCATTTCCCCTGAACGTCTTGATCTGAACAAGGGGCCGAAAATAATTTGAACTTAAGGGAGCTGAATGCTTCCCTTCTCTGTCTCTGAGTGCTGTTTTTACATGGCCGCCTATTAGTGCTTAATTGAGAGTGTCCTGGGGTAAGCTGCAGAAGAATGCAAGTCCTGTCCAAGTCATGGCCCCTTCCCAAAGGGAGGCGGGACAGAACAATATCCCCATCACACACCCCATGTCTACGTACTCACCCAGTGGAGTTTCTGTGCAGCATATCTTGTTTTTGCTCAGTTTTGTTTTTACTCAATTACAAGATGCTGATAATACAGCACAGCCCACCTATATGAATATTGAACTTGTTTGGTAAGTTGGGTGGATTGCCGTATTGCTATTTTCGTTCTCTCTCTGTACTGTAACATCTTTGTTCCATTCCCTTGACTGCTTGTTTATTTACCTCCCCATTTGACGATCATTTGTAAAAACTTCAGAACACGTTGGCAAGAGAATATACAGACAGATGTTTACCATTAAATATTGATCCCATAAATCGTACCCTGCATTCTTCTTCTGTCTCTCTGCTGCGCTTCCAAACCGAGCCAACTTGTCTATTATTAATGATGGATGTGCAGTAAATTTTTCTCGTTCAACTTTTGATTTGTAAAATAGCTGTATTCAGTAGTTTTTTAAATATATTTTTATTCTTTTTTTATATTTATATGCACATATTGGTGATGTGTGATGGATGAGACAAGGCGAGAGAAAGAGCCAAAACAGCTAACTCAGGTCTGCTGTACAGAGATGAATCTCCATCTGAAATCCATCTCCTTCTCTATCTCCCTCCCCGATGTTGATGACTGGGTGTTTAAAGATATTCAGGCATGGTGGGGATGCCAGACTGTGGAGAGGAAGAGACAGAGCCTAACCATTAGTGTTGGGAGGGGAGACTGCAGGTTCCGCCCACTGCTTTGACATGAATAAAATAGAATAATAACTTCCTGTTACATGCATGAGCTGCATATTAATACAGTCGAAAGTGAAAGTGCCTTTTATTATCCAACAACACCTTTTCAGGGAGAGGAGAGACTTTAATCCCGCAGGCCCTTTTAAAATCTAATAGTGGAGTCCCACATTGCATGGGAATTGTATTTTCACTTTTAATTCCATATTAATCATATTAAATTATGAACTCGGAATATTTAGTATGAAAGTAAAATGGCAAACTTCAAAAATGCTAAAGGTGCATAGCTACAGTAGGTAGACTTCCCCCTGATCCACAGTATTTTAGATCTAAACTAAACTGTCTTTCGTCTATATAGTGAGGTGCTAGTGCTGGTCATGTGGCGTCTTCAATGCTCTCTCCCTCTCTCTCTCTCTTCTCTGAAGAGAGTAAATGATGGTGGGAAATTCAGAGGATGTGATTAATTGGTATTCAGGGGGAGTAACTATTCTCACTCTGCTGATCAGAGGGCCAGTGAGGCATGACAAGCATACACTATCTCATACTTCTCATTAGGCCATGGCTGGGGCTTCGTGGTGCTGGCGCTTCGTGGAGCTGGGACTTCGTAGTGCTGGGGATCATGGTGCTGGGTTTTCGTGATGCTGGGTCTTCGTGATGCTGGGACTTCATGTTGCTGGGGATTCATGGTGCTGGGAATTTGTGGTGCTGGGGCTCGTGGTGCTGGGGATTTGTGGTTATGGGGTTTGGTGGTGCTGGGGATCCGTGATGCTGGGTCTTCATGATGCTGGAGATTCGTGGTGCTGCCTGACAGAGTCCCAAAGAACTTTAGCAGGATACAGACATACAAATCAAACAATGCACCAAAGCAGTTTTTATCCAAAGTCTGAATTGTAAATCAAGGTAATTAATAGCCAGACAGATTTGAACTAGACAGAAATATGAGGGGATAATTATACTGAATGCAGAAAATCAATGAAGAACTTTTCCCAAAAAGATTAATAGGATTATGATTCTGGAAGCCTGCCGTCTTCACTTTCAAAATGAAAGTTTAATTTATTGCCAGCCTATAATGGCATCAAAAGCTATCAGAACTAAAATTTCACGACTTCTGTAAACTAATTAAAAGATAAACAAAATGTATCTGGCAATTTAAACATTAGGAGATACTTGTTTGTGTTTAGAACAAACAAACAAACAAAGGACAGATTATTTCCTGTTCTGTTTCATTTGTTAACATTTTTCGGTCACAGCTCCAGTGTTCCTAGCACTTGGACAAGTGAGTCACAGCGGGGCATAGACCAGAGGAGTGCCCTCCCCCTTTCTAAAGGACAAGTCCACTTCCAGGAAATTAGAGAGCTTGGCAAAGGCTGGGCAGCGCAGCAGAGCAGCACAGTACTTGTTGGGAAATAGATGGAGTGATCATTCTGAGGCCTAATTATGGGGAACCATCACCAAGCTGGCCTCACAGAGAGGGGAAATGATCTCACGTCGAGGGGAAATCACCTCTCCAATGTAAGGAGAACACCAGCTCATAATAAGGGAATTTAGATGGGCTTCGTCTCAAATGGCACCCTAATCCCTATAAAGTGCATTACTTTTTCCTATATAGTGTACTGCCCTATGGGCCCTGATCAAAAGTAAAGCACAATATAGGGGATAGGGTGCCATTTGGGAAGCAACCCTGGAGCTTCTCTCAGAGCCCTGACTAATATCTGAAGGAGGATGAGGGGCGTGAGGGCATTATGTCATTACCTCTAAATAGGTGGTTGGCTTGGATGACTCTTTAAAAAAACTAGAGGGGACTATGGTTAGGATTGATTGTACAGAGCTGACTTTGAAGGATGGAATTGACGATATGCAATCAGACATTTACATTTACATTTACATTTAAGTCATTTAGCAGACGCTCTTATCCAGAGCGACTTACAAATTGGTGCATTCACCTTATGACATCCAGTGGAGCAGCCACTTTACAATAGTGCATCTAAATCTTTTAAGGGGGGTGAGAAGGATTACTTTATCCTATCCTAGGTATTCCTTAAAGAGGTGGGGTTTCAGGTGTCTCCGGAAGGTGGTGATTGACTCCGCTGTCCTGGTGTCGTGAGGGAGTTTGTTCCACCATTGGGGGGCCAGAGCAGCGAACAGTTTTGACTGGGCTGAGCGGGAACTGTACTTCCTCAGTGGTAGGGAGGCGAGCAGGCCAGAGGTGGATGAACGCAGTGCCCTTGTTTGGGTGTAGGGCCTGATCAGAGCCTGGAGGTACTGAGGTGCCGTTCCCCTCACAGCTCCGTAGGCAAGCACCATGGTCTTGTAGCGGATGCGAGCTTCAACTGGAAGCCAGTGGAGAGAGCGGAGGAGCGGGGTGACGTGAGAGAACTTGGGAAGGTTGAACACCAGACGGGCTGCGGCGTTCTGGATGAGTTGTAGGGGTTTAATGGCACAGGCAGGGAGCCCAGCCAACAGCGAGTTGCAGTAATCCAGACGGGAGATGACAAGTGCCTGGATTAGGACCTGCGCCGCTTCCTGTGTGAGGCAGGGTCGTACTCTGCGGATGTTGTAGAGCATGAACCTACAGGAACGGGCCACCGCCTTGATGTTAGTTGAGAACAACAGGGTGTTGTCCAGGATCACGCCAAGGTTCTTAGCGCTCTGGGAGGAGGACACAGTGGAGTTGTCAACCGTGATGGCGAGATCATGGAACGGGCAGTCCTTCCCCGGGAGGAAGAGCAGCTCCGTCTTGCCGAGGTTCAGCTTGAGGTGGTGATCCGTCATCCACACTGATATGTCTGCCAGACATGCAGAGATGCGATTCGCCACCTGGTCATCAGAAGGGGGAAAGGAGAAGATTAATTGTGTGTCGTCTGCATAGCAATGATAGGAGAGACCATGTGAGGTTATGACAGAGCCAAGTGACTTGGTGTATAGCGAGAATAGGAGAGGGCCTAGAACAGAGCCCTGGGGGACACCAGTGGTGAGAGCACGTGGTGAGGAGACGGATTCTCGCCACACCACCTGGTAGGAGCGACCTGTCAGGTAGGACGCAATCCAAGCGTGGGCCGCGCCGGAGATGCCCAACTCGGAGAGGGTGGAGAGGAGGATCTGATGGTTCACAGTATCGAAGGCAGCCGATAGGTCTAGAAGGATGAGAGCAGAGGAGAGAGAGTTAGCTTTAGCAGTGCGGAGCGCCTCCGTGATACAGAGAAGAGCAGTCTCAGTTGAATGACTAGTCTTGAAACCTGACTGATTTGGATCAAGAAGGTCATTCTGAGAGAGATAGTGGGAGAGCTGGCCAAGGACGGCACGTTCAAGGGTTTTGGAGAGAAAAGAAAGAAGGGATACTGGTCTGTAGTTGTTGACATCAGAGGGATCGAGTGTAGGTTTTTTCAGAAGGGGTGCAACTCTCGCTCTCTAGCCAGCGGTCAGGGATGAGTTGATGAGCGAGGTGAGGTAAGGGAGAAGGTCTCCGGAAATGGTCTGGAGAAGAGAGGAGGGGTTAGGGTCAAGCGGGCAGGTTGTTGGACATGACAACCAGGGTTTCTGATGGTTGAGATTGCTGTGTAATCTTATATGAACAGGAGTCTATTATGTGGTGTGGTCGTAGGAAAAGTACAGCACCTACAGCCTAATAACTGAGCCCTCGGAAAGTGCAAGGCTTTTGTCTCTCCAATATTAACATATTTTGGGTCGGGTGGACAAAAATGTGGGGAGAAAAGGGTGGGAATGCATTCGTTTGAACACAACCCCCTAATATATGCCCAATTTCCAGCCATATGTATTCCTCAGCCAAGCATGGGAGGTGTTATTCACAGCAAGTGACTGTTAATAATGTGCAGAACAATTATGTCACAGTGTTTGGCCTCCCGTGTGAGAAAGCCAGGCGAGTTAGCTAGAGCAAGAGCCCTCCCCCATAGCGATACAGTATGCAAATGGGAACTGCCTGAGTATGAGAACCAAATAGAGTGAAGAAGAGCAGAGCCCAGCTATTGTCTGACTGTGTGACTGTGTGTTACTGTGTGTTCTGGAGGCGAAAGGCATCTGTAAAATACATGAATTTAGAGAAGGGGGGTTAATGTGGATGTGGATGTGAATTAGAGCAACATTCCATTAGAAAAGAAGGAGGAGAGTCGTGGTCGTGCTTGTTGTTGGAACTGCACAGAAAACATTTGAAGCTACTAAAGTTATAGTAGGTAGACCATTTATCTCAGTGGGAATAAGGAATGTAGGAAATGGGGAACCATATAACAAGTTGTTGGGTGACAAACGACTGTAAAACATCATGAGAACCGAAATAAGAATTGTAAACGTCAGATTCATTTAGCGTGGGAAACTCATCCCGTGATCTTTTGAGGTTGGCCCTTTTTCTAGTTGGGTCACTCAGACAGATGCTGATGCACATCAAGACGAGAATTCTACTTTCACCAAAACAAAAAAAATGGTATGTAATAAGTAAGAAGATTCCAAGAAAATCGAGTGCTAATGAAATGGAAGTAGGCTTAATGTTTAACGTAGACTTTAAAAAAAAAAAACCTGTTATCCTTCCAAGCATACATGTTATTTACATGGCAGCATTGGAGGCATGTGGAGATTGTAAAATGTGTGACAGGGTCAAAGTATCCCAATGCCCCATAAATGATGCGCAGAGTGCCCATGTTTAATCACATGAAGCATAACATGAGCGAACGAACGCCGCCTGACCTTCTGATAATTGAAATGCAAATAACCTGTTGCTGTTCGCCATACTGATTCAATCTGACACCACGTCTGGATTGTGCTGGACGAACTGCTCCGTTGCCTCTCGGCAAGACAGACCCCTGTCAGCCTGCAGGACATAAACTGGGCCTAGACACCCCTGGCATGCTCCAGGCAATACACTGGGTAGGGCATACACAGGCCATACGTTGATAGGCCTAATGGTGGTCTTTGACCCAGAATAATAAATAACCTGCATCGGTAAATATGTTGCTGTAGCCATGTTCAATACTGTGTGTTAAGAAAGTTATGTAAATCTATCAGAAAAGTGTATAATCTTAATTTAAGACGATAATAATCTAGTAATGTGGTCTATATAATCCCTTTAGAATTCCACACAGTAACTGCTAAGAACGCATTGATTTGGCTTACATAACCCACAGCCATATGTTTATATAGTGTGGCTCTGACTTAACCAATAGAAGGACAGAAAAATCATATTAATTATATGCCTTTTCTCTACTTCCGCCCACCTGGTCTGTCTGGTGGTTCCATATGCATTTATAAGAGAAATGTCCCTCTACCGTATACAAAAATAGCCTCTATTCTTAACGTCTTGATTCGCTCCGAGCGCAGTGCAGTACTACAGTACTAAAAGGTTGTTTAATTCCCAGAAAGTAGTTCTGCCATTAGCCTCAATGTCAAGCCCGGGTTATGAAACATTTTAACATTCCAAAGTGATGTTTCTAAAACATCAAGCATTAGCCTGTGAGAAACGGTCTTGTGTACAAGTCATTTATATTTCACTAAAGAAACCCCCCCAAAAACTTTGGGGCTGGATGGTGGAAAAAAGAACAATAGCTCTGATAATTGGAGGAGAGGTTTTCCCCCCTAATCTCCGAAACACAACATGTCAGATGAAAATGGAAGGTGTATGTTCTGTCTCTCTTCTCCCTCCCTCGGCTGAGTGGTATGCTAATGAAGCCTTAGGATGACCCTTTTCTATGCATTACCAACTCCTTTTTGTCTCTCATACCTTTATGCGGATGTCTTTGGAAGGTGCAGAGTGATACGTGTTTACATTGTACCCGTTAAATGCCAACAGGACCAAGTTACTGTTGTACGTCTTTGCATTTACAGCCATACTGTGGGGTGTATGGGTTAAGTTCTGTTACTTGAAAATATCTAACTATTTAAACTTATTTTTACTTTCTCTGATTAACAATCACCTGATGCATGTCCTTAGTGCTTTAATATTTGAGTGAATAATTAATTAGTTTGACCATAAGGGTCTCCTCCAAGGTCTGTGTATATTCAGAAATTAATTTGTTGAGAGGAAAGGAGAGACAGATTTATATTCTGTGTAAGTATTTTACTTTCCAAAAGCATGTGCTCATTTGTGGAAGAGGATCAAATGAAATGCAAATATCAAATGGAGTTAATACCATCCGTAATACACCTGAAGGTAATTACTTTATATCGAAAATGAAATAGACCAAATACAGGTTTATCTCAAATCTAAAATACAAAAATAACTTGAATAATAATACATGTTGAATAATACATGTTTTATCTGTATCCTGTCGCTACTATGTTCCCTGGACGTACTGAGGACATTGAGGACATTGAGGACATTGAAACATCTGTCAATTACTGTGAATTACTCGATTCATACTAATAGTATACCTATGAGGAAGAGTAAGTGGGGGCAGCACCCAACCCTGTGGAACTCCTATGTTTATTGTGAAGCTGTAGGTCAGGTGTCCATGCAACATGGTCTCATTGTCAAAATAGTGACATTTAACCATTACATTTCTACTGTATGTCACCATCGCTTTGCAGGATGGTTGTATGTCCAATTTAGTACCTATTTTCATATGTCCCATTATCAATGCAACTGGTACTCTTACTAGCAGACAGCAGTTCATCCTTTCTGTGGTGATAAAAGCAGAACATCAGAGGCTGGGACAGAAGGGGAAACTAATCCAACCTGAGCATTGTGAACTCTTCGTTTGGCACATTTGTCAAAGCTTTGGCAAAATTGAATGGATGACACTGTAAGTACAAAGTAAAAACATTCATAAAGTGTGAAATTAGAATACACATGGTTAAGACTCTCTCTCTCCCACCATCTCTCTATCGCTTGCCATCTCTCCCTTCCTCCGCTGGGCATAGCAAGCGGAGAGGAGGCAGTTGTCATGGTGATTAATGCAAATGTGTGGAGCTCACCTGGAGAAAGGCTAGGAAGGGTTTTTCAGAAAGCATCAGTCCTTGACACAAACTAATAAGGGTCTGTGTTCTTTCCAGGTGTCGGGCTACTCTTTCAGAGATTGAAAATCATACTGGCTTTTATAAGAGCTTGGTATCCCCCTGGATATGTGAATACAATCCATGCAGTTCTGATTGTTGGAGTGGGGGCATTTGAATGGAGGGAACATTTCCCTAGATGTCTAACAATGTCCACTGAAAAGGTAAAAAAAATATCCTAGGGAATATAAAGCGTATGGATTTCAAAGGAACATATTGCCTTTACATACAATTAGTAGGGCCAAGAGTTTTTCCTGAGTATGTAACCTGCCCAGGAAAAACTCAGAGCCCTAGTTATAAAGCCAGTGTTTCTCCGGTGGAAACTATTTTACATTGAAACTAAGCCTCTAAGCCTCTAAACAATGCATTTATTATGTAATGGTATGGCAACTGCACAACAACTACTAATCATCAACGCAAATATAATGGTGATGCATAGCATCCACACGTCTGAAGGTTGTGTGACCTATCACAATTTTCATAACGAGGTGAAGCATGTAGGGAAAAACACATCAGTACATCAGGGACACTTAAGAAGGACTGTACACTAAGAACCACCACTCACCAATCTTGACTGTCAAACTCTGCAGCCTGGTCTCATGACGAGATGTAACATAGTAAATGAAAATCAGGGACACTGAATTTGATATGATATGTTACGTATGGTATGGTTACATAAGACAGAAGGTTACTTAAGGCAAAAACGAAAGGAGCTGGTGGGGGCGTATAATGTGAACGTCTAGCAACCCAAAGGTTGCGTGTTCGGACCTTATGGAAAAACCACATGACTTCACATGTGAAATCACATTTGAAATCATGTGAAACCATGTGGTTTTGGAACACTTCACATGTGATGATATTTCACATGTGGATTTTCACATCTGATCACATAACCGTTCACATGTGAAATCATGTGGAACCATGTAGCTTTGGAACACTTAACATTGTGATAGTGTTCCAAAGTTTCAAATGTGGATATTTTTCAAATTAGATTCCACACGTGATGCCCTGCAAACAAAAATATGTCATTAGGATATCCCTGGAACATCACATAGTAAACGTACATATTTGCCACACATGATTACATTGTTTATGTATATAGTAATTATAAATCAACAGGTCCTCACCTGGGATTTGAACTCACAACCCCTTGGTTCACAACAGTCCAACCTTCCTGCTACGCCACCATGTCTGTAGCTGGGTATTTAAATGCATCAGGTAGTCATCCACATTAAATGGTTGGATGGGAACGTGATTTAATTGATAACTGATTTCACCTGTATTCCTACACTTTCGACTTCAAAGTAAATCTCAGATTTGTAAAGAATACGCTCAACAAAAATGATTATATTTATCATAGTTATTCAGGAGTAAAATTAAAGCAGAATAATATGCTCCATCAACATTAGACAACAACACAGAAAACACACAAATTGCCAAAATAAGTAAATTAAATCAATGATGAGAGAATAGACAGATTAACTGATAACTATAATATAAACGCAACATTCAACAATTTCAAAGATTTTACTGAGCTTCAGTTCATTTAAGGAAATATTTCAATTGAAATAAATTCATTAGCCTCTAATCTATGGATTTCACAGGACTGGGAATACAGATATGCATCTGTTGGTCACAGATACTTTTTAAAAAATGTAGGCGTGTGGATCAGAAAACCAGTCAGTAACTGGTGTGACCACCATTTGCCTCATGCAGCTTGACAAATCTCCTTCGCATAGAGTTTATCAGGATGTTGATTGTGCCTTGTCCCACTCCACTTAAATTGCTGTGTGAAGCTGCTGGATATTGGCGGGAATTGGAATATGCTGCTGTGCAAGTTGATCCAGAGCATCCCAAACATGCCCAAAGGGTGACATGTCTGGTGAGTATTTAGGTGATGGAAGAATTTGGACATTGTCAGCTTCCAGGAAATTACAGATCATTGCAACATGGGGCCGTGCATTATCATGCTGAAACATGAGGTGATGGCGGCGGATGAATGGCATGACAATGGGCCTCAAGATCTCGTCACGGTATCTCTGTGCATTCAAATTGCAATCTATAAAATGAAATTGTGTTTGTTGTCCGTAGCTTATGCCTGCCCATACCATAACCCCAACGCCACCATTGGGCAGTCTGTTCACAACGTTGACATCAGCAAACTGCTCGCCTACACCAGCGGTTCCCAACTCTGGTCCTCGAGGACCCCAAACAGCATACATTTTTGTTGTAGCTCTGGACAAACATACCTGCTTCAACTCATTAAGGGCCTGACAATTAGTTGACAAGTTGAATCAGGTGTGCTTGGCCGGGGCTACAATAAAATATGTACTGTTGGGGCTACTCAGGGACCAGAGTTGGGAACCACTGGGAGACACGACGCCATACACAGGGTCTGCAGTTGTGATGCCTGTTGGACGTACTGCCAAATTCTCTAAAAGAACGTTGGAGGCGGCTTATGGGAGAGAAATGAACATTCAATTATCTGGCAACAGCTCTAGTGGACATTCCTGCAGTCAGCATGTCAATTGCACACTCCTTTAAAACTTGAGTCATCTGTGGCGTTGTGTTGTGTGACAAAACTGCACATTTTAATGTAGCCTTTTATTGTCACAAGCACCTGTGTAATGATCATGCTGTTTAATCAGCTTGATATGACACACCTGTCAGGTGGATGGATTATCTTGTCAAATGAGAAATGATCACTAACAGGGATGTAAACAAATTTGTGTACAAACTCTGAGAGAAATAAGTTATTTGTGCGTATGGAACATTTCTGGGATCTTGTATTTCAGCTCATGAAACATGGGACCAACGCTTTACATGTTGTGTTTATATTATTGTTCTGTGTAAAATAGCAGTGCAGATGCCACTCTTTTGCTAAGTGCAGAGATGTATTAAAGGTAATATATCTGTTGGGGACTTGTTGCTGTGAACACTACAGACTTTGTGGCAGCATACCCTGAATTACAGAGATTGTGAGTTTAAATCCCATATTGAAAGGTCAGCACTAAGTGATCATGTCAAGTGTAGTCATATTGATTAAAGATGTTTACACTATTTTAGCTGAACAGGGTACCACTTACAGTAACTTCAGAAAGTGTTTACACCCCTTTACCTTTTCTACAATTTCTTGTGTTACAAATTGGGATTAAAATGTATTTAATTATGTTTTTTTGTCAATGATCTACACAAAATACTCTGTAATGTCAGAGAGGAAGAAAAATTCTAACATTTGTAAAACATTTATGAAACCTTAAGCACTAATATATCTTGATTAGATCAGTATTCAACCCCCTGAGTCAATACATGTTTGAATCAACTTTGGCAGTGATTAAAGCTGTGAGTCTTTCTGTGTAAGTCTCTAAGAGCTTTGTACACCTGGACTGAAAAATATTTGCACATTATTCTTTTTAAAATTATTCAAGCTCTGTCAACTTGGTTGTTGATCATTGCTAGACAGCAAGTTTAAAGTCTTGCCATAGATTATCAAGCCGATTTAAGTTAAAACTATAACTAGGCCACTCAGGAGCATTCAATGTTGTCCTTGTAAGCCACTCCAGTGTAGATTTGGCCATGTGTTTTAGGTTATTGTCCTGCTGAAAGGTGAATTTGTCTCCCAGTGTCTAAAAGCAGACTGAACCAGGTTTTCCTTTAGGATTTTGCTTGTGCTTAGCTCTCTTCCATTTATTTTTATCGTAAGAAAACTCCCTAGTTCTTGCCAATGACAAGCATACCCATAACATGATGCTGCCATCACCCTGCTTGAAAGTATGAAGAGTCGTACTTTGTTGTTGGATTTGCCCCAAACATAACACTACGTATTCAGGACATTAAGTTAATTTCTCTGCAACATTTATATTTTTATTCGGTACAGGCTTCCTTCTTTTCACTCTGTCAATTATGTATTGTGGAGTAACTATAATGTTGTTGATCCATTCTCAGTTTTCTCCTATCACAGCCATTAAACTCTGTAACTGTTTTAAACTCACCATTGGCCTCATGGTGAAATCCCTAAGTGGTTTCCTTCCACTCCAGGAACTGAGTAAGGAAGGACACCTGTATATTTGTAGTGACTAGGTGTATTGATACACCATCCAAAGTGTAATTAATAACTTCACCATGCTCAAAGGGATATTCAATGTCTGCTTTACCCATCTACCAATACGTGCCCTTCTTTGCAAAGCATTGGAAAACTTCCCTGGTCTTTGTGGTTGAATCTGTGTTTGAAATTCACTGCTCGACTGAGGGACCTTAATGGTAATTGTATGTGTTGGGTACAGGGATGAGGTAGTCACTCAAAAATCATGTTAAACACTATTATAGCAGACAGAGTGAGTCCATGCAACTTATTATGTGACTTATTAAGCACATAAAATGACTCCTGAACTTATTTAGGCTTGCTATAACAAAGGGGTTGAAAACATATTGACTCAACACATTTCAGCTTCTATTTTTTATTAAATTGTAAAAATGGGTAAAAACATGATTCCACTTTGACATTGTGGTATTATGTGTAGGCCAGCGACATAAAAAAAATACATGTTTTAATTCAGGCTGCCTTCAGAAAGTATCCACACACTTTCTGAAGGCACTGTATCTTAAAACCCCCATATCATTATATTTACTTCCCTTCCAAAAAAAACACACGTGAAATGTGCATTTTCACATGTGAAAGTTTCAGCTCAACATGCGAAAACAGCTTTCACATGTGAAAATTCAAAAGAGAAGAGACACGTGAGGTCTGTTTTTCACATGTGAAACCATGTATTGCATTTTGTGTTAATATGTTAACTCCAACTTTTCACGTGAGGAAAATAACATGTTTTCCCCTCATGTGAAATGTGCAGTTTCACATGTTGAAAACTTTCACGTGAAAATCTTATTATGTGAAAAACGTTCCCATGTGAAAATCTAACTCATGTGGATTTGCATTTTCACATTTCAAAAGAATGTAATTTCATGGTATCACTTGTTGAAATTTTGCATCCCCATTTATTTGAACTAGCGTACTATAGGCTTACATGGACACAGTGCTCCTCGGCCCCCCAGTCAGGACTTGTATGGATGATGTCACCCTGGCTGGCTACACTTTGCATAGAGCTCAGACATGCTCTTGCCATGCTCACTCGCTCACCCAGAGTTCCGTGACAAGGTCACGCCCTGTGACATCACCCTGGTGAGTTCTGCTAGCAACCCCCCCGCTGGTTCTTACAAAAGAATACATCACCCTCAAATCTCTGACGTAACGCTTCCCGCTCCTCTCTTTCTTCGTTCCAAATGAGTTCTCTCTAAGGGATGGCTACATTTTCACAAAAATAAATCAGAGCCTTTATAGTTATGTCGTGTCTGAAATTAATCTGAGTTAAAAGGGAAAAGTGTTGTAGTGAGATAGAGCTCATCCTGGCATTTCTGGGCTAAAACGCCTCTAATCCTCCTTTGTGGACGACGACTTCCTCAGATCCCTTTTCTCTCAAACAACTAATTGCAACGTGGTAATTAGCTGAGGAATCCAATTTAGGGCGAATCGTTGTTAGGTAAACATGCATTATTTAAGGATGGGCAAATCGTATCCTTATCTAAGTTCTGCTGCTGACAATGATAAGGATGATGATGATGATGATGATGATGATGATGATCAAATAGCAGTAACGGGGGTCAATGACCTCTGATTTCAGCTGTGGCCGTTTCCATCCGACCTACCTAAGTCATAATAGAACCCATTAGCAAGGAGAGAGGGAGAAATCCCTGACGCCAGCACTTTCCAAGCAAAGCCTGCATGGTGTGATGATGACTTGCAGTCTGGCTGGCTGAATGAACAGGGCTCAGGGCTTGATAACCTCCTCTTCCCTTATTATTTCCCCTCATTTAACTCGCTGTGCTGCTTCCACACTGCATTCAAACGTTTTCTGAAACATTTATTGCATTCAGTCAGGCAAAGCAGTGTCTGGCGGATAGACATGGGTTTCTAATTTTAAACAGTTTTGTATTCATTTCTTTCTCTCTCCCTTGCTCTCAATCTATCAAAATTTGGAAGAGGAAATACAAGTAAAAAAAAAAAATCTTTGCAATTGTGCTGTGCAACTGTGACCGTTTAGAATGGATAGCATGTCTTCTTCGTCTTTGTAATCATGTGAAAGGGCACGGCCCCAGAATCTTGAATGTATTTCCTGGTACATTAAGGTTGAGACATTATTTATTTAAATTGATGTACTGATGTCTGATAATCCAGGATCTTGAGACAAATATGACATGTGAAATCAAAGGCACTGCTTCCTTTTATAGGGGACATAAGGACGTAACGTCGCTTATCATCACACAGGTCTATCATCAGGGGATCAACAAGTGTCATAGCTCCATGGAACAGAGATACTGAAGTTATATCCCATTCTATTTTATTCTACTCTACTTTTAAAACGACTCACTTCTTCCCCATCAATGTTGTTGAAGAATGTCATGGCCATTTCATACCTTTACATGGCCCCTCGGGGAAACGTTGCTTTCAAGGCAATCATTTCAGAATCATATAATCTCTCTACTTGAGCCTAGTCTACATAGTCTTCATCCAATCACAGGTCCATCAGAGAAATATTACAGTACATAGAGGCTTGTCTTGCACCTCATCTATACATTATGCAAGGCACCGACCCTTCATGCTTTTGATAATGTTTTACAAGTTGGATATCAAGTGGAGATGAAGAGCTTCATATCAGCATTGAAGGCAGCAATAACATTCCCCTTCCTCCACATCCTGCGGTTGGGAGGGTCTCTACAGTGAGCTTAATTAACAACTGAAGGGCTGAACCTCAATTTAAAACCAGAGGGGTTTTATTGGGAATCAGAGAGATGCAGAAGTTCTCCTATTCTCCCACTGCAACCAAGGGAATAGGGAAAGGAAGGAAGGAAGTAACATTCCGTTTTTTTCACTTACATTTTTTTGTGTGTTAGTTACTAATGGTTTATCAACTGCAATGCATCTTACCGTTATTAGTGTCAAGTTAGAGTAATTATCTAACAAGTGTATAAAAGCATCATGCTAATAAATGCTAAAGGCAATCAGAGATGGAGATCAATTATTTATACTGCTTTGATGAGAGCAAAGCTGCTGTAGCCCTCAGAACCAGCGGTGCAGAAAGAAGTGCACTACTCAAGAAACCTGAACTTTTTCAAGATGTTTGGGGAATGAGGAACGCAGCTCAAGACTTGATGGCAAAACAAGACTGAGTAAACAGAACTCGATAGGTAGGTCAGGTTTCCAGTGGCATGCATTAATGGATGCCAAGGGAAGCCAGGCTTCCCCCAAAAATATAACAAGAAAAAAAGAAAACAAATTATATTTAGTCTCTCTGTGTTTCATAATTTCCCTTCAATTTACAGGAGAAAGCACCCTCAGCTAGCATTTGGCCTCCCTAGATAAAAAAAAAGTGTTACAAAATAGCCAATCAGCATTGAGCTAAACTGAGGGAGCTCAACTGTGAATGGTCCTGGATCACCAAAGAAAGTGTCAAGGGAAGCCAGTTTGGATTTGGCGTCACTCCTATTAACTCGCATTGATAGCATTTGTCATTGAAAGAAACAACTTGAATTGTTGCATCTCGTTGTGTTGTTGTCCTCCGGTGGCTAGTTAGCTAGCTAAAACTGACCATTTCCTAAATAAGCCATGCATGGAGATAGGGATTTGGACTTGTGGTTTTACTTAATTCTCTGTACTGGCCAATTATTCTGATCCAACAATTAATGGAAGTTCAATATGTAGCTACAGTAGATGTAGAAGGCTAATGTTAACTAGCTAATGTTGCCCATGAAAGGAAGTTAGGCTAGAGAGCAAGCATTTTAGCCAGGTAGCCTAGGACAAAAAAAAAAAAGTACTATATGACAGAGTGATAGACCATTTCATCAACATGAAAGAGAGGAAGATGGCATTGGTGTTTCTATACAAGTAGGGTGAGTCAATATGTTGTTTCTACTTGCACGAATGCACACACACAAAAATCAAAACCATGGATAGCCACATATTTAGCTTATGTTGATTGGAATAAATTGTTTTTGGTACTTTTTAGTTGTCACTGTATTAGATTTGATGATGTCGTAGGTGATTTGATGATGCTGAAATGTTGAAGTTGAAATGGTGCTGGAATAGTTCAGTTAGGATCACCACTTTATTTTAAGAATGTGAAATGTCAGAATGATAGTAGAGAGAATTATTTATTTAAGCTTTTTACATTCCCAGTGGGTCAGAAGTTTACATACACTCAATTAGTACCTCGTAGCATCACCTTTAAATTGTTTAACTTGGGTCAAACGTTTCAGGTAGCCTTCCACAACCTTCCCACAATAAGTTGGGTGAATTTTGGCCCATTCCTCCTGACAGAGCTGGTGTAACTGAGTCAGGTTTGTAGTCCTCCTTGCTCGCACACGCTTTTTCAGTTCTGCCTACACATTTCTATAGGATTGAGGTCAGGGCTTTGTGATGGCTATTCCAATACCTTGACTTTGTTGTCCTTAAGCCATTTTTCCACAACTTTGGAAGTATGCTTGGGGTCATTGTACATTTGGAAGACCCATTTGCGACCAAGCTTTAACATACTGACTGATGTCTTGAGATGTTGCCTCAATATATCCACATAATTTTTTCCTCATGATGCCATCTATTTTGTGAAGTGCACCAGTCCCTCCTGCAGCAAAGCACCCCCGCAACATGATGCTGCCACCCCCGTGCTTCACGGTTGGGATGGTGTTCCTCGGCTTGCAAGCATCCTCCTTTTTCCTCCAAACATAATGATGGTCATTATGGCGAAACAGAGAACATTTCTCCAAAAAGTACGATCTTTGTCCCCATGTGCAGTTGCAAACCATAGTCTGGCTTTTTTATGGCGGTTTTGGAGCAGTGGCTTCTTCCTTGCTGAGCGGCCTTTCAGGTTATGTCGATATAGGACTTGTTTTACTGTGAATATAGATACTTTTGTATCTTTTTCCTCCAGCATCTTCACAAGGTCCTTTGCTGTTGTTCTGGAATTGATTTGCACTTTTCGCACAAAAGTAGGTTCATCTCTAGGACAGAATGCGTCTCCTTCCTGAGCGGTATGACGGCTGCTTGATCCCATGGTGTTTATACTTGCATACTATTGTTTGTACAGATGAACGTGGTACATTCAGGCGTTTGGAAATTGCTCCCAAGGATGAACCAGACTTGTGGAGGTCTACAATTTTTTTTCTGAGGGCTTGGCTGATTTATTTTGATGTTCCTATGATGTCAAGCAAAGAGGCACTGAGTTTGAAGGTAGGCCTTGAAATACATCCACAAGTACACCCCCAAATGACTCGAATTATGTCAATCAGAAGCTTCTAAAGCCATTACATTTTCTGGAATTTTCCAAACTGTTTAAAGGCACAGTCAACTTAAGTGTATGTAAACTTCTGACACACTGGAATTGTGATACAGTGAATTATAAGTGAAACAATCTGTAAACAATTGTTGGAAAAATGACTTGTGTCATGCACAAAGTAGACGTCCTAACCGACTTGCCAACACTATAGTTTGTTTACAAGAAATTTGTGGAGTGGTTAAAATACGAGTGTTAATGACTCCAACGTAAGTGGATGTAAACTTCCGACTTCAACTGTAACTGTTAGTTACATGCAGTATGCCTTGAGGACTCCACCAGACAGAGGTTGCGCTTCAGCTTGGGATGAAGAAAATGTGTGGTTGAATTGATTCTGACACTGTCTTATTGTCTCGGCTTTTAGGCCTCTATATCACAGTCACAAGGCATATGAACTAACAGATTATAGAGCAAACACAATTACCACACAGGTTGGATTTTTTTCTGGCTTTTCCCAGTGATTTTACCCACACAGCTACTGCAGGTTTCTGTTTCCCAACCGGTTTCTCCAAGGTATCCATTTTCTCCTTTTTAGTGAGATATTTTCAGTCTGGTATTTACTACCCTAAGGAGGGAGGGGGCTGGGAGCTATTGGATGAATTACAAGATACCTACTTTTAGGTAAACATAGTGGAAGGCAAAAGTCCTGGAAAACAAGTTAATCAGCTCTTCAATTCTCCTTTAATACACTCCTTTACTAACTCCTGGCTAGAAAAGTATTATGCTTGACAAAGCTCTTCAGCTCTTGCACATACATGTTGAGAGTATTAGGGATACCAGTTATACCTAAACCTTGAGGAATAGTTTAATTGTGGAGCCTATTATGGTGATTATGCATAGCAAATAATGAATGTGCAGCATAAGATTAGTATCAGAGCAAATGGGAAAGGATTTTGTTGCCTTCAATTTCTCCCTTACACCAATCTAACTGTTCTGATCGAGTATGTTGACTATATGTTCCCTGTATAATTCTATTGGCCATTTGGAATACAATCTCAAGACTATAAACCTAATGACAACTTCGTTATGTGTTGTAGAAATGCTGACTGGATGGGCTAGTTCTACAAGCCTGATCCTATACTGTTGCAGTAGCCAACTCTACTATGACATGAAGGCTGTTAGAGAATGGCACTTTCAACACCAAGGTTGTGGGTTCGATTTCTACGGAGGACCAGTTTGAAAGATGTATGCACTTACTACGCTCTGTAAGTCACTCTGGGTAAGACAACTTAAAATATAAGAGTTGGCTACAGCAGATGGGACCAAGCTAGTTCCACTGGCTTCCATTTGAAAACTAACCCAGTTATTTCCAGACACAGACTAAAAGGAATGTTCAATGGAGATTATCCATTGAGAGAGTTTCTTAATAGAAGACTAGGTTAAATTTATGTCTGGGAAACCGGCCCTCTGACCACATAAACCGATCTGCAGCCCTGAAAATATGAACTATGTAATAAAGTGAGAAGATTTTTAAAAAATGAAACAAAGCATAGGTCTGATAAGATTCTTATTATTCCAATAAAAAATACATTCATACAGAAATATAACAATTTTGCAAAACAATTTCAAATAAAATGTCATAAAGCAAAAAAAAAAAAAATCTTACAAAAATGTTTTTTTTTTTCCTTTTTTTTTTTTCTTTGACAAAGATTCTGTAAAGAACAAGGGGCGCTGTGTGTGGAAGAGGAAGAGAGAATCAGAGTGCATCCCAAGTGACATGCTATTCCCTATATAATCCATTAATTTTGAACAAAGCCCTATGGTCCCTTGTCTGAAGTAGTACTCTAATAGGGAATAGAGTGCCATTTGGGATGCAGGCAGCAATGGGAAACTGTAGGTTAAGATGCAAGCAAACATGAGGCTTAATTAAGGCTCGATTATCACCTGAAAGATATTGGCTGCTGTTCTGTTACAAAGACAGAAAGTCATTGTTCCAATTCTT
Organism: Oncorhynchus nerka; assembly: GCF_034236695.1. Taxonomy (NCBI): domain Eukaryota; kingdom Metazoa; phylum Chordata; class Actinopteri; order Salmoniformes; family Salmonidae; genus Oncorhynchus; species Oncorhynchus nerka. The sequence continues at coordinate 29,615,334 of NC_088417.1, forward strand.
TGCCACAAAAGCCTTGCTGTTGCTGGCGGTGTAATTTTATTATAGCAGGCCGTTTCAAGTTGTACTCATCCTCCCTCTTACAACAATCTGATCTAAAATCCATGTTGTGGCCCTGCTACACTAATCTTGCTGCAATGTCAAATTCCTTTCCACCCACAAAGCATGTCCCTGATACTGAATAAAATAAGTCTATGTACTTTGTTATATTTCAATGTTAATCTCACCAATCCTTGTGTAGACTTTTTTTAAATGACACATATAACACATTAAGCTATCCTTTAACATTATTTTGGTCCCTTACCCTGCAAAAATGTCCTGAAGTCTTCAAATTATTTCAAGTGTGTACATAAACAATGAATCAGCTTCAAATGGGGAGGGGGGATAGATCTTTTTTTTCTCCTCTTCAGAATCCTGTTCACGTTGGTTTTGATAATAATGTAGCTGCCTGGACCAAAACAACGAATGCGGCTGCCCAGACGGGTCAATAGCAAACTCCCAGAGTCAGCAGTCCGTAATAAATTCTATGCCAGCAAAGCCTTTAGCAATTTATTACAGAGATGCAGTACAAGGCAAGGGCTGTCCAACTGGAGCTTGTTAATTACAATAAATCTTTAGCGTTTTTCCTCAGCTTTGGTTGCAGGGGGGGATATTGCCCTACAGTGAGTCTGGGCCCCCCCGAGTTCTCTACAAACCCAATGTTAGGGCATTGTTGAGAGCAGCTGCATCACCATCACATTCCCTTCAAGTCAGCCTTGTCTTTATGCAAACCACAAGTTCATGTCCTAGACTGCATCTGAAATGGCACCCTATTCCCTTTATGACGCACTACTTTTGACCAAGTCCCTATGGACCCAAAGTAGGGGCCCATGACGGAATAGGGTACCTGCCCAGATCTAGTCCAATCGTCTCATCAGGTTTTTTTTTGTACCTTTGAGCAACATTGTCACTTGATACCAAATGTGTATAACTACGTAGATACAGTACATACTACAGTGGTAGTAAATTGGGTTAATAATATACCGTTATAAGTGCTCTCTAAATGATGACTTGAAGTTATTTTACACAAGTCTTGGTTTGAATCGACTGAATGTACTATATAGATCATCAGGGTGCTATGCAATATAACCTAAGGGAGGATCTTTACTGTACATGCTCTAAACACAAAACACTATTCACAATCTACATAGGGGTAATAGACCTAACAGTCTCTGAAAACAAGGAAAGGTGCAAGTAAGTTCATGTGAAATTGAGCCTTAATAAAGCTTTTCAATCACCCATACAACAATGTGACCCCCCCCCCGCCCCTCTCCAAGGAGTAGTCATCCATCCCACAAGGATAGGTCACTTGCATAAGGCACCATTAAGGTCGTCAACAGTGCATTACCAGGTAGAAAAGAAGATAGAATATACAAAATCAAATCCGATAGTCCTCAAGGCATCGATGAGTGAAAAAAAAAAATAGCTTAATGAATGAATGATTCAGTTGCTAAGTAAGCAGTAGTGGTTTCTCAAACCAAAAAGAGAGAAAGAAGTACTGAAGTAATAATAAAAAAAAATCAAGGCTTTATGTACAATATTGTAACATTTAACCGTTTGTATTTAGCTGCGCTTTTATTGGAATCTATTTGCAGTCCTGATTACAGAATAACAGGAAGAGAGAACAAACCCTAGAACCATGCAACACCTGTCTATGATACTGAAGTTATAGTATAGTTGTGTTATACCTCTAAGCACACAGCTTATACAATGGACTAAAAATTTGCTTTGTAACTTGTAAAAAAAACAAGCTACGTAACACATTGCACATTTAGTAGCTGCACCAAACACCAAAAAAAGCTCCTCTCACTCAGGACTCACATTGTGGAGTTTCTCCCCTGGCCTGGGTTGCTGAATGGGGGGGGGAACAAAACACATCACCCCCCCATACCACTCAACACCACAACCCCTCAAGGCTTCTGGCAAGAAACCCCAATCTTCACTCAGTCTCACTGCTGCTTGACAGTCAGGCAGGCACGTTCTCACACACCCGTACTCACAACTACAAGAAAAGAAAACTTGCTCCCTGACACCATTCAGTCCACAGCAACACTGGTACCAGACCGCCTTTGCTTCCCCCTCTTTGCACACAGGCCAGTCAACCAAGTCAGACATTCGCAGTGCACACATGCTTACCTCAGACAACCGTTTTTGTAAAGCAGTACCAGTGTATCAGTTGTCCAGGAGACAGTTGCTTCACCTCAAAAACATCATGCACCAACCACACATTCAACTCATTCATTCGTTAATTATTTTTTTGTCTTTGTTTTAGTTTTTTTTTTTTTTTCTTTTTCTTTCAAGTCCCTCAATTCAATTGGCTGCTTCCTTCTGTCTGTACATGATTTTGTCCTCTGTTGTTGTGGTTTTTGGACAGGCAACCTTCAGAGCGCCTTCCTTCTCCAAGGGGTCCATCCATCCCGGAGGCACTGGGTATGGTGCAAAATGGCATACTTTGGCTAGAACACGCTCCCCTAGCTCGCTCCTCTCAAGGGCAGTTCAACCATGAGGCTGGTTAGGAGACGACATTTCCTTTCGCTGCGTTTGTTAGTTTCACTAAACGGCTAACATCGCTCCGCTCCGACCTGCTCAGAGGTGTCTTTTCATGTGGAGGGCAAGGTGATCGGACCTGGAGAAACACCTTGAGAGAAAGAGAGAAGAGTATGAACAGGAGGGTACCTCAAAAGTAGTAGTAGTAGCAGCACTACTACAAAAACCAACAAGTGTGTCAAGGATACAAGTACAGATTCCAATTGAACATAAAAACAGCCTGACAATATAATTACATATTTTAAGAATGTCATTATGCATGACTAACCATTTTCATTATGCACTTGTTAACAATGCAATGCTATTCACATCACTGAATGAACAGACATCGTTACAACTCTAGTAAAACAATCATTATTTTCTAACACTTGATTAAATGGTATCAAGAGGGATTGGGTAAACACTCAGGTGCAGGTGGTCTCTATTGTAGATAGCAGAGTGATGGAGCTTACCGGTCACAGTGACTGCATTTAAATGGCTTGGCCCCAGTGTGCTTCCTGAAGTGTCTGGTTAGCTCATCACTCCGTGCAAATCGCCACTCGCAGCCCTCCCATGAACACCTGTATGGTTTCTCACCTATGAAATAAACAAAAGAAAAACATTAATAATTGTGAAATGCATGTAATATTGCACAATACATTTTTAACCTCCAGTCAATGTGAAAATAAAATGCTATGTGCTAAGCTAAAGTCTTTGTAAATTGTGAGCTTTCTTCTGGTCAATGACCTTTGGTAGTAAAGAGAAAGGAAATGACCAGATGAGATGATGCAGCGGTAGTCACTTGACAGCTATACAACGTCACGCAATGACACTTGGTCTAAATTCAAATTAACTGGTTACACTTCGCTAACACAACGCAAAACATGTTTTGGAACGCCGAGAGTCCTTTATACACCGGACGTAATAGCGGTCTTCAAGGGTCAGAGCCCATGGAGAAAACCACACACGTGCAATGGCATGCTGCTAATAAAAAAACAAGGGACGGTCAAACGACCATACAGGCCCCCACTCAACAGCCTCCCTTTTCCCATGGTGAAACAATCCGTTTTGAAGAGCCATGGCTAATGTTTGCATCGCAAATGACACCCTAGTCCCTATACAGTCCACTACTAGCCGTACTATGGCTCTGGTCAAAGCAGTGCACTATAAAGGGAATGGGGTACCATTTGGGACGCAACCCAAGTCCCTTGTATTCCCATGTGCACTGGGACTGCATCCCTCAGTATGAATGCCTCCCCTCCCCCACAGCATTCAGACACATTCCAGATAGATTAGGTCACAGTTTAGGTATCCAGTCATGTACGGCTAATAGTCTGAGAGTGAGTGCACTGTGTGGCACTCTCTCTGTAGCTGCATGAGGACACACAATGAACTGGTTTTGGCTCTTTAAATTACATTACACAACTAGCTATCCAGACAGGCAATACCATTTGGTTAAATAAAGAATGGCAGTCAAATAAGACATTGCTTTTGTGTAACAGTGAGGAAGTAAGGAAACTTAGTACTATCACTGTCACTTCCGCCAACAGGGTTTGTATTTTGCCCCAAGGTTATGCAATGCAGCGGCCTGGGGGGTGATAGCATAGGGAAATGTCTGCTTTCTCACCTGTATGAGTGCGTTGGTGTGCTTTTAAGTGGGAACTCTTTGTGTAAACCTTGCGGCATCCGTTGAAGTGACACCTGTGCACCCGTCTCCTCCCATCCGGTGACACGTCTCCACCAACCAGCCCAGTCTTTGCCGAGTTCTTTCCGATGCCGCCTGTCCGGACTTTTACCGGCAAGGTCAATTCTGTGTTTACGCTTCCCCAGCCTTGTGAGATGCTGGGTTCCGAGCTGACCTCTGGGGAGGATGGGGGAGTGCTAATGATAGAAGGGCTAAAAGGTCCAGAAACGGCCAGAACCGACCCCAGAGGGTTCAAGGTAAAGCTGTGTGTCGGCGAGAGCTCCACGGAACTGTCTGAAGCTTCACTGCTGGCGTCAGAGTTTACACTGTTGGTTTCCAAGATCTGGCCATCCTGATTGTCCTCTTCTTTGACCAGAGGGATCTTTGGGTCAGAGTCGATCGCTTTATCACCGCAGGCCAAGATCAGCTTGCTCCAGAGGTCCTGCTCCTGCGGCTCCAACTTGATGTCAGATGTCACAGAGACATAAGGCTCGCTCTGTAGATACCGCTCCAACTCCAAGCAAGTCTGGTTCAGGAACAAACAAAACAGATGTTTAGAATATATAGAAGAGATCACAGGTGTACTGCATTTCAGGGAGCTACCAGACCACCAACACATGAATCAGTATCAACCTCATTGATGTTTTATGACAAGAGACTTGTGCAACTTGTTTCCCTTGGCTCACAAGGCAGACCAGCTAAGGTTAGTCTGAGTAAACTACAGCTTCACACTAGTACGAAAACACATGTTCAAACAAGAAATGGGCTCGACTATCACATGGTTGTGACCAAATTTAAGCTAGCTAGGCTACATGTTTACATACTCAAGTTGAGCAGTCATAAACTGCATATCCTAAGTGGTGTGTATGTGTGGAGGAACAGGGACTATATCCATTGTCAGTTCTGTGGTACAATGAATGACTCAGAGCACATTTGGTGTCCTTTTAAGGAAGCCACTGAACTTCCTGCTTCCCCAAGACTCATTCAGTTGCCACAGACTTGACTGATTGCATGTAATCACATCCTTCCTACCCCCCCAGAACTCAGTTTCTCAATGTTATAATACATTAATTCAGTTTTGATACTATATCTTGAGGATTCATTAAATAAATAAATAAAGAGTAATCTGTTTGGAGGTATGGCATCATGTTGGTTTGACAAGAACAGTTGGAGAAAAAAGATTCTGCCCCAGGCAAAGCACATAATGCCCCTTCCACAATTTAAACCAATAATTTCCAGTTTCAATAATATCTTCTCATGCGCACACGAATTCTCACGGAATTAGTCACTGCTGACATTTGATAGTGTGGATATGAGCCCCACTGAACGACATGCAAATTAATGCGATGTGTTTCAGAGGAATATAAACAGTATGGTTAGTTCAAACTATGGTTTTGATAAGTAAAATAACCTTTCCAGTTCTCTTTGGTAAAAATAAGTTATATTACATTTTTATATTTAACAATACCCGTCTCGACAGTATTTCTCTGTGGCTGTGTTGAAAGAGTTAAATCTCTCTTATGGCAGCGAGGAAGTTGGCTCCGTGCCCGACTCGCAAATGCCTGAAGGAAACTACTTGGATCGATTTCAATCACGTATGAACTGCAAATATCTTCAGAAAAATGACTACAAACGAGGCAGTCCCATCATGATTAATACGAGGGGTCAGTTATGTTACACTTTATTGGTGTAAATTGCATCCACTTTCAAAATTAAATTGTTGAATTGGCTTCATTCCGGTTAGACTACTTCAACAGATCCGCTTACGAACGAGTTCCGCTCCGCAGCATTTTGAACGACAACAACTCCGTTACTCGAACCAAATCATTGCTTTCAAATTCACTTCCGATATGAAGGCTACTTACAGTAGCATCGCTCAGAAACAAGCCTATAACATCGCTCAGAAATAACACAACACTACTGGAAATGATATTGGTCGCGTCTCATTCATTTCAAGTGAGACTCCGGAGCTGTCAAACACTGGCTCACTGAACTAGGACTTGTGCCGTGCTTTGACGGGCAACAATGCTCTACTTCGAATAAGCCATCTGCATAAAACAAGATAAGAACATAGCTTGTGCATCTGTGGGTAACCGGTTAAATAACACGTTTAGTCCTCCATTCGGAGGTGACCCTAGAAATATGAACAACGCTTGGTTCTTTTTCGCATACTCTAGCACACGCGCCGAATTTGACACATCCAGCTAGCTACGGAATTCTGCATGTTTGTAGCTTACTGACGCTTCTGCAATGTTACAATTCATGATCATCTACTACAAAACAAAGCGGACACATTGATCATCTACATTGTGTTTAAAAATGAACAAATGTATGTATGAGGAACTGTTTGACAAAGTGCTGTAGAATACCGTAACAACGTGTATTAGTAGGATATAAATGTATCAATTAATATTCGTTTGCACGTACTTGAACACATGTAGCCTATCGTCATGCCAGGATAACAGCCAGTATGATTGGTCACGTTATCTTTATTTCAGTTGATTGAAACAGTTCAAATGAACGGATAAAAATGTTACCTGCTGCCAGTAATCCTCCAAGGATGGTAAAGCTGAAAAGTAGCCCGTGTCATGTACAATCTGAAGTTCCTGAAAGATGCTGCACATGGGTAGAACATCCATTTCAAATCCCAAATGTTGGCTAAAGAGCTGCACTGAAATATTTTTCTTTAGAATCAATATAATAGTCAAAATATTGGTCAATCTCGAACAGGCAAGTAAGATCCTTGTTTAAATTTCACATGCAACCCTATCTGTAGCTAATGCAAATAGCACGCACTGCAAACAAGCGTTGTTTTGCTTCCCCGTTGGCAGACCACTGCTTACTGGTGATGAAGTTACTCTATTTGCAAACACTGAACTAAATGCGAAGCCCGTACCATGTAAACTTCCTTATTCAAACCTCGCAACCTACCTACCACCTCGTGACAGCATTACGCTTTTGGAACGTTAACCAATGAACTCGAATCAGCTTGCCCGCGCGCATATGATATCACAACCAACCAATCATAATCGTCTCCTGACATAATTTGGTCCTGTTTCTTTTTTTATTGGTGAATTTGACTCGTAGTTCCTTCACATTCATTGGCCAGCTATTTTTAGAAAAGTATATATATGTGTGATGTACTCTATTCAACTGTCAGCGAGTTGCCTCTCTCTGCATATTTCGCCACAGAGAGCGCATCTGAGAAGCAACAATTTTTCCTCTTTGTAAACAGTTTCACGGTGTAGTTGTTTGACAGTTTCAACATACAGTACAAGACAAATACTTTTGAAACAGTATGCGAGAATGACTTGAATTTCGTTTGAATCTTTTGACATACGCTTTTTTTGTTGACTATATTATTGAAACAAACTCTTATTTTTTGAAGTTGTTCGGAGTTTCACACACTGGCATTTCTTACTAACATACCACCGTCTCCAGTCGCACGATAGTAGGCTACAGCTAAATTCCACAAGGGGAGCCAAGTGCCACATCGCTCATGACTCAAATAGGCTACACCACTCTGGTAAAACGCAGCTATGCAGAATGCACAGCAGTTGTCCAGTATTTTGTTTGTCCTGCAACTGAAAGATGGTCATAGTCAACAATTTAGATATGCTTAACCTTAAACTTTATGAAGGGCACACTCACGTAGAGTAGGTTACTTTTGGGGGGGGAAACTTGAGTTTGAAGAATTTGGAGACTTGCACTTGTTTTGCAAAAAATAAAAAATAATAACTATCTTTAATGATATTTGAATTTGATTCAGTGCCAGTGACTTAAACATTTGAGAAGGATGATGAATTAATGCTTTTAGCCTAGGCTGCTCATTTAGTGATTAGAGCTGAAGAGATTGTCCTAGTTCTCAGTAACATCCTGTTTACTTAGAAATTATGACCAGTTTAACGAAAGAACCAAAACACACACAAATGCAGTTATTCTATTTAATTATCTATCTATGCTCGAAGCCACACAGGTTTCAAAATTGTTGTATAGGTGTCAGTTTTCCATAACATCTCATATATATATATATATATATAGTGCATCAACAAAATCATGTTATTCTGTCATCTTATATAATTTATTCTAACAGTAGTTTGATATTAATAAATAAACTGTGAATTGCTATCCACACTCAAATGTAACTCCATCACAGAAGATTTTTACAACCATGGCATTACGCTATTGCATACTTTGTATCTCCACCCTCCTTGTATAGTTTCCCAATATGTTGGGAATGGCACCAAATAGATTCTTTCATAATTGAAAAGTTATAGGATGAAGTCATATAGCTCTGTGATCATCATGACCTGAGTGACATTCTGAGTTTAAGATAGAAGAGTTGCAAACAACATATTTGGAACAGAACCTCATTGTTTCAATTGGAACTATTTCCTGATTCTAGAACTGAGAGTCTTTTGTGAATGATCAGCTGTTGGTGCATATTTGTGGCTTGCAGCATCTGATGTAGTCATATGGTGATGTATTCGGAACCCTAAAGGAAGCAGGCCTCAGTTGTCACTGGAATTCAAAGGAATTCCTTCTTATGTGCACACTAATGGTGCTGTCCATTATATCTTGAGTCATCCATGGTGGATGGTAGCTTTGAAGATGGTCTTTAAACTGAATGAGGTCTATTCAGAAACCTTTATGCTAGAGATTGACTATGATGCACCCTAATTGCAAACTCACATAGAAGATTATACAATTTAGAATGATTGTCTTGGATCGATCGAATGATACTGCACATCCATGCATTGCAGCTTGTACTTGATGCATGACAGGATTGCTGCCTCACATCCTGTAGCTCAGCCTACAGCAACAGAGTGAAACTGTGAACCTTGTGACCAGCCCACAGTATGCTGTCAACGCTGCTATGTAGGATTTTTAAATAACCAGATGTAGTCTTTCTGTGAGTAAAATGCTAAGTACAGCTAAGTACAGTCTGAAGGAGGCCCATTTTGTCTGGCACAGTACATTGTGTGGTTGCACAATTGAGGCCTGGCTAACCCAAGTTCAGCTTCTGTAAGGTACAGTATTTACCAGGTAGCTCCAGACTTATCACCGCCTTGATCAGTTGAAACATTCAGAGAATGCAGTAGTGTCTGCATGACACCAGGCAGCTTTTATCTTGGAAAGCCGACCAGGCAGGCTAGGTCCTAAATCTATATCATCATTATGCAATCCTAACCAAGCAACCAGTAGGCATAGCCACAGGAAAGAGCCATTAGAAGATGGCCCACTTTAATGCATCATTGTCAAGACAATTACTAAGTTGTTTTAAGGTATTTTACTCCATTGATGGACACTGTTTACATGCAATGAGGCATTCTTTGTCTCCAAGTCTAGGCTACAGCTCTTGATGTAAAATGAATTAACATTGTGGTAGTTTTCTAAGTTATGTATGTGTCTTTATACCGGGATAAAGCATATTATATCAACTAGTAGGACAGTATAATTGGACAATCATGGTAAAACAGAGGCATAATACTTTGATAAAGGCATCAAAAACACATTCAACACAGAAGGCTTTGATAGGCAAATACAGAATGCCTAATAGTTTTAATATGTCATTTCAGACTATTTCTGGAATACTTTACAAACAACCAGTTTGCAGATAAAGCACAAGGTACAGTTGATAGAGTAATGCATTTGTCTCTGCGGAGGCATTGTAATTTGTTCAAGCTTAAATAAAATGAAAATGAAGCAATTGATTGGAAATCAATGCACTTACATCAATCACTCTTTGTAAAAGACGGACAGAGAGAGAGAAAAAAAACCTGTCCAAAAATCAATATTCATTCTAATTCAACATATCATAAATCTGGACAGAGTCAGCACTGCTCGCTCACAGTGAGAGGATGATTGGCCACTATGGTCTTATTTCACATTCTCTGTGGGTTTCAGCTCATCCTGTTTGGTTTTAAAGCATTTGTTTGGTGAAGTCCTCATTGAAAGGCAGTGAAGGTTGACATGTTGTTGGCCTTATATTAAGCTATCAGGCCATGTCACAGGACGGGGGATAGATGTGTGTACATTGGGCCATGTGGCGTCAACCCATCAGTGAAGCCCCTTTGCCTCGCAGGCAGCTCTTGACCTTGTGTGTGTGTGGTGTGTGGTGTGTGTTCAGCAGCTCTCGACCTTGAGGAGAACAGTCGGCTGTGTGTTTGTAGTATGGGATGTATTTGAGCGGAATCACTAAGTGGACAACATGGATACATCACTTAGCACTACTATGGCTAGTTTAATCATTATCGTCTGCCTGAGTGGTGTGCGTGTACAAAAATGGCCGCTAACATATTTGTAATGACTTGTGAAATACTGACCAGTAGTCTTAGACACTTTAAAAAAATACATGTAGTAGGCGTTTAATATATACAGACCCTGTAACAGAGCGGTATAGGGTAGTAGCTCTGCTGCTGCCTTGAGTTCGGCAATAACATTTGTAATACAGAAATGTGTACTTAAGCTGTCAAAAAATCTTTCCTAAATCATTCAGGTTTTACAGAATTGTTATTGTGGGCAACAGTTTTGGATTCACTATACCACACAAAATACCTTGAAAATGAGGAAATACATTATGCTCCCCCCCCAAAAATCGAGTTGTTTCAAGTAGGATGTTGTTAAGCATTGCATTCACAGCACGTAGGACAGGTTTGGTACTAGATCTTTAAACGTGCTAGGTGGAAAATCTGAAGGACAGTTCAATGGTCATTGTTTGTCCCAGGGGTGGCATATTCAGTGGCACCAAGTTGTTTCCCCCTGTGACTCCCTGTGCTTCAGGCCTGCAACCATTATACAGAGCCAAAGGAATGTTAGATATTTTATTATTTTCCGAAACCACTCTGTGGGAACCCACTCTCTCCTTTTACGGGGGAGGCATTTGTCAAGTGTATAAACAATGACCCAACCCACTGATTACAGACTACTAGGGTGTATTCATTTGACACTTTCGGGGGTGGGAGACTAGTAAAGAAGGGGAGTAGGGGAGGGCGAGGGGAGTGTATATCAGGTTACCCTGACCATGGACAAGTAGACCTGAATTTGGTATTTTAAATCCCTGATCCCTCTGCTGAGAATTCCCTTTCCTCTCCTTTCTCTTCTATTTAATGCATTAGATGACATCACGTGACAAAAAAAACAGGTTTTGTTTTGATAGAAAGTTCTTCTAAATGTTATGTTCTGTGCATTTAGTTTTACAACTGTTGACGACTGTTGCTATCTTTTAATACCATGATATGAATAGAATAGCACTCGTTAACAGTTTGTATTGGTGTAATATTAGTTTTGAGTGTGCTGTGGTGGATCATTTGTTTGTAATTATTTTCTAAACAAAATATACTTTTTTTGTATTGAATATATTTATATATTTAAAGCCAACAATATTGTTACACCGCAGCCATGAGCCACGAGCTGTTCACTCCCTTACCGTCGGGCAGATGGTATCGGAGCATGAGGTCTGACACCAACAGGCTTAGAGACAGTTTCCATCTACAAGCCATCAGACTGCTGAACACTTGAACTGGACTGACCACCTGCTCTGACTCCCCACACCTTAGCACACATGCACTCACTCACACACACACCAACACAGACAGACACACACACACACACACACACACACACATATTAATGCTACACACACATCACAACTGCTGCTACCAGACTCTTACAATACTGCACAATTTAAACTCTTGCCCCGGAATCTCCCCTTTCTCTGATACATGTGTAAATATTGGACTATAAATTGTGCCTTCCTTTATTATACTTATGCTAAAATGTTTATTCTACTAAGCCATTTACTTTATGTTCATATTCTGATATTTGATTATTTCTAATTGTTGTGGCATTGTTGAGAAGGAACCTGCAAGTAAGCATTTCATTGGACGTTGAATACCATGTGCATCCTGTGCATACGACTAATAAAACTTGAAACAATGATTCAATGCAACAAACATATTTTCTGAATTTTACATTTATTTAACTAGGCAAGTTAGTTAAGAACAAATTCTTATTGTCAATGACGGCCTAGGAACAGTGGGTTAACTGCCTTGTTCAGGTGCAGAACGACAGATTTTTACCTTGTCAGCTCGGGGATTCGATCTTTGGTTACTGATCCAACGCTCTAACCACTAGGCTACCTGCCGCCCCATATAAGTTACTGCAAAATACAAGCAGTGTGTACATCATTGCACGCGCGATAGAACAGCAGAAAATGTACTGCAATGTTGTTGTTTTTACCGTGTTGTGCGACGCTCCTCACCTCAAGCTTTATCAACAAAACAATAGCAGTGGTGAGGCGGACAGCGCCACTGTTTCCTTTACTGCGGATTCGGTCTTTAAAAGAGCCAATCCATGGCCTTCAAATTTAAAAGGCAATATTTTGAATTTAGATGAAACCTTTACTCTCAATACAATCCACAAACACGGTAATTTCCACTGGGCAAAAACTGGTTGAATCAACATTGTTTCAACATCATTTACATTAAAAAAAATAAAATGTGATGACATTGAATCAACGTTGAAAACTGATTGGAATCGCAAAAAGTCATCAACGAAAGGGAAATTCTTTTTTTTTTCACCCAACTTTTAACATAGTGACATTTAACCAAATGTAAATTGAAACGTTACGTTGAACTGACGTCTGTGACCAGTGGGTTGTTTTTTTTGGGTTAAATGCTTCTACAATCCACAGAGCATTCAAGGGCATGAACATCCACCCATGAACAATACCGTCCGTATCCTACAGTATGTATGGCCTGCCATGCCTCATACAGAAACAGAATGTCCAGTTACAGATCTACAGACAATCTAGGTACCTCATGAGGGATTGAATGAATGCTACCAAGCCTTAAGTGACCTGACCTGTTGGAGTGAAAGAAAGATCTGCCTGTTGTGTTTCTACCAGAATCTGATACCACCTTACCTATGTTAATGTGACATACAGGTAACTGGCAAAATAATGGAAACACCAACATAAAGTGTCTTAGCAGGGCGTTGGACCACCATGAGCCGCCAAAAACAGCTTCAATGCACCTTGGCATAGATTCTACAAGTGTCTGGAACTCTATTGGAGGGATGCGACACCATCTCCCATTAGTGTTCAGTTTAGTTGAGATCTGGTCACTGAGATGACCAAGGCATATGGTTTACACTGTTTTCATGCTCATCAAACCATTCAGTGACCACTCGTGCTCTGTGGATGGGGGAATTTTCATTTTCCCCAGCTCTACAGGGTGGTAATGCCAGGCATGGACCCCCAGATAGAATTTGTGCACCCCCCCCCCCCATAAACATAAGACATTTTATTTATTTCCGGTTTTGCCAATGTAGCGCTGCTGGGCCTGCCAGTAGAATGGGACAGAGGCTATATGCCGGTGTGTGCTCATGATCTGAGGAGGGGGGAGGGAGGGGGAATGTATTATTTAGTAGTTAATATTGCAAAATGCATCTGATTGGGCACCTAGCCAGAATGCATAAGGTACTGCCTTTGAATTCAATACCTTGTTTAGGAAGCTCATTGGATCACAGGGCGGGGTCAAATGAATAATTTTTTCTTTTCTCACAGAGAAGGAAAGAGGTTGTTCACTTTGGCAGACAGCTACACAGCTAGCTTTGTTAAGTTTTGGTAGTTGCGCATTGAATATTTATAGTTAGTTGGCTAAGCTTTGATCAGCATGCATATCTGAAAAGGGCTGGGCACTGCCAAGACCAAAAACACGGAGGATCACCTTGCAGAGACCAATGCCAAGCTCACCAAGTAGCCATTTAGCCCGACCTCCAAGGTCGAGGAGCCTGCAGCAAATGCAATACCCGCCCACCCCCCATACCGCCTGCTGACCAACAAGATCGAGAAGATCCATGGCAATAGCACCAGCAGCATGAGGGTAACATCACAACAAGCACCTGCACCTCAGTTACCTCAGCCACTAGCATCTGATGACCTCGGTGATGAGGAGCCAGCACAGGCTTGTCTTGACACTTAACCGAGCCGCATTTTTGTGGGAGAAAGTGGTCCTTTTGTAGCATCTGGTTCAAAGTCTGCATTTGTGGTGCACGGTATGTCGTCTGAGGAGGCGATGGAGTACTTTTTCAATGTGCGTAGCTCCCAGTAGAATTTCTTTAGGAAACCAACGGTGACTGCACAGTACACTGGGGAAAACTGAAAAGACTTCCTGATCAGAGATGGACTGGCCACCTCACCACAGTGTCAGTCATTTTGAAATCAAGTGACAATATCACAGAGATGCTCGATGAAATCGAATCTACACTACTTGTGAGACTTGAGGCCATAGGCTTATTGAAAGCAGAGACATAGCCGAGCTTTAAGTTTATTGCTAACGTGACTTTCAAAATCCTGGGGCTCCTCGACCCGCTTAACAAGTTACTGCAGTTAAATTAATTGTGTGAAAAATTGTCTTTGCGTGATAGGCTACCGTAATAGTGATGTCAGTACTATGAAAATGACACAGCCTACTTTTTCGCCCCCTCCCTGCTCTCTTGCTATAGTGTATGTGTGTGTGTGTGTGTGTTGCTCTCTGAATGGGCATTTACTCTTATTCGCGGCAGATTCAAATGAGCTACCGTCATGTAATAAATGTCACAATCAGCTATGAATATCGAATATGCACATAGATGAATTTCGATCGCTTTTTTTTTCTCCACAGAAAATATTGCGGCCCTGGACAAGTGGCGGCTTGTCTTACTGTAAGTTGCACTCATTGCGTAGTGTCACAATTTTGCTAGAGATATAGACTATAGTTCTATTTATTCAAGTTTGCGCTATGAAGTATGTAAGAGTCTTTGATTCTTTGCTTGTTGGTAGGCACAAATTATGTGTAGGCATACTGCAGCAACAGCTGGATTTCGGATACACTTCTGTGTCTTGGTGGGGGCATATATTTCTTGTGTTCTTATATAAAACAACAGTTGTTGATGTGTACCGCTACATTTCAGATACAATTTTATACCGATGAACTGCAGTAGGACAAATCTACCTTGTTTTATTAGGGCTCTAAAGCAATAGTACAATAGTTGTGCCCAATGATTTATATATAAACTAGATGACTGATAGGGGCGTTGTGTTGAAGCCACCATGCCTCTATCTTGGCACTCCCTTATTTAAGCTTTAGATTTTTTTAAAATTAATGTCTACATTCGTTTTTGCCACATAAATTCTATTACAGACACCTTCATGCATACATGTAAATTATATTATGTGACCTAAACATAAATATTTTAATTTAAAAAAGATATACATATATTGTCATGAAAGTATATACATCTTTAGATTTCTAATGTGACTGGCCCCAGTACGCCAACAAAAATACTTAAATACATGTAATTTTGTCCTTGAAGCATTGAATTGAAATACTTTACAATTCAGTTCATTCCTATGGAGGACTGCTCCTACTGGGGAGGGCCAATATGGCCACCCGGGGCTTCAAAGCCTCTCAATGGCCAATACATAGCATCAGCAATCAAGTGTTGTAAAATACCCCCCTCAGGCATATTGTCCTGTAGCCTGGGCTGGTGGGACATAGCCATGGTAGCCAAAATAATGGGTAACTGGACCTGCCCAGCATTTTTATACATGGCCTGGAAGCATGATGGGATGTTAATTCCTTAGGAATTGCTCAGGAAACACACCAGTTTGGAAGCACCTGCTTTCAATATACTTTGTATCCCTCATTTACTCAAGTGTTTCCTTTATTTTGGCAGTTACCTGTGTGTGTGTGTGTGTGTGTGTGTGTCAGTGACACTCCCCCACCCCTTCACCACAGGATCGCATCTCTATCTCGCCACAATGACCTGGGAGGCAGGTGAATGCCCGGGGGTCCCTGTCCTCCTTGTCCCCACACACTATGAAACAATGGCGTCTCCACCACAGCTTATCTTTAATCAAGGCCCACATCTTTTAGGTATCACTTAGTTGAATCTGTGTCACCATCAAGGATTGGTTTCACAGTCTTGTAGCCAGGGGAGCATGCTTTGTTGGCTAGCCGATCGAAAACTTTGGCTTACAATGGGGATATCAGATCAGAAAGGAGGAATGTGTTGTTCTCCTTCATTGGTTCAGTTAAAAGTAGACAGACAGACGGACGGATGGACAGAGACCCCAACTAGAAATGCACATTGCGTAAAAAAATAATAGGGCAGCTGAAAGGCGGTGCAATTATTAACTTACTGTGACATTATCCTTAATCTTAACGTAGCATAGGATCACAGTGTCTAGAAGAGACTAGGGTTGTGAGGATGATACGTTTCTGCTCAGTTTGTCTCCTTCCCCCTTTTTCTCTCTTTCTCTTTATGCAATAATGTGTCTTGGCATCAGTAATAGCCCTGAAGCAAGTCCTCTTTGGCAATGAAGTAGGTGTCATTTCCAGCCTCAGAGGACGTTTAAGCAGTGATTATTAGAGCATTAGCCAAACCATTCCTTTGTCTTTGATTTCCACTTTCTTCGGGTTAATTATTTTTGTTTAGTCTATTCATTTTTGTCAGCTCGAATCCCTGAAGCACATGTAATGTTGACGGCACACTTCACGCTGTATCTGCTTCCTGGAGTTGCCTGTGGCTGTATGGCAGCCAGGGCCAATATGTCTCATCTGAAGTCATGAGATATCAGTGAGTCAGTCTCAGCTGGGTAGACGGTATCAGCTGAGAGAGAGAGAGAAATCCTCGAACTAGAGGTTTACTCATGTGATTGTTGAAGCATGAAGTGCTAAAACTAAGCCTACAATTTAGCTCATGACATTTCATGTGACTAACGATCAGAAGTCATATAGTATTCACTATATGTACTTGACCTGCATGCTTCATCGAATACTATTCAATCTGTGCAAAGGTAAATCACACCGTGTGGAAACTCGACGAACAATGTGTTCATTTATTTAATCTGAAGCAACCCAAAACAAAAGAACATGACCATTATCTAGGCTTGGGAAAGCAGGACATCAGAGGCCCAAGCAAAAAGGGGCAAATATGGAAACGACTATTCAAAAGAATGCTTTTTAACAATAGGGGTTGTAAACAAAGGTAATGACACAATAGGTTGTGAAGGGGAAGGGTTTAGGGATTTCCCAGAGGAAGGGAAAGAAAACATTCAGAGTTCGGAAAGAGAGACGTGTGAACAGAAAGGTAGATGACACATAGATCAAATACATGACGTAACCGTCCAAAGTACAGCACTAAAATGAAGTCACCACGGCTACCACGGGGACACCACAGGTTACTTTGGCAACAGTTAGCCGTTAGTACAGTATCGGTGTACTGACTGGCTGACAGTCTGTAGACAGAAGCTGAGTCAACATACAGGCTTTGAGTCAACCTGTAAAAAGCATGACCTTTATAGAAAATGGTGGCGTGACACAGCCAATGTTGTTTCAGTATGTGTTTCCTATATGGAACATTCACTCACTCTCAGTCCCTGCAACTAGGAGAATTTCTGCTTCATAACAAATCAACATACTAACTGGATACCTCACTGCCATATTCCAGTTATTATCATGTCTGTTTCATTATGCCTTCAACTTGACCTCCTTTATCTTTATTTTTGTTACATAGATTATAGACCAGACTACTCATTTGGATAACACTGAATTCAGTATTTAAAAAAAAAAACCTGAACCAATGATTGAGACAGAAAGACAACACCAGCAGGGGATGAGAAGTGCCAAAAGTCCGTAGAGAGCATTAACACAGTGCCCCACAACAGACAGTCCTTCTACCCCCCCCTCATCACAGAACCCTGCTCACCTCAAATGTCTCAGCTCTAATGATCAGAAATGTGTCTCTTCCTCCCTGGGGACTAACAGGGGACACACACACACACACACACCGCAACCAGAAAACTCTACTTTCCCACAAGTCTAATGGCTGTGGCTCAGAAAAACAACAACGACGGCAACAACAACCCAAATAAGCCACGACAGCTGTAGGTACCTGAGCCAGTTTATAATTGATCATTCTCAGTTGGAAACTTCCTCCTGCTTCACCAATCCTCTACCCCTGACTGAAAACATCCAGTTATTGAATGTAACATAGTTCAGACGTGTTGTTATTCTTAACATGGCTGCAGTGCATTGCTAAACTATGTTTCTACACATTAACATATTTTCCTAGAGAACAGTAGGCCTACAATTTCTCTCCTCCCCATAGAGCTCAAGCTCTATGTCATAGTTCTTTGGGGTTTCGCAATGCATAGCTCATTTCTGCTCACGTTCTGCTTAAAACATCACTCAGTCACAATAGGAGATCAACAATCAGCAGCTCATGACGTTTGAGTCCAGTCTGGAGAGATCATGACTGAAATGGCAGCAGGCCTATTGTGTGAATTAATGAAGGTTTGTGGGCCAGCACAGTTATTTGGGACTTTCTGAATGTAGGCGCTGGTGGAGCTCTCAGAAGATGGCCCATACACGCACACACATTTACACACACAAACATCTTGCGCTCGGGTCTGCATGTCATCTCACTCCATCAGCCGGCGACAGCCGTTCGACACAGCAGCCACGATAAGACTACTGATCCTGGCCCTGTCTGTTGACCGGCACAATTAACATTCACCCACTATACACTGGCCCTAATCCTGGAATTTAACAATGCGCTTGGCCCTCAACACTATGGATCAGATTCCCTTTCCCTGGCTCACTGCATGGCACTATATTTGAATTTGAGCACCCACCACTACCCACCACCCACAAAGCAGTCCAGAAAATTCACACACTCACACCCTGGTTCACTCGGCATGAACCACAGCAGACTGCACACCCAACATCTTGTAACAGTGACACACTAATTGCTGTTGCGAATTCCTTTCCTTATATTCTTCTATCTTCTATCTTTCCTTATATTCTTCTATCTTTTTTTTCTATATTTTTTGCTTTCTTTTTTGCTTTCTATTAATCTTTGGATGATACTTCTATTTTGTTTTTAATGCCTATTCTTTTTCTCTCCATGTTTCTCTTATTCTTCCCATGTTTTCCCATGATCTGACAGCTGACCTTGGCTTTGGGCCTATTACTACTACTACTGTATAAGCTGGCCTTTGGAGTCTTTCACCTGTATTACACTGGACGGCCAGAGAGCTGTGCCCTGCATTTGCAAAGGGGCAATAGGATCAAACCCCAGAGAGAAATCTATTTCCTTCACGGCAGTGTTTAAAAAAAAATACCGCACACATTTGCTGACATTGACACACAATCATTGGAAAATGTGCAATTAGCGAGTGTGTACCACCACTATCAAATGTATTATTTTCAGTCACCTTCCTTCCGATAGAAGCAGTTCCAGTGTCTCTGTGTTCCACAAGGTCAGATAGGAGAGATACCCTATGATACTGTCGGAACCTCACAACTGTGCGAGGTAATTACCCGTGTCCTTGATATTTGATGTGAAATGGGGAATGGTAACCTTTAGTGTTTGCCTGTGAGACCACCCCTCCCTCCCTCACCTCCTCTCCTCCTCTCCCTCTGAGCATGGTTGGGAAACAGTAGGCTGATTTTGGAGAGAAATGTGAAGTGTGCTTGCCTTGCGTGCCAGGCGGTGCCATGGGACATGGTGAAGGAAATGCAATCACACCTGCAAGCACAAGTGCACACACACACACACACACACACACACACACACACTAGTCAAATTGAAGTTTGTTTGTCATTGCTGGTGATCTGTGAGGACACTGCTGATGGCTGATGGGAGATGGGGAAGGCTGTGTTGGGGGCCACTCTAATCCCTAAAATCATAGAGGTACGTATGTGGAAACATTTTTACGGGCATCATAAACCTATTTAAACGTGGTACATTTTTATTGTATTGCTGCTGATCTTTATAATTTGGACGGCTAGATAGAAATGTGATGTGTGTAAAGGTTTAAGTTTTAGAGAGAACATGTTAATGATGAAATAATTAGCTGAGCAATATTGCCATAGACAGAGTACTGAGGCTCCAACATGACTCTCAGCAACTAATTACACTAATGAGGGCTCTATCTATATAACGAGTGGTCCTCTGTCTCCATGCTGCTTTAACTTCAGTCACTGTCAGTGTTTGACGGCAACCCTGACGACAACGGCTGCAAGCTGTTTTTGCGTTTACATACCTGTGGAGATACACCCCATTGATATCCATGGAAGATCGAACGACATGTTTCTGTACCAAAACAAACAAGTAAAAGCAATGCAGATGACATTTGACATGAATACGCTTTTATACCAGCATAGCCACAGTGTAATTACTACAGTCACAACGTTGTTGTTACATACTGACGACTGGATAGTTTGATAATTGCAACGTACGCCACAACACTGCCATACCGGGCTTGTATTGTGTGTTGTGCGAAGGCCTCCACCCCATGCTATCACATGAGTACTGTTTGACATTCCTTTCCTACACACAGAACCACCCATCTGTCATTGCTCAGGTAAATCCAAAGGCGTTTTTCCCAACATTTCTACGACACTGCAGCCTATAAGTGCTATGTTTTCACATTCAAGTGCAAAGCTCTGAATGTGCCACAACATGCAAGGTTGATCTACCAGATCCTTCACTCCTGTCATAACTCTAGCTTTAAGCCCCGAAAACAAGTGCGTATAACAGTAACCACCAAAACGCAAAAACATTCCCCAGTTGACTGGTAGTCTTACATAACAATCCTTCCCTGCCTCTCTAAAGCTCATCCATCCACTCTCTTTCTGCATTTGTTTTCCCGTGTTGTTTTTGTTTTCCTGGCCTGTTCTGGGAAGTGTCGATGAAAGGGGATGACGCGGGGTGCGGACGCCCGCATATCTCAGATACCTGGCAGACATTATCGTCACGGTTTGATCCCCCACCACACACTTCACAAAGCAGGGGAATCCGACCTTATCTTCCTCAAATAATGTGTCAGCCAGATAGCCGTGTGTGTGTGTGTGTGTGTGTGTGCGCGTGTGTGTGTGTGCGTGTGTGTGTGTGTGTGCGTGCGTGCGTGCGTGTGTGTGTGTGTGTGTGCGTGCGTGCGTGCGTGTGTGTGTGTGTGTGTGTGTGTGTAGTGTTTGGGGCCTAGGTCGGGACTTGTCACTGGTAGACAAGGGGAGAGAAAATACCCAGTGTATAGGGTCCTGTGTTGGAGCATGTTGGAGGAAGAGGTATGCCACACTGGGGAGGTGTATAATGTCCGGCTGTCATTGGATGTTATCTGTGGGGCTTTGCAGGTTCATTTCAATGGGAGAAGAACCAGAAAAATAAGAAGGCGTGGAAGTTTTCAGCTCAAAGCTTCAAGTCAAATTGTTATGGTTGTTAGTAATACTCTTTCTTTCTATGTTCAGACAATAATTATATTCATGTCAAGTGTGATAAAGATTTTAACACATGCTGTCGAAGGTTTGATGTGTTTAGAAATCCAAGAATTGAGAAAAACAAGAGAACATTTTCTGTGTCAGACAGAGGGCAGTCGTATTGTTCATTGATTATCTACATCTTCCTCCATTGTCCATCGATGACGGTGAGGCTGAATGGCTCTTTTCTTCCCTGTGATAAACTTTTGACCCTGACATAGCTCCTCTCCACTCTGACCCATGCAAACATATTGACTCTGGCTAGCTATTCAACAGCTTACTGTATGGGAGTGTCTGGCACACTGCTCTCTAGTCATATTTAATCCACAATTCCATAGATGATTTAAATTATTTTATGCTTCTCTTTTGAAGTTACACTGAACAAAAATACGCAACATGTAAAGTGTTGGTCCCATGTTTCATGAGCTGAAATGAAAGATCCCAGAAAATGTCCATATGAGCAAAAGGTTATTTATCTCAAATTTTGTGCACAAATTTGCTTACATCCCTGCTTCAAATCAAATCAAATTGTATTTGTCACATACACATGGTTAGCAGATGTTAATGCGAGTGTAGCGAAATGCTTGTGCTTCTAGTTCCGACAATGCAGTAATAACCAACAAGTAATCTAACTACCAATTCCAAAACTACTGTCTTATACACAGTGTAAGGGGATAAAGAATATGTACATAAATATATATGAATGAGTGATGGTACAGAGCAGCATAGGCAAGATACAGTAGATGGTATTGAGTACAGTATATACATATGAGATGAGTATGTAAACAAAGTGGCATAGTTAAAGTGGCTAGTGATACATGTATTACATAAGGATGCAGTAGATGATATAGAGTACAGTGTATATGTATGCATATGAGATGAATAATGTAGGGTATGTAACATTATATAAGGTAGCATTGTTTAAAGTGGCTAGTGATATATTTGACATAATTTCCCATCAATTCCCATTATTAAAGTGGCTGGAGTTGAGTCAGTGTCAGTGTCAGTGTGTTGGCAGCAGCCACTCAATGTTAGTGGTGGCTGTTTAACAGTCTGATGGCCTTGAGATAGAAGCTGTTTTTCAGTCTCTCGGTCCCAGCTTTGATGCACCTGTACTGACCTCGCCTTCTGGATGATAGCGGGGTGAACAGGCAGTGGCTCGGGTGGTTGTTGTCCTTGATGATCTTTATGGCCTTCCTGTAACATCGGGTGGTGTAGGTGTCCTGGAGGGCAGGTAGTTTTCCCCCGGTGATGCGTTGTGCAGACCTCACTACCCTCTGGAGAGCCTTGCGGTTGTGGGCGGAGCAGTTGCCGTACCAGGCGGTGATACAGCCCGCCAGGATGCTCTCGATTGTGCATCTGTAGAAGTTTGTGAGTGCTTTTGGTGACAAGCCGAATTTCTTCAGCCTCCTGAGGTTGAAGAGGCGCTGCTGCGCCTTCTTCACGATGCTGTCTGTGTGAGTGGACCAATTCAGTTTGTCTGTGATGTGTATGCCGAGGAACTTAAAACTTGCTACCCTCTCCACTACTGTTCCATCGATGTGGATAGGGGGTGTTCCCTCTGCTGTTTCCTGAAGTCCACAATCATCTCCTTAGTTTTGTTGACGTTGAGTGTGAGGTTATTTTCCTGACACCACACTCCGAGGGCCCTCACCTCCTCCCTGTAGGCCGTCTCGTCGTTGTTGGTAATCAAGCCTACCACTGTTGTGTCGTCCGCAAACTTGATGATTGAGTTGGAGGCGTGCGTGGCCACGCAGTCGTGGGTGAACAGGGAGTACAGGAGAGGGCTCAGAACGCACCCTTGTGGGGCCCCAGTGTTGAGGATCAGCGGGGTGGAGATGTTGTTGCCTACCCTCACCCAGTTGCACAGGGCGGGGCCGAGACCCAGGGTCTCGAGCTTGATGACGAGCTTGGAGGGTACTATGGTGTTGAATGCCGAGCTGTAGTCGATGAACAGCATTCTCACATAGGTATTCCTCTTGTCCAGATGGGTTAGGGCAGTGTGCAGTGTGGTTGAGATTGCATCGTCTGTGGACCTATTTGGGCGGTAAGCAAATTGGATTGGGTCTAGGGTGTTAGGTAGGGTGGAGGTGATATGGTCCTTGACTAGTCTCTCAAAGCACTTCATGATGACGGAAGTGAGTGCTACGGGGCGGTAGTCGTTTAGCTCAGTTACCTTAGCTTTCTTGGGAACAGGAACAATGGTGGCCCTCTTGAAGCATGTGGGAACAGCAGACTGGTATAGGGATTGATTGAAAAGTCCGTAAACACACCGGCCAGCTGGTCTGCGCATGCTCTGAGGGCGCGGCTGGGGATGCCGTCTGGGCCTGCAGCCTTGCGAGGGTTAACACGTTTTAATGTCTTACTCACCTCGGCTGCAGTGAAGGAGAGTCCGCATGTTTTCGTTGCAGGCCGTGTCAGTGGCACTGTATTGTCCTCAAAGCGGGCAAAAAAGTTATTTAGTCTGCCTGGGAGCAAGACATCCTGGTCCGTGACTGGGCTGGTTTTCTTCTTGTAGTCCGTGATTGACTGTAGACCCTGCCACATGCCTCTTGTGTCTGAGCCGTTGAATTGAGATTCTACTTTGTCTCTGTACTGACGCTTAGCTTTGTTTGATAGCCTTGCGGAGGGAATAGCTGCACTGTTTGTATTCGGTCATGTTACCAGTCACCTTGCCCTGATTAAAAGCAGTGGTTCGCGCTTTCAGATTCACGCGAATGCTGCCATCAATCCACGGTTTCTGGTTAGGGAATGTTTTAATCGTTGCTATGGGAACAACATCTTCAACGCACGTTCTAATGAACTCGCACACCGAATCAGCGTATTCGTCAATATTGTTATCTGACGCAATACGAAACATATCCCAGTCCACGTGATGGAAGCAGTCTTGGAGTGTAGAGTCAGCTTGGTCGGATCAGCGTTGGACAGACTTCAGCGTGGGAGGTTCTTTTTTTAGTTTCTGTCTGTAGGCAGGGATCAACAAAATGGAGTCGTGGTCAGCTTTTCTGAAAGGAGGGCGGGGCAGGGCCTTATATGCGTCGCGGAAGTTAGAGTAACAATGATCCAAGGTTTTTCCACCCCTGGTTGCGCAATCGATATGCTGATAAAATTGCTAGTGAGCATTTCTGCTTTGCCAAGATAATCCATCGACCTGACAGGTGTGGTATATCAAGAAGCTTATTAAACAGTATGCTCATTACACAGGTGCACCTTGTACTGAGGACAATAAAAGGCCACTCTAAAATGTGCAGTGTTGTCACGCAACACATTGCCACAGACGTCTCATGTTTTGAGGTAGCGTGCAGTTGGCATGCTGACTGCAGAAATGTCCACCAGAGCTCTTGCCAGATAATTTAATGTTAATTTCTCTACCATAAGCTGCCTCCATTGTCATTTTAGAGAATTTGGCATTAAGTCCAACCGGCCTCACAACCGCAGATCAAGTGTATGGCGTCGTGTGGGACAAGTGGTTTGCTGATGTCAATGTTGTGAACAGAGTACCCCATGGTGGGGTTATGGACAAATCGAATCAAAGTTTATTTGTCACGTGCGCCAAATACAACAACCTTACAGTGAAATGCTTACTTACAGGCTCTCACCAATGGTGCGAAAAAAGAAAAAAAAGGTATGTGTGTGTGTGTGTGTGTGTAGGTAAGTAAAGAAATAAAACAACAGTAAAAAGACATTTGAAAAAAGAGTAGCAAGGCTGTATACAGGCACCTGTTAGTCAGGCTTATTGAGGCAGTATGTACATGTAGGTATTAAGGTGACTATGCATATACGATGAACAGAGAGTAGCAGAAGCGTAAAAAGAGGGGTTGGTGGGTGGTGGGACACAATGCAGATAGCCCGGTTAGCCAATGTGGGGAGCACTGGTTGGTCGGGCCAATTTAGGTAATATGTACATGAATGTATAGTTAAAGTGACTATAAATATAAAATAAACAGAGAGTAGCAGCGGGGGGGGGCACACAATGCAAATAGTCTGGGTAACTATTTGGTTACCTGTTCAGGAGTCTTACGGCTTGGGGGTAAAACTGTTGAGACGCCTTTTTGTCCAAGACTTGGCACTCCGGTACCGCTTGCCATGCGGTAGTAGAACAGTCTATGACTGGGGTGGCTGGGGTCTTTAACAATTTTTAGGGCCTTCCTCTGACACCGCCTGGTGTAGAGGTCCTGGATGGCAGGCAGCTTTGCCCCAGTGATGTACTGGGCCGTACGCATTACCCTCTGAAGTGCCTTGCGGTCGGAGGCCGAGCAGTTGCCGTACCAGGCAGTGATGCAACCGGTTAGGATGCTCTCGATGTTGCAGCTGTAGAACCTTTTGAGGATCTCAGGACCCATGCCAAATCTTTTTAGTTTCCTGAGGGGGAATAGGCTTTGTCGTGCCCTCTTCACGACTGTCTTGGTGTGTTTGGACCAATCTAGTTTGTTGTTGATGTGGACACCAAGGAATTTGAAGCTCTCAACCTGCTCCACTACAGCCCCGTCGATGAGCATGGGGATGTGCTCAGTGCTCCTTTTCCTGTAGTCCACAATCATCTCCTTAGTCTTGGTTACGTTGAGGGATAGGTTGATATTCTGGCACCACCCGGCCAGGTCTCTGACCTCCTCCCTATAAGCTGTCTCGTCGTTGTCGGTGATCAGGCCTACCACTGTGTCGTCAGCAAACTTAATGATGGTGTTGGAGTTGTGCCTGGCCATGCAGTCGTGGGTGAACAGGGAGTACAGGAGGGGACTGAGCACGCACCCCTGGGGAGCTCCAGTGTTGAGGATCAGCGTGGCAGATGTGTTGCTACCTACCCTCACCACCTGGGGGCGGCCTGTCAGGAAGTCCAGGATCCAGTTGCAGAGGGAGGTGTTTAGTCCCAGGATCCTTAGCTTGGTGATGAGCTTTGAGGGTACTATGGTGTTGAACGCTGAGCTGTAGTCAATGAAAAGCATTCTCACATAGGTGTTCCTTTTGTCCAGGTGGGAAAGGGCAGTATGGAGTGCAATAGAGATTGCATCATCTGTGGATCTCTTTGGGTGGTATGCAAATTGGAGTGGGTCTAGGGTTTCTGGGATAATGGTGTTGATGTGAGCCATTACCAGCCTTTCAAAGCACTTCATGACTTCGGACGTGGGTGCTACTGGTCTGTAGTCATTTAGGCAGGTTGCCTTTGTGTTCTTGGGCACAGGGACTATGGTGGTCTGCTTGAAGCATGTTGGTATTACAGACTCAATCAGGGACATGTTGAAACTGTCAGTGAAGACACCTGCCAGTTGGTCAGCACATGCCCGGAGCATACGTACTGGTAATCCGTCTGGCCCCGCAGCCTTGTGTATGTTAACCTGTTTAAAGGTCTTACTCACATCGGCTACGGAGAGCGTGATCACACAGTCGTCCAGAACAGCTGATGTTCTCATGCATGCCTCAGTGTTGCGTGCCTCAAAGCGAGCATAGAAGTGATCTAGCTCGTCTGGTTGTCTCGTGTCACTGGGCAGCTCGCGGCTGTGCTTCCCTTCGTAGTCTTAATAGTTTGCAAGCCCTGCCACATCCGACGAGCATCGGTGCCGGTGTAGTATTGACGCTTTGCCTGTTTGATGGTTCGTTGCAGGGCATAGCAGGATTTCTTGTAAGCTTCCGGGTTAGAGTCCCGCACCTTGAAAGTGGCAGCTCTACCCTTTAGCTCAGTGCGAATGTTGCCTGTAATCCATGGCTTCTGATTGGGGTATGTACGTACAGTCACTGTGGGTACGACGTCCTCAATGCACTTCTTGATAAAGCCAGTGACTGATGTGGTGTATTCCTCAATGTCATCGGAAGAATCCCGGAACATGTTCCAGTCTGTGATAGCAAAGCAGTCCTGTAGTTGAGCATCTGCTTCATCTGACCATTTTTTTATAGACCGAGTCACTGGTGCTTCCTGCTTTCATTTTTGCTTGTAAGCAGGAATCTGGAGGATAGAGTTGTGGTTGGATTTACCAAATGGAGGGCGAGGGAGAGCTTTGTATGCGTCTCTGTGTGTGGAGTACAGGTGATCTAGAATTTTTTTCCCTCTGTTTGCACATTTAACATGTTGATAGAGATTTGATAGAACTGATTTAAGTTTCCCTGCATTAAAGTCTCCGGCCACTAGGAGCGCCACGTCTGGGTGAGTGGTTTCCTGTTTGCTTATTTCCTTATACAGCTGACTGAGTGCGGTCTTAGTGCCAGCATCTGTCTGTGGTGGTAAATAAACAGCCACGAAAAGTATAGCTGAGAACTCTCTAAGCAAGTTGTGTGGCCTGCAGTTTATCACACTCTACTTCAGGCGAGCAAAATCTAGAGACTTCCTTAGATTTCGTGCACCAGCTGTTGTTTACAAATATGCACAGACCGTCCCCCCTTGTCTTACCGGAGTGTGCTGTTCTATCCTGCCGGTGCAGCGTGTATCCCACTAGCTGATTATCCATGTCGTTATTCAGCCAAGATTCCGTGAAGCATAGGATATTACAGTTTTTGATGTCCCGTTGGTAGGATATTCGTGATCTTACCTCGTCTAGTTTATTGTCCAATGATTGCACGTTGGCGAGTAATATTGACGGTAACGGCAGCTTTCCTAGTTGTCTTCTGTGGGTCCGGATGAGGCATCCGGCTCTTCGTCCTCTGCGTCGCTTCCTTTTGCGAATAATTGGGATGTCTGCCCTGTGGGGTGTTTGGAGAATATCGTGTGAGTCCTGGTTGTTGGTGTTGTTGAAGAAATCTTCATCTAATCCGAGGTGAGTGATCGCTGTCCTGATATCCAGAAGGTCTTTTCTTCCGTAAGATAGGGTTTCAGAAACATTATGTACAAAATCATTTACAAATATCGCGAAAAACCCCACATAATAGCACAATTTTTTAGGAGACCGTAAAACGTCGGCCATCTCCTGCGGCGCCATTTTCTTGGTATGGGCAGTCATAAGCTACAGACAATGAACACAATTACATTTTACTGATGGTAATTTCAAAGGACAGAGATACCATGACAAGATCTTGTGGACCATTGTGGTGCCATTCATCTGCACAGCCACATGTCGCAAGGATCTTTACACAATTCCTGGAAGCTGAAAATGCCCCAGTTGTACCATGGCCTGCATACTCACCAGACATGTCATCCATTGAGCAAGTTTGGGATGCTCTGGATCGACGTGTACGACAGCATGTTCCAGTTCCCGCTTATATCCAGCAGCTTTGCACAGCCGTTGAAGAGGAGTGTGACAACATTCCACAGGCCACAATCAACAGCCTGATCAACTCTATGTGAAGGAGATGTGTCGTGCTGCATGAGGCAAATGGTGGTCTGATCACAGCCCTACCTTTTTTTTAAATGATCTGTGACAAACAGATGCATATCTGTATTCCCAGTCAAGTGAAATCCATAGATTAGGGCCTAATTAATTTATTTCAATTTACTGATTTCCTTATATGTGCCATATGTCAGTATAATGTTGGAAATTGTTGCACGTTGCATTTATATTTTTGTTCTGTATATATATTTTTTTAAATGTTATGCTTTTTTATGAGATTTTTACTGCTGAAGCTATTTACATGCATACATTTTTTTCTCAGGCTAAATGATAGACAAGGAACAGCATATGTGGGTTTGTACCTGCACTTGGAAAACCGGTAACATCAAATCAAATCAAATTTATTTATATGGCCCTTCCGTACATCAGCTGATATCTCAAAGTGCTGTACAGAAACCCAGCCTAAAACCCCAAACAGCAAGCAATGCAGGTGTAGAAGCACATCAGTTACTATGTAAAAATTCAGGTCAGTAGCCTACTCTCAGTGAAAAGAGTCCTAGAACTCAGCATCTCAAATGCCACGCTATTCCCTATTAAGTGCACTACTTTTGACTAGGGCCCACAGGGCTTTAGTGCAGTATATAGGGAATATGGTACAATTTGGGATGTGAACATGTACTTTCTCACTCTAAATATAACCAGGTAACTCCAGCACACCAGCCAGCCAAAATGGAAGCGAATACCATTATCTAAACTAAGCAGTGTCGGGGGCGCCGCTGCCACAGCGCATTTGTCAAGAATTGCTCAAGTCTTCTGGAGTACCTGGTTATTATTTATGGAGTCTCGTTATAGTACTTCATTGTGGATTCTCGCTCCAGGCACCCACATGTATTTTCATCACACTGGATCATCTTCCTCCTTTCATGAGGGATCATTAGCATCAGGTCTGTGTGACCGATGTTCCTGAAACCTGACTGCCAGCACTAACTCAGATCTGTGGCGGATATACACTATATACAAAAGTATGTGGACACCCCTTCAAATTTGTGGATTCGCCTATTTCAGCCACACCCGTTGCTGACAGGTGTATAAAATCGAGCTCACAGCAATGCATTCTCCATAGTCAAACATTAGCAGTAGAATGGCATTACTGAAGTGACTTTCAACGTGGCACTATCATATGATGCCACCTTTCCAACAAGTCAGTTCGTCCAATTTCTGTCCTGATAGAGCTGCCCTGGTCAACTGTAAGTGCTGTTATTGTGAAGTGTAAATGTCTAAGAGCAACAACGGCTCAGCCGTGAAGTGGCAGGCCACACAAGCTCAGAACAGGAACGGCGAGTGCTGAAGCGCATAGCGCGTAAAAATCATCTCTCGGTTGCAACCGATTTCCAAACTGCCTCCGGAAGCAACATCAGCACAAGAACTGTTCATCAGGAGCTTCATGAAATGGGTTTCCATGGCCGTGCAGCCGCACACAAGCCTAAGATCACCATGCGCAATGCCAATCAGCTGGAGTGGTGCAAAACTCGACTTTGGAGCAGTGGAAACGCGTTCTCTGGGATGATGAATCACGCTTCACCATCTGACAGTCCGATGGACGAGATTCCAGGAGAACGCTACCTGCCCCAATGCATAGTGCCACCTGTAAAGTTTGGCAGAGGAGGAATAATGGTCTGGGGCTGTTTTACATGGTTCGGGCTAGGCCCCTTAGTTCCAGTGAAAGGAAATCTTAATGCTATAGCATACAATGACATTCTAGACAATACTGTGCCTCCAACTTTGTGGCAACAGTTTGGCAAAGGCCCTTTCCTGTGTCAGCATGACAATGCCCCCGTGCACAAAGCGAGGTCAATACAGAAATGGTTTGTTGAGATCGATGTAGAAGAACTTGACTGACCTGAACAGATACCTGACCTCAACCCAAATGAACACCTTTGGGATGAATTGGAACACTGACTGCGAGCCAGGCCTAATCGCCCAACGTCAGTGCCCAACCTCACAAAAGCAAGTCCCTGCAGCAATGGTCCAACATCTAGTGGGAAGCCTTCCCAGAAAAGTGGAGGCTGTTATAGCAGCAAAGGGAGGACCAACTAATGATTTTGGAATGAAATGTTCGACGAGCAGGTGTCCACATACTTTTGGTCATGTAGTGTATATTTTACCCTGTGCTTAAAAAAGAGGAAGGGAAAGGAGTTGGAGGTGTGGGATAGGAAGGTAGACATAGAGATTTGGTGGTGATTGCCGGCTGCCATTTCATTCAACTGTATTTTAATCTTGGTGTCTGGAGAAATCTCGTTTCACAAATGACTTCACTCGAGGAGGAGTTGGAGGAGCCGTGGAGCCAAGTGGTAGATTCCACTAGCTGATATCTTGGAACAAATTACCTGGATATGAACTATTCGCTTCCTATTGGGAATCCATATTCATCTTGCTCCGATAGAAAACCCTCCTATGGGGAGATACAGACGTGGAAAGATATTATATCTTCCTTTCCCCTCTTCCCATCCCTATACCTAATCACAGACGCTCCTATTTCCAAGACCTCCTCCATGCACAATCCGCTTATATTGAATTGCCATGGCTACACCATTGGGTTTACGGAACGCCTTTGGGATTATTAATGGCACTGCATGGAGTTCCCCATATGAATATGGAGATAAGGTCTTCTGCATATGTGTTCATATAAAACAGGGATTGATCTAAATCTCTTATGTCTCCTTTGACTGATGATGCCACCCTTTATGCTTAATGAGGGCAGATTTTGTTCATTGAAGTGCATGCTTTAGTACCATTATCCATGCATTTGATACCCAAGACCCCCCTTTAAAAATCTACATAGAAAATAGTCTCATTTCTCACCGGTCCTTACTTTACGACTGCAGTTCAGTGGAGTAGATAAAGGGTCATCCTGATGCTGTGGGATCAAATTGAAACCAAGGGGTTTGTTTCTGGTTGGTCTTTTATGCGCATTCATGTTAGTATTTTTCATTCTTCTGAAGGGCACCTTCATGCTTGCAGCGGTTAAGGAAAGAACACTGTGGCACATGCATGGTGATGCCGGGTGGAGATACGAGGAATGAGTTATTACAGTAAGGAGATTTTATTTATTAAGTCCTCTGCAGAAGTTTGGAAACAAGCCAACTGTTGCTGCTTGGAGACTGCTCTCAGACCCATTTTATGATCAGTATCGGAGGGCAGATTATTAATATGGTCTGTGCTCCGTCTCACAGATACTGCCTGCATGCATATTAACAGACAATTACTATCAGTGTGTTAGGGAAAGGTCATCACATTATGAGTCCCAAGGTTTAGGATTGCAATATCAGGGGATGGTGGTGGTGTTATGCAACTTTCCTCATAGTGAATCACAATGACATGAGAGCTAGGCTAAATGAGTTTGTCTTCAATTACAGTATTATCCCTTCAAAAAATAAACAAATAATAAACAATCCAATCTCCTTCTTGAAATGTAATTGTCAATTGTTGCTCAAATTGTGTGTAATTTAACAGGAAATGGTGTCCTGCTGTTTTCTGAGCACACATCCCCTTTTTCGTCATCCAGTAGTCTTCTGACCTGAGCTGGTAATGAGTGTCATGATCTGCACATGCTCACTGAGTCCTCTAAACATCAGCTGATAGTCATATTGGTTCAGGGTTGTTATCTCAACGTAGGCAACAGCTCGGGGTAAACAAGAGCTAACAGAGAGTCTATACATGAAGACAGTGTGCCTGCCTCATAGCAAATAGCATTGATTTGCTATTCTCGCAGCCTTTCTCTCTCTCTCGCTCTCTCTCTCTCTCTCTCATTGGTTTTACTGTAAAGTGCTGCTGCGCTAACCAGAGTTCTGTGGTAATGCTCTAATGCTGAGAGAACATCTGACTGACCGTGTTTGAAATCAATGGATGCTATTCAGTATACAGAGAATCTTTAAGCGATGTTTTAGCCTTGTTTTTTGTTGTACTCAGTGATTTTAACTTTCTGAGTCATCACAAGAGTCCCGGAAATCCAATAAAGATGACTGATCACGTCTTATTTCTGAGGAATATTCTGGAGAAAACATTTCACAATGTGGCTTATCAGCAGATATGGAGGGTATCGCAAACATCGATAAATACTGTGTGAACCCACAGAACGTTATTCTACCAATGTTTATACTTGAACAAAAGAGTCCAGATAGAGGTTCTACATCACTCATATAAATCGTATAAAGATAATTTAAAATAGACTAAATGACAATGATGTTTACTGAATGGGTAGCATTCCACATCTTTTGTGTTGTTGAATGTCAAACACATGCACAGTTTTCTTACTCGTTTTCTTACTAGTTAGCTTTTTCTCTTTCAGCTCTAAAGATGTTACTGGCCGATTGATATTAAGGTAGCATTCCAACTGTTTTTCTTGTTGCTGTTGTTTTATTTCAGATAGTCTACATCTTTTATTCATCCTTTGATAGTTTGAGGTCTTCTATTAAACCCCTTAAGATGTTCCTGCCAGATTAAAACGTCCACAATTTGAAAGGGCTGCTTTGGCCCCATGACTCAGGAAAGAGTGTCTGACCCCTGACATTTGACCTTTGCTATTATCCAGCCGACAACACCTTGGCCAGGCAATCAGGGGATCAAGGCCAGGCAGTAGAGATCCTGTCCCTCTAGACATTAAAAGGATGTCTCTCTCTGTCTATCTGTCTCTCTGTCTCTCTGTCTCTCTCTCTCTATCTCTCCTTTCTCCTCACCAGGAAATCAATTCCACTCAGGGAACATCTGCCAGAGATAAGTGAAACATAAACAATGTCATTCAAAGAGAGAGGTTCATGGTGAGACATGGTGAGTACTGACGGCTCCGTAATTACAAACATGTCCATCTATGACCGGCATTTTAGGTTCAATTCAGTTATGAGCGGAGTGGATATGAAAGGAGAAGCCCTGGTGGGTCCACCTCCCTTTTTTTCATTGTATTTAATGGATTTTGTATTGTCCATATTAACACTGTAGGCCTACAATGTCAATTTGATATGTCATAAGTGCCATAAGGTGAACATCTTAGTTTTATACATTCCATAAAAAGTCATTTTAGAACCACATTTAAAAGCTCAGTCTCCTCTCACTTTTTTTAATGGCTTTAAGGGCATAGCATTTCACAACAGGTACAGTGTTTCAGCATCAACCTCCTATAGATCTTACTCTCACGCCTTGGTTATTGTATTTTGTGTTTTCGTTATATGTTTGGTCAGGCCAGGGTGTGACATGGGTTTATGTTGTTGTATTTCGTATTGGGGTTTTGTATTATTGGGATTGCGGTTGAGTAGGGGTGTTGTTAGGCTTGGCTGCCTGAGGCGATTCTCAATCAGAGTCAGGTGATTTTCGTTGTCTCTGATTGGGAACCGTATTTAGGTAGCCTCAGTTTCGCTGTGTATTTCGTGGGTGATTGTTCCTGTCTTTGTGTAGTGTGCACCAGATAGGCTGTAATAAGTTTCACGTTCCGTTTGTTGTTTTCGTAGTTATAAGTTATTTCATGTATATCATTCCGTTTTCATTCATTAAAGATCATGAGTAACCACCACGCTGCATTTCGGTCCGACTCTCTTTCCACATCAGACGAACGCCGTTACACTTACAGTGTGCTCTGTTTTACAGAGATGCTTTTGGTCACATCATTCTGACCAGTGGAGGCTGCTGAGGGGAGGACGGCTCATAATAACGGCTGGAACAGACCAAATGGACTGGCTTCAAACACACGGAAACCGTGTCCCCAATTATGGTTCTGACATAGCCTACAGCAATAGCTCCATTATTGTTGAAATGATGCAGACTCTTCCAAAGCTTCTGAAAAACCTCTGTCTTTGTCAGCTTTGGTAAACACATTTTTAGAGAGCCATAGTGTTTATACCATATATATATACCATATATACCATACACTGTACAAGTCTGTGCCACATAATATAACCCCATTGCTATAAACAAGGCCATGCTGCTGATGGTAGCTCATGTCACAACGTTCTGTGTTTTACACTAACCTTACACGTCCATCACTTACAAAGATGAGCTCTACAGAAATCAAATAATATTTTCTACAGAAAGGTTGGATCTGAAAAGTACATTTGGTGTTCATATTTAAGAACAATAATGGTCTCAAATTGTCCTATTTTTCCACTCATGACTAATAAACGTAACAAGATCAAATGACAACGACTCCAGACTTTTTCTGTTATTCATTTAGCATCATTGGTCATTCTTTCCTTTGCTTTCAAAAGCAGATCTTGCAGACTTTCTCTCCGTCTCAAAATCTAATTCGAATTTACTCATGAACCAGAGTTTTAAAAGAGACAATTTATCAATATGGCTTTTACATTCGATTGCATTTAAGGGATGACAACCATGTCTGTCAAGCTGGTTTAGAACTATCATCAATTGACCATATAGCCATATATACTTTGCTCTACCTTTTCTCCTGTTCTACTAATGCTACTGGCGTGATTTATTGAACGAAGTAAGGAACACGTAATGTAATCAGCTCCTACAGGTGGAATCAATGATTTCATCCATTGCCTGAGCTCAGAGGAAAATATTACACTGACTTTAGCGTTCTCCTTCTAAGAAACAGTGAAAACGGAAAAGCAGTAGTTTCTCACCCTTCTTCCCTTGAATGCAGAATATATTTTTCAACAGCTTAATGATAGGTGAATGCATCACGTACACTGTATCTCTATTTCATGTACTGCATGTTGATGTCAGTTTTCTCTCAGTTTGGTGGCTCATTTTATTGGTAGAGCGATAGTAAAAAAAAAAGAAGAGTATTGTGTACCTAGTGCACATTGTTAGCAGTAAAGAGTATTTCCTGCTGGCAGCCATAATAAACAGGATGCTTGCTGCTGTGTCATCTCAGATGTTAGTGAGACAGCTGCCATATGGCAGACATAGCTGGGAGTTGCACACTTTCAGCAACTCCAGTTGAAAATCTATTTGAGCTTTCATCCTTAGAAGTACAACATTCCCCCTCCACTCTCTGAGATTTTGTTTGACTTCATGGAAGTGCAAAAAAAAATAAACACTGCACTCACACCTGCTTTTTGTACAAATAGAAGCTGATTAAAGTCCTAGCTGAGATATAAAATCTAGTTTTTTTTTGGTTTGCCACCAGATTTTGCTGCTAATCCCTAGAAAGAACAATGTTCCCCACTGACAGCTCATCTGTAATACATAATACACTTCACATTAAAACTCCTAAATCTCCTTATTCTCAGAATTGTATTACTTACACACTGTCTTTCTCTCTTTTTCTTAAATTCTCTTACAATTGTTTCATCTGATGACTTCACTAAACTCTCTTTTGTCCGCCTGCAGTGACTGACCCCCCCCTACCCCCATCCTCCTGACATCATGACCCCATCAACCCCCCTTAATCTTAGCTAGCCTCAGCTAGTCCACGTAGCAGCCGCTGGATAACCCCAACTACCTCATCCTCCACTCGGTCCAACCCACATCCTTCCACTTCTTTCCATCTTCTTCCCTTCTTCCTATTCTCCTCGTATCTCGGTTCTGCTCTCCCTCGGTTCTAAAATCCAACCATCTGTTACCCACAACCCCCCTCTTCCTCTCCCCCGTATCCATTCTCAGCATTAACAGGAAATTGCACCTGCTTAGCCTGCTTACTTCCTGTCCTCTTCGTCACTAGACTTTTTACTTCAAACTCTGCCCCAGTGCAGTGGGATTTCTGTCCCCACCAGGGTAATAACAGAGATGGCCTATAATGTGAATGTTACAGGCTTTGCTACTGATTCACTAATGTTTCTGGTGTCAGTAGTGGAGTCCGCTCTTGGAAAGGGATTCACTATTGACTGACTGTTTGACTGTTCCTGGCAGTCCTGGCTGACCATGTGTTTTATTTTAAGCACCCATGCAGTCTTTTGAATGTATTTTTAAATCATCACTGTATGTCTAATACATAACTGTGTGTGTTTATTTCATGAAAATAGCACGCTTCCTTTTGCCATTGAAATGCTCAGTCCAATGAGAGCATGTTATTACAAACATATAAAATATACTTACATTCACAGCCCTGGTTGGTGGATAGGATCGTCTAGACTCTAGAGAGCCTACCCCACTTAATTAAAGTAGGAGGATACATATGCAAATAAAAGATGACAGGTCATTGGTCAGGATAATCAGATCAGATTGTGATGTCATGCTTTTGGGCAACAAAAAAAAAAACGTCCCACCTGAACAGGCTGAAATTCCAGGCATAAAAAAAGTAATAATCTTATACTGAAGGGCATTTTCATAATTTTCACAATTTCAATGTGTTATTTCGACCTCATAGTGTTGGAAAAAAACAGGTAAATCAAGTATTTGACTGCACTACCCCTTTAACAGTATCTCTCTGGTCACTTATCTCTCTGTGGTCCTGCTCTCTCATGGTTAACCTTGGCCACCATTGTCTCTGTGACACATAGGTCACCACCAGGCAACTTCCTGGCATATATCATCTCTCCTCACATTGGCCCCTTATCAGTACTGTCCAATCATTGCAGTGGTGTTTACAGCAGCACCCAACATAGAGTATCAGAGCTCTCCACGCTCTCTTAATGCAAATAATATGGATATCAATGCAGTGAGCAGGGCTAGCCTACATCATTCTCACTCTCATTCTGAAACATGCATAATGTGAAACAAATGTATTGTTGTGGACATGACAGTCAGGAACATTATTGAGTTAGATAACCCAAAGCAGGATATTATGTTGTAGAATTATACCTATCGAGGAATGATGATGGCTAAACATCATCTGAAGTCAAGTGACAAGTTGAGTCCAAAGTGGCACCCTAATCATGGGGCTCTGGTTAAAAGTAGTGCACTATATAGGGGAAAGGGTGAATAGGGTGTCCTTTTAGATGAAACCACAGTCACTTCTTGTTGCTAAGAGACATGGTATTGTTTACCTCTCTATGTTTGTCTATACTTCCTGCCTATCCTATCAGTGCGGCCATACAACCTCATGTCTTCCTCTGTGGTGTGTGTGGCCCCTCTTTATGACACCACATCACTTCCTGTGCATGCTTTCATCCTCATGATGTCAACCTTTACAACCCGTCTACAATCTGTATCAATCTCTTCACTGATCCACTGTTTGCAATGGCCTTTAATGATGACTGTTGTGATTGTGTGGTATAGATTCACATTCGCTGGATATTTTATTAATCACATTTATGTTAGATCAGAATGTACACATCAGTTGCACATTCATGTTTGCAGTTTGAGACAGCAGACATTCACAAGAGGAAACACACACATTATAAGAAATATAATTATAAGATAAGATGTACAGTATACACACCAGGGGCGGAGCTTCAATGGGCCAATGAGAGGGCCCACCAAGAATGTTTGTCATATTATTGAAGAAATCGTCACGAGTGGATGTTCCGTTTGTTCAAGCAGTTAAGCAGTAATACAGGCTCCATGCCAAGGGGAAGGCTGTTTGATTGGCTGGCTGGCTTTTTTGGGGGGACTTTGGAGAGCACAGTTGCAGTGAGAGAACTTCTCTCTCAGCTGTGTTGACGAAAGCAGTGCAGAGGTGGGAAGATGGCTAGGTAACTGCTGTTTGACTTGAAAGGAAACTAAACTATAGTTTTTAATCCCTGTGCTGAGCTAGTGTTCAGCAGCTTATTGCTGTAGGCTATGGCATGTGTTTGTTCCAGAATGTTATGTATGTCCCTTATCAACTCTGGTGAACGAAGCTACAGCAGCCAAGGTGATGATGGCGCGAGTCATTTTTGCTGTTCTCCAAATAGCATTTTAGATTGTGTAGAAATGCATTAAATCAGTTCCTTGGAGGGAGAGTTACCACTGAACATGTATCCAACTCCAAATGGATTTATTTGAAATGATTAGGGCAGATACAAGTTAACAGTTGTTCAATTACAATGGATCATAGTTCAAGCCAAGTTTTTACACTATTTGTGATAACAGTTAGCCATTTGTAGGTTACACCATGTAATTTGTCCATTTCAGACTTGCAAAGGAGGTATTTATTTCTGTAGCTTAATATAAGCTTGTGTTCAACATTTCCATTTTAGCAGACACACTTATCCAGATCAACTCTCAGTAGTGAGTGCATACTTTTTCATATTTGTTCATACTGTTCAACCCACAACCCTGGCATGACAAGTGCCATGCTCTACTAACTGAGCCACACCGGACCACATGGTAAACACAACTTGCTTAAATCATTAGAAACTTAAATGAAAAGGCATTATTCTCTGTACATGTTTTGACTTGGGAGATCACGTACCGACTGCCCATACTGAGTCAAATGTTATGTACAGGAGGGGGCCCCTAGCTATGACTTGCACAACTGGGAGTGAAAGCTAAGCTGGTGCCTCAGATAACAAGCAATAATAGATACATTATACAGGGACACCATCAGGGGATACCTATTTAGAAAGCTATCCACATAGGATTACTAGTTCTGCTTGGTTTGACGAAATGTCGGTTTGTGTAACAGCTTATGTGTCTCTGCTTGTCAACAAGCAGGTATTATTTCATCAACATACACTGGGTGTACAAAACGTTAAGATCACCTGCTCTTTCCATGACATCGACTGACCAGGTGAATCCAGGTGAAAGCTATGATCCCTTATTGATGTCTCATGTTAAATCCACTTCAATCAGTGTAGATGAAGGGGTGGAGACAGGTTAAATAATGATTTTTAAGCCTTTAGACAATTGAAACATGGATGGTGTACGTGTGCCATTCAGAGGGTGCATTTGAACAGGGTATGGTAGTAGGGGTGGGGGTGGGGTGTTCCTAATGTTTGGTATACTCAGTGTACGTTATGTGGAAAATAACCCAAGTGAAAATCGAACAATCTTTTAGAACATGACCCCTATGTTGTCATGGTTGCGTTGCCAGGAAACGAAACAATGCTCTGTCGAAACTCAATAACAGGAAATGATCTCACTGTCTCTTCCCTTTAATGTGCAACCAAATCAAATCAAATTTGATTGGTCACATACACATATTTAGCAGATGTTATTGCGAGTTTAGCAACAGTGCAGTAGTATCTAACAATTCACAACAATACATATACATCTAAAAGTTAAATAATGGAATTAAGAAATATATAAATATTAGATATAGCAATGTTGGAGTGGCATTGACTAAATAACAGTAGAATAGAATACAGTATATACATATGACATTATTAAAGTGACTATTGTTCCATTATTAAAGTGGTCAGTGATTCCAAGACTATGTACAGTATATAGGGCTGGCTAGTGATGGCTATTTAACAGTCTGATGGCCTTGAGATAGGTGCTGTTTTTCCCCCCCCCGGAAAGCCCTGAAGTTGCGGGCATTGCAGTTGCCATACCAGGCGGTGATACAGCCCGACAGGATGCTCTCAATTGTACAATTGTCCAGTTTGTGAGGATTTTACATTTCTTCAGCCTCCTGAGGTTGAAGAGGCACTGTTGCACCTTCTTCACCACACTGTCTGTGTGGGTGGACCATTTCAGATCGTCAGTGATGTGTACGCCGAGGAACTTTAAGCTTTCCACCTTCTCCACTGTGGTCCCGTCGATGTGGATAGGGGCATGCTCCCTCTGCTGTTTCCTGAAGTTCACGATCAGCTCCTTTGTTTTGTTGGTGACGTTAAGTGAGAGATTATTTTCCTGACACCACTCTCCCAGGGCCCTCAACATCACGGTCTCGTCATTGTTGCTAATCTGGCCTACTACTGTTGTGTCGTTTGCAAACTTGATGATTGAGTTGCACTGACAGCAAAGCATGCACTCTGCACTTCCAGACTAGCCATTCATTCAAAAGAGAGAAAGTGGTGGATAGTGTTATTCAACATGTCTTCTCTCACTTAATTAAATACGTGGGAACACTCCTACAAATCACACTGATACTCATGATGACAAAATAGTAGTCTCACCGAAAGAGGACAAGTGATTTGTGACTGGTTGCTGATGGAACCAAACTGGATAGTGTTTGTTGCACCATTCTCTTAAGCCCCGTTTATACATGGTTCTAGCATGCATCCTTTGTCCAGATCTTGTCCACATTCTAATTGAGCCCACATTTTCAGGCAGGTGAGATGATTAAAAGACACATTGTGATCAAATCTTACTGACCACCTCCGGAGGTAGTCAGGCACGCACTGTATATGGATATCTTACAAGTGTAGACAAATCTGGACAGTGAAACCATTTAAATCTTCATTATCCCGACTTCTATCATTCAGATTTATGTGTCTTAAAATATATAAATAAATATTATTTTGAAAGAATAGCTGTTTAATAATTTACATTCAGACCAAGACCTAGAAATGTGGTCACAATGCGAACACAGTGGACAAATATGAGACATATTTGAATGTCACA
Organism: Oncorhynchus nerka; assembly: GCF_034236695.1. NCBI lineage: Eukaryota > Metazoa > Chordata > Actinopteri > Salmoniformes > Salmonidae > Oncorhynchus > Oncorhynchus nerka. Next base: position 29,656,526 of record NC_088417.1, read on the forward strand.
TCATATCAAATCAAATTTTATTTGTCACACACATGGTTAGCAGATGTTAATGCGAGTGTAGCGAAATGCTTGTGCTTCTAGTTCCGACAATGCAGTAATAACCAACGAGTAATCTAACCTAACAATTTCACAACAGCTACCTTATACACACAAGTGTAAAGGGATGAGGAATATGTACATAAAGATATATGAATGAGTGATGGTACAGAACGGCATAGGCAAGATGCAGTAGATGGTATCGAGTACAGTATATTCATATGAGATGAGTAATGTAGGGTATCTAAACATTATATTAAGTGGCATTGTTTAAAGTGGCTAGTGATACATTTTTTTACATGTATGGCAGAAGCCACTCAATGTTAGTGGTGGCTGTTTAACAGTCTGATGGCCTTGAGATAGAAGCTGTTTTTCAGTCTCTCGGTCCCTGCTTTGGTGCACCTGTACTGACCTCGCCTTCTGGATGATAGCGGGGTGAACAGGCAGCGGCTCGGGTGGTTGTTGTCCTTGATGATCTTTATGGCCTTCCTATGACATCAGGTGGTGTGGGTGTCCTGGAGGGCAGGTAGTTTGCCCCTGGTGATGCGTTGTGCAGACCTCACTAGCCTCTGGAGAGCCTTACGGTTGTGGGCGGAGCAGTTGCCGTACCAGGCGGTGATAGGATGCCCGACAGGATGCTCTCGATTGTGCATCTGTAAAAGTTTGTGAGTGCTTTTGGTGACAAGCCAAATTTCTTCAGCCTCCTGAGGTTGAAGAGGCGCTGCTGCGCCTTCTTCACCACGCTGTCTGTGTGGGTGGACCAATTCAGTTTGTCCGTGATGTGTACGCCGAGGAACTTAAAACTTACTACCCTCTCCACTACTGTCCCGTCGATGTGGATAGGGGTGTGCTCCCTCTGCTGTTTCCTGAAGTCCACGATCATCTCCTTTGTTTTGTTGACGTTGAGTGTGAGGTTATTTTCCTGACACCACACTCCGAGGGCCCTCACCTCCTCCCTGTAGGCCGTCTCGTCGTTGTTGGTAATCAAGCTTATCACTGTAGTGTCGTCTGCGAACTTGATGATTGAGTTGGAGGCGTGCATGGCCACGCAGTCGTGGGTGAACAGGGAGTACAGGAGAGGGCTCAGAACGCACCCTAGTGGGGCCCAATGTTGAGGATCAGCGGGGTGGATATGTTGTTACCTACCCTCACCACCAGGGGGCGGCCTGTCAGAAAGTCCAGGACCCAGTTGCACAGAGCGAGGTCGAGACCCGGGGTCTCGAGCTTGATGACGAGTTTGGAGGGTACTATGATGTTAAATGCTGAGCTGTAGTCGATGAACAGCATTCTCACATGGGTATTCCTCTTGTCCAGATGGGTTAAGGCAGTGTGCAGTGTGGTTGCGATTGCATCGTCTGTGGACCTATTGGGGAGGTAAGCAAATTAGAGTGGGTCTAGGGTGTCAAGTAGGGTGGAGGTGATATGGTTCTTGACTAGTCTCTCAAAGCACTTCATGATGACGGAAGTGAGTGCTACGGGGAGGTAGTCGTTTAGCTCAGTTTCCTTAGCTTTCTTGGGAACAGGAACAATAGTGGCCCTCTTGAAGCATGTGGGAACAGCCGACTGGGATAAGGATTGATTGAATATGTCCGTAAACACACCAGCCAGCTGGTCTGCCCATGCTCTGAGGACGCGGCTGGGGATGCCGTCTGGGCCTGCAGCCTTGCGAGGTTTATCACGTTTAAATGTTTTACTCACGTGGGCTGCAGTGAAGGAGAGTTTTGGTAGCGGGCCGTGTCAGTGGCACTGTATTGTCCTCAAAGCGAGCAAATAAGTTGTTAATCTGTCTGGGAGCAAGAGATCCTGGTCCGTGACGGGGCTGGTTTTCTTTTTTGTAATCCGTGATTGACTGTAGACCCTGCCACATACCTCTTGTGTCTGAGCCGTTGAATTGCGACTCTACTTTGTCTCTATACTGACGCTTAGCTTGTTTGATTGCCTTGCGGAGGGAATAGCTACACTGTTTGTATTCGGTCATGTTTCCGGTCACCTTGTCCTGGTTAAAAGCAATGGTTTGCACTTTCAGTTTCGCCCAAATGCTGCCATCAATCCACAGTTTCCGGTTTGGGAATGTTTTAGTTGCTGTGGGTACGACATCGCCAATGCACTTTCTAATGAACTCGCTCACCGAATCAGCGTATTCGTCAATGTTGTTGTTGGACGCAATGCGGAACATATCCCAATCCACGTAATCGAAGCAATCTTGAAGCGTGGAAACAGATTGGTCGGACCAGCGTTGAACAGATCTGAGAGCGGGAGCTTCCTGTTTTAGTTTCTGTCTATAGGCTGGAAGCAACAAAATGGAGTCGTGCTCAGCTTTTCCAAAAGGAGGGCGGGGGAGGGCCTTATATGCGTCGCGGAAGTTAGAATAACAATGATCCAGGGTTTTACCAGCCCTGGTAGCACAATCGTTATGCTGATAGAATTTAGGGAGTCTTGTTTTCAAATTAGCCTTGTTAAAATCCCCAGCTACAATGAATGCAGCCTCAGTATATGTGGTTTCCCGTTTACATAGAGTCAAATAAAGTTTGTTCAGGGCCATCGATGTGTCTGCTTGCGGGGGAATATATGAGGCTGTGTATATAATCGAAGAGAATTCTCTTGCTAGATAATGCGGTCGACATTTGATTGTGAGGAATTCTAAGTCAGGTGAACAGAAGGACTTGAGTTCCTGTATGTTGTTATGATCACACCACACCTCGTTAATCATAAGGCATAACCCCCGCCCCTCTTCTTACCAGAAAGATGTTTGTTTTTGTCGGCGCAATGCGTGAAGAAACCAGCTGGCTGCACCGACTCCGATAGCGTGTCTCGAGTGAGCCATGTTTCCGTGAAGCAAAGAACGTTACAGTCTCTGATGTCTCTCTGGAATACCACCCTTGCTCGGATTTCATCAACCTTGTTGTCAAGAGACTGGACATTGGCGAGTAGTATGCTCGGGAGCGGTGCACGATGTGCCCGTCTCCGGAGCCTGACCAGAAGACTGCTTCGTCTGCCCCTTTTACGGCGCCGTTGTATTGGTTCGCCGGCTGGGATCTGATCCATTGTCCCGGGTGGTGGGCAAAACACAGCATCCGCTTCAGGAAAGTCGTATTCCTGGTCGTAATGATGGTGAGTTGACGTTGCGCTTATATCCAGTAGTTCCTCCCGACTGTATGTAATAAAACCTAAGATTACCTTGGCTACCAATGTAATAAATAACACGTAAAAAAATCTAAATACTGCATAGTTTCCTAGGAACGTGAAGCGAGGCGGCCATCTCTGTCGGCGCCGGAAGTCCCTTGTAGACATATTTCTGAAAATATGCATACAATCAGAATGTGGACAAGATTAGGATGTATTTACAAAGCTTTAATCTAGAGTACGTCACGCGACAGAGGAGTAGGATTGATTGGATGGAGACCAGTGTGTTTGGTACGGTATGGATATGGTGTAGCTTACGTATATCTGAACTAAGAGGTCAGCTTTCATGTGATGTTCCCTTCAGCGCTGCTGAGGCTGATGCTTGCCAGGTCAATGTCAGAAGGGTTCATTACGAAAGATAAGAGTGAACTAGGCCAGAGAAGCCTCAGGCTGTCTCCCCACACTTCTCTGTCTGTTTGACTCACAGGAGGAATGTGGTACTGGGGTATCACATATGCACGCACGCACACGTACGCATGCACGCATGCACACTTATCACTGACTCTGTAGGAAAGAAACACCAGAAAGATCAGAAAATGGAGACCTGTAGAAGGTGGGTATACTGTACTGTACTGTTGTATATGTCCAACTATTAAGCGTCTTGTTATCTGCAATGCTTATTTGCCGTTCTGATTTTAAAGGGTGACATTTAATCAGAACGATGCTTTATTAAGAAGATCTCTATTCACATATTATTCCTGTAGACATCCATCCTGTCGTCATTCACATGACTCCTGTTGTATCATGTGTCCTGTTTCTTTCCATTCATCCCCAACATAAAGGCCCAGCAATGATCTGTCACGGGTTAAAAGGAAGACTTTCGGCTGATTTTGAAGTAATTTGTAGCATTTTGGCCCCTGATAGGCAGGCAGACAGGCTGCAGCCCTTTCAGAGTAGGGTATCTAAAGCAGAGTGATACGTTCCCAGAAACCAGGGAAGGAATTTGGCTCTGGGGCAGATGGGTAGATCGGGTCCCTAAACAGAGAGAGGAGGTGGAATGTGCTCTGCTCTCATGGGAGGGAGGGTAGCTGAGCCAGAGCCAGCTTGCCTCTCTACATTTTTAGATTATGTGTAGGTGATGTAAACAAGTACTGATGACAATGACCATGCCAAAGGAAGAGAAGGTAGAGATATGTTGCAACATTGAGTCAATACACTGTACATAAATATGCATATTGATATTCAAATGTGTCACTTTTTATGAGTGCCAAACCCAAGGCAACTGCCAGCAACATGGTAAGCTTCAGTATTTTTGTATTATTGGTCTCCCCCTCATAAGAGCTTTGAGGTCTAACTACAAAGCACCAATCCTGTGTGTGTGTGTGTGTTTGTGTGAGTGTGTGTGTGTGTGTGTGTGTGTGTGTGTGTGTGTGTGTGTGTGTGTGTGTGTGTGTGTGTGTGTGTGTGTGTGTGTGTGTGTGTGTGTGTGTGTGTGAGAGAGGGAAAGAGAGAGAGACTCAAGGTTGGCATAAATGTTAATATCCCAAGATATGCGTTTCTAAACATTGTAGACATTGTTGCATTATTCATTCCCTCTAATAGAGGAGGAAGTTGGGTTATTGCAAATCAGGAAACAAAATATGAACCCATAACATTAGCATAGCAATATGCTCCAGCTGAATGAGTTACATTACAGTATAGTTTCGTTGAACATGCCCGAAAGGTAGGTAGGTTTCCGTACCTAATGTTAACACTATAGGGTTGAATTAAATTTGTATGACATCCTCTTTGAAAACCATTACTCAACCCAACTAGCTGTCTGCAGAAGTAGTTTACATTTACAAACATTGTAAATAGCATGAACCTCAATAGAGTTTATTCTTGCTTGTTAGGATTTACATTTGTCATTGTGTTCAGTGGGAAAAAGACACAGAGGGACACATGCCAGGTTTGTGCTTTGTTTAGTTTGAGCATCTATTCATTTCTAATTAAAATCCATGATCCATTGAGTCTAGATTGTCTTCGTATAACCTGAGGTTTACTGAGAACTGCTACAGTAGGTCTTAATGATGTCCAGAACAACCCTGTAACGAATCTCCTCTTCGTCTGAGGAAGAGTAAGAAGGATCGGACAAATATGCAGCATGGTAAGTGTTCGTCATATTTTAATTGAAAAACTGAACACTACACAAAATAACAACGAAGAGAAAATGAAACAGTTCTGCCAGGTGAACAGACACTAAACAGAAATTAAACACCCACAACCAACATGGGGAAAACAGGCTACCTAAGTATGATTCTCAATCAGAGACAATGAACGACACCTGCCTCTGATTGAGAACCATACTAGGCCAAACACATAGAAATATAACATAGAAAAAAGAACATAGACTACCCACCCCAACTCATGCCCTGACCAACCAAATACAAAGACATAAAAAAGGAACTAAGGTCAGAACGTGACAAACCTCCCCTCCCCACACACACCAACTCTATCCCTTCCCTTCCTGTTGTAGGACTCACCACCCCCAACCAGCTGCATGTACACTATGTTAAAGGAGAAGGCCAATCTGTGGTGTGGACAGATGCTTTGAATGAGACTTTGAATGAGACTTGAATGAGACCTACACAGAGCCCTATGGACCCTGGTCAAAAGTAGTTCACTACATAGGGAATAGGGTGCCTGTTTTAACTCAGTGGTGTGTACTGTCTCCTCCTAATTAATTCAGATATATGTTGGTTTTAGTGTTCAAATGTCATCTGAGTATCAGCTATATGACATCAGACCTGGGGCTGGGGCCCCCTCAGTCCTCGGTTAAAAACGTATGTTTTCCTTCGAATATACACTGTACTTTGAGCTTTTGATTCAGGGATCTACACTTTTGGGTCTACTCGATTGGCTCCATTGTGATAGGTAAACTTAATTAAGCATAGCTAAAGCATATAAAACAGATACTATCTGAAACCTGGCTTCATAATTTAACAAGAGACACTAGGCTACCCTGGGGCAGCAGGGTAGCGTAGTGGTTAGAGCGTTGGACTAGTAACGGTTGCAAGTTCAAATCCCCGAGCTGACAAGGTACAAATCTGTCGTTCTGCCCCTGAACAGGCAGTTAACCCACTGTTCCTAAGCCGTCATTGAAAATAAGAAGTTGTTCTTAACTGAAATAAAGGTTAAAAAATGAAAAATAAACACAAGTTTTCCTGGAAGCTGCATGTCAAAACATCATTTGAGTTTCTCTGTGTCAGCAAGTTGAGATCAGTGGCCCGGGGCCACATCTCTCCTCACATAACCCTGAGGTCCCAGTGGGATGCCCCTGTAGTCCACTACTCCACGGGGCCTCCGCAGCACTCAATATGAACCTCAACATGAAGGATGAGTGTGCTGCAGACCAGCCGGTAGGTCAAGGCTTGCATGCAACTTTGAACTGTAGGGGCAATGGAAAAGGGTAGAATGGTCTGTTTGCTATACCAGTGGAAGCATTGAAGATGTAACTGGATGTAAAATAGATATTCAGGGTATGAATAGGAAGGAATCAGACAGTACATGTCAAAGTCTCGCTTAGCAACCCCCACACTTTTTTCTTGAGAGGGTTAGCAGAACTTTGCCTGGAAATATTGACCAATTGCAAACTGGGTCAAACCTTGCAATGAAATCTCCCATTTGGGGTTGCAGCGCATTGATTGAACTCAGCCTCAACGTTTTTTGTAAACTTGTGCACAGCACCAGAAAAGATTTACCGGGGAAGGAAAAACAAGCAAACAGATTGAAGTAAATGATGTGCTTACCGTGCTACTCACGTGCCTGAATTAATCCACAACTGCAGCATCTAAGTCCAAATATAGTCATAAGTCTACACACTCTAATCCTTTGGAATAACTGACCGTAGATATATTATTAAACTCAGCAGTTGTTTAACATTTTGTGATCATACATTAGCCTAACCCATATGTTCTCTACATAAGGAACTAAACAGCTTTTGACATTACTAATTCATGTCTGTACTATTGTCGGCATGTATACTCAAAGTATACTGTAGCCCCCAACTCATACGTTGACTTAATATATACAATGTGGCAATCAACATTCCAAACAGTTCAACATGTCAGCGCATTAACTGTGTATAAACTGTACTCCTTATGTAATGTTTCTGTAAAGCCTCAAACTTTCATTTCTTCTTTCAAGGTCATATGACTGTAGTACATAGTGTGTGCTGCCAATTCAACTTTGACGTTTCAATTTGAATGATTCCCTGTTAAATGAATGCCAGCTACATAGCAATGTATAATTTTCAATATGTCAAACACGAACAAGTCATTCAAAGTATCAACAATCCTGTTGAGTTATTGGTTTTAAACTTCAACAGACATCCGTGCAATATAATTTCTCCTTGACGTAGTTCTATACATGTTCAGTACATGCACATTTACATTTTACATTTAAGTCATTTAGCAGACGCTCTTATCCAGAGCGACTTACAAATTGGTGCATTCACCTTATGACATCCAGGGATGTGATCGTAAAGATGGCCACCGCCCAGCATGAACAGCAGAAGATAATGGCAGTTTTGGGAGTTGAGGGTGTAAGTCACCTTTGTTTGTTCACAGTAGTAAACTACATCATCAGAACCCATTGGCAGGCTGCCAAGCAAAGAGTAATAACAGAGAGAGGGAGAAAAAAAATCACTTACGTTATCAATCATTTTAAAGGCCGACAAGAGTGATGTATGTGTTACAACATAGTCACTGAGGAATTTTTGGGGGCTGACATCATCTTCATCAATACTAGTAATGGCTGTTTCAAGAAAACAACTTATCATCCTTCAGTTATCTAGTCATTATGTACCTACATGTAACTGCCAAAATAAAGGAAACACCAACATAATGTGTCTTAATAGGGCCACGAGCCGCCAGAACAGTTCCATTTTTGTTTACAAATGTTTTTATTTGACCAGGCAAGTCAGTTAGGAGCAAATTCATATTTACAATGATAGCCTAGGAAAAGTGCCTTGTTCAGGGGCAGACCGACAAATTTTTACCTTGTCAGCTCGGGGATTAAATCTAGCAACTTTTCAGTTACTGGCCCAACGCTCTAACCACTAGGCTACCTGCTGCCCTCAATGTGTCTTGGCATATATTCTACAGTATCTGGAACTCTATTGGAGAGATGTGACACCATATTAACCCAAAAAATGGGCAACTGGTCATTTTATACATGACCCTAAGCATGATGGGATGTTAATTGCTTAATTCATTCAGGAACCAGACCTGTGTGGAAGCACCTGCTTTCAAAATACTTTGCATCCCTCCTTTACTCAAGTGTTTCCTTTATTTTGACAGTTACCTGCACATTTGTGTGCAGTATGAATGTCCCAGTGACTACATAAAACCCAGCGAGGCAAGATATTACTGTTTCTGGGCATGGGCGATGGCTGGGTGATGGCTTATTGTATTCTCTTTTATTTTCAAATACAAAACACCAATTCAGACACTTGGGTCACATGACTATGGTGACAAACATTGGCACAATATGGGTTTGGGCCGTTTGGCGCTGGAATTTGGGCATTCCTATACAATAGTCACAGTAAAATCGAATCTTATATCATGCCTCTCTTCATCCCATAGAGCGAGTGTATCTTTCAATCCCATCCCAGTAATGTAACTTTCCTTACCATGCTTGCTGCTCACCTCCCTCCTCAGATTCTATTTAATGTACCTTTTTCAGAGGGATGATGAAAGATGTCAAAAAAACATAGAAAATTACAGAAAATACACAGTGGACAAATAATAAGGTTTTACTTTTGTGAAGTCGATACGTGCTCTTACGAAGATTTTTTTTTAAAAAGGTGGAAAATCACATTTAAGCCATGTCAAATTTGATTTCACATGTGGATATTGATGCCCTGAAATCAAAAACGAGTCATTAGGTTGTCCCCGGAACGTCACGGACGCAGTGGTTTCAACTTACATATTTAACACACATGATCACATTGTGTAGATTTATACCGTAATTCTTATTCAACATGTTGGGGTGGCAGGGTAGCCTAGTGGTTAGAGCATTGGACTAGTAACCAAAAGGTTGCAAGTTCAAATCCCCGAGCTGACAAGGTAAAAATCTGTCGTTCTGCCCCTGAACAGGCAGTTAACCCACTGTTCCTAGGCCGTCATTGAAAATATGAATTTGTTCTTAACTGACATGCAATTTGAACTTGCAACCTTCTGTATTCTGATCTTCCTGCTATGCCACCATGTTGTGTCAATAATGGATTTCACCTGTATTCCTTCACTTTGGACTTAAATGTAAATATCAGCTTGTTAAAAATACACTCAAGAAAAACGGTTGAAAAACTGCTCTGCAATTTCCTGGTTAATATATTTCAAAAAGTTTGCTTAATTTCAGTTTATGTGGCAAAACAAGCAAGAGAGAGAATGTAGAGAATCATTCTACCATCTAAACCGCTGTAATGTCACGACCTGACCATAGTTAGCTGTTTATTCTCTGTGTTGGTGATAGTGACTTGGGTGGGTCATCTAGGTTTTTTTGTATTTCTATGTTGGCCTGATATGGTTCCCAATCAGAGACAGCTGTTTATTGTTGGGGGACGTGGGGGGAAATCCTGGAGGGTGCAGGACCCTGGACAAGGGCTGGGGAGTATCGCCTTCCGAAGGAGGAGATAGAGGCAGCAAAAGCGGAAAAGCGACGGTACGGAAGCACGAGAGGCAGACCACATTTTTGGGGGGGGCACACGGGGAGATTGGCGGAGGTAGGGTTTAGACCTGAGCCAACTCCTCGTGCTTACCGTGGGGAGCGTGTGACTGGTCAGGCACCGTATTACGCAGGGATGCGCACGGTGTCTCCAGTACGCATTCATAGCCCGGTGCGCTCTGTTCCAGCTCCCCACAGTTGCCGTGCTAGATTGGGCATTCAGCCAGGACGGATTGTGCCGGCTCAGCGCTCCTGGCCTCCGGAGCGTCTCTTTGGCCCAGGATATCCTGCGCCAGCTCTACGCACGGTATCCCCAGTGCGCCTTCACAGCCCAGTGCGTCCTGTGCTAGCTTCGCGCACTTGCCGGGCTGGAATGAGCATCCAGTCTGGAAGGGTTGTGCCAGCTCTGCGCTCTAGACCTCCAGTGCACCTCCACAGTCTAAACTTCTGGCGACAGTTCCCAGTCCAGAGCTTCCGGCGACAGTTTCCAGTCCAGAGCTTTTGGCGACAGTTTCCAGTCCAGAGCTTCCGGTGACGTTTCACAGTCCGGAACCTTATGAGACGGTCCACTGTCCGGAACCTCCTGAGACGGTCTACAGTCCGGAACCTCCTGAGATGGTCCACAGTCCGGAACCTCCTGAGACGGTCTACAATCCGGAACCTCCTGAGATGGTCTACAGTCTGGAACCTCCTGAGACGGTCTACAGTCTAGAGCCTCCAGCGAAGGTCTACAGTCCGGAGCCTCCAGCGACGGTCTACAGTCCGGAGCCTCCAGCGACAGTCTACAGTCCGCAGCCTCCAGCGACGGTCGGCGGTCCGGAGCCTTCAGTAGGGGTTCTCAGTCCAGAGCCTCCTGCGACGATCTACGGTCCGGTTCCTCTGGCGACGATCCACGATCCGGAGCCTCCGGTGACGATCCACGGTCCGGTGCCTCCAGTGACGACCCACGGTTCGGAGCTTCTGGCGATGCGCCCCTCACCGGAGCCGCCACCCTAAGCCCTGCGTCATCCATCATAGATGCCCACCCGGACCCTCCCCTATTGAGTCAGGTTTTGCGGTCGGAGTCCGCACCTTTGGGGGGTGGGGAATACTGTCACGCACTGACCATAGTAAGCTGTTTATTATCTGTGTTGGTTGGGGCGGGATAGTGACTTGGGTGGGTCATCTAGGTTTTTTGTATTTCTATGTTGGCCTGATATGGTTCCCAATCAGAGACAGCTGTTTATCGTTGTCTCTGATTGGGGATCATATTTAGGCAGCCATTTCCCCTTTGTGTTTTGTGGGACCTTGTCTATGTTTAGTTTCCTGTCAGCACTATTTGTATAGCTCACGTTTCGTTTGTTGATGTTGTTGTTTTTGTTCAGGTTTAATTTATTAAAGGATAATGTACACGTACCACGCTGCGCCTTGGTCTCACTCATACGACGATCGTGACAAAAATATATATTCCATAACCAAAACTATTGTATTTTCTTTAAAGCTGGTGCACAAAACCATTTTTTTTGCATTCAAAAATGTGGAACTGCATTTTCACATTTGAAAATCCAATTGGCTGTTTTTTTATTTGAAAAAAAAATTCACATGTTGTTTCATAGAGTCTCATGTTGAAATTTACCATCCCCATATTGTCACATTTATTTCACATGCCACAATGCATTCACGTGTAGTTTCATGTTATCACATGTTGCTTTTTCACATTAACTTCACCTAAGATCACATGAGATCATATTCAAAACATGAAATTCATGTTTTTTTCCCATATGGGTGTCCCTACTCACAAATGAAATCTCCTTCACAAAGCCTCTTCTCCATGCATGGAGATGTTTCCCTGGCACCACAGCCAAATGTCCTTTCTCAGCACAAATGAACCCAACAGATAAACGTAGCCCTGTAACATGCTGGAGAAAAATGGTGACACTCAAAGTGTAGTGTCTGAATAAATTATATGTGGGGGGGACAAAGGCTGCCAGGCAGTTTGATCAGGCCCCTCATTGAAATCTATTTTTAATACGCTAAGACCTTGCGAAATGTATCAACCTGCCCTGTATTAAATTCAGCTTAACATTTTCAACTGTGGAACACCTTGTCTACCGAAGCTGTTAATTTCTCATTTACACCAGTGGAAAGGATATGTTCAAAGCAAAGCAACACAGGGCTCATTTTGAAGGTCTTTATTAATGGATGTAGGTAGAGAGGTTTTTTTCCCACTCAGACAATGAATGATTCCAAAATGGCACCCTATTCCCTAAATAGTGCACTGATTTTTACCAGGGCCTGGTCAAACGTAGTGCACCATATAGGGAATATGCTACCATTTAGGACACAGTTCACAATAGTAGACTCGGGACGGAGTCTTGGTGGAAAGTTGCGTCACTAGAATCTTGTGAAACTTTGATATTTAGAAACATGTACTATGTCAGTGGTTTTCAAACCTTTCCTCAGGGACCCCCAGGCATTTCATAGTGTTATTATAGCACTGAACTAGCTCACTGATTTACATAACTAAAGGCTTGATAATTAGTTGACAAATTGATTCAGTTGTACTAGCAATGGAATAGTTCAAATACATGTAACGGCTGAGGATCCCCGAGGAGAGGTTAGTCATCCCCATAGTGACTGTACGTACATATCCCAACCAGAAGCCATGCATTACGGGCAACATCGTACCCTGTGAAAATAGCAAAGTTATCATTACTCTTTGTGCATTTATTCCTCGTACTATTATTTTTCTATTTTTCTCTCTGCATTGTTGAGAAGGGCCGGTAAGTAAGCATTTCACTGTTAGTCTACACCTGTTGTTTACAAAGCATGTGTCAAATAACATTTGATTTGAAAACCCCTGTATTATGTCATTATTAAGAACAATGGGTGTACGATGTTGTAGATGTTAGACACAGGTTATTCTTGCAGAGCCCAGTCTAAACAATCATAGTATAGCTCCTGTTCAACAATGGTTAGAGTAAACATTGTCTGGTCACAGTGAACCCATTTCCTTTGAGGTTTTTAGAGTAATTTGAAAGTAATGCAAAGTGTAACAGTTTGACAGATTTTCAAAGTTTAAGACGATTTCTCGGTAACTCCCTATGCATTTTCAGATCTGACCACTGATAAGACAAGTGTGAAAGTCTTTAAGTAGTCCAGACATTTCATCTTAGGAGGACCACCAACAGCACAAAGACGTCATAGAGACGTCATAGGCCTACACTCGGTTCTATTTGAATTCGTACTGTAGGTTTGTATCTGCATTTGTGTAGAAAGTTTGAAGAATAATGAGAGTTGTTGTAGGAACTGGCCTTCTCTCACAGTAAACTGCACTGTCTGCCTATCGCTTCACCTTCTGTTTAATCAGCTCTGAGCTGACAAAGGTCATGCGGATGCAATCCTGGGCTGCAAATGTTACCGTGTTTGTGATTGGAAAGGCCTCATCCAAAACATCTGCCTTGGATTTCGCAAGCATAGCCATTAACCTTTTCAAAATTACGTTTGGTTTTACTTGATAAACGGGGCCGAGCTAATGCGCTCGGCTCCGATCCCTCAAAGTGAATTTAGAAATATGGTCCTTTATCAAGTAGAATGAGAAACAGAGCGAGAAAGTGTACAAACTAAGGGAAGGAGACAGTTGGAGGTAAACAGTATCTGGGTCAGGTCCAGACTGTTAGTGCTTATTATTGAACATGGCTTCCTCCTCTTTGCCACAGTGCACAGGCAGTATGCTCTCTTGTACTCTCATATTGACCGCATGCATTATCGGGCATGGGGAACATGGCTACAGAACTCCCCTCATTATAAGTTTGGGTTTCTCTGAACATTATAGCAAGAGGAGGAAAAGGTATTGATCCATGGGAGATAGCTAACTTGAAAACACTTCCCATCAGAAGAACCGGTGCTCATTTGGGAGAGTCGTGATTTCTTTCAGGACTACCACATCTGGGTTATTGGAGTGCATGGCGATACGATGAGAGTATTTCTTCTGTAATCAGGATACGTTACAAAATCTATATGAAGTAATTGTTATGAGCTCATTTTCACTGTGCAGTTCAAAACTTCATACTGCCATTAAACAACGAGATTGGGCGGAAGTTTTAAAAGGAAGTCACGTCCACTGATATCACGTATGCATTGTCCTGGACATTCTCAATGCACCCCTTCTGTCAGTTCAACAGTCGCATGACAGAGTTTTGGTTCTTGTATTTTTTTTGTATTCAGATCACTCTGAAAACAGACCATATCACTTACATTCAAAATCTGATCATGATCCTGAGAAAGAATGCTATTCACTTAACACACATCAACCATGCTATGCTTTCCAAGCTCATTTCAAAAACATTCATTCGCTACAGACTTCTCTGCCACAATAGTCAATCTGCATGTGAAAGTGTAGTATGTTAGATGACTCTGAATGACTCACACCCATTTCCCCCTCAGTCTATAACATAATAACCTAACACATTCTATCTCTCAACCAGTACCCCTATAAATATTAAAGCACATTCAACCATTCATCTGTCCTTTACAGTGCCAACTGTGAAAGGGAAATGTACATTTAATGCAAAAAATATTCCTTTCACTGTATTTGATATTTTCATGAATGGGCCACTATTCCACTGCTCCTGACAATAAGACAATGCATGTCGTGAAGACGATGGTTCCCTGAAAATGTGCTCATCATATTGGAGGGAAGCGAATTCATTATTTCCAGAGGAGGCATATCAGTAATGGGCCACAGAGAATGCCAGATGAAAGGACAATGTCTGTCTGTTCCATCAACGGTTAGTGCTCAAAGACCATTTTTGCTCCATTTTATCCGACCCATTTCATCGTCATTGACAGCCTTTAATCAATGAATAAAGATTTTTCCAACTTTTTCCAACCGTCTCAGCCCAATGAAAACCTTGTTTGAGAGAAAACATTGTTTGTTTTCAGAGATCGTTATAGAAACTGTTATGCATCGTTTTCTCTTCCCTGTGTCTAGTATAACCTACATTTCCAGATATAAAATATATATTTTCATCCTTTGTTTTTTGTTTCGCATCTCTTTCTCTTACTATGTTCTTTGACAAATTCCAGTTTAAAATGTATGATTAACTACTGAGCCATTCTAACAGCCTCAATAGAAAATAACTAAGCATCACATACTTATGATGTTGACATACTGTTACTGTAAGATGTCTGAGTATCAGTTTTGGTATACATGAAGAGTACATACAATTCACACTGCTCCCAACAGACACTCTGAGGGCCATGGGGTTCATCCCAAATGGCATTTTATTCTCTAGTGCCCTGGACACTATGCACTACGTGGTGAATAGAGTGCCATTTGGGACACATCCATTCATCCTGTTCCTACAGAGATTGGTCCTTGGTGTCCTCTAACTAGTTTAGCCAGAAAACACGACCCAGTCATCTGGAAATGAAATAGGAGGGCTGGAGTTGAACTGTATTTGTTCTGGCCATGCTCAATGAAGCTGCTAATTGTCCTTGGCCATGTAAAGCAAACGTACACGTCCTTCTTCTTTTTTCATCATCATCATCGTAGTTTTGTTTCTCTAAATACTATCCAACTCACATCCCTGAATCCAGCTACTCTGCACGGAACCTTGTGATGTACAGATGACCATTCTACTTCGTTGGTGTCAGTAGTTTAAGTGTCTAAAAGGACTCCAAAACATGTTCCACTGCAGGATAGCAGATTTTATGGACACCACGACTCTATGCAAAACAGGGACAATTATTACTGAGTTAACTGTCCTGGCTAAATCATTTGAAGTGAAAGATGAAATTAAAAGACTGACCAATTCACCTAGTTTACACAGCACTTTACACTTTAGTTCAAAGTGATAGCCGGGCCCCAAAATCCAATTCAGTTCCCATAAAAAGGTGTTGTCAAGAGGATAAATTGTTTCAAAGACGATTAATGTATATATATGGATTGCCACTTTACCACATGACACACACTAATGTATGGTGTAAAAAAATATAAATCTGGTAAGATCACTGTCAGCTTTCATTTTTCAGTCTAATGGGTGGAGCATTAGCAGCTGTTAGTCCCTGTCTTATAGCCATTCATTACCACCTATGTTATCCCAGTCTGCCGGTCTACTACCATAGCTCTATATATCAGTAGGAGTGAGACGAGGGAGAGCTCTTTCATTTATGTCTGCTTTAGGAGAAAATATATATTGTCATGTCTATGCAGTCAGAGTGCAGAACATGGAGGATTGGTGCCATGAATGAAACATTTCGAAACACTCTTGGTTTCAAACCTGACTGTTTCTCTTTCCCTTTTGAATTGTAAAGCTTGGATTTTCCCCTCTCTTCCATTGACTCAAAAACATATTATTGGCGGAAAGGGAAGAAAAATAGAAGCCTGGATGAATATACAACAGCATAATTTCATTGGCTGCATGTCATTCTGTGTTTGGAGTGGCTGACTAGAAGGTCATGTTATACAGGGGCTAAGAAACGTAACCTTACACTCGGCACAAAGGCTCTTCTTTGAGCTTTTGTGAGGACCGAGGGGACCTGAGGAGAGTGAATGGAGGGTGAATGGTTTGGCACCACTGTGACTGTGCAGCCCCAATGATGTCCATGAGTCTCTCCTCTCTCCTTCCTCTGTCTCCTCTCTCCTTCCTCTGTCTCCTCTCTTAGCCCTCTCACTATGGTGCAGCAGAACAGTGCATTTCATTTACTATTGGCTGCTTCTAAATGTACTGGGGAGGTGCTCCATAATTCATGAAGGAGGAGCATAAGAGAAGAAGAAAAGACATGATAATCTATGGTCTC
Source organism: Oncorhynchus nerka (assembly GCF_034236695.1). NCBI lineage: Eukaryota > Metazoa > Chordata > Actinopteri > Salmoniformes > Salmonidae > Oncorhynchus > Oncorhynchus nerka. The sequence goes on from NC_088417.1 coordinate 29,673,173, forward strand.
TATTCATGTATGCCCTGTGCTTTCCATTGAATGTTACTGGGCAGAGACAAATTAATAAAAGGAGACAATGAAAGCATTCATGGGACCTCACCATTAAATAACAATAGCTCAAAATATGTATGTGAGTAACCTTGATCGAGAAATTACATTCCTAGGGAAGGAAACCATATATTATCTTCATAGTCTTCTTGCAGTAATCATTGGCGATTCTGTTCATGACCATGTTCTCTATAATTAAGCAATTAACAGCTCTGGGAGGCAGTTAGTATGGCGCTGGACAGGATAGAGTGAAGCCCACAAAAATAATACCCATGAATCACTGAAGCGTTAGAGGATTTTAAGGAATTGCCGTGCAGAGTAATCAAAGATTTAAAATGTAAAGACTGAGGAGGCTGATTTTGGCTTGGAGAAGGAGAAAAACAGTGCATGCAAGTTTGCACGTACACATGTATGCACACACACACACACACACACACACAGTGGGAGTAAACGTGGGAGTTAGCACAAAATGCCCAGAGGCGCTATCACACACAGAGATAACTCACCTGTAAATCAAACCTTGACAAGATGGAATTTACTACAGATCTGTTTACCTTCTCCTCTGTGCCATGTGGGAATGTACCTATAGCATGACATCATTTTAGAACGTTGATAGATTGTAGTGATTTTCCTTCATGATTCCTATAGAGTTAGAAACAAATGTACTGAAAGTGAGGGATGAGACAAGAGAGAAAGAAAGAAAGAAACACTATGTTGATTAATATCGTGTCGATATATAAACCTCCTAAACTGTAGTATTCTGTGAAGAGAGATCCATTGCTCTGTCAGACAACTGGTGGTCAATGGACCACATTCTATGTGAATACATTTGAGTCCATCGTCATTCAACCTTTACTTTCCTTTAGTTATCGTGCCGTTCAAACAGCGTTGGTCTTCTCTTGTCCTGTAAGTCAGAGGAGCTATTTTAGGCCACGGCCAGAAAGAGAGATTTTCTGTCTGAAAATGATGGATTGTGAGAAGGCAAGAAATTACGTCGACTGCAAACGTGTTTTCATACGTCTCTACGTGGCCGTAGCCTTTAACAAGAGCATACGGTATGAAAATAATAGGTCTGTGTCACCATGAATGGACTTCTTCGTCCTTTTTATATTGTTTAACAGATCTGATCTCACTGATGTCTATAAAAGTTAAAAGGCCTACCCTCACTAAGTCAGGGCATTTAGCACTGGGAGGTAAGGTTGTGTCGCACCACAATACGCCACATTGTAAATATGGTACTGAACTAAACTTGACTGACTCTGTACATAGTACGCTTACTTTCTCGTGTTCTTCTTATTTCTTTTTTTTTTTTTTTTTCTAGTCTGTTTTAGTTCTAACGGGTGTTATTTCTTGTAGTACATTGTTATTGATTACTTCATTGTTGGGTTGCAAGAAAGGCATTTCAGTGTACTTGTGCACATATCTCAAAGCCACTATATATCTATGGACGCTTGGCTCAAACTGAGGTGCTTTTGTATCTGTGCCCCAGCATCTCTACTTTGCTTTTGGCTGTTGTGGGCCTTTGTCATAACCCCCTCTCTCTTCTTTGAGGGGTGAAAAATAGTGGCCTCCTCCATACACGACCCTGTCTAAGATATTTAAGCTCAGTCCATAATGGGGGTGCTAAAACTAGATAATGTACCAAACCGTATCCTTTTGATTTCCGACTAGCGTTGTTCCAATCCAGCTCCAATCAGAGTTCTCATATATATGGGGGTGCGAGTGATTTTCTCTCCTCAGATGACTGATCACTGGGAGACAGCCGGACACGAGCTGCCAAACACAGAAATACAGACCCCATGTGCAGGAATAACACGTGTGTGTGTGTGTGTGTATGTGTGTTATGTGTACACCACAGTGTAACCAGAATGTACTGGCATGCATCCAGTTCGCGGGTACTTTAATCCTCCATCTGCAGGACAGCAAACAAGTCATATAACACACACACACACACACACACACACACACACACACACACACACACACACACACACACACACACACACACAGTAATACCCTGGTTTTTGATGGGGATGAATAAAAGAATAGTCACACAGAGAAGCACAAGTTGGAAACCTATGGTGGGAACAACCTGCTGTTTCTATTGAAGTGCAGTGTTCAATAAAGACCTGTGGGATCAAAACAACCACTCAATGACCCCTGTGGCTGACATACCTTTTCTTTTCATTCAAAAGCACATTGTTAGATATTCAACGAGCCACTTTGTAAATGTTTCCAGATGAAAAAGAAAAGAAAGGGGGAAAGGGGGGGTGAAAAAAGAAAATGAAAAAGTATCTTCTCTCCTTCTGGCCACAGTGGGCGATGGTGAACGTAACCTTGTTGTCTGGCAATATCCTACTGACCTGGCTCACCCTTCCTGATGTATGAGCTAACATCAGGCTGCTCACACGACATTTATTAGATTGCCTAATGATAAAAAGATAGGGGGGAAATAGATGACACTTAAATCCGAGCCCAGACACGGCAGAGTCACAGAGACGGGCGTCTCGGGTGGCTGGGGCCTCACACTGCCTCCCTGGCAGTCTCCCTGTTCTAATATCATAAAATGGAGAAGAGAGGCAGCTCCCCCGGAATACAAATGTTGCCTTTGAGTCGGATATGCGTGGCTTAAAATGTGGCACCATATTGAAGGGGGAATATTTCGCTTAGCAGATTCATCACTGTCATCATCTGGCCATTGTGGAGAAGCAATTTAGATGGTAAATACAGCATTGGCCCGTATATCATCTGTTTAGACTATGACATGCCAAAGTTGGGGCAACTACATTTCAGGCTGGGCAAGACTTATTTTAAATAAATGGTCTTATTTGTCGTCAAGACAGTTTTATCGCACCACAACAAGGAGCATTTAAAATATCCTTTCTGAATAACATTACCTGCTTTAAAGATTTTACCTTCTGGACTTAAAGCCATCCTACATTTTGACTGCTAGACTTTTGTAAAAGAAACTTGTCAGTCAAGTATGTACTATTGCTAGTTTCTACATTGTAAAATATACTTTTCTACCCCAGGAAGAAAGATTTACTGTAATGTTTTCTATTCATTGTTAAATAGAATTATAAGAAAAACATCTTTCAAATTTTTGGGGGAGTGAGATGCTACAGCATTCAAGGGCCTTTTAATTACAACGACATTGAGAAAATGTTGGAAACACTTTATGTGAAGTACATACATACGTATAATGCTAAAAAAACATTGCCTTTAGAAAGTTTCAGCCTGAATTTAAAATGGATTAAATTGAGATGTTGTGTCACTGATCTACACACAATACCTCATAATGTCAAAGTGGAATCTTGTTATAAATTATTAAAAAATGTATAAACAAATTTAAGCGGAAATGTCTTGGGTCAATAAGTATTCAACCCCTTTGTTATGTTAGGCCTAAATAAATTCACGAGTAAAAATGTGCTTAACAAAATACATAATAAATTGAATGGACTAAATTCTGTGTAGAATAATAGTGGTTTACATGATTTTTAAATGACTACTCCATCTTTACCCCACACATACAATTATCTGTAAGATTCCTCAATCGAGTGAAGAATTTCAAGCACAAATTCAATCACAAAGACAAGTGAAGTTTTCCAATTACTTGCAAACAAGGGCACCTATTGGTAGATGTGTAAAATAAATAAAAAGCAGACACTGAGTATCCCTTTGAACTTGGTGGAGTTATTAATTACACTTTGGATGGTGTATCAATACACCCAGTCACTACAAATATACAGGCGTCCAGGTGATTTTAAAACAGATACAGAATTGAAAGGTTGAGATATGTGACTTGTTTCAGGAAACAAGTCATATTCGTTTTTTGACAGAAATTCCTTCTGGAACATGTAAACTTGTGCCTTCATAACAAACTTGTATGGCATCTGTTTATATGAATAAACTTGTTAAATTATGAGCCTAGTTGGTTTAGCCATGGAAAAAGATAGGAACGTTGCCGCTAGCCATGACTGGCTGATATAATGGATGGGCTGGACATGCCGAGAGATGAGTTCAGATTGGTCTGCCATGTAGCACACTTCTGTTTATAACATGAGCTGGTCAGTATTTGTAGGTCATTTTTTCTAACGCTGCTTTTTTAAAAAGATATCAAAGTATTGCTCTCCATTTTCTGGAGGACCGAGTTTTGAAATCAGTTGAAGTCCTGGTGGAATTAGAATAAGATAGAGAGAATTCTGGTGTTTGATTGCAAATATGCAGAGGGAGTCGAAAAGAGAACACACAGAAGACTGTACAAAACACCTGTCTCCGGGTAATAACTTAAAACTAAGGGCAACCATGGCATCCATGACAGAGAGGGAGAAGCATCCATCCATGTATATTAGTAGTAAGATAGTCTAGCTAGCTACATTTCAAGATATTACAAGTTTCAATTTAGTCAGAAAGTTGTTTTCATTTCAAGTTAAAGTGTACTGTTAGGTAGCTAGCTAACGTTAGCTCGCTGGCTTGCTAGCTGATGTTACGTGTATGACCTGTGTAGTAATATTATTTGTATCTCAGAACTATTTGCATTGATAGTGTTAGCTAACTTGGTTGGTTAGCTATCTGCAGATTCATGCAGCGTAGTTACGTCATGAGTTTGGATTATGGTTCATTGTTTCGCTAGCTAGCTACATGTCTGAACAAAAGACTCCACTTGTCACACCGTGTTCTGTTTAACCTATCTTGTGCTTGTCTCCACCCCCTCCAGATGTCGCCCATTTTCCCCATTATCACTGTGCGTTTATACCTGTGTTTTCTGGTTGTCTGTTGCCAGTTCGTCTTGTCTCGTCAAGCCTACCAGCGTGTTTTAACCCATACTCCTGTTCTCTCTAGTCCTTGTTTTAAAATTCTTCCGGTTTTGACCATTCTACCCTGACCCTGAGCCTGCCTGCCGTTCTGTACTTTACTGACTCTGCCATGGATAACTGACCACTGCCTGCCCTTGACCTGTCGTTTCCCTGCCCCCTGTTTTGTAAATAAACATCTGTGATTCAAACTGTCTGCATCTGGGTCTTATCCCGAGTCCTGATACCACTATGCAAGTAACCATTTCAATAGAATGTTCATCATGTCGATAGAAGTAGCTGGTAAATTCGCTTTGGCTATCTACTCTGATTTCAGAGCAGTCTCGTCTGAGTGTGCCAGAGTGCAGAATAACTGATTAATTTACGAACGCTCAACACGCAGTAAACGTTGGCAAAAAGGCATAATTAAATAGTTTCTCATATTATGAGAAAACTGAGGATGGATCAGTACAGGAATACAATATTCTAAAACATGCATCCTGTTTGCAACATGGCACTTAAGTAATACTACAACGTTTTGTCCTGAATAAAATGCGTTATGTTTGGGGAAAATCCAACACAACACATCACTGGATAACACTCGTCATATTTTCAGGCATGGTGGTTGCTGCATCATGCTATGAGTATGCTTGTCATCAGCAAGGACTAGGGAGTTCATTAGGATAAAAGGAAATGGAATACAGCTAAGCACAGGCAAAATCCTATAGGAAAACCTTGTTCAGTCAGCTTTCCAACTGATACTGGGAGACAAATGAACCTTTCAGCAGGACAATAACCTAAAACACAAGTCCAAATCTACACTGGTGTTGCTTACCAAGACAACAATGAATATCCCTGAGTGGCCTATTACAGTTTCGACTTAAATCGTCTTGAAAATCTATAGCAAGATTTGAAAATTGCTCTCTAGCAATGATCAAGCTCGAAGAATATATAAAAAAGGGCAAATAATGTATAATCCAGGTGTGCAAAACTCTTAGAGACTCAAAAGAGACTTACCCCAACTCTTAGAGACTTACCCCAAAAGACTCACAGCTGCAATCACTGCCAAAGGTGTTTCTAACATGTATTGACTCACAGGGTTGAATACTTATCTTATCAAGAGATCTTATATTTTCATTTTTATTTATTTTTATGAATGTTCCAAATGTTCTTCCGCTTTGACATTACAGAGTTTTTTTGTATAGATCGATGAGAAAAAATAAAATTAAATCCATTTGAATCCCGCTTTGTAACACAACACCTTTGCCCGCTTTGAGTATAACATAGTGCCCTCGACGTGGCCCACTACCAAGGACTGTGGGCTCTCCTTCTCTGTCGCCGACATGAATAAGACATTTAAGCGTGTTAACACCCGCAAGGCTGCCAGCCCAGATGGCATCCCTAGCCATGTCCTCAGAGCATGCGCAGACCAGCTAGCTGGTGTGGTAACGGACATATTCAATCTCTCCCTATCCCAGTCTGCTGTCCCCACATGCTTCAAGATGGCCACCGTTGTTCCTGTACCCAAGAAAGCAAAGGTCTCACTTCAGTCATCATGAAGTGCTTTGAGGGACTAGTCAAGGATCATATCACCTCTACCTTAACTGTCACCCTAGACCCACTTCCATTTGCTTACTGCCCCAATTGATCCACAGACAATGCAATTGCCATCACACTGCACATTGCACTATCCCATCTGGATAAGAGGCATACCTATGTAAGAATGCTGTTCATTGACTATAGCTCAGCATTCAACACCATTGTACCCTCCAATCTCATCATCAAGCTTGAGGCCCTGGGTCTGAACCCTGTGCAATTGTGTCCTGGACTTCCTGACTAGGTGGTGAAGGTCGGAAACAACACCTCCACTTCACTGATCCTCAACACTGGGGCCCCTCAAGGGTGCATGCTCGGGCCCCTCAAGGGTGCATGCTCAGCCCCCTCTCCTGTACTCCCTGTTCACATGACTGTGTAAACAAGGACGCCACATCAGTCATCAAGTTTGCAACACAACAGTAGTAGGCTTGATAAACAACAATGACGAGACAGGCTACAGGGAGGAGGTGAGGGCTCTGGGAGTGTGGTGCCAGGAAAACAACCTCTCACGCAATGTAAAAAAAACTAAGGAGATGATCGTGGACTTCAGGAAACAGCAGAGGGAGCACCCGCCATCCACATCGATGGGACCGCAGTGGAGAAGGTAGAAAGTTCCTTGGCGTACACTTGACTGACAAACTGAAATGGTCCACCCACATAGACAGTGTGGCAAAGAAAGCACAACAGCGCCTTATCAACTTCAGGAGGCTGAAGAAATTTGGCTTGGCACCTAAAACCCCCACAAACTTTTACAGATGCACAATTGAGAGCATCCTATCAGCTGTATCACTGCTTGATACGGCAACTGCACCGCCCACAACCGTAGGGCTCTCCAGAAGGTGGTGCGGTCTGCGCATAACAAGGGGCAAAATACCTGCCCTCCTGGACACCTACAGCACCCGATGTCACAGAAAGGCCAAAAAGATAATCAAGGACAACAACCATCCATGCCACTGCCTGTTCACCCCGCTATCATCCAGAAGGTGAGGTCAGTACAGGTGCATCAAAGCTGCAATCAAGAGACTGAAAAACAGCTTCTATCTCAAGGCCATCAGACTTCTCATCTCAAGGTTCCATGATGGCGTAGCAGTCAGACGTCTGTTTTTGTCTTGTCTTGTCCCGTCCTGTGTATATATAATTTTCTTCGCATATATTTCTCATATTATTTTAATATTTTTAATCTCAATTTCCATCTACGGACTGAACATACTCTCCTGCAACCCGCCTCACCCAATGTGGTACGGATCTGCTATTTTTTATACTTTAGAACTGGAACCCCCATCAGAAGCTAGCCAGCTAACTAGCTACTAGCTAGTAGTCAGTTCGCCACTGCTAGCGGTCATCACTGTTATTTCGAACGTCTTCCAGCCTCAGCCCAGTCAATTCCTGCCAGTCCGCATGGCGCAATATCAACCCAGAGCTAATCAGACTGCTTTTCTCTACCACATCTCTGGATTCCTACTGCAAGCTCTGAACCTTTACACTGGATCATCGCAGCTAGCTAGCTGCTATCCGAGTGGCTACTCCTGGCTAAACTCTCTGTCCCGAAGCCAGCACCAGTTAGCCTGGAGCTAGCCTTGAGCTAGGCCCATCTCCCGGCTAGCTTCTACAGGCTTTGCGATGTCCCCCGCAGGCTAGCCTGCTAGTCCCGGCCTGCTAGCTGTCTGAATCGCCCTGTCTCCAGCTCGCCTAGCTACTCACTGGACCCTATGATCACTCAGGTACACATGCCTCTCCCTAATGTCAATATGCCTTGTTTACAGCGGTTTTGGTTAGTGATTATTGTCTTATTTCACTGTAGAGCCTCCAGCCCTGCTCAATATGCTTTAGCTAGCGCTTTTGTTCCAACCCCCACACATGTGGTGACCTCACCTGGCTTAAACGGTGCCTCTAGAGACAAAACCTCTCTCATCATCACTCAATGCCTACGTTTATCTCCACTGTACTCCACTGTACTCACATCCTACCATACTCTGTCTGAACATAACGCCTTGAATCTATTCTTCCACTCCCAGAAATCTGCTCCTTTTACTCTCTGTTCTGAACCCACTAGACGACCAGTTCTTATAGCCGTACCCTTATGCAACTCCTCCTGTAGAGGTTAACCCAGGCCCTGCAGCCCCCAGCATCACTCCCATTCGTCAGGCGCTCTCATTTGTTGACTTCTGTAACTGTAAAAGCCTTTGTTTCATTAGAAGCCTTCTCCCTAAGTTTGTTTTATTCACTGCTTTAGCACACTCCACCAACCCGGATCTCCTAGCCGTGTAACATTTTCCGACAAGATAGAACTGCCAAAGGGGGTGGAGATGCAATCTACAGCAGAGTTCTGTCATACTATCCAGGTCTGTGCCCAAACAATTCAAGCTTCTACTTTAAAAAATCCACCTTTCCAGCAAAAGTCTCTCACCATTGCCGCTTGTTATAGACCCCCTTCAGCCCACAGCTGTGCCCTGGACACCATATGTGAATTGATCGCCCCCCATCTATCTCCAGAGTTTGTACTGTTAGGTGACCTAAACTGGGACATGCTTAACACTCCAGCCGTCCTACAAACTAGGCTAGATACCCTCAATCTCACACAAATTATCAAGGAATTTACCAGGTACAACCCTAAATCTGTAACCATGGGCACCCTCTTAGATATCATCCTGACCAACTTGCCCTCTAAATACACCTCTGCTGTCTTCAATCAGGATCTCAGCAATCACTGCCTCATTGCCTGTGTGCGTAATGGGTCCACGGTCAAACGACCACCCCTCATCTGTCAAATGCTCCCTAAAACACTTCAGCAAGCAGGCCTTTCTAATCGACTTGGCTCAGATATCCTGGAAGGATATTGACCTCATCCCGTCAGTAGAAGATGCCGGGTTGCTCTTCAAAAAGTGCTTTCCTCACCATCTTAAATAAGCACGCCCCATTAAAAAAAAGTAGAACAAAGAACAGATATAGCCCTTGGTTCACCCCAGACTTGACTGCCCTTGACCAGCACAAAAACATCCTGTGGCGTTCTGCATTAGCATCAAATAGCACCCGCGATATGCAACTTTTCAGGGAACCAATATACTCAGTCGGTTAGGAAGCTAAGGCTAGCTTTTTCAAACAGAAATTTGCATCCTGTAGCACTAATTCCCAAATGTTTGAGGACACTGTAAAGCCCATGGAGAATAAAAGCACCTCCTTCCAGCTGCCCACTGCACTGAGGATAGGAAACACTGTCACCACCGATAAATCTACGATAATCGATAGTTTCAATAAGCATTTTGCTACGGCTGTCCATGCTTTCCACCTGGCTACGCCTACCCCAGCCAACATCTCAGCTCCCCCTGCAGCAACTTGCCCAAGCCCCCCCGCTTCTCCTTCACCCAAATCCAGACAGCTGATGTTCTGAAAGAGCTGCAAAATCTGGATCCCTACAAATCAGCTGGGCTAGACAATCTGGACCCTCTCTTTCTAAAATTATCCGCCAAAGTTGTTGCAACCCCTATTACTAGCCTATTCAACCTCTCTTTCATATCGTCTGAGATCCCCAAAGATTGGAAAGTTGCCGCGGTCATCCCCCTCTTCAAAGGGGGAGGCACTCTAGACCCAAACTGTTATAGACCTATATCCATCCTGCCCTGCCTTTCTAAAATCTTCTAAAGCCAAGCTAACAAACAGATCACCGACCATTTCGAATCCCACTGTACCTTCTCCACTATGCAATCTGGTTTCCGAGCTGGTCACAGGTGCACCTCAGCCATGCTCAAGGTCCTAAATGATATAATAACCACCGTCGATAAAAGACAGTACTGTGCAGCTGTCTTCACTGACCTGGCCAAGGCTTTTGACTCTGTCAATCACCACATTCTTATCGGCAGACTCAATAGCCTTGGCTTCTCAAATGACTGCCTCGCCTGGTTCACCAACTACTTCTCAGATAGAGTTCAGTGTGTCAAATCGGAGGGCCTGTTGTCCGGACCTCTGGCAGTCTCTATGGGGGTGCCACAGGGTTCAATTCTCGAGCCGACTCTGTATATATCAATGATGTCGCTCTTGCTGCGGCTGTGTTCTCTAATCCACCTCTACTCAGACAACACCATTCTGTATACATCTGGCCCTTCTTTGGACACTGTGCTAACAAACCTCCAAACGAGCTTCAACGCCATACAACACTCCTTCCGTGGCCTCCAACTGCTTTTAAATGCTAGTAAAACTAAGTGCATGCCCTTCAACCGATTGCTGCCCGCACCCTCCCGCCCGACCAGTATCACTACTCTGGACAGTTTTGACTTACAGTAGAATATGTGGACAACTACAAATACTTAGGTGTCTGGTTAGACTGTAAACTCTCCTTCCAGACTCACATTAAGCATCTCCAATCCAAAATTAAATCTAGAATTGGTTTCCTATTTCGCAAAAAAAGCCTCCTTCACTCATTCCCTCAACATACCCTCGTAAAACTGACTATCCTACCGATCCTTGACATCGGTGATGTAATTTACAAAATAGCCTCCAACACTCTACTCAGCAAACTAGATGTAGTCTATCACAGTGCCATCCGTTTTGTCACGAAAGCCCCATATACTACCCACCACAGTGACCTGCATGCTCTCGTTGGCTGGCCCTCACTACATATTCGTTGCCAAACCCACTGGCTCCAGGCCATCTATAAGTCTTTGCTAGGTAAATCCCCGCCTTATCTCAACACGCTGGTCACCATAGCAACACCCACCAGTAGCACGCGCTCCAGCAGGTATATTTCACTGGTCATCCCCAAAGCCAACACTTCCTTTGGCCGCCTTTCCTTACAGTTTTCTGCTGCCAATGACTGGAACATATTGTAAAAAAATCTCTGAAGCTGGAGTCTTATATCTCCCTCTCTAACTTTAAGCATCAGCTGTCAGAGCTGACAGACAATCTGTAAACAGCGCACCCAACTACCTCATCCCCATATTATTACTTACCCTCTTGCTCTTTTGCATCCCAGTATGTCTACTTGCACATCATCATTTGCACATCTATCACTCCAGTGTTAATGCTAAATTGTAATATTTTGCCTCTATGGCCTATTTATTGCCTTACCTCCCTACTCTTCTACATTTGCACACACTGTACATACCTTTTTCTATTGTGTTATTGACTGTACATTTGTTTATGTGTAACTCTGTGTTGTTGTTTTTGTCGCACTGCTTTGCTTTACCTTGGCCAGGTCGCAGTTGTAAATGAGAACTTGTGCTAAACTGGCCTACCTGGTTAAATAAGGGTGAAATCAAATGTAAAATAAAAGACTGTTATTAAATAGCCATCACTTGCACGTAAATGTTGGTGCACATATACGTAGACTTAAAATCACTGGACACTTTAAAAAACGGAACACCAGTCACTTTAATAATGTTAACATATCTTAGCATTTCGCTGCACCAAAAAGAACATCTGCTAAACACGTGTATGTGACCAATACAATTTGATTTGATTTGAACAAATGTGGAAAACATCTAAGGGGTGTGAATACTTTCTGAAGGCACGGTAGGATGGAATATGCACAGCCATCTGTGACTGCCTATGGATTGAAGTGAATGGTGTGTATAGTGACTTATATCACAGTCGATGCGTTATGAATACAGTATGTCACCTCCGTATTTATAACGGATGGAAAACTATTTCACATATGACATTCATATGATGCCTGGAGCTAATGGAATATATACAGTGTAAAGAAACCAACTGAATGATTGATTCAATATTATTCCATTTATTATACTGAGATGGCTCCCAGGGTGGTCTTCATAAGTCAGGCCTGCAGGCCAGCTCACTGGTAATGTCTGTGGTGTGCTTTCTTATCTGGGAGATGAGACAAGAGGTTTAACCCAGCTCTTAAAGGAGAAACGTGGAGGAGTTGCAGATTGCAGCAATGGCTGACTGATCATCTGATGCATGTGTGCACAGAGTCAAACCAGGAAACCCTCCAAAGAAGATTCTGATTCCGAAGTTCTAGAATGTTCATTATTCTTCTCCCTCCTCCCATTCCATTGGCTGAGGATCTCTCAAGGATCTCTCCCATGGAGAGTGATGACGTCATCTTGACAGCCCACATGTTGACCTAACATTGCCTGGTAAAATGAAAGCCATGTGCTGCCCAGACTGAGACTGCGGAGCTGGCTGTCTGTAAATTGACAGCGTAGGCTTTGAAATAGCTGATTATGCACAACACCGGGTCTGGCCTGCCTGCCTTACTACCCTCAGATGGCCAACTCTACAAGACGGTTTGATCAGAGGAAGTTGCGTCCAAAATGGCACCCTATTGACTATGTAGTGCACAACTTTTGACCAGGGTCCACAGGGCTACTATGTAGGAAAAACCCATACAGCATCAATAATGTCACACCCAGTCACACTATGTGTCCCTTATATTATCATTATTAGTAGTATAGCAGTGAGATTATGTCCCTTAATAAGCAGATAGAAGCAGCAGTGATGGAGAATGAGATTGTGATCAGAATCTGAATGAAAATTCCAAAGTTAAAAACAGGTGTTCTGTCAAATGAGGCTTTCATGATTCAGTTTATTGATGATGCCGTTATCCCCAAAAACGTATTAGCAGCAACAAGACTTAGATTTCACGTCTCAAAGACTTACATAGTATACAGTACTGTATATCTATATTCATATGCTGCTATCCACAAAACGTCTCAGCAACAGCCAAAGTCCTCAGATTCATTGTAACGGCCTCAGACTCTCACCGCTGACCCTGACTCTAGGTCAAAGACATAGAGGTCATTAGCCAGCGTCGTCTGATGAAAAATATTGACCAACGTGGCGAATAAGCTGGAACCAGGGAAAGTGGTGAAGTGGAACTTTTTCACTTTGACATATAAATCTGGATTAAAAGACTTGATGTAGTGCAGATCCATCAGTCAGGTTGAAGGACAGGGGATGGTGGATGGAGGACGGGGGTGTATTGGGGACATGGTCATGACTCGAACACAATCTATAGTAACCTATACCAAGTCTGTGTGTCCGGGTATAAGCTAGTCAATGGCATCAGACTGAAAATAAAGGGAGAGAGGGATGGATGGATGCCGGACAAAAGAGACTGCTGGCCTGGAGCTCTCTTTTTCCATCCATGGGGTTAGTGAAATCTGTCTCAGGGGAATGGGAGACCTTAAGACATAGCTCACCCTTCTGACCCCCTGACCTGCATGCCCCTGCCCGGCCACACAGCCTTTAAACGGACAAGATGGATGGCTTCTCATGCATGATTCTAATCAAATGATTTATTGATTGTTAAGTGATGGTGATATTTATTATTATTATTATATATTTTTTTAAATTTTACCCCCTTTTCGTGGTCTCCAATTGTTTTAGTAGCTACTATCTTGTCTCATCGCTCAACTCCCGTACGGGCTCGGGAGAGTCGAAGGTTGAAAGTCATGCGTCCTCCGACACACAACCCAACCAAGCCGCACTGCTTCTTAACACAGCGCTCATCCAACCCGGAAGCCAGCCGCACCAATGTGTCGGAGGAAACACTGTGCACCTGGCAACCTTGGTTAGCGCTCACTGCGCCCGGCCAAGGATATCCCTACCGGCCAAACCCTCCCTAACCCGGACGATGCTAGGCCAATTGTGCATCACCCCACGGACCTCCCGGTCGCGGCCGGTTACGACAAAAGCCTGGGCGCAAACCCAGAGTCTCTGGTGGCACAGCAGGCGCTGCAATACAGCGCCCTTAACTACGGCACTACCCGTGATGGTGATATTTGAGCATTTTTTTCTCCCCTGCCTTCTTTCAACTACAAAACCTTAATTTTGCAACATTTCACCACCATGGCGTCAATTTATTTCCTTATTCTTCAGATTTTTATCTTTTCATTAATTATTATCCAGCCAGACAGTAAATCCATCATAAAAGCCTCTCTGGCAGAGAAGTACAGATAGAAAGATAATCTTGACAGAGGCTCTTGCTCTACTATTAGTGGGAGATGGTAATAACTCACTTTTTTAATATCCATGTGTCACTTTGTGAGTTGAATGCTACTCTGAACCTAGCATTGACTGACTTTCCTTCGGGCTATAGAGTATACGTTCACCTTTAGCCGTCAACAGCATACCATAGATACTGTACAATGCATTGGGATTCACACATAGGCACTGTGGTGGAAAATTACAGGCAAGAGACTGGGCAATCTGGGCCAAAGTGTTCCATAACAGCCTGACAGTTTAGAACAGCGCGAGTTCCCTGCAGATACGTGGCCTATAAAAATCTGCCAGTACATTATTGCACCTACTTCCCTCTCTCTCTCTATGTCTTGGTTGCTCTCTCTCTCTCTCTTTCTCTCTCGCTCTCTATCGCTGTATTGCTTCCTCTAGCTTGCAACCGTTCGCCATCACAGAATAACTTGGCGTTCCCATCAAGAGTGACAAGCATGGTTCAGTGATAGAGCTCATTAACTACTTCCCCTATATCTCTTAATTTCAGTCTGTTCAAAGCTTGTGGACTGATTTTAGGTAAGACTCTTCGGTCCCAACTGAATTATATTTTATTCTAGCTGGAAGAAAATAATTAGCATTGAAAATATTATTTCCTCAATGCAAAAAGATGCAAAAAGAGCAAATGTTTAAAAAGAAAACAACCCTAATTCAAAACATCTCTCAGGCTCCTGTTGCATACTGCTATAATGCTATCGTTGTTTGGACCGCAATGCACCATGGGTGGGATTGGCTATTCAAACCACATTTGGATGTTTTTGTGTCCCCAGTCCCACCACCTTTATTGTGACCCCTCTAACCCCATCCAACATTAATATGCTATGGGCAAGTAACCACAAGAAGGATAAATGAAGAGAGCAGAAACAAAGATGGAAAGAGAGAGAGAGACCAAGACAGAAATACACCTTGAGAGGGAAAGAGAACGAGATAATGAGAGAATGAGAGAAAGGAGAAAACAGAATAATTAACACAGATCTGCAATCCTTTGCTAGAGGTCATGTGCCTGATAAACACTTGCTTGCCTGTCTGTGTTGCATCCTAAGTGAGGATCTCAGTGTAATTATCCTGGATGCAGTGAGATACGTGGCTGAACGTGTGTAATGTCACGCCCTTTCCCCCTCTCCTAAAGCGGGGGGCTCCCCTATGTCAGCCGCCCCACAGACAGGGGATAGAAGGTCACTCACAAAAAGGAAAGGTCAGGGGAAGGACCAGACCACTGGCAGAACCCAGCGCTGTAAGCTAGAGAATGGGCAAACGTTCGTTAAGATTCCTTTACTTTCTAAGTCCTTTCTTCAATTATGTATATTTTGCAGACAGTGGGGTTTTGATTATACATGGGTACCTATTCAGTCAAACCTGCATACTAGGTTTCTGGCATATGTCAATTTCATGATTCTTCTTGCAGAGACTCAGAGGCCATAAACACTGCATGCAACTTGGTTATTCTCTTTACTGATAGAGCTCTCCGGTGCAATTTGAAATCAAAAGAGCTACATGCTGCTACACTTTCAAATTCCTGTCGACATCTTCATTAAAACATCAAAAAGTCTCTCTTTTAAAGACGTGGGCAGCACTACATACGGGGAAAAAACTCTCCAAATTGAGAGGAGCCTTGCGTATATATGGTACCAGGACAAGCTCTGCTGTCTCGGCAGATTCCTGTGAGCCAGGGGGGACAGCGAGTAGTAAAAGGAGTCCTTCCTGAAGGCTCGCAGCGTGTGTTAGTGGGCGACACCACAGAGATCAGAGGGAGAGAGAAGTCAGTAGGCTGGCCCAGAGCCTCCTCTCTCTCCAGGGACACAGAGAGGCGAAAGCTTTAATCACCACACAGCCAGGCAAAGTGATCGTGAACTCCACAAGCCTTTGGTCTCTCTCTTGCTCTGTGTCTCTCTGTCTCTATCTGTCTCTGATTCTTTCTTTCTCACTCTCTCTATCTCACTCTCTCTTCTCCCTCTTCCTCTCTCCCTATCTCATATTCTGTAGTAGTTTTATGCTATACATCCGCACATAGAGGACCACTGTCTTGCAGAATTTCTTGTTGAAGCAGCAGAAGGCAAATGCAAGGACAGTAGTAGTTTGTTCGCCTCAGTCAGAACTCTTTCCAGTATCCAGTAGCAGCACTAATTGAAGATGCGACAGACAAGTCCCTGATCACCAGGCCTCCAGAGAGTGGATACCATAAAAGCAGCTAACGCACTGGAAACATAATTGTCAGCGGGTATCTTTAGATTTTTCTGGGAAATGGCACATGCTGTTTGTTAGACAGACCTGCCCCATTATGAGGTACTCAGGAGTTGTAACACTGTGGGGAGGGTCTGAAAGCCCTGTCATCTAATGCTAATTGAGGTTGGAAGACTGTAATGACGCAGACAAAAAAAATTCATTAGCATAGAATCCACATCCAAAACCTGAGATTGATGGCATTTGTTTCTCTCAAAAAACATTGCAAATCATCACTGGACATGTTCAGGCATTGTAAAGCAAAATGTTGGTATTGTTGAATTTGTCTGAGGTACATTTTCAGAAGCTTGTCAATTTATTTACTCATAAAAGATGAGGTATTCATCAAATATTTGGTCTTAGCTGTTAAATGTAGATATGCTCATATAGTGATAACAACAAGAGAAACATACTAGTTGTCATGCACAGCTTGACGCCTGTCATACTGTCATACAAACTGTATGGCCTATATTCTGTAGACTAACTTTGGTATCTGAGCTATTCTGTGAATTATTCTATTTAGGGTATTTCCTGGTTTGCCACCATAACATTGGGTTACTTTGCTCATTAAACATTTAGATTCCATATGTGTCAGGCCATAACAGACAGCAGTGGAAGTGTTGCTAAGTACAGGGTAAGTCAGTAAGTCAGTGATATCTCTGTTGCTTGCCAGGCATCACAAATAAATGACAGTTGAGACATCCCCTTTGGTTTTGAAACTCATTTCCTCTTAACTACGAAGAGAAGAAGAAGAAAACAATATTATTGAAGTTGCCATGGTGATTCAATTTAAGCAGGTCCCTTCCCCCAACTCATCTCCTCTCTCTCGCCCGTTCTCTCTCCCTCCCTCATTTCCTTTCTAGAACAAATAACACATATTTTAGAGAGGAATTCCCTGTTTGTGGGAGTTGAGGCGAGCTGAGCTTCACGAACATAAACTACTGGGGACAGATGGGCAGACGTGCTCTCCAGGATCCAGCTTTCTATCCCATGCATCCCTTTGGGATGTTAACTCATTGGCTATTCTGCACTCGCTAGTGACATCATCACCCATATAGGCCTAATGTGTTTATTTGGAGTTTAAACAGGGAGGCTTTTTTTCTTCCACCACTGTCACCATCACCACTGAGCCTCAATGTTTCTCCTAAAAATAGAACTGGACTTTCCTATGGCGTAACTACGAAACACAGAGAAAATCTCACCACAAAGAGTATTCAAGTTCTTCGTCTGACACTGTGGCGACAGATCCTACGGTAAACACTCACTGTAGGAAACGTTTCAATCAATTACTGTACATGCTGCTCGGATATTGAACGTGTCAACGTTTTCTCTCAAGTGAAAACGAAACAAAATGGATATCATTCGAAGGAGTAGTTAACATTCATGTTGGATAAATGCAGACTGGCATTTTGATTACATTGCTTCACAGCTTTCCCACTGAAAATTGTAAGCCAGCCAGAGTGTGATCCAACAGTCTGTGTCTGATCCCCCTATTTTTTTCCTCCTCAATTTTTGCTCCTGTTTTTTCCTCTCCTCTGTCTAGTGTCTGTCTCACACACAGTGTCCGTCTGCCATGTTGGACATGTGCCCTACGAAAGAAACACACACAGACACACACAAAGAGAGAGAGACAGAAACACTTGGGAAAAGCAATGTGTGTTCCAGCTAAAACATGCTGTGAAACAGAATCACAAATCATCACAAACTGGATACTACATTTACATTTTACTGTACTGTGTATTTGGCTCCTCCAATACAAAGTCAAATAAGCATATGTAGCTACTAGCTAGAGCTAAATGTCCCACAAGATTGCCTATTAACTTTGCGATTCTGTGGTTTTCCAGATCCAGTGACTGCACAACATAATTATAGTTTAATCGCACATGTTCCAGTGTTTAGCCCGGAATGACTGGTTTGATTGAGCAAGATGGGGTATGATACTGCCGGTGGGGAAAGCCCTTCGTCAGTGCCAGGATCTCTGAAATAGACCCACGTGACAGATCAGAAGTTGAAAGGGGATCCCTTCTCTCTGGTTCCTTCTCTCTTCGTGTTTTGTCAGCTATCTCCATGGCGATCTGTGTTTATGTCAAAGCGGCCAGCAACACTTGAATGACAGACTCATTTTGTAATACCTATTTATAAACTCCAACGGCACGCAGTACAGCGGCAGTGGAAAGCATGGTCTAACCACCATACGTCCTGTCGACTCTGATTAGTAGAACCACTGGTCAGCAGTTTAGCGCTGAATTACAAAGTAGGCCCAGGAAATACGTCCAGCTATTACCATGGCAACGGGGTCAAGGAAAATAACTCTGTTATTGTACACACGTCATGGTTCAATATTGTCAGTCTTCTACTGAAATTCTTTCTGTTGTAACTGTTTTATCTGTTAAACATTCAAATAATAATGAACATTAATAAATACATTGCACACGTTCTCTTCTAATTTCGGAGACCTCCACTGTTGTGAGCTTGTAGTTCAAAGATATAACAGACACGTCTCTCCAGAATCCTGAAATAGGATCGTCGAAAGGCAAATTATATCAAATGGGATAACTTTTTGCAGATTCTGTGGTAATGAGAGCCTCTCAGACCGTCTGAAGGACCTACCAGATAGCAGCGCTCCAGAGCTCTGAAGAGGTTCAATTTAACTTAATATTTTGGCTTTCATTAACCCAACATATAAACTATTAATGGTCTCTAAGGTTATTTTTCAAGATAAGGCTCCCACGTTTGAAAATATCTCATTAGCACCAAAATTAGGGGACTCTCATACTATATAAGACAATCAAGATTGGGCTCACTAAGACATATTGAGCAAAATGCATATTTATTGTGCACGTATGTGTGTGTGTATGTGTGTGTGCCTGCGTGAGAGAGAGAGAGACAGAGAGAGGCAGAGAGAGAGAGAGCGAAATAGAGAATGAAAGAAAGAAAGAAAGAAAGAAAGAAAGAAAGAAAGAAAGAAAGAAAGAATGAGCATGCTGTAAGCCTTGATGTGTCTGTATGATCTATCTCCAGCTCTCTCTGTTCCTCCCAGGGTGTGTGTCGTATCTCCAGGAAGACGAGTGTGTGCCAGTGCGTCCTGTGTCACTGGGTGTCCTGTCTGTGTCACTGCCTGTCTGTGTCCTTGACTCTGGGTGTGCAGAGAGCAGGAGTCGGGAGTCAGGAGTCAGGAGATACACACACACACACACAGCTGTCAGATCCACTCTCTGTCGTCATGTCACTTAAACAGAGGAAGTGCAGCGTCTCTAATACAACATGCATTCCCATCTCAGAGACAGAAAGTGAATAAATCCAAATCAAATGAAATTGTATTTGTCACATGCTTCGTAAACAACAGGTTTAGACTAACAGTGAAATGCTTACTTACAGGCCATTCCCAACAATGCAGAGATATTAAAATGAGAATTCTATCACAAGGAATAAATACACAATGAGTAACGATAACTTGGCTATATACACGGAGTACCAGTACCGAGTCGATGTGCAGGGGTACAAGGTAATTGAGGTAAATATGTACAGTACCAGTCAAAACTTTAGACACACCTACTCATTCAAGGTTTTTTCTGTATTTTTACTATTTTCTACATTGTAGAAAAATAGTGAAGACATCAAAACTATGAAATAACACATATGGAATCATGTAGTAACCAAAAAAGTGTTAAACAAATCAAAATATATATCTATATTTGAGATTCTTCAAAGTAGCCACCCTTTGCCTTGATGACACATTTGCACACTATTGACATTCTCTCAACCAGCTTCACCTGGAATGCTTTTTCAACAGTCTTGAAGGAGTTCCCACATATGCGGAGTACTTGTTGGCTGCTTTTCCTTCACTCTGCAGTCCAACTAATCCCAAACCATCTCAATTGGGTTGTGGTAGGGTGATTGTGGAGGCCAGGTCATCTGATGCAGCACTCCACCACTCTCCTTACACAGCCTGCAGGTGTGTTGGGACATTGTCCTGTTGAAAAATAAATTATAGTCCCGCTAAGGGCAAACCAGATGGGATGGCGTATTGCAGCGGAATGCTGTGGTAGCCATGCTGTTTAAGTGTGCCTTGAATTCTAAATAAATCACAGACAGTGTCACCAGTTAAGCACCCCTTCACCATCACACCTCCTTCTCCATGCTTCATGGTGGGAACCACACATGCAGAGATCATCCATTTACCTACTCTAATGTCCTTTTCTTGCGTTTCTTTGTCCAAGCAAGTCTCTTATTCTTATTGGTGTCCTTTAGTGGTGGTTTCTTTGCAGCAATTCAACCATGAAGGCCCAATTCACGCAGCCTACTCTGAACAGTTGATGTTGAGATCTGTCTGTTACTCTGCTAAGCATTTATTTGAGCTTCAATCTGAGGATCAGTAAACTCTAATGAAATCCTCTGCAGCAGAGGTAACTCTGGGTCTTCCTTTCCTGTGGCGGTCCTCATGAGAGACAGTTTCATCATAGCGCTTGATGGTTTTTGCGACTGCACTTGAAGAAACTTTCAAAGGTCTTATTGACTACCCTCACCATCTTCGTGATAAGCTCGGAGGGCACTATGATGTTGAGCGCTGAGCTGTAGTCAATGAACTGCATTCTCACGTAAGTATTCCTTTTGTCCAAGTGGGAAAGGGCAGTGTGGAGTGAAATAGAGATTGTGTCATCTGTGGATCTGTTGGGGCGGTATGCGAATTGAAGTGGGTCCAAGGTGTTTGGGATGATGATATTGCTGTGAGCTATTACCAGCCTTTCAAAGCATTTCATGGCTACAAATGAGTGCTCAGGGGCGATAGTCATTTAGACAGGTTACCTTTGGCGTCCTTGGGCACATGGACTATGGTGGACTGCTTTAAACATGTAGGTATTACAGACTGGGTCAGGGAGAGGTTGAAAATGTCAGTGAAGACATTCGCCCAGCTGGTCAGCGCATGCTCTGAGTACGCGTCCTGGTTATCCGTCTTGCCCTGCGACCTTGTGAATATTAGCCTGTTTAAAGGTCTTGCTCACATCAGCTACGGAGAGGGTGATCAAACAGTCGTCCGGAACAGCTGGTGCTCTCTTGTATAGTTCAGTGTTGCTAGCCTCGAAGCACGCATAGAAGATATTTAGCTTGTTTGGTAGGCTTGTGTCACTAGACAGTTCTCGGCTGGGTTTCCCTTAGTAATCCATGATTGTTTGCAAGTCCTGCCATAGCCAACTAGGGTCAGAACCTGTGTAGTAGGATTCGATCTTGGTCCTGTATTGACACTTTGCATGCTTGATAGTTCGTCAGAGGGCGTAGCAGGATTTCTTATAAGCGTCTGGATTAGTGTCCCACTCATTGAAAGTGGTAGCTTTAGTCTTTAGCTCAGTGCAGTTATTGCCTATAATCCATGGCTTCTGGTTGGGATATGTACGTATGGGCTCCGTAGGGACAACATCATCGATGAACTAATTAATGAAGCTGGTGACTGATATGGTAAACTCCTAAATGCCATTGGATGAATCCCGGAACATATTCCAGTCAGTGCTAGTGAAACAGTCCTGTAGCTTAGCATCCGCTTCATCAGACCACTTCTGTATGTCACTGGTACTTCCTGTTTGTAAGCAGAAATCAGAAGGATAGAGTTATGGTCACATTTGCCAAATATAGGGCGAGGGAGAGCTTTGTATCTCTGTGTGTGGAGTAAAGGTGATCTAGAGTTTTTTCACCTGTAGTTGCACAGGTGACATGTTGGTAGAAATGAGGTCAAATGGATTTCAGTTTTCCAGAACTAAGACTGCACCTCTGGGTGAGCATTTTCTTGTTTGCTTATGGCCTTATACAGCCCGTTGAGTGAGGTCTTAGCATCGGTTTATGATTGTAAATAGACAGCTCAAAAAAATATGTTAGTAAATAGTGTGGTCTACAGCTTATTATGAGGTATTCTATCTCAGACAAGCAGAACCTCGAGACTTCCTTAATATTAGAGATCACGCACCAGCTGTTGTTAACAAAGAGACACCCCTTCCTCTGAGCTTCCCCGACACAGCCGTTCTGTCCTGCCAGTGTATAGAAAAACCATCTACTGTCGGTTTCTATTTACCATGTCCTTGTTCAGCCACCACTTGGAGAAACATAGGATATTACAGTTTTTCAGATCACGAATGGTGGTCGGTTCATTCTCCAGTGATTGCACATTTTCCAATAGAACGGAGGGTAACTTTTCCACTCTCTGTCGTAGTCTCGTCAGGTATCCCGCACACCGGGGTTTGTAGTGTCGTCTCCTCCTTTCGAGTGTCGGGGATTTGGGTCCGTGATAATAAACATGTCTTTCCTCTTCCAAATGGCTGTTAGGAAAAGCTGGTCTGATGTCCAGAAATCTTTACGGTCATAGGAAACGATGGCGGAAGCATTATGTAAAAAAAATAGTTATGATCAGCTCCAAAAAATACACAAAATAGCACAATTGGTCAGGAGCCCGTAACACATCTGTCATTCCCTCTGGAGCCGTTATTCATTCCAATGATGAAGTGGGTGACCATAGTGAACATGGCTTTCATATGTCCAGTCCACTCTGTCCAGTCTGTCCAAAGTAAAACAACAACCAAAAATATCTTTAACATCTTTACAACTGCATATACTGTATATGGAAATGTATCAAGTGACGCTGGAATTAAAATTACATTTCCATGACTTCCTATCCCGTTTAAAAATTAATGAGACTGAATAAAAAAGCACTCAAGTTTAACAGCCTTGAAATATCGTGCCAAGCAATTTATCTACCCTTCCAGGAAGAGTAGGGCATGTTTAAAATGTTGGCAATATAACCAGCCTGCCTTTAACATAATGCTCATGTTCAACTTAATTGTTGTCTGCATTAGAAGCCAGCTTGAAACTTAAGTTTACTTTAAAAGTGTCAAACTTGAAACGTTGTTCACACAGACGGATGCAAGCACATACACACACCCACACACACCCACACACACACACACACACACACACACACACACACACACACACACACACACACACACACACACACACACACACACACACACACGCACACGCACACAGACACACATTCCTTCCATCAGGACTAAATTATAGGTGGGGTGAGTGTGTGTGGGAGTCAATAAGGATATCCCTCCATGGTTAGCTACGTGGAGCTGCCTGTTAGTCATCACCATCTCCCAGAAAGAACAGTATGTCCTGTTTACCTTACCAAAGGAAGCCTATGTCCTCATGGAAGGATATGGCATCACCCCAAGATCCCGCCGGCCACAAATTTCTGAATTCCCACTCCCCTTGGCATATAAGGTCACAACAATCTCAGAGAAACCAGTGGCTTAATAGTACTTGAGCCATGTCCACTAATACATAAAGCCAGATTACTGTCATATTAATACAGGAGTCTTACTGCAATGTGTACACATATAAGAAGCTCGACTACCAGTGTCATATACAGTACACTTAAGCAATAATGCCTGAGGAGGTGTGGTATATTGGCCATATATCACAAACCCCCGAGGTGCCTTATTGCTATTATAAAGTGGTTACCAACTTAATTAGAGCAGTAAAAACACATGTTTTGTCATACCTATGGTATATGGTCTGTCAGCCAATCCCCATTCAGGGCTCGAACCATATAGTTTCTAATATAGTATATAACATTGAAGCTAAAATCTGTGACTTCTAAGTGTGTATTTTACTGTACATTCATGAGACACACTTAATACCACTTGTTGGGGATCTCTCAGTGTCGCTATACAGTTCTGCCTCTCTTCCGTATTTCTCTCTATTGAAAAATCCACTTGTCACTTAAATCTCGCTGAATTGATTTTCATCCTGCGACTCTTTCATACTCTTGCTTGTGCCTGACGTTTTTTCATGTTAATATTTGTAATGACCTGTCAAACACACCCCGGTAATGTCAAACACACCCCGGTAATGACTGAAATGGGCTCAGTGGATTAAATTGTCCATCCGTTGCATCTATAAGAACGCTAAAGCTTCACCTGGGATTTAATGCACAGTCTCGACACTTACATCACAGGAAAGAGAAGAAAACTTCAATTATTTTGTGGAATTTAAAAAAGTTATAGTTACAGTTGAAATGTTTACAAATTAGATGAAATGAAAGCAACTTCTGAAAATGAACACTCGGATTATAGTGATATTATGTCTGATCTCGCAAACAATGTAAAGTATGTTTAGATAGGTGTAATCTAGACTCCTGCAATTGACACACTTGTTGAATTGTGCAACAGAACATGGCAACAGCAGTAATTAATGAGCCTGTCTAGACAGCGCAGGTGAGAGCAGGTAGGGTAAACAGAGCCAGTGTTGGGTGGTTGCAACCCTGCTCCATCCCTCTATGTTCATTTATCCACATACGCAAATAGACCCGATGCATTTACGGAAATGAGGCACATACCATTGTCTTTATTTTAACACAAAATATTAAATAAATACCTCATATGAGTGCATTCTAAGAAAAAAAAGTGAAATTAGATTTTTTTTAAATGGAATACCGAATTCCCACCAATATCCCTGAACTCAATTCATTATTTGTCCATGCCAGTAAAATGTTTTATGTGCTATAATTTAGTCAATATCTATAAAAATTCAAAATGTTTGGAGTATCCTCAACCATTGTCCAGCTGTTGCCTTTCTTAGAATTGTTTTTGAAAACTTGTTTTTGAAATGATTTTGATGACCGTTGCTACTAATAGCACATTGTCATGGGTGGCTTAGTTTGAACCATTACATTAGTCTCCCCTCTTGTTATATTGAGTGGTGTCACATCAGACAGCTATTCCCTGGCTAGCTGGCTCAGAGGGCTAGCCTTTCAGTGGCAGTGTAGCTCAGAACTGGGTTCAAATACTACTTGAAATCTTTCAAATACATTGAGAGTTTGCAGTAGCCTGCCTAGAGTGCCAGATGGCCTGATATTACTATTTTGGAGGTATTCTATTGGATGATTAAGCCAAGCAAGCTTAACCAAGCACGGAAAGTATTTCAGTTATTTCAGGTGGTGTTTGAACCCAGGTTTGTTTTTGTGGCAGTGTAGCAACACAAACAATCTTGAAGCAGGCAGCCCACATAATTAAAAACATGTTTCTCTCATTTCAGGCTTTGGGGCGTAGACTACTTTTAATAGCCCTTTGTTTATAAAAAGTCCTTAGCTTCTAATTCAATTAGGTGTATTTAACTTAAGCAGCTATCAATGTTTGATGTCAGCCCCTGTAAATAGGGCTTTACAGTACAAATTCCTACCTTACCACCTTCTTTTTCAGATAAAAAATTCTATATTGTATCGCTCGTGTTGTTAATAAAGTTTGTTCTAGATGAAGTTGATTGTTGGGTTGGGGCACGCTTTTGGGGTAAAGTGAGGAAACAAAACAATTGGAGTTAGAAACCTTCCACCTATGAGTCCAATGTTTCCCAGCATGGTATCATGTTACATATGACATAAATCCCACCAAACGGGATTAGAGAATGAAAATAAAAGGATTTAATTAAGGATTTTGTGATGATAAAAGGCAGATGACCTTGAGCGTAGCTGCTGTCCACATTCCAACGGTGGCTTACGAAGATTTTGGGTTAGCATCCAACCCCCCTCCCCTGGGCCCCCTTACCCCGTCCCTCCCAGGCATAGAGGCCTGCCTCTGGTATTTACACACGCTTTTCCTGGGGTCACAGAGCCGCTCCGCCGCTCGGCCACGCTGATGGGAATGTTTCGTTTTCCACTGTTTTCATTGGCTAAAATGTGCATGGGAAAGTGCTACACGTCCTCTGAGGTTTCCCTAGTCCACTCAGTCTGGCCAATCACAGCGGAGAACCCCTTTAATTCCCTGCTTGTAACCCCTTCTACTACGGAACACAGGGAAATAACAATGTGCATACATGGGATGGGATTTGACCTTTAAAGCCTTCTTCATGGGAATACGTTTTCCACAAAGTGACAAATGGCTTGGTGAGTAAGGCTGTATGGAGGAATTTGATCCTGATACCCATTGCTCAACACTCTAACAGGTCACGACTTTCAAATTCCATAAACAATATACTCAAATGTCTACAAAGACGATGGAAGGAGGAACATAAGCATCTATCATCCTTTCTACACATTATTTTTGTACAATCAATTCTAAATCATCTTCTAAAATATGAAGTAATGCACCAAATGCCCTTTCAGATATAAAGCTTACATTATCATTAAACAGCTACAAAATCTAAATTATAGAGATCAAAGAAACTCCCTGAGTCATCTACTGAATAAAGAATTACTCTGTGGAATTAATTTAGTTTATATTTTCACTTTGATACATGTAATACTTTGTATTTAATATTATGGAGCAATATGTTCTACAAATTGGTCTATTTTTTTTTTGTGGGGGGGGGGGGGGGAGTTGCAGCCACATGAAATCCGATATTATCTTGACAGTGTGGTTAGACTCTTTCTGTTTGGCTTTCTCTTGTTGCTTAGTTACTTCTGATGATGTTGAGTGGCATTTTTAAAGAGTAGTATTTTGTATAAATGGAACTTTAACTGGGTATGTGTAGCTCCATTTGGGATGTATGTTTGTGCTAATCTAATGGAAACCACTCGCGCACTAGGCAGGGCTGTTATGTAACCATAGTAACAGATGAAAAACAGTAAGCCTGACTGTCTGACTATCAACTGTGATGCGTCCAGTTTTCACAATAAGAAGTATTAGTGTGCATTTACAAACAAAGATATTGACCATTTATTAAAATATACTTGTAAAATGAATATCTGATGAAGAACCAATGGGCAATCCACAACTTCATCATGCACCAATTATTTTTTTAACAGAATGTAACACAGATGAAGTCGGAAGTTTACATACACCTCAGCCAAATACATTTAAACTCCGTTTTTCACAATCCCTGACATTTAATCCTAGTAAACAATTCCCTGTCTTAGGTCAGTTAGAATCAGCTCTTTATTTTAAGAATGTGTAATGTCAGAATAATAGTAGAGAGAATGATTTATTTAAGATTTTATTTCTTTCATCACATTCTCAGTGGGTCAGAAGTTTACATACACTCAAATAGTATTTGGTAGAATTGCCTTTAAATTGTTTAACTTGGTTCAAACATTTCGGGTAGCCTTCCACAAGCATCCCACAATAAGATGGGTGAATTTTGGCCCATTCCTCCTGACAGAGCTGGTGTAACTGAGTCAGATCTGTAGGCCTCCTTGCTCGCAAAGGCTTTTTCATTTCTGCCCACAAAATTTCTATAGGATTGAGGTCAGGGCTTTGTGATGGCCACTCCAATACCTTGACTTTGTCCTTTTTGACTTTGTTGTCCTTTGTTGTCCATTCTGACACAACTTTGGAAGTATGATTGGGGTCATTGTCCATTTGGAAGACCCATTTGTGACCAAGATTTAACTGATGTCTTGAGATGTTGCTTCAATATATCCACATAATTGTCCTACCTCATGATGCCACCTATTTTGTGAAGTGCACCAGTCCCTCCTGCAGCAAAGCACCAACACAACATGATGCTGCCACCCCCGTGCTTCACGGTTGGGATGGTGTTCTTCGGAATGCAAGCATCCCCCTTTTTCCTCCAAACATAACGATGGTCATTATGGCCAAGCAGTTCTTTTTTTGTTTTATCAGACCAGAGGACATTTCTCCAAAAAGTACGAGCTTTGTCCCCATGTGCAGTTGCAAACTGTAGTCTGGCTTTTTTATGGCGGTTTTGGAGAAGTGGCTTCTTCCTTACTGAGTGGCCTTTCAGGTTATGTTGATATAGGACTCGTTTTACTGTGGATATAGATACTTTGTACCTGTTTCTTCCAGCATCTTCACAAGGTCCTTTGCTGTTGTTCTGGGATTGATTTGCACTTTTCGCACCAAACTACGTTCATCTCTAGGAGACAGAACGCTTCTCCTTCCCGAGTGGTATGATGGCTGCGTGGTCCCATGGTGTTTATACTTGCGTACTATTGTTTGTACAGATGAACGTGGTACCTTGAGGCGTTTGGAAATTGCTCCCAAGGATGAACCAGACTTGTGGAGGTCTACTATTTTTCCTGCGGTCTTAGCTGATTTCTTTTGATTTTCCCATGATGTCAAGCAAAGAGGCACTGAGTTTGAAGGTAGGCCTTGAAATACATCCACAGGTACACCTCCAATTGACTCAAATGATGTCAATTAGCCTATCAGAAGCTTCTAAAGCATGACAACATTTTCTGGAATGTTCCAAGCTGTTTAAAGGCACAGTCAACTTAGTGTATATAAACTTTTGACCCACTGGAATTGTGATACAATGAATTATAAGTGAAATAATCTGTCTGTAAACAATTGTTGGAAAAATTACTTGTGTCATGCACAAAGTAGATGTCCTAACCGACTTGCCAAAACTATAGTTTTTTAACAAGAAATGTGTGGAGTGGTTGAAAAACAAGTTGACTCCAACCTAAGTGCATGTAAACCTCCGACTTCAACTGTATATTTGTATGTAACGTGTTCACATTAAACTTGTATGATATTACTACACGGCTGAGATAGATGCATATACAGATCCTCATGTTTAAACATTAGACATAGTGCTTACTGTGGCTGGTCAGAATATCACCTTCTCTGTTCCCTTTAGGTCAAACCGGGAAAATACATGCCCGTAACCTCCATAACTCCTAACAAATTCCATTGGAGACAAGTGAATACAAACCCTGAATTATTTTAAACAGCCTTATCATGTTGTCTAGACTGAGCCGGAAATACATTTGAGGAGCGTACATACTATACACAGAGGTTCTAATATCAAAACACGTCTGTAACTGGGTCTATCAGGTTGCGTAACATCATAAAACATATCTAGAGATGTTATTTATTGAAGTGTTATCCTTATGACATATGGAAACCTGAGTAAAATCTAAATAATCAAATACTTACATTACATTAAATATGCTCGGTGAATCCCAAAGCAGGATTGCTGATTCCATCTGGTGTGGAATGATAGTAGGGAACCTAAAGTAAAGGCAGCCACATTAAGTTTCTAGCTATTACTATGTATAGTACAACTGAATTGGATAAACCATGTCCTACTAAGTTACATCAAAATGTCCTGGTAGCTACAATGGAATACACTTTCTATTAAGTATTTTAAGGCATTGTAAAGGATGTTATAAAGCATTACACCTATTTACGTTGTAGAAATTGTTACCATAGTGCCCTCTATGAGGTAAAGATGGATGCAACAAAATATGAACACACATCAGGATGTTTCAGAATGCTTCGGTAAAAGGTTTGATATGGTTTCATCTAAATGTGTAAGAGAAGGAGAATCTTAGAAACAACACATCTGTTCTTTGGCATCCACATCCTTTGTGTATTTACCAGACACAGCAGAGAAAGTGGCGTATGAAAAATGGGACCCAAGCAAATATTTCAAGTTATAACAACCACTACACTCTCTCCTCCCTGAGTGTGGGTGTGGTGCTCCAACAGCCCAACCACCGCCACATATCTGGAGAGTGAATAATAAAATAAATAGCATTTGAAGATGCTCAGATTAAACATGAGTCAGTCATGAATCATGGCTCCTAGAGTGAGGAGGCCCTCCCAGTGCTTAATCCTATTCCTTTTATGGCCGTCGACCAGCATTACTAACCTAAAGCCATACTTAGGGACTGGGTCTTTTTGTATGATTCAGAGCATGATGCCTTAATCACTGCAGCTGTACTGGGAGGTGTTTGGGGAACCTTGGTCCCTGCTGAGGCAAGGGGTCTTGGGGATATGGACCCCAGGAGGATTGGGGCGGCCTGTGGGTTACCAGGTGCCTCTGGGGGGGGGTCCTCTATAGGTTACCAGGTGCCTGTGGGTCCCCTCAGTGGGTGGTGGCTCCTCCAGCTGTCTATGGGGCCACAGGTTATCCATCATTACAGGGGTGGACCAGTAACGGGAACACTGGGATGGAAATGATCGACAGCTGCATCATGTTGCTGCTGGGGCTAGTTGTCTTGAAGATGACAGGACAATATATCCAGGCGCCAATCATGTAAACCCTCCCTCCGCCCCTTCATTACCCTTTTCCTGTCACAGTCCAACCCCCCTCCAACCCGTGGTCTCATCCCGTCCCCCGGCAGTGTTATTGAGTGACATCTCAGAGAGAAGAAAAAGGGTGGAGTCACTGGTTCTTTGCAGCTGGTGACCTGAGCGCCATCGGCAAGACAAATCACTTTACGGAAAGAGCAACCCATTTACTCTCAATGCAGGAGAGGAGTTACTCCACCTCTTCCACCCCCCTATAACCACCCCAACCCCCGTCCCATTGCTGTCCCCCAGGGCTAGAGGCACAGAGACTTTCACCTTATACCCTATTGATCCCCCCTCCTGAGGAGTGTCATTTATTTGCAGGCTGATATAAGTGGGAGTGATTAGAACAAGGGCTCTGATTGATTTGTGAACACATGCCGCACGGCACCCTGGGAGGAAACCAGGCCTGGCGGGGAAGGAGAACATTCATCTGCTGTTTGTCCAAACCCTCAGATGCCAGCTAACATTATTCTCCGGGAGAGAGTGTGTGTGTGTATT
The DNA here is from genome assembly GCF_034236695.1 of Oncorhynchus nerka. Taxonomy (NCBI): domain Eukaryota; kingdom Metazoa; phylum Chordata; class Actinopteri; order Salmoniformes; family Salmonidae; genus Oncorhynchus; species Oncorhynchus nerka. Next base: position 29,704,320 of record NC_088417.1, read on the forward strand.
TGCGTGTGTCTTTGCTTTAGTTTAAATCATTCTGAGCAGCTTTGAAAGAAATAAAGGAGAACAAATGCAATTTGCATTCCAATTTGTTTGCAAAATAACCTATACACCGTCAAATGATAAGATAAAGCATAGTCTTCTCAACCTCTCTGATTTACTCTCTTTTGATAGCACAGGTGTGTCATTATAAACCTATGCAGTGTCCGGAGGGATATTGCTGATGGAGAACCTCTAATAAGCATATTTCACTTGTGACTGTGTCACTTTGAAACCACAGAGTGAGACGTGTCCTCTAATACGCCAATGATTAAAAGAATCAGGCTGTCTAAAGAGTTTCAATCAGCACACTGTTACGATGCATGTCTCCCCTTCTCCCGTCTTCCATCACTTTTCAGCAAACACACACAGCATGGACTCACTGCAAATGTTCTTTGATTGAAAGTGTGGCTTTATTTGATTTCTTTCAAACCTCAGAGAATAACAGCTTGTAGAGACCTGTTTGCCTGGCAGGCTATAGGCAATAGACTAAGGCATATATAGAGTTCAGTATGTTCTTCCAAATGCCTTTTTTTGGAGAAGTGCCTGCTTTTGTTCAAGCAAACAAGACAAGGTTTCTACCTGTTTCCTCTGTTTCACCTGTTCCTCTGTTTCCCCTGTTTCCTCTGTTTCCCCATCTTCTCTGTTTCCCATGTTTCCCCCGTTTCCTCCTGTTTCCGCTGTATCCCTGTTTTCTCTGTTTTTCCTGTTTCCCCTGTTCCCTCTGTTCCCTCTGTTCTTACAACCTTCTTTGTATTACGTGCTCCATAATGAAAGACCAGCAGGTTGTGAAAGATCAGTAAAGGTGGTTTCACAAGGAGCTTCCTCTGATGTAGCGGACGGAAGCCCAGAGCTCTAAAGCTCTTTAAGTGTATGCAGACTGGATGACTGTAAGGCTGTATGCACTCAGTCTGGATGGCTGTAAGGTTTATTCCTTTCATAGACAGTGGAACCCCATGGCCAAACTATCCTTTAAAAGCCACAGTGATATTTTCATGTTGCGTGCCAAAGGTACCCTATTCCCTACATAATGAGTTACTCTTGACCAGAGCCACACTGGCCCTAGTCAAAAGTATTGCACTATATACTGTAGGGAATCCATTTTTATGTAACTTTGCTATAGGCTGACCCTCTCCATTGATGACATGTGTCTGATCCAGGCCCTCCAGGCAAACTGCCTGTCTGCTAAGGGCAGACAGTATCCTCCACAAAATCTGCTAACAAGCCACATGTCCCAAAAGCTGCGTTTAAGCAGTGAAATTGTCTCAAATGAGCTATCCTTCTGCCCTCAGTGCTTTTATATGTTTTGGTTTCTGTTTCTGTCAGTCCGTTTGTCATATCGTTTGATTGTCGTGCATACTGTAGGCTAAAATGGGATTTCACTTTAATGTATGTGCCTTCATATGCATTAACTCTATTTGATACAAATGAAAAATACCAGAAAAGCTCATAAAATAATAATACCATGTCAGTGCTACTAACCATGCTTAAACGTAATACAAGGACCAGCCATATTGTAGCAATCAAACTCAATGCTTCTCCATTAACAGTAACTACAGGACACAGCTCTGTGATTTCTCCCACTAATTGATTTTGAACGTTCTTCTCTCTTTCTGGCATTATAGTTTGTTCCCAAAAGCAACATTTCAGCCAGTAAGTATTGCCAGCCATTCCCTCCCTCCTGTATTGCATATTAACTAAGTGCATCTTTTTTTCCCCTCTCTCGTTCTTAAAGGCATTTGTCCTAATGTAGGAGGAAGTTGTGCTGCTTTACCGGTCCCCTCATGACTTATTCAGCATAATGTAGGACAGTGTCATTCTAATGGCCTCCTTCCTGTTGGAGCCACTAACAAATGGCAGTCCTGAAGTGTCCGGGTTTCTGTCTGATTAATAATCAGGGCAGCCTGTGTCAATCGATGAGGTGATGGGCCCCCTGGGACCAACAGAAAGGTCTTGAGAGTGTAAAACTGGGAAGGATGGAAGAATATAATGGGCAGTAGTACAGACAGGTCCAATGCCATTTATTACATGACTTAAGTCCAGAAACACCCATGATAGCGTACTATATGTCCCCTAGAAAACCTTAGTCTAACTATTTACTGGATTTACCTAGTTCTCATCAAAGACCATTGAAAAGGTTATTGTCCCTGCTTTGCGCAATACGTCCAAGGGGGGACGTTCCCTGACTTCACTGTCGTTTAGTGGACATTTGTGGATTCAAGTGAAATGATCTGTTCACTTTATTTAGAACCTCATTGTGGCTTAACAATCACCATTTGTTTTCATGCCTCCTTGGCACACTCTTACACTTTCAACACTTTTGACCCCGATCAAAGAACATTCCATGCAAGGTTCTACAGTCTGGTGATGCATCAATAAAACAGGGAGAGAGACAGAGAAAGACAAAGACAGAGAGAAAGCGAGAGAGAGAACACGGAACAGAGAGAACATGGAATGCGGAACATCCCTGGAGCAGGACCTTTAAAGGTCCCTGTTTCTTCTCTAGTAAACTTCCAAACGATGACAAGCCAATTAACCAGCATCATAAGTTTGAGGGCCCTTTTAAATGAAACCACAAGGCAAAGGACTTTAAGGAGGTTTAGCATTATTGATCTAATGTCAGAGATCCGGGCCGGAAGCGGCTGTCATTGGGGAATGCAGCCAGCCAGCCAGCCAGCCAGGATCAGGTTGGAGCGAATTACAGTAATGGCTATCTGTGCCGTCTGAAAATCAGCTATCATTGTTAACCACTAATGGGCTGTAACATATTGTTAGTGTGCTTGCTAATGCATTACAGATTAGCTGGGTTTGGTTTCCCTAGCTCTCCCTTAGCCTTGCAGGGAGAGCTACAGTTTGAACGTGTTTTTAGACAGACCACTGATCATCGAAGCGATCACATTTTTATTGAATCCCAAATTATTCCCAAAATAAAAGTTCCTGTTTAGCAAACTTTCTCCCAAGCAAGCATAATGATATCAAAGGAAGCAACAGTAATCCCACAGTACACTATCCATTCAAACCCCAATGGTAATTTCTACCACGTGAGCTTAGTCAGTTTATTAATTTCAATGATACAAAACTTTAGTTTATAACTCCCTTTTATGAAGAATTTTTACATGAATTTTGCATGGCTCCGATATTTATGTTAGCACTAAAGAACATAAGAGTGTTACTACCACAGCACATTTCTCATTATATGGGAATAACACTAAAGATGGTATTTCTTTTCTTACCACGCTTTATAGCCAGTGAAATTACCTGTTTAACTGCCTGTTCTTTTACTATGTGACAAGAGGGATTCCTTGATATTACACATAAAACTGGTCTGTTCCTTCCAGTTTAATATCGACATATTATATATTGCAGCAAATTTGGTAGGTCGCCTAATCAGGGCTCGAATCCCAAACCTTGAGTTCATCTTTATTGACTCAAATATCATCATATAAATGTACTTATTTTACTTTGATTATGTGCATTTGTATATTCCTGTGTGGTAGAGCACCAAAAGCCCACATTTAGTAAAAACCTTGATATGCAAATATTTTCATTTGATTTCAAAAACACTTTACTCCAGGGTGCTTGGCCAGACATGGCTTGTAGGGTACGATATACCATGGATACTCTACATTAGACATGTATTGCACGTGTACTACCAAAGTGTGAAGTAAGCAGAAAGAAATCCAGTTCAAAACATGCCATTTCGCCATAGCGCCTGTCTCTATGCTACGAGCTAACCTCTCTACCTTCAAAGAGCATTTTCAAACTGCATTTTAAGGCTTGCCTACATTACTTTCTTTTTTCAGGACATTTTCAAAACAATTTGCTTTTCCCGTCTTTACTTTTACGATGTTGATGCTGAAATATTAATGGAGTTCTCTTTGCTTTCCCCTGGTCTGCTGGGACTCCCCCACAATCCACTGCAGGTGGCCCCCATCTCCCCCTTTCTCTACCTCCCTCAGCCCCCATATTAAAGGGGTAAACATCTAACACACATAAAGATAGATTCCTCCTCTAATAATCGGGTATAATTCTATGAAGGATAAGGGCTTCTAGTCGGGAGCCATTTATCCCCAAGTGGTCACAAGCACAAGAGAGCCACATATATTGAGTGTTTTTCACAGGATGAATCAATTGTATAGCCTCTTGATTTTTCTGGTGGCTTTTCAGGTAGGATTTTTCACATCCCTATGCTGTGCGGAAGAAAAAAAACAACGTTTTTCAAGTACGTTTTTTGGAATACAAAATGCTCAGGGGGGTTTAAGCCTCTGCACTGTTTGAAATGAGCATGGTGCAGCTCTGGTGCTTTGAAATGGTGGAAAGATGGAGCTTTAACACAAGCGTGCTCAACCAGACGCAACTCAATTTTGCTAAATATCCTCTCTGACTTCAGAACAATATTGCCAGGAAGGCCCCAGGTTATCCCCTCCCCTCTCCCCGTTATACTCAGGTGGAGATGCAATTATAGATGGGCTGTTGTATGTGGAGATTACTGTATGTGTGTTAGCATGCATGTATGCACATTCACTACGCAGGGATTATACTCTATATTTTTGCTGTTGGCGGATTGAGTTCACACAGATGCTCTCCCTCTCTTTCTCTGTCTCTTTCTCTCTCTCTCTCTCTGACATTTTGTGCATTTGCGCTTCCTGAACCTGTGACCCTTCACACCTTGTACTGAAACCTGCTATCTCTCATCTCATCGTGAACATACACAACGCAGATGATGGAGTAACCAGTGAAATTCTCCGTGACTCTAGTATTAGTGGGAAGCTGTTTGAGGACACACCTACAAAGGACAGAGTTGTTCCATTCCATGACCTCAACATGTACGTCTTTGTGGGACTTGGTATCATCTGTCTTTTTTTCCAGACTGGTTGAAGCATATGTTCCAATCATGGGCTGTATTTTAGCTGTACTGTATTTCAACCATGAATTTTACCACATTCGAAGGTAACATTAAGTCTTCATCGCCCAAATAGTGACAAAATGTCAATCGTTACATTCATTGACTATACATTTACGCATATCTATCTCTCACCAATCATTCCCAGTCAAGTGTTTAGATGTAAACATTGGATGTTGCCTGCTGGGTGTCCAGCCCCAGCTGAGATGAAGAGAAGTACCCTGGCTCTCTCCAGCCCAAATCAATGCTGAGCTGGGCTCCAGTCAGTCCAGGGGGCCCAGGCCAGGCAACCAGTTCAAAGCTCTTTATCTCCTCCAGAATTCCTCCACTGTCCACTCCACTAGGGCCCAGTGTTTTGATAGTCTCCTTGTCTTGTATGCTACTAGCTATTAGTACTAGTGTTAGACCTCTGTAGCTTGAGACCCAAGTGTGTGCATGGCTTTAATAAAGAGAGAGGACGGGAGCAGGCTGTACAGGGAGATTGCTGTACTATTAGTGGCTGTGGTAAATAAGACAAACATATTATACTACTTATACATTCAGTATGTATGTCTGGCCATGTTCTTGTCTTCGTGAGTTAGTGTGTCTTTGCTTTCTTGATGAATGGTGTCCTTCAACCATGGCTATTGATGCCAGGAGACTGCTTTGTAATGCCTTTGCATGGTTTAGCAAATTCAGATGCAAAATTGCCAACGCAACTGATTTTTGAGTTTGACAGAGAATCTTAAGCAGTGTAAATCAAGTTAATGGTGGTGAGATGCAATGGCATCCGATTCTCTGTGACAGCATATCACAGTGCGGAGCCCACATAATACATGAAATGTATTCTAAGTATGTTGCGGAGGAGGGCATCACAGCAGCGCTAGCTCATTGGCTTTCTTATGATGTCCTCCACTGCTTTGAAGATGTCCTCCAGCTCTGTTCACCTTTGAATCCTAATCGCATGCAGCCCAATAGATCAGTGCTGAAATATACCCTCAAAAGTTACGAATTCATGAATTCTTACAGCATTATCACCAAGGTGAAAGTTTCATCACTCAGAGGGGAAACTACAGCCATGAAAAATAAAAGCTACGGTATTATTAATATCCCATGTTTACCGTCTAGTCATGTTGTTTGGAGTCGGCTGCGCATGGTGGCTTACTTTCATCTGGAGAGCATTCTTTATCTAGCCTGGAATTTCAACTGAATGTCACTGTAACAGGTCTCAGGCATGAGATCCCGCTACAGATAATAAAGTCCTGTTTTACACAGGGAGAAAGAATACACAGGAGATAAGTTCGTTTTTTCACAGGAGATAAGTTTGTTTTTTCAATCAAGCATTTTCCTTTTTTGGCTGTAGAGGAATTTTGCGTACTCTATACCCTAACTCTCCTGCTTCTCCCCCTAGTGGTACACACTGGATAACATCGTTCCCATTGGAGGTATATGAAAAAAAAAAATACAAAAAAATAATAGCTTAGAAAAATATGTCTCTTTCTCAAAACACTAAATTGTGACCAAAATAAGGTGACATTCCTACATATTTACAACTCGTTAACTTTCTTCAACCTTCTAGGTTCTCTAGTACACATAAGGTGAGTACTTGAAAATAAAGTAGGTTGGGAATTGGTAAATAGGTGGGAAGTGGCCAGGTGCTCCTCATACTGGCATATAAGGAGCACTATAAGCCTCTATTATGTTGACTGTAGGATGTGGCTGTAGCAAAGGCTGACCTAGTGTATGGTATGTGAACATCCGCCCAAGTTTTTCTGCCCCTAATAACCTCTTACAGCTACCCCCCTACTTTTTTCAATTTTCGCCTGAAGACATACCCAAATCTAACTGCCTGTAGCTCAGGCCCAGAACCAAGGATATGCATATTCTTGGTTTCATTTGAAAGAAAACACTCTGAAGTTTGTAAAGTTGTAAATGTGAATTGAATGTAGGAGAATATAACACAATAGATCTGGTTTAGATAATACAATGATACAACAATAATAATGAAAAAATGTATGGTTTTATCATCATTTTTAAAATGAACAAGACAAAACAAACAGTCACATAGGATGATGGGGACAATTTCAGTGAAAAACATAAGAGGGCAACAAAGTGCAAAGTTTCAGAATGATAACTTCCAAAATGAGTGTGCAACATGACATTTATCATGAAGTCACCCAGGTGTCCCACACAAGTAGCCCAAATGTACCCAAGTGGCCAAATTGGTGGAGTTATACATTTTGAATGGAATACCTATACACAAAATACCAAAATGGTATTCTAACACCCCCCAAAAATGGAGAAAAACTGTGTTTTTACATTTACAAAATAACACTTATTTGGAAGACCCTCAGTCCTCTACACAATATTGTGCTGCTGATGCCAGGTGCCATAGCAGTCTCTTTCTGCTGTAAAGCAGAGGGCCACCAAGCATGTGGTGCAGGTGATGGGGGACTTCATTTTGCAAATAACACAGCGACGCCTCCATGCTGTGCCCTTTTGGCCCTGAGGCACATCTATGCCTGCAGAAATACATTTGGGCAGATGAACACCACTTGTGGCAGGAGCTGGATGAACCAGCTTCAGTGGGGGATGGACACCTTGGCACTGGGGGCTCCCATTCGGAGTCAGTGTCACTGTGAAATAAAATGTTCAGTTAGAATAGTTTCACATATGAGCCCTGTATCAACAGGTGTAATAAACAGATATATATATATATAGAGAGAGAGTACAGGGAACATAAGGTTAAATATATTATTATAGACCTGCTAGATCTACTGTCGCATTCATATTATGACATTTCAGCTAGATCTACAGTCTCTATTATATTATGACAGACCAGCTAGATCTACTGTCTTTATTATATTAAAACAGACCAGCTGTATCTACTGTCTCCATTTCACTTCGGCCATTGCTGTGGGCCTGCCCTCCCCTCAACAGCCTCAAATAGGCTATTTCATGTGGGGTGGAGCGGCAGACACACGTATCTCGGCCATGCTCCCTCTAATCCACAAAATGTATATATACACACACAAACATAGGCTATGGGCCCTAAACATGCATACAAACATACCCCCACCCACAAAGTATAGCCAACATGTACTTTACACATTTCATTACATTTTTATATATTGCTACTCAAATTTAAAAAAATCACAAATAATATTTTATATTATTGATTTCAAACAACAGCATTAGCATGAGAAGAACTTACCAGTCCAGAACGATGTCCTCTCCATTCAAAAAATATTCCTCCATTTGGAAATCGCAAAATGAATCGTCCTCCAACAGTCTCTGTCTCACTTTCCCGATCAATTTCTTCTAAAATTGTGTGTACATATGTATATCTAGACTTAGATTTAGCTTTCCCTGACTTAGTAGCCATACTGATTGATATATGAACAGCTGAAGATGCGCTTTACCAAAACAACACTGTGCGTAACATGCGTGGCTCCTTCCGGTATGATTCTTCAATGGCGAATGACCCTCTTTACGCTGGAGTTTACTACATGGGTTGGTCTTCCAACACATAAACATTACATACTGCCGTTTACCTCAGCTCATTGGCTATCTACCCAGCTAGATTTCTAGACGATCAGTGGTCATTGGGTTAAAATACAGTCAATCAACGAAACAGCGGTCATATCATTGGTGCACAACGATGTCATTACTTGTTGTCTTCAAATCGGTTTCTTTCAGTCAATACGTCCTGTGAAATGACCCATCACGTTTGGTTGTGTTACAAACAAACCAGTTGATTGCAATGAAATCAAACATGACTGGAAAAGTCACGTTCTGTGTGTGTATTTACATCAAATGTGTCGTCGAAAATGGAATGAGACGGAATTCACGACACAAGCGGTTCACAAGATGTTTCGTGTTAGGCTATAAAAATGGATTTTATCAAACAAAAGACCATTCATTGTGTAACAATGAGCATTGGGATTGCAAACAGAGGAAGATAGTCAAAGGTAAACAATTTATTTCATTGCAATTTGTGATGTTGTTATGCCTGTGCTGGTTGAAATAGTTTTTTTTAATGGGGCTTTGTTCTCAGATAATCGCATCGTACTCTTTCGCAGTAAATCCTTTTAAAAATCTGACAACGCAGTTGGATTAGCAAGGTTCTAGGCTTTCGAGCCATGTGAGACACTCGTATTTTCATGAATGCTTAATATGACTATTTATGTAGCGATCACCGTATGTTGTCAAATTTAATCCCACTAACGGGTTCGGTGCGTGGAGAGGTTAAAGAAGGTTTTTAAGCCTTGAGACAATTGAGACATGGATTGTGTGCCATTCAGAGGGTGAATGGGCAAGACAAAACTTGGAGTGCCTTTGAACGGGATATGGTAGTAGGTGCCAGGTGCACCAGTTTGAGTGCGTCAAGAACTGCAACAATGCTGGGTTTGTCATGCTCAACATGCTCCTGTGTGTATCAAGAATAGTCCACCACCCAAAGGACAACCAGCTAACTTGACACAACTGCCGGAAGCATTGGAGTCAACATGGGCCAGCATCCCTGTTGAATGCTTTCGACACCTTGTAGATTCCATGCCCAGACAAATTGAGGCTGTCCTGAGAGTGAAAAGGGGTGCAACTCAAAATTAGGAAGGTGTTCCTCATGTTTAATACACTCAGTGTAGTGTTCTGCCTTCACCTGTTTCTGGACATACCTTATACACAGGATTGTCTCCAACTTGTTCCTTCACAATGTATATTGTCTTTTCTCAGTATGACCGTAGTTTCCCCATGACCTCCTCGCTCACTGCGATTCTGAACAAGCACTCTGTCTCCTGGGTGAAGTGCTACACCTCTCATTCATCATAGTACTTATTACTTCTCGAGCGGGATTGCTTACCGTTCCTCAACGTAATGTTGTATGCCTCAGTCATTCGGGTTGGCACATGTCTCGGTATATCCGTTCGATGAACTTGTCTCTACTTCTGTCATCAAGCCAAAGAACAGGTCCACTGGCAGGCATGGGTGGTGGCCATATAGTAGGTAAAACTCAGTAGCTTCGTGTCTGGTGACATTGTATGCATGCACGATATGCGGGATATGGTCTTTCCACTTGCATTACTCCTTCTCTTCAAGCGTTCTTAGCATCTGCAACAGTGTCCTGTTGATCCTCTCAGCTGGATTTCCTTGGTGGTGGTACGGCAATGTTCTTGAAGGGCCTACTCCTGAAATCTGCTGGAGTTTCTTGAAGAGCTGGTTCCTGAACTGATCATGATGTAGTTTTCTAAGGGTATCCAAACCGAGGGATAAAATCATTGAAGATTTGTTCCGCTGTTGTCTTGCCAGACTTGTTCTTCATATGGTAAGGTTGATCATACCTGATGGTCAACAACAATCAAGATGTACTCGCAATCACCTTGACTGGCTTCTAAGTGAAGTTTGTCAATACAGACGAGCTCTAGAGGTGAACTGGAGTTGATACTGCCCATGGGAGCTTTGACATGCGTGCTATGTTTCTTCTACTTGATGCATGGGCATCTCCTTTTGACATATTCATTGATTTTATTTTTCATGAATGGCTAGAAGAACCTCTCTCTAGCAAGGTTAAGTACTCGTTCTGTCCCTACATAGCCTACACTTTGCAAGTGTTTCAACACTGTTTGTCTGTACTTTATAAGTATGACAAGTTGTCATCTGACTTGTTTTTCTGTACAAGAGTCCATCTTCCAGGTTTAACTTGCTCCACTCATGCAACAGTTTTCTTATGATTCCACATACAGCTTGTCTCATGTCTCAGGATACTATTTGACTCTTTCAGATGGATGACTTCGCCAATGGCCTTATTCTAGTATCCTAGTGGTTAGTGCGTCGGGCCAGTAACCAAAAGGTTGCTGGATCAAATCCCAGAGCTAGGTAAAAATCTGTCATTCTGTCCCTGAGTAAGGCAGTTAACCCACTGTTCCACTGGCACCGAAGATGTGACTGTCAATTAAGGCAGTCCCTTGCACTTCTCTGATTCAGAGGGGATGGGTTAAATGCGGAAAACACATTTCAGTTGTACAACTGACTAGGTTTCCCCCTTCCTCTTTGTGCTCTTATTAGCTCATCATGGCCAATGGTCAATAGAAGTCCACAGGTGTTTTGTTAGGTGTCCTGTAAAAGTTTGTTTAAGGCGGTGATCCATGCAACATTTTTCTGCTGAGTTGATTGGCTTCCTTGCCATGTGGCACAGACCACATTCAGCTATATATCTGTTGATTACATACGTGATAATTATATACAGTGGCAAGAAAAAGTATGTGAACCCTTTGGAATTACCTGGATTTCTGCATAAATTGGTCATCAAATTTGATCTGATCTTCATCTAAGGCACAACAATAGACAAACATAGTGTGCTGAACCCCTAGGCTAATGACCTCCAAAAGCTAATTGGAGTCAGGAATCAATCAATGAGAGAAGATTGGAAATGTTGATTAGAGCTGCCTTGCCCTATAAAAAAAAATCACAAAATTTGAGTTTGGTATTCACAAGAAGCATTACCTGATGTGAACCATGCCTCGAACAAAAGAGATCTCAGAAGACCTAAGATTAAGAATTGTTGACTTGCATAAAGCTGGAAAAGGTTACAAAAGTATCTCTAATATCCTTGATGTGCATCAGTCCACGGTAAGCCAAATTGTGTATAATAGGGAATTTTCAGTACTGTTACTACTCTCCCTAGGAGTGGTCTTCCTGCAAAGATGACTGCACAGAATGCTCAGTGAGTTTAAGAAGACTCCGATAGTGTCAGTTAAAGACTTACAGAAATCTCTGGAACATGCTAACATCTCTGTTGACGAGTCTACGATACGTAAAACACTAAACAAGAATGGTGTTCATGGGAGGACACCACCAAAGAAGCCACTGCAGTCCAAAAAAAACATTGCTGCACGTCTGAAGTTTGCGATTTACACTTTGAGGTTACAACCCTGTGAAACCATTGGGTTGTGACTGTAACTGCGGCCTGATCACTGGTTGTCCCTGTGCAGTGACTGGTTCCCATTTCCCGAGCACTTTAATCTCTTTAGACAGCCTACTGCTTTGTTTACTTCCTCACCACAGAAGAACAGTGGCTAAAGTTCGGTACACCATGTTCAACACATCTGGGGCGGCCGTATGATTTCTCTCTTCTGGGCCCAGATGGTTGACCTGTAGAACACTGGCACGTATGTTCTGGTTGTTTTGACTCAGTCAGGCAGCCTATCATGCTGGTTAAAGCATCAAACTGCACAATGAGCTGTTGTATGGTCTTACATGTGTGTTTACGGTCAGCGACCTCCTCCTCTTTGATACAGTCCTCCTTACTATGGCTATCACCAAGCTCTTGTCTCTCGTTATTACCATCACATGCCTTAGTATTACTTCGTCAGACACATTGCTGTGAGAGAGGAGGGGTCTCAACTCCCGGCAACATGGCTCTGTTTGTGTCCAAGCCCCTGGTACAAGACATGTAAGAATGCATCTTGCACTGTCTTTACATCATATCATATGTCTGTGTTGGCTTCTTTTGGTATGAACAGAACTTTCTGTTTCAGCCCTATCATCCTGTTCACTTTCCTTAGCACACATAAGGTCTTGGAATATATTGGTACTTTTCTTTTCCCCTTGGTGACTCTGGAGAAACCCCTTAAGCTCTGCTATTGTCATGTCATCTTGTTCATAAGCATATCCTTGAAGTTGTCAGGCTTTATGATCCACGGTACACTTCTGACTATCTCATTCACTGCAGTTCTCTACAATCCCTTCTTCTACTCTGTCTGACGCTTGGTCGCCTATTTAAGCCCCATGAATCTTGAATTCATGAGAGATCTGACTTGTCTAGAGTGTGGTGCACGCTCAGAGTGACGGCTACTGTGTGGTTGGTTATCATGTGCAGTGCTTTTTTTCTCAGCTGTGGGTGGGATATGGGAGTTTCCTACCTAGCTCCTCATGGCTACAAAGCATTCTTTGGTACAGTATCAGTATATGATGTGTCACTGGCTACATCATTTACACCAGCTGCACTACGCTCTTGGCTATCAGGTGAAAGTACAAGACTTAGACGATGACTCTGTATAGCTACATCTATTGCATCTTTCAAAAGCAACAGTTTGACCATTCCCCCATCATCAGAATCAAGCAAGGTCTTACTGTACATGAAAGCATGGATATGCTCAAAACAACCCTCTTCGTCACCCATCTGTAATTCTGACCGGTCTACGTCTGGTACCGGGCCGACAGTCTTGGCGATCTGATAGGCAGCACCCACTGTTAGAGAGTGCAGATTCTTCCTGATGTCCCACACTAAGCTCTTCCTTTCACTGTCCATGGCCTCTCTTTATCCCTCAGACAGGTCATACGGCTACACATGTCACACAGTCCTGGATGGCTGAACCACTGGATCAGTGTCATCCAACGGGTTAAGCCGCTCCCGGACGAGTCCCCAAGAATCTGTAACAGGTCTCAGGCATGAGATCCCGCCACAGATAATAAACTCTTGTTTTACACAGGGAGAAAGAAGTCACAGGAGATGAGTTCATTTTTCAGTCAGGCTGTTTACTTTTTTGGGCTGTAGCGGAATTTCCCGTACTCTATACCTTAACACTCCCGCAGCTCTCCCTAGTGGTACACAGTAGATAACATTTTTTTTTCGCATTGGAGGTATATGAAAAACTTCTTTTTTTTAAACAAAAAAACAATACAAACAGATAATAGCTGAGAACAGAATATTTTTGTCAAAACACCAAATTGTGACCGACATCTGTGTCCTTCATATCACTCTGTATCAAAATTCAGTGTGGATTCCAGGTTATTCTTTTACAACTATACGTTAACAAGTTGTCACGTTCTGACCTTTATTTCCTTTGTTTTGTCATTATTTAGTATGGTCAGGGCGTGAGTTGGGGTGGGCGGTCTGTGTTTGTGTTTCTATGTTTTTTCTATTTCTGTGTTTGGCCCGTTACACAAGTGTTGCAAAACATCTAGACAGTATTGCCTTGCGTTTACCAACATGTAAGGATCTGTTGTTATAAAGTACCACTGCCTGTCTGTCTGCCTGCATATGTCCGCATGTGATCTAGAACCCTTGTGCATGTGTGGGTGTGGTGGTCCACGTGCTGAGCTCGAACTCGTACGTCTGTTCCTTAAATTTGGTTCTTATAATAGTTCCACACTGTACAGTGATGATGATGACTCACACATCCCGTACTGAACCAGGCCGCCACACCATCCTAGAGACAGCCCTGTGAGGGGCCCATATAAACAGAGTGATTTACCTCCCTGTTATTCCAACACCAGCAGCTGGAGGAGTGTGTGGAGAACACACACACTCACGCACACACATGGAAATCAAATCAAATACAAATTTATTGGTCACGTACACATATTTAGCATATTTTGCACTGAAAATGCTTATATTCCTATCTCCAACAGTGCCGTAATACCTAACAATACACACAAATCCCCCAAAATAAAAAGACAAAAATTAAGAAATATCAGAACAAGTAATGTCAGAGTCCGGAATCTATCTATCTGTGCATAGTCACTTTACCCCTACCTAAATGTACAAATTACCTACATTTCCTCAAGTAACCTGTACCCCCGGCACCTTGACTTGGCACCGGTATCTCTTGTATATAGCCTCATTATTGTTATTTTATTGTGTTACTTTTTTAAAACTTCTCTCTCATCTACACATATTACCCCATAATGACAAAGTGAAAGTGTTTTTAGACATTTTTGCGAAATGTATTAACAATTAAATTGTCACGTACACTCCTTCTCCGGCCTCTAGGTCATCAGGTTTCTGATTATCCCACACACCTGTCACCATCGTCTTGAGCACTAGCGCCTCATGACACTCACCTGCTTGTGTTTCGTGTTTATTGTTTTGTATTATTTATTAAAACACTCACTCCCTGTACTTGCTTCCTGACTCTCAGCGCACTCGTTACAGAATAACACCTCACCTAAGGGAAGCATCAGGGAGAGTTTTTCTTGTGTCAGTGTAAATAATGCTGCGTCGGAGCCGCTACAGGTTCCCCTGCCTCAGCCTGCTCGTCGGGCTCTCATGCCTCAGCCAGATCGCCAGGTTCCCCTGCCTCAGCCTGCTCGTCGGGCTCTCATGCCTCAGCCAGATCGCCAGGTTCCCCTGCCTCAGCCTGCTCGTCGGGCTCTCATGCCTCAGCCAGATCGCCAGGTTCCCCTGCCTCAGCCTGCTCGTCGGGCTCTCATGCCTCAGCCAGATCGCCAGGTTCCCCTGCCTCAGCCTGCTCGTCGGGCTCTCATGCCTCAGCCAGATCGCCAGGTTCCCCTGCCTCAGCCTGCTCGTCGGGCTCTCATGCCTCAGCCAGATCGCCAGGTTCCCCTGCCTCAGCCTGCTCGTCGGGCTCTCATGCCTCAGCCAGATCGCCAGGTTCCCCTGCCTCAGCCTGCTCGTCGGGCTCTCATGCCTCAGCCAGATCGCCAGGTTCCCCTGCCTCAGCCTGCTCGTCGGGCTTTCATGCCTCAGCCAGATCGCCAAGCTCACCTGCTTCCACCGGCTCATCAGGCTCTCATGCCTCAGCTGGATCGCCAGGCTCCCCTGCCTCAGCCATTCTGTCAGGTTCTCGCGCCCCAGCCGGCTCGACAGGTTTCCGCACCTCAGCCGGCGTAACAGGTTCCCACGCTTCAGCAGGGGTGACCGGTCAGCTCCTGATCCCCGGGTTTGTCCCCTTTGACGGCATCCTGCGGCTGGAGCCGCGCATCGGGCAGGGGGTACTGTCACATATACTCCCTCTCCGGCCTCTAGGTCATCAGGCTGCTGACAATCCTATACACCTGTCACCATCGTCAAGCGCCTCGTGACACTCACCTGGACTCCATCACCTCCTTGATTATCTCCCTGTGCTGTATCTGTCACTCCCCTTGGTTCTTTCCTCCGGTGTTATTGACTCTATTTCATGTTGGTGCATTGTTTGTGTTTCGTGTTTATTGTTTTGTATTATTTATTAAAACACTCACTCCCTGTACTTGATCCCCGACTCTCAGCGCACTCGTTACATAAATATTGTATTTACACAAGTATTCACACCCCTGAGTGAATGCATGTTATAATCCCCTTAGGCACCGAATACAGTTGTGAGTCTTTCTGGGTGAGCCTCATGGTGAACTCCCTGAGCGGTTTCCTTCCTCTCCGCCAACTGACGTAGGAAGGGCGCCTCTATCTTTGTGGTGACTACACCATCCAAAGTGTTATTAATAACTATACCATGCTCAAAGGGATATTCTATATCAGATTTTTTTTATTTGACCCATTTACCAATATCTACCCCTCTTTGAGAGGCATTGGAAAACCTTCCTGGTCTTTGGTTGAATGTGGTTGAATGTGTGTTTGAAATGCACTACTCAACTGAGGGACCTTACAGATAATTCTGTGTGTGGGCTACAGAGATTAAGTAGCCATTCAAAAACCATGTTGAATACTATTATTGCACACATGCAACTTATTATGTGACTTGTTAAACACATTTTTAATCCTGAACTTATTTAGGCTTGCCATAACAAAGGACTTGAATACTTATTGACTCAAGACATTTCAACTTTCATTTTTTATTAATTTGTAGAAACATAATTCCGTTTTGACATTATGGGATATTGTGTGTGACACAAAATCTCAATTAAAAACATTTTAAATTCAGGCATTAACAACAAAATGTGTAAAAAGTCAAGGGGTGTGAATACTTTCTAGGGGCACTGTATGGACAGTTTTTGAATAGAAAAGCTGTGTACAGCAATAGTTATTTAGGATGAGCCTTGACTATAATACATATGAAGTTGGCAAAATAGTATTTAAACATGATTAAAGTGACTGACCAGTGTTCATTGACTATGTACATTGGGCAGCAGTCTCTAAGTAGCAGGGTAGAGTACCCGGGTGGTAGCCCCTAGTAACAGTGACTGAGGTTCAGGCCTGGGTACTGGACGGAGGCTATAGTGGTGACTATTTAATAGTCTGATGGCCCGGAGATAACTGTTTTTTAATCTTAGTCCCAGTGTTGATGCATCTCTACTGTCTCCAACTTCTAGATTGTAGCGTGGTGAATAGGCCATTGCTTGGGGGATGAAGCCACAATGTCTGTGTGAATAGACCATTTCAGTTTTTCAGTGATGTGCACACCGTGGAACTTCAAGCTTTTGACCCGTCACTTTCTAAGGTCTTCGAAAGCCAAGTTAACAAACAGATTACTGACCATTTCGAATCCCACCATACCTTCTCCGCTATGCAATCTGGTTTCAGAGCTGGTCATGGGTGCACCTCAGCCACGGTCAAGGTTCTAAACGACGACATCATAACCGCCATCGATAAGAGACATTACTGTGCAGCCGTATTCATCGACCTGGCCAAGGCTTTCGGCTCTGTCAATCACAACATTCTTATTGGCAGACTCGATAGCCTTGGTTTCTCAAATGATTGCCTCGCCTGGTTAACCAACTACTTCTCTGACAGAGTTCAGTGTGTCAAATCGGAGGGCCTGTTGTCTGGAGATCTGACAGTCTATGGGTGTGCCACAGGGTTCAATTCTCGGGCCGACTCTCTTTGCTGTATACATATATATGTATAGAGGTGATTCTCTGATCCACCTCTACGCAGACGACACCATTCTGTATACTTCTGGCCCCTCCTTGGACACTGTGTTAACTAACCTCCAGACGAGCTTCAATGCCATACAACTCTCCTTCCGTGGCCTCCAACTGCTCTTAAACTCAAGTAAAACTAAATGCATGCTTTTCAATCGATCGCTGCCCGCACCTGCTCGCCCGTCCAGCATCACTACTCTGGACGGCTCTGACTTAGAATACGTGGACAACTACAAATACCTGGGTGTCTGGTTAGATTGAAAACTCTCCTTCCAGACTCACATTAAGCATCTCCAATCCAAAATTAAATCTAGAATCGGCTTGCTATATCGCAACAAAGCATCCTCATGCTACCCTCGTAAAACTGACCATCCTACCGTTCCTCGACTTCGGTGATGTCATCTATAAAATAGCCTCCAACACTCTACTCAACAAACTGGATGCAGTCTATCACAGTGCCATCCGTTTTGTCACCAAAGGCCCATACACTACCCACCATTACGACCTGTAAGCTCTCGTTGGTTGGCCCTCGCTTCATACTCGTCGCCAAACCCACTGGCTACAAGTTATCTACATGTCTCTGCTAGGTAAAGCCCCGCCTTATCTCAGCTCACTGGTCACCATAGCAGCACCCACTCATAGCACGCGCTCCAGCAGGTATATCTCACTGGTCACCCCCAAAGCCAATTCCTCCTTTGGTTGTCTTTCCTTCCAGTTCTCTGCTGCCCATGACTGGAACGAATTGCAAAAATCTCTGAAGCTGGAGACTCACATCTCCCTCACTAGCTTTAAGCACCAGCTGTCAGAGCAGTTTACAGATCACTGCACCTGTACTTAGCCTATCTGTAAACACCCCATCTATCTACCTACCTCATCCCCATACTGGTATTTATTTATTTTGCTCCTTTGCACCCCAGTATCTCTACCTGCACATTAATCTTCTGCCGACCTATCATTCCAGTGTTTAACTGCTATATTGTAATTACTTCTCCACCATTTATTTCCTTATCTTACTTTGCACTCACTGTATATAGACTTTTTGTTTTCTTTTGTTCTACTGTATTATTGACTCTGTTTTGTTTATTCCATGTGTAACTCTGTGTTGTTGTATGTGGCGAATTGCTACGCTTTATCTTGGCCGGGTCGCAGTTGCAAATGAGAACTTGTACTCAGGTAGCCTACCTGGTTAAATAAAGATGAAATAAATAAAAATTAAAAATTAAATAAAAAAACTTTTGACCCTCCAGTGCGGGACCAAGCCACAATGTCTGTGTGAGTATACCATTTCAGTTTGTCAGTGATGTGCACGCCGAGGAAAATTAAGCTTTTGACCCTCCACTGCGGCCCCTTCAATGTGGACGGGGGCGTCTTCTCTCTGCTGTCTCCTGAAGTCCACGATCGTGTTATTAATGTTGAGGGAGTGGTTATTTTCCTGGTACCACTCCACCAGGGCCCTTACTTCCTCCCTGTAGGCTCTCATCATCTTTGGTAATCAGGCCTACCACTGTAGTGTCGTCAGCAATCTTGATGATTGAGTTGGAGACGTGCTTGGCCACACAGTCATGGGTAAACAGGGAGTACAGGAGGGGGCTGAGCACGCACCCTAATGGGGCCCCCGTGTTTAGGATCAGTGTGGCGGAGGTGTTGTTGCCTACCTTCACCACCCGGGGTCGGCCTGTCGGGAAGTTCAGGCCCTGAGCTTAGTGATGAGCTTGGCGGGTACTATAGTGTTGAAAGCTGAGCTGTAGTCGATGAAATGCATTCTTACATAGGTATTCCTCTTGTCCAGATGGGATAGGGCAGTGTACAGTGCGATGGTGATTGCGTCATCCGTGGATCTGTTGGGGTAGCATGCAAATTGTAGTGGGTCTAGTAATGTGAAGGTGATATGATCCTTAACTAGTCGCTCAAAGCTCTTTATGATGACAGAAGTGAGTGCTATTTGTCGAAAGTAATTTACTTCAGTTGCCTTCGTTTCTTGGGTACAGGCACAATGGTGGACATCTTGAAGCAAGTGGGGACAACAGACTGGGATAGAGAGAGATTGAATATGTCCGTAAACACTCCAGCCAGCTGGTCTGCACATGCTCTAAGGACAAGGCTAGGAATGCCATCTGGGCCGGCAGCCTTTGCGAGGGTTAACATGTATGCATGCACACACACACACACACACGCGCACGCACGCACACACACGCTTTGCATGGTGTTATGCTTGAAGCTGTTATCAGGCTGCATCTGTTTCCTGCTGCTTAAGCTGGGTGACAGACTCCATTGAGTTACACATGAGAAACATGGTTGCTGCATTTAGCTAGTTATTAGCATGCACCTCGATGGGTGAGTCATGGAGATAGTTGGGGTCATCAGAAGAGCATTGCTATCATTTCTCTGTAGACCTATCCAAATAACACACAAACAAACTACAGGCTTGCAACCAGCAGGGTATCATAGCTCTAGCTATGTACCTCTACCTTGATTTCTACTGTTAAATTCATTATATTACTTGCGTATATTTCCTAACTCCTAACTTGTTTTACTTTCTTAACTGCAGCATCCAAGCTTGCAGACATTTTTTTCTCTCTCCATCGAACACCACATCACACCAGTGAATAGAAACATGGGAAAATACTTTGACCCACTTATTCATGTGAAAGCAAGGGCATCGAACGATCAACCACAGCTACATAATGTTTGGTTGTCAGTCTTATAAGCCATGTGCTTCTTGTAGAAGAATCAGCATTTACCCAGCTCACATCACACCTACCAGTCAACAGAAGGTTGAGTAGTCTATTAATGATATCCTATTGTCATAGGTTTCACAAAACGACGCACAAAATGTGAACCGAATCACTTTGGAGACATTTTCTGTTGCTATATTATTGAAGAGCATTAACATAAATCTTGACAAGAGAAAGAAAAGGCACGAGACTGTAAGCCCAATGCACAATTAGAGGGTGGGTGTACACACCATGGAAATACCGCTGATGAAGCATCCATTACGGCACCCTGAAGGGTAGAAAAAGAGTATCTCATTGCTTTAGTCAACACACACACACGGACGTACACATTCATGCACAAACGCCCACACACACATACACGTACACACACACGCACACACATCCATGCAGATGTTGGGGATCTGTTAAACATACACTCCCCTTGAACAATCCCACTGGGGTGAGGTGAAACAGCTGTGGGTGATTTAGGCTACCTCTCCCATCATACACCCCCAACCCCTGTCCCCTGTCATCCCATCTCCCTCTCTCTGTCTCTCTGACCCAGTGCAGAGGAAAGGCTAATGCCACCCCCATTTCTATGGCCCAGCTGGAAAGGGGTGCCTTTGGGGGATCACGTGCTCCTATGAATCACCTTGGCACACAAAGCGGACTTGACTGAAGCGAATAATTGGGAGGTCTTGTTTGAGGAGAGGAAGGGGGGGGGACTGTGCATGGCTGGTGATGTTGGGTTCTTCCCCACCTCTATAATTCCTCCCTCTAACCCTCCCTCTATGCCTCCTCCATTGAAAGAGACGGAAGAGTGATTATGAATGAAAAAAAAAGAGAGAAAAAAGCAGGGTTTTTAAACGCGCCATCGCCATGAACAATTACACTTAACAGAATGTCTGAGTCAATTCAAACACATCTAAATCCTTCCTGTAGGTCCCCCACTGATGCACCATCATTCCTGTTTCACACAAAAAGGGCAATCTCAGTATGGCCTCAGAAAAACATTTGACACCATTGTCTATTTAAGCAATAAGGCACAGGGGTGTGTGGTGTTTTGCCAATATACCATGGCTAAGGGCTGTTCTTGGAGTGCCTGGATACAGCCTTTAGCCATGGTATATTGGTCATATACCACAAACCCCTGAGGTGTCTTATTGCTATTATAAACTGGTTACCAACGTAATTAGAGCAGTACAAATAATTGTTTTGTCATACCACATGGTATACGCTCTAATATACAACAGTTGTCAGCCAATCAGCATTCAGCGCTCGAACCGCCCAGTTTATAATCATCTTTGGATGGGGAAGCGTAAAATAGAAATCACTCAGGAATTTTTTTCTTAATGTATGAAATCTGCCACAGCACAAGAACGTAAAAACATATTTATTGATCTGTCTAGGACTCCAGGTTCATCCAAATCTCCTGTGTCCCTCTGCTCTTTCATCTTTCCCCTCCTCCCTCTGACTCCTTCCTCAATTCCTATCTTTTTCCTTCCCTTCACCCCACCACAGTCGATTGACGGTAACCGTGCCAATCAGTCAATCTTTAAGCAAACTGAGCATATGCCTTTCTGAGCACCATGCTCCAATAAAAGGATACATTTTCCTCTTCCCCCCATCTGTCAGCAGCTGCATCACAGCAGAGCCCGGCAGGAGAAATCAATGGCCTGTATTCTTTTTTACTGCTAACCCAGTCCAGGGAATAGCTCTTTAAAGCCATTTTGTAACAAGTTTACAATGTTTAATATGCAATGCAAACACATTCCATGGGGTTCTATAAAAGTACCTGGGTTTATTAGTATTTTTATTTTTTTAAATCTAAATGCACTCTTCACAATAACTGCCTGCCACAGTGCAGGGACTGACATATTTCTGGTTGTTGCGGTGCTGTTATGGAAAAACATTGGGTTATTTATGTCAATCTCAATAATAGTCTCATTAATTCATCATTAGCTTGCTGTGTTCAACAGATGCTACTTTGACTTCATTGTGCATTATTTGGGGGGGAAATGGCACAAACAACAGAAAACACTGCATAGCCACAAGAGTATTTTCACTGTTCAAACGGTTAACATACAATCTGTACTGAGAGGCGATGAATTGAAGCAGTTGTAGCCTGAAAGTGAAAAATACATGTACATCTCTGTGTTGACAATACAAACAGTGCTACTAATTCGTTCAGTGAGGCTATTACACTGTCCACTGTATTTCTGCCTATGCATGGCCACTTTGCAACAACTTGATTTAAATACTTGATCTGCCAAAGACATAGGACCTAATTACAACCTTAAGCTGCAAACTAGCCGAAAGCACTCCGGGTTAATGAAAGCCAATGGGAATTAATGGCACCCTTATGTGGACGATGGAGGGTGCGGTTCTGGAGTGCCCAACCCTCTTTGTAACCTGTGAGTAGGCATCCAATTACCTCGGCAATTACCACAAGTGTTGTTGAAGACAAAAGGTCATAACAAAAGGTAGTCTGGGAGAACCACATGCATTGGTTTTTGGAGGATCATCATGAAAAAGACCCGATATTGTCATATTCAGGTTTAGTCATAACAACAAAATTGTTAGGATGTACTTCACAAATGCTTTAACGAAACCCATATGTAAACCATTAAAACAGCAAGCTCTGGGAGAGCAGTGTTATTGAGAAAACTCCCAAGTAGGGAAGACACCTTGTGAGGAACCAGACCCAGGATGGGTATAATCAATCTTAGTGTGACTTGATGCAACATTGATTTTGTTATAATATATGTGACCCACCACCTGGATTCGGTCCAATGTCGCAACATTTTTTTTAACATAGGATAAAAGTACAGACTCAGAGCTAGAAATTAGTATATCATACACTGCAGTTGAGGAACAATGGGGAGGTAATTCTGCTTTGAAATTTGATAAACTTTTGGTAACCTCACATTGAGAAAATGGCCCTTGAATATTTTGGTACACCCACTGGAGAGCTCTTCTCTGTCTACACCCATTCAGCATCATTCACACCCTCTTAAGCCTTAGAGCCACCCATTTCTTTAATGATTCACCAGTGAGGCCATGTGTTAAACATAGTGAATAGTGTAGTAAAGATTTCAAGACTAAAAGTGGTAAAAGTAGAAGCCTACTATAAGGAAAAACTCAAGGTAAAAATACACTATCTAGTCCTTGGCCTATATCCTAATCTGACTTTGGTGCAGGTCATGTTGTTCTTCACATTACTGTCTCTGGTAAATACACACTATATCAAATCAAATCTATGTTTATTTGTCACTTGCACAGGATACAGAAGGTGTAAACGGTACAGTGAAATGGTTACTTGCATAGTAGCAATATCAAAACCAGAAAGTGTCCGGATACAAATATTTTATAATTATTGGACTAAGCTTACCCGACACACTTGTCTAAATTGTTGTGTTATGTGAAATAAATGCTATTTCCTTCCCCCAGCCACATCTACAGTGCATTCGGAAAGTATTTAGACCCCTTCCTTTTTTCACACATTTTGTTACGTTACAGCCTTATTCTAAAATGGATTAAATCATATTTTTCCCTCATAAATCTACACACAAGACCACATAATGACAAAGTGAAAACATGTTTTTGACATTTTGGCAAATGTATAAAAATAAAAAAATACCTTATTTACATAAGTACTCAGACCCTTTGCTATGAGGACACAAAATTGAGCTAAGGTGCATCCTTTTTCCATTGATCATCATTGAGATGTTTCTACAACTAGATTGGAGTCCACATGTGGTAAATTCAATTGATTGGACATGATTTGGAAAGGCACACACCTGTCTAAGGTCCCACAGTTGACAGTGCATGTCAGAGCAGAAACCAAGCCATGAGGTGGAAGGAATTGTCCGTAGAGCTCCGAGACAGGATTCTGTCAAGGCACAGATCTGGGGAAGGGTACCAAAACGTTTCTGCAGCATTGAAGATCCCCAAGAACACACTGGCCTCCATCATTCTTAAATGGAAGATGTTTGGAAGCACCAAGACTTTCTCAAGCTGGCCGCACGGCCAAACTGAGCAATCGGTGAAGAAAAGCCACGGAGGTGACCAAGAACCCGATGGTCACTCTGACAGAGCTCCAGAATTCCTCTGTGGAGATGGGAGAATCTTCAGTAGGACAACCATCTCTGAAGCACTCCCCCAATAGACACATGACAGCCCATTTGGAGTTTGCCAAGAGGTACCTAAAGGATTCTCAGACCATGAGAAACAAGATGATCTGGTCTGAACGCAAAGCATCACATCTGGAGGAAACCTGGCACCATCCCTACGGTGAAGCATGGTGGTGGCAGCATCATGCTGTGGGGATGTTTTTCAGGGTCGGGGGAAGATGAATGGATCAAAGTACAGAGAAATCCTTGATGAAAACCTGCTTAGGACATCAGACTGGGGCGATGTCTCACCTTCCAACAGGACAACAACCCTAAGCACACAGCCAAGACAACGCTGGAGTGTTTTCGGGACAAGTCTCTGATGTCCTTGAGTGGCCCAGCCAGAGCCCAGACTTGAACATCTCTGGAGAGACCTGAAAATAGCTGTGCAGCGATGCTCCACATCCAACCTGACAGAGCTTAAGAGGATCTCAAATCAAATCAAAGTTTATTTGTCACGTGCACCGAATACAACAGGTGTAGACCTAACCAATGGTGCGAGAAGAAAAAGGTATGTGTGTGTGTGTGTGTGTGTGTAGGTAAGTAAAGAAATAAAACAACCGTAAAAAGACATTTGCACCTGTTAGTCAGGCTTATTGAGGCAGTATGTACATGTAGGTATGGTTAAAGTGACTATGCATATATGATGAACAGAGAGTAGCAGAAGCGTAAAAAGAGGGGTTGGCGGGTGGTGGGACACAATGCAGATAGCCCGGTTAGCCAATGTGCGGGAGCACTGGTTGGTCGGGCCAAATTAGGTAGTATGTACATGAATGTATAGTTAAAGTGACTATGCATATGAGATTAACAGAGAGTAGCAGCAGCGTAAAAGAGGGGTTGGGGGGGCACACAATGCAAATAGTCCGGGTAACCATTTGGTTACTCAGTCTTATGGCTTGGGGGTAAAAACTGTTGAGAAGCCTTTTTGTCCTAGACTTGGCACTCCGGTACCACTTGCCGTGCGGTAGTAGAGAGAACAGTCTATGACTGGGGTGGGTGGGGTCTTTGACATTTTTTAGGGCCTTCCTCTGACACCGCCTGGTGTAGAGGTCCTGGATGGCAGGCAGCTTTGCCCCAGCGATGTACTGGGCCATACACACTACCCTCTGAAGTACCTTGCGGTCGGAGGCCAAGCAATTGCCGTACCAGGCAGTGATGCAACCGGTCAGGATGCTCTCGATGTTGCAGCTGTAGAACCTTTTGAGGATCTCAGGACCCAATTAGTTTCCTGAGGGGGAATAGGCTTTGTCGTGCCCTCTTCACGACTGTCTTGGTGTGCTTGGACCAATCTAGTTTGTTGTTGATCCCTTTGTAGTCTGTAATAGTTTGCAAGCCCTGCCACAACCGACGAGCGCCGGAGCACGTGTAGTATGATTCAATCTTAGCCCTGTATTGATGCTTTGCCTGTTTGATGGTTCATCGCAGGGCATAGCGGGATTTCTGGTAAGCTTCCGGGTTAGAGTCCCGCACCTTGAAAGCGGCAGCTCTACCCTTTTGCTCAGTGAGAATGTTGCCTGTAATCCATGGCTTCTGGTTGGGGTATGTACGTACAGTCACTATGGGTACGACGTCTTCAATGCACTTCTTGATAAAGCCAGTGACTGATGTGGTGTATTCCTCAATGTCATCGGAAGAATCGCGGAACATGTTCCAGTCTGTGATAGCAAAGCAGTCCTGTAGTTTAGCATCTGCTTCATCTGACCATTTTTTTATAGACCGAGTCACTGGTGCTTCCTGCTTTAATTTTTGCTTGTAAGCAGGAATCAGGAGGATAGAGTTGTGGTTGGATTTACCAAATGGAGGGCGAGGGAGAGCTTTGCATGTGTCTCTGTGTGTGGAGTACAGGTGATCTAGAATTTTTTTCCCTCTGGTTTCACATTTAACATGTTTATAGAGATTTGGTAGAACTGATTTAAGTTTCTCTGCATTAAAGTCTCGCCTCTGGGTGAGTGGTTTCCTGTTTGCTTATTTCCTTATACAGCTGACTGAGTGCGGTCTTAGTGCCAGCATCGGTCTGTGGTGGTAAATAAACAGCCAAGAAAAGTATAGCTGAGATCTCTCTAGGCAAGTAGTGTGGCCTGCAGTTTATCATAATATACTCTACTTCAGGCGAGCAAAATCTAGCGACTTCCTTAGATTTCATGCACCAGCTGTTGTTTACAAACATGCACAGACCATCCCCCCTCGTCTTACCGGAGTGTGCTGTTCTATCCTGCCGGTGCAGCGTGTATGTATCCCGCTGGGTGAAGTCATTCAGCCACGATTCCGTGAAGCATAGGATACTTGTCACGATCGTCGTATCGAGGAGACCAAAGCGCAGAGTGATGTGAATACATCTTTTTAATTAAAGACGAAAAACACGAAGTACACTAGCCAAATAAACAAAATATCAAGACAAACGTGACCGCTATGAAAACTGAGTGCTAACATGCAACATCACATAGACAATAACCCAGGAACCACAATACAAAACAGGCTACCTAAATATGGTTCCCAATCAGAGACAACGACAAACACATGCCACTGATTGAGAACCATATCAGGCCAAAACACATAGAAACAGACTAACTAGACATGCAACATAGAATGCCCACTCATATCACACCCTGACCAAACAAAACATGGAAACAAACAACTCAAATAATGGTCAGAGTGTGACAATATTTCAGTTGTTGATGTCCCGCTGGTAGGATATTCGTGATCTTACCTCGTCTAGTTTATTGTCCAATGATTGCACGTTGGCGATTAATATTGACGGTAACGGCAGCTTTCCTAGTTGTCTTCTGCGGGTCCGGACGAGGCATCCGGCTCTTCTTCCTCTGCATCCCGTCCTTTTGGGAATAATTGGGATGTCTGCCCTGTGGGGTGTTTGGAGAATATTGTTTGAGTCCTGGTTGTTGGTATTGTTGAAGAAATCTTAGTCTAATCCGAGGTGAGTGATCGCTGTCCTGATATCCAGAAGCTCTTTTCTTCCATAAGATACGGTTGCAGAAACATTATGTACAAAATAATTTACAAATATTGCGAAAAACCCCCACATAATAGCACAATTGTTTCGGAGACCATAAAACGGCGGCCATCTCCTCCGGTGCCATTTTCTCTCTGCAGAGAAGAATGGGGGTATTCTTCCCAAATGCAAGTGTGCCAAGCTTGTAGCTTCATACCCAAGAAAACTCAAGGCTGTAATCGCTGCCAAATGTGCTTCAACAAGGTACTGAGTAAAGCGTCTAAATACTTATGTAAATGCGTATTTTCCTTTATTCATATAAAAAAATGTATGTCTAGAAACATGTTTGTGCTTTGTCATTATGGGGTATTGTGTAGATTGATGAGGGGAAAAAAACAAGAGTCAAGAGGTCTGAATACTGTAATAACCCTGGATTTGTAAGCGCAGATATTGACTCTGCCACTCGAGCATGCTTTTGGGGCACAGTCGATAAAGTGCTGGATTTCAGGCTAGAAGGTTGAGGGTTCGAAACCTGCTCCCTACTTGTTTCATTACATTCGTTTCAGAAGTGATCGGACCTTGCATCCACAAACGTGCGTGTGCTTGGCCAGTGAGCGTGTTCCTATAAGACGTTGAGTCGCAAAACTAGACTTGCTCTTTGAAAGGAGGGAGTTGTGTAACGACCCTGGGTTTATAAGCGCGGATATCGAAACTTCTTCAGGATTGGTGTCCCTTCCACGGGATGGCTGAGTTAAGGTAGACTGATGCGATTAGCATGAGGTTGTAAGTAACAAGAATTTCCCAGAATATAGACATATCTGATATTGACAAAAATCTTAAATTCTTGTTTATCTAACTGCACTGTCCAATTTACAGTAGGTATTACAGTGAAAGAATACCATGCTATTTTTTGAGGAGAGTGCACACTTTGGAACATAAAAAGTTATTAATTAACAAATTAGGCATATTTGGGCAGTCTTGATACAACATTTTGAACAGGAATGCAATGATTCATTGTATCAGTCTAAAACTTTGCACATCCACTTCTGCCATCTAGTTGCCAAAATGTATATTGCACCTGGGCTGGAATAATACATTATGGCCTTTCTCTCGCATTTCAAAGATGATGGTACAATTTTTTTTTCTTTTACCAGATCTATTGTGTTATATTCTCCTACATTCCTTTCACATTTCCACAAACTTCAAAGTGTTTCCTTTCAAATGGTACTATGAATATGCATATCCTTGCTTCAGGGCCTGAGCTACAGGCAGTTAGATTTCAGGCGCAAATTGAAAAAAAGGGGAGGATCCTTATTAAGCATGCTTTTGGGGCACAGACGATAACGTGCTGGACTTTGGGCTAGAAGGTTGAGGGTCCGAGACCTGCTCCCTGCTGTTTCATTACAATACTTTTCAAATGTACTGTAGCTAAGTGGATGGGTAACTATTGTCTAAACATGTACAAATGTTCATGAAATGCAATAGATGGCCATAATCACCCCCAGACACACCTGGCTAACTTGATGGGTCATGTAATCATCTGGTGAAGTGGAGTCTTAGATAGCTAGCTAAACAATGAAATGGCCCAATCCAAACTCATACTACTACAAATACAAACATTTTCATAGCTGTAGTATGAATTTGCAGGGAGCTAAAGCTAACCAACTAGGTTCAATGTTAGCTAGCTAACATTAGGCTATAATTAGCAATGCAAATGTATTTCTGATTTGAATAATATTACTACACAGATCATAGACTTAACGTTAGCTAGTGAGCCAGCAAGCTAATGTTCGCGAGCCAACTAACAGTATACATTAACTTGCAATGAAAACAACTTTCTGACAAAGTTACAAACATATCATATCTGAAAATGTTGCTAGACTCTTACCTGTATACATGGATGAGCGCTTCACAGCAGACTGGAACCATTTAACTCTGTCTTGTTTGTAGCTACATCTTGTTTGGCCAGCGTTGTGTCAAGTCACTTCGGTTCACACTGACTGTGGTGTGTGCAGAAAGTAGCCCATCACAACTTTTTACAACTGATCTGTCGATAGCGCTTGTTAAATTCAGGGTATCAATGTTGTTGAGAAAGTAGAAAAACCTTTGTAGTTCTCGATGGCTAACATTATATCTTGCAAAAAATGCCGCGATAGAAAGGACTATCAACCCATAATGAGCAGCTCGCATTATAGACAGAAGCATGCTACATGGCCAATCCAAACTCATCTCCCGGGCAGGTCTAGCCCATCAATTATCTCAGCCAATCACAGGAATGTTCCTGTCTTTTTCTGTGGCTAAACCAACTAGGCTCGGAATTTAACAATTTGATTTGTATTTCCATATGGACTACCAGTCTGTTATTAAGACAAATTAAAGTTTACATGTTCCAGAAGGCATTTCAGCAAAAAAACGTATTATGATTTTTTTTAAAGACGTTCAAATGCCTCTCCTGTGAAGTAGTGACGTGCGACATATGCCTAGCTTCCTGAAACGGGTCACATATGGTCAAACACACATTAAGCATACCATGGCTGGTCTACCTTGCTGTATGCTGTAACCAGAACCATATGAAGCCAGTGAGGATCATGTGTTTATCCACCTCCTCATATGATCAGCTGTGTAAGGGATGGCCAGCATCTGTTCTCCATGTCTTTGCCCTAGGGTCTAGGCCTTAACCACAGAGAGGAGATCCATCCATCTATGTCAGCAAATACAGATCCAGATCCACACAGAAGCAGCATGTACAGTATGTATGCATTCAATGCATCCAATGCCTACACCCTGGCCCATTAGCCAAACATTTTAGCCAACAAAACAGGAACTAATTGAGTAAAACAAAGTAAAAGTGCGAGAAAAAGTTCACTACTCTGGGATCGTCTTGAACTCAAAGAACTCTTAATGCTCTGTTTAATCGTATTTCGCAACCATAACAGCTTTTACTTCAGTTAATTATTTTTAAATCTTGAAACAAATACATAAGGTACAAACCTTCAATTGGATTTTGATGTGCAAGTCAGGCCTTCCTAGGCAGTAGCCGGGGCTGTTTTGTAACCATTTAACTGTGGGTAATCAAATGATTCGTAATGCTCGCTCTGTGTTCTCTGAGAGTAGGGGAAAAAAAGATAAGAAATCAGTTTCTGCTATTATGATTTGATTACATCTACCCAGAGTAATCTTTCTTGGTACTATCTCTCTCACTATCTCTTGGTGGTCTATACTGATTTAAAAGTAAATGATGAAGTTAAACATGAAATGGAGAAAGAGAGGATACTCCTTTAACCCAAAACTCAAATGAGCGATGTTGCCTTGTACTACGGTAGAATCTAAGATATTCATGTCTTGAGCATGATAAACCTATGCTAACAATGCTAATGACATGATCAATATGGTCAATCTTCTAAAAACTACAGTATGCTATTCTGCCTCGTTCAACTCCATTCATCAAACTGATATTGATGAGTTAACTTTCTCTGCTGCTTCTGTAAACGTGTCACCTTTGGAACTCTCCCTTAAATAAGTGTCCATGGTCAGTTAATGGATGAGTTCTTGGAAGCTCTATCACTCTTTCTTAGAATGATTGATCCACATGGTGAATGCATGTTTAACCCAGTAGAAGGAGAACAGCTACAGAGACGACTGCGGCATCTCTATGCAGTTGATGGATGGTCAACCAATGTTTATTTGGTTCAGAAAAGCAGAGCTGATACCACATTGTCTTTCTGCCCACAAGCCAGAGCCTCAAGCACTCCACATGGAGACATATCTGGAGTCCCTGGTGTGTTTCTGGATATCAATATCAGACCACAACATTCTCATTTGAAGCGAGTACATTCTATCCAGTTGGTATTATCCAAATAATATTCTTGCCAAAAATCTATCACTTTATTTTGACCACTGACATACATTGTTTGTGTTCTGCAAGCAATTGCAGTCCTGTATGTATTCTGGTGATCAAGGTATTGCCTGTCTGAAACATCCCTGAGATATATCAGCTACGTAGAGATGATAAAATCCTGTTGACATTCCTTTATCACTCTGCCATCAGGTTTGCCACCAGTGCCCCTTACAAGACTCATCATTGCACTCTATACTAAATATGTTAACTGGCCATCATTACAAACTAGGTCATCTGTTAACTGGCCTTCACTACAAACTAGGCATAAAATCCAATTGTCCCTGCTCACTTACATAACCCTCCTAGGTCTAACTCCCCTCTACTTGAGATCCTGGGTACTTAGCTCTGCTTCTACTTACAACACCAACTCTGTCCATCAGAGTTAAAGTTAAAGTTTCCTAAAACTCTCACACGCTCCTCATTTCAGTTTGCTGTAGCCAGTGACTGGAATGAGCTGCATTTTTGGGGGGTAAACTTGCGAAATTTGTATCTCTTTGTGCCTTTAAGAACTCAATCACTGACATTTTCTCTGACACCTGTACTTGTTACCCTATCTAATCATGTCATTCATGGTTATTCTTATTCCCGCTGTGCACAAACTGGTTGACTCAATGTTTTTGCAACATTATTTGTCAACATATTGTGACGAGGAATCTACGTGGAAAATACATTGCATTTGAAAAATGTCAACATTGTAAAC
This sequence comes from Oncorhynchus nerka, assembly GCF_034236695.1. Classification (NCBI taxonomy): domain Eukaryota; kingdom Metazoa; phylum Chordata; class Actinopteri; order Salmoniformes; family Salmonidae; genus Oncorhynchus; species Oncorhynchus nerka. The sequence continues at coordinate 29,736,263 of NC_088417.1, forward strand.
TGTTGTTTTGAGGGTGACATTTTGAGGGTGATGATTATGTCATCATTGTAACCAATTTTCAAAATAGACAAACCTTGTAGAAAGTATGTTGATTTTGTACCTTTGAAACAACATCAAATCTTCAACATTATAGCCACAATAAAAATACAGTAGGCTCGGCAGCACCTCCTACTGGAGTTGATTTGCAGCTATTCACTTGGTCTCCCATCCAAGGTTTTAACCAAGCCCAGCTTTTATATTTGTCACTACTACCAATTGTGAGAATGATTATTGAGAGACCTCGTAATAACTACATATACTGAACAAAAATAAAATAAATAAATGCAACATGTAAAGTGTTGGTCCCATGTTTCATGAGCTGAAATAAAGGATCCCAGAAATGTTCCGTATGCACAAAAAGCATATTTCTCTCAAATTTTGTGCAAACATTTGTTTACACCCCTGTTAGTGAGCATTTCTTCTTTCCCAAGATAATGCAAACACCTGACAGTTGTGGCATATCAAGAATCTGATTAAACAGCATGATCAATACACAGGTGGACCTTGTGCAGGGGACAATATAAGGCCATTCTAAAATGTGCAGTTTTGACACACAAAACAATGTCACAGATGTCTCAAGTTTTAAGGGGGCGTGCAATTGACATGCCAACTGCAGGAATGTCCAAATAAAATGGGTATAAATCAAATGAAATCTAACTTTAAATGCATTTGAAATAAAGTTTGATTTAATTTCGTCCTATTCATTCAATGTGATTCTTGGTTGAGATAGAGATGTGAATCCAGCATTTAATTTATTTAAGTGTGTATTGCAAAATTGATATTGAATTAGGTTTGGTTGTCAACAAATTACAGTTTGTCTACAAATTAATAATGTACAGTATATGTTGGATTCACGTCTCCAACTAAACCAAAAATAAAAAAGTGAAGCCCTTCTTACAAACTAATGTAACAGTATTTATTCATCCTTAAAATGAGTAACACATCCATGGCCACATTTTGAGGCCACTGTAACTATAAATGTCTTCCTATATAATCATATGAAGTGTGCATGTGAATGATAGTTTGCATGGGTCACAGGCCTGTGGAGATCTTTACAATTGCTGTAATAATCTGTGCAGATTCATGAACAGCATTGATCACTTGCACCATGTACTTTTAGTGTGGTCTCAGTTGCAATCCCGGTCATTTGGTTATGCTATTAGATGAAGCACAGTGATAACACGTGACGTTTTTGTACGAATACAAAATATCCATCATGGTATTCCCCTTTGCTGCGCTTTTAAATGGTTGAAAAGCATATACAGTATAACACATTTAGATGACAAAGAAAACAACCATCAGACAGTTTTTCCTTTGGAATTTCATTGTGCTTCTAGATGATTGAAAGCATAGTGATAACGCAAACTTCTGTCTGTCTTTTTGAGTGGGTGAATAAAGGTCGAAATCCCATTGATCAACGTCTCAACCAAACGTGGCCAACGTTTCCACGTTGACAGGACGTGGTGTGCACAGTGGGCTGGAAATAACGTGTTCCTCGGCCAAAGCATGTACACTTTCACAGACACTAACTTTTTATTCTAACAAATAACATGGAATATTATGGACATTCCCATGGACACTTTCCATTGTTCTTAGACTGTACATATTGTACCTGATATTCTATCAAATGTATTGTTGACTGTCTACTCTCTATGCTGACTGTTTTCACTAAATGTTGTGTTGTTGCCATGTGTTAAATGTAAATGTAAATGTTTCTGACCGACTGTGTTGTGATATCGGTTCTCCTTGTGCTGTAACTGCGATGTATTGACCTATGTGTTTGTTATTTTAATTATTGCACCTCACTTCCCAGTTGTCACTGGCCAGGCCATCATTGTACATAAGAATTTGTTTTTAATTGACTGGCCTGGATAAATAAAGGTTAAATACCCTTTTAAAAAGCCCACATCACAAAGTGCAAAACAGTCTAAGGCCACACCAGACAGTGACACATTGCCTGAGGTCCCATTGGGTGATTCTACTGATTCTTCTCTGACAGGTTAGAATACCTAGGTGTTCAACATGCACGAACCTGTCCAGTGCCCTCTTTACAACTAATGGAATTTGTCCAACCCCCATCCAATAAAAACCACGTGAAATTGGGAATCCTATTATTTCAACATGCATAATCATCACATAAAGTATATTCCACATATTTTAAAAGCAATGCAACAAAACATGATTGTAGAAATCATTGAAGCTATTATAGGTTTGGTCATACCAAATGAAATGATATTGAATGAGATTACGGAAGGAAATTGGCAGAGTACACACCAGTAAAAAGCAATCAGGGTGGTAAAATCGAACAGTAATGAGCGAACTACAGCCTATCTAACCTGGTCGATGGTTATCTGTCTCACAAATGTCACATATAGCGCAAGTAAATCATGTTGCAGTCAATGGAGAATCAAAACGAGCAGAGGAGAGAAGCTAACACCTTCTCAGGGAGTATGTCAGAAGGTTTGACCACCAACAATATGGAACAGAAAATGAGCAGCTGTGAAAAGACCTGATGTGTCTCGGTACTTGAGGGTAATAAAATATTTGTCCACCTCTGTGGTCATGGGTGAGAGGTCAAAACCTCTAAAACCACAAGAAACCACCACACAAAACCACATCCTCACTATCTATGCCTGTGTTTCAGTGAGTGGGGGTTTGGTTGCTAAGAAGCACTGATGTTACGTAAGACACACAAACCCCTGGTGAAGATAAATACTAGATTTTGCTTGCGTAGGGTGGAGAGATGTAGCTCCTAAAGTACGACTCATTGACGGATACCATCTCTTAGAAACTGCACACAAGGAGACAGCTGGTTTATGTCTGCTTTGGCGTCAAAGAAAGCACTTCAGCACAGCACCAACCCATGGGTTTAAATCATGCTAGTCTACTCCCTTCCAATGACATTCCTGTGTAACCACAGAGTAGAGTCCATGTAGCCTCTTGTGTGTACTCCCTAACCACCCAAACATTTTGTTTTGATTGCTACGATTTAGCCTTAAGATGTGATGTCTGCCGCAAGTATTTCTCAGGAATCTACTCCAAATGATTGTTTTCCTTCTAAAGGAGTGTGTGTGCTTCACTTCAGGCTTCAGGAAGAGTAGAGAGAGAGGGAGAGGGAGAGAGAGAGTTTCCCTGGCCCACATCTGTTCAACATAAGAGCTTGTTGACAGCAATTGTCTTCTTCTCTCTTTGTGGCCTGATCATCCCTTCTGTGGATGCTAGCTGCTGCTTATCCAACTTTAAACAGAATGCATCTTGCCCCTCAGTCCAGCCCCTTGCCTTCACTCCTATCTGTACTTGAGCCAGGGTTCGGTCTAAGATAAGGGGTGTTTGTGTAAGGTATTCCATGAGAATATATTTTGAGTTTAAAAGTGAATTACACAGAATTATATGCCACAGTAGGGATATTTTGGCCAGTATTAGCCTGTGTTTAGCCGGATTAAAGTATCTCTACAGTATGTATTTTCATTGATTTCAGTTACATTTCATGGTAACGTTGGGAGTACAACCATTGTTTGTATGTTTATTACTGATGTAAAAGGATATTGAAGCCAGATAATTAAGTCAGATAATTTAATTAAATATACAAATGACATTTTTTAAATTAAGGCCAAGCTGTTTTGCTGGAGAATTGAAATCCACCCAAACCTATAATTGGGGAAAAGGCCATTTGGACAATCACAATTGTCCATTTGGTTTTAAAAGGCAAACAGATCGATGCACAGCATTAAAGGGGATCTGTGAGAGATCTAAATGCTTCTGCAGCCACAATCTGTATTTCCTGTTTAGATATGTGCCCTTAATGATTGGCTTCAACTCAAAGCTGCAAGTAAGCTGTAGAGTCCATCAGATAGACTAGATAGGGTCTGACACCACTAGAGATTGACCTTTCTACCTCAAATCAAAACCAAGTGTATTGGTCGTGTACATAGATTTTCAGATGTTATCGCAGGTGCATCGAAATGCTTGTGTTTCTAGCTCCAATAGTGCAGTAATACCTATCAATAATTTTTTAAAATAAAAACACAATACACAATCCAGAAAAGCCTGATAGAACAGTGACTAAGGTTCAGGGCAGGGTACTGGGCGGGGGCCGGCTAGTGAAAACTATTTAACAGTCTGAAGGCCTGGAGATAGAAGCTGCTTATCAGTCTCTCAGTCCCAGCTTTGATGCAACTGTACTGTATCCGCCTTCTAGATGGTAGCGGGGTGAACAGGCCGTGGCTCGGGTGGCTGAGGTCCTTGATGATCTTCTTGGCCTTCCTGTGACACCGGGTGCTGTAGATGTCCTGGAGGGCAGGCAGTGTGCTCCCGATGATGAATTGGGCTGACCGCACTACCATCTGGAGAGCCTTGCGGCTGCAGATGGTGCAATTGCCGAACTAGGCGTTGATACAGTCCGTCAGGATGCTCTCAATGGTGCATCTGTAGAAGTTTGTGAGGGTTTTACAGCCTCCTTCAGCCTCCTGAGGTTGAAGATGTACTGTTGTACCTTCTTCGCCATGCTGTCTGTGTGAAGGGACTCTTTCAGGTTGTCAGTGACGTGCATTCCGTGCATTCCGAGGAACATTTGACCCTTTCCACCGCGGCCCTATCGATGTGGTTGGGAGAATGCTCTCTCTGCTGTCCTGTAGTCCACGATCATCTCCTTCATTTTGTTGACTTTGAGGGAGAGGTTATTATTCCTGTCACCACTCCGCCAGGGATCTCACCTCCTCCCTGAAGGCTGTCTCATCGTTGTCGTTAAATACCTTCTGTCATTAAACCATTACTGGTAAAGATATTCACCCATCTTACCCGAGTCAACACTAAAGAGGCTAAACTGGTAATTTATTTATCTAAGCAAATTTATTATTTGCATTGGGACAAAAATTATCTCTCAGAAAAAATACAAAGCAAACATAATGTAATCTCCTCAGATCTACAACAATGTTAGTCTCAATCTGCAATTTGCAACCTACAAAATCCATGTAATGAGACAGTATTCTACTGTTACCATCCCTGGCACTAACCTTAAACATCTCTGTAGTGTTTTGACCATGCACCTGTTTGTTGCCGTATTGATCTGGTCAGTGGTCAGTGGACGTCATGATGTTTTCTGGGAGAGGAAACAGCATTCCGAGCTCAAAGCTCTGAACTTCAGAGCTTTGAGCTCTGAAGCAAACTATATGGGTGATTTTACAGAAAGTGGTGTAAATTGCTGTCCCACTGTCACGTTCTGACCTTAGTTCTTTTGTTATGTCTTTGTTTTAGTATGGTCAGGGCGTGAGTTGGGTGGGTTATCTATGTTAGTTTTTCTATGATTTGCTATTTCTGTGTTTGGCCTGGTATGCTTCTCAATCAGAGGCAGCTGTCAATCGTTTTCCCTGATTGAGAACCGTATTTAGGTAGCCTGTTTTCTATTGTGTTTCGTGGGTGATTCTTTTCTCACTTCGTGTATGTTACCAGACAGGACTGTTTCGTTTCGTGTCATTCCCATTTATCGTTTTGTTGTTTTGTTCGAGTATTCGTTTTCATTAAAAGGCATAATGAATACTTACGACACTGCACCTTGGTCCTCCTCTCTTTCTCCCACAGACGAACGTTACAGAATCACCCACCACCAAAGGACCAAGTAGCGTGGTGTGTGGCAGCAGCAACGATCTCCAGACTCCTGGACATGGGAGGAGATCCTGGCGGCAAAGGACCCTGGGCACAGGCTGGGGAATATCGCCGCCCCAAGGCAGAGCTGGAGGCAGCGAAAGCTGAGAGGCGACGGTATGAGGAGGCAGCACGGCAGCGCGGTTGGAAACCCGAGGCAGCACCAAAAATGTATTGGGGGGCACACGGGGAGTGTGGCAAAGTCAGGTAGAAGACCTGCGCCAACTCCCCGTGCTTACCGTGGAGAGAGAGGGACCGGGCAGGCACCGTGTTATGCCGTGAGGCGCACAGTGTCCCCGGTGCGTAGGCATAGCCCGGTGCGGTACATAGCAGCGCCTCGTATCGGCCAGGCTAGGTTGGGCATCGAGCCAGGTGCCATGAAGCCAGCTCAGCGCATCTGGTCTCCAGTGCGTCTCCTCGGGCGGGGTACATGGCACCAGCCCTAGGCATGGTGTCCCCGGTTCGCCAGCACAGCCCAGTGCGGGCTATTCCACCTCGCCGCACTGGCCTGGCTACGGGGAGCATTCAGCCAGTTAGGGTTGGGCAGGCTTGGTGCTCGAGACCTCCAGTGTGCCTTCACGGTCCGGTCTATCCGGTGCCACCTCCACGCACCAGCCCTCCGGTGGCAGCCCCCCGCCGCAGGCTGTCTCTCCGTCTCCTCCCTACAGGTGCTCCCGCCTGTCTAGTGCTGCCAGAGTCTTCCTCCTGCCCAGCGCTGCCAGAGTCTTCCGTCTGTCCTGAGCTGCCGGAGTCTCCCGTCTGTCCTGAGCTGCCGGAGTCTCCCGTCTGTCCGGAGCTGCCGGAGTCTCCCGTCTGTCCGGAGCTGCCGGAGTCTCCCGTCTGTCCGGAGCTGCCGGAGTTTCCCGTCTGTCCGGGGCTGCCGGAGTCTCCCGTCTGTCCGGGGCTGCCGGAGTCTCCCGTCTGTCCGGGGCTGCCGGAGTCTCCCGTCTGTCCGGAGCTGCCGGAGTCTCCCGACTGTCCGGAGCTGCCGGAGCCGCCCGTCAGCCAGGAGCTGCCGGAGCCGTCCATCAGCCAGGTCCGTCAGCCAGGTCCGTCAGCCAGGAGCTGCCGGAATCGCCCGTCACTCTGGTGCTGCCGGTGTCGTCCTTCACTCCGGCGCTGCCGAAGTCTCCCACCTGTCCGGTGCTGCCGGAATCTCCTGTCCATTCGGGACCCATTGCTAGCGTCCCCAGTCCGAGGTCGGCGGCAAGGGTCGCCACGTCAAAGAGTCCACGGAGGCGGGGTAAAAAACAGACAAAGACTATGGTGGAGTGGGGTCCACGTCCCGCGCCAGAGCCGCTACCGCGGACAGACACCCACCCAGACCCTCCCCTATAGGTTCAGGTTTTGCGGCCGGAGTCCGCACCTTTGGAGGGAGGGTACTGTCACGTTCTGACCTTAGTTCTTTTGTTATGGCTTTGTTTTAGTATGGTCAGGGTGTGAGTTGGGTGGGTTGTCTATGTTAGTTTTTATATGATTTGCTATATCTGTGTTTGGCCTGGTATGGTTCTCAATCAGAGGCAGCTGTCAATCGTTGTCCCTGATTTAGAACCATATTTAGGTAGCCTGTTTTCTATTGTGTTTCGTGGGTGATTATTTTCTGTCTTTGTGTATGTTACCAGACAGGACTGTTTCGTTTTGTGCCATTCTCGTTTATCGTTTTGTTGTTTTGTTCGAGTATTCGTTTTCGTTAAAAGGATAATGAATACTCACCACGCTGCACCTTGGTCCTCCTCTCTTTCTTCCACAGACGAATGTTACACCCACCCCAAACACACGATTTAAAATATAGATACAGTGGGGCAAAAAAGTATTTAGTCAGCCACCAATTGTGCAAGTTCTCCCACTTAAAAAGATGAGAGAGGCCTGTAATTTTCATCATGGGTACTTCAATTATGATGGACAAAATGCGAGAAAAAAAATCCAGAAAATCACATTGTAGGATTTTTAATTAATTAATTTGCAAATTATGGTGGAAAATAAATATTTGGTCAATAACAAAAGTTTATCTCAAGACTTTGTTATATACCCTTTGTTGGCATTGACAGAGGTCAAAAATGTTCTGTAAGTCTTCACAAGGTTTTCACGAACTGTTGCTGGTATTTTGAGCAACTCCTCCTTGCAGATATCCTCTAGAGCAGTGATGTTTTGGGGCTGTAACTACTAAAATTGGTTATGTCAATCAAGACTAGAGTCCTCTCTGTATCTTTATGGTTGACACTTGATTGTTAATCCATAAATGCCTTTCTTTACATTTATTGGACAAAATATTTTATTGATTCTGATAATAATTTATGTCAATCACATGTACCCCATTAGATATGGTATCAAGTTAAGTAAGCAATTAAGTTCAGAATGCATATGCCGGAAAAAATATTTTTACAAAATTAACATAGGAAAAGTGACAATTTAAACATCTAACAATATAATGAATTAGATGCCCAAGTAATTCAATTAATACGTTTCAGATTCATACAATCAACGTTGAACATTTTATAGAGAACAATAGAGATGATATTTCTCTAAAAGATAGGCAAAGGTTTTGAAAACCAGGTTAAAAGTAATGTTTTACTATTTATAAAACGTTACACGCAAATACAAATTGAATAAATGAATCCGTAATAGAAGGTTAATCAAAGTTATCAATACTTTGCATGGTTTTCCCTTTATTGCAACTTAATATGTATGTCTACCTGACATTTGTTGTAAGACAAATGGATACAAATGTCCATTTTTTCCAACCCCCAATTTGCACCAGTTTGATAGAATCACCGGTATAGAATCACCGGTATAGAATCACTGTATAGAATCAACGGTATAGAATCAACAGTATAGAATCACCGGAATAGAATCACAGGTATAGAATCCCCGTATAGAATCAACGGTATAGAATCACCGGTATAGAATCACCGGTATAGAATCACCGTATAGAATCACCGGTATAGAATCACCGGTATAGAATCACCGTATAGAATCAACGGTATAGAATCACCGGTATAGAATCACCGGTATAGAGTCACCAGTTCGATAGAATCATCAGTATAGAATCACCGGTATAGAATCATCGGTATAGAATCACCAGTTCGATAGAATCACCGGTATAGAATCACCCGCATAGAATGACACATATAGGGAATAGGATGCCATTTGGGACACGCTTCTTGTGTCGTTCTCCGTTCCATCAGAACCTTAATTGCCACAAGCTTTGTCATGTTCGTCCAATAGTCAAGTGAATAAGAGACTTGAACAAGTGGCAACGCGATATTCGGAAAAGGAAAACCCACACTCACACACTTCAGTGTGACTTTTCCTTTTCCAATCTATATGCATTTTGAACCCTGCACCCAAATTCTTTTGATTACAAATTATTGAATCGAGCACGCCTATTCTTGATTTAAATCACAGATTCGTTCCATCAAGACTATAGTGTCTGATCCTACTGCAGATAAGTTTACACACCTGGCACAGTGGCATAAATACACTGTTTCATGTAAAGCATGATCTACTATAGAGGTTTAAATAATGGTAACGGTGTCAAACAGGTATAAAGAGCTGTTCTGTAGGCTTAGCAGTTTCTGCAGTGTCTGTGAGCCTTCACTTTGCATTACAACTAGTCCACAATTCCCAAATTTCAATTCAGGGAAAATATAACTTTTAGGTATTCATGCATGCAGTTTTGGTATTCATCATTGGTATTGGCCATCCCATTCTTCTTCCCTTTTCTCAGGGCGAGTTCTTTCTGTTCCGTCTCTTCTAACCGAGTCTCTTTGTTCTGTCTCAAACTGCTCCTCTCCCATAGAAGCCACTGAAGCTGCCACTGTTGTTTTGCTCTTTGATGTAAGACAGAGAGATGGCAGTAAGTTCTCACCTGTCAGCTTTCATGGCTCCCCGAAGGCCTGACTTTGAGCCGGTGTCTGATAAATTGGGATTGATCGCTACAATAGAAGATTCACGTATGGCACTGTGTTACAAGGAACGGTTCATTTTCTGACAGGCAACACAGCAACCCGGGGCTTGTTACTGGTTATTGGACAAAAAGCACTGGTTTTTATTACGGCAGTAGTGATTTGATGTGACCGTACTGAAACCAGTTATTTCAGGTTCAAGATATCTGTGGTGTTCGTGCTGTTCTCTCAGTAGGGGTGTCATGCAGACTCATGCTATGTAATGAATGCTCCATACAGTTCCATATGGCTGCAGAGGAAATATCAAGTAAGTGCATATTTTAATAAATCAGACTTTGATTATAGTGCTGTATCCATCAGGAAACATCTCCCTCTCTGAATAAGAACAGAAGAATTTGGCCAGTGAGTCAGAAATTCCACAAACCCCATCCTCAACCGCCTACCACTCTTAAATCTGACACCAACCTCCAACGACACTTACAGTTTCTGTCTGAATGGGACCTTCAGCAACTGCCAAACTACTAGCGCCAAGGCCACGCTTCAGTCAAATCAACGTAGTAGCTAGCAGTCAAGGCTCTAGGATGCGTCCCAAATGGCATCTTTTTCCCTACATATAGTGCACTACTTTTGACCAAAGCCCTATGGGCCCTCGTCAAAAGTAATACACTATATAGGGTTAAATGGTGCCATTTGGGATGCTGACTATTCCTTGTACATGCTAAGGATGATGCATCTATCCTGCGGATGCCCACCAGCTCCCCTTCTCTGAATTTGCCACTGAACACAACCAAGAGATTTGTTGATAGGTATTCTGTGCAAATGAGTCATTGAGTCACAAGGGTTGCAATAGTTGTTTTAACAACTCCAAGTGCCAGTTAATTCCATTGACCGCAAGTCACTGTCCACATGTTGTAGGCTGTCTTCATCTCATGTGTTCTGAGTATGCTTGGGCTACAAGTTTAATGTACAGCAGTCTACTGTACTGAAGTGATGGATTGGCACAGTACAGTAAATCAGGTTACATGAAAAAGGTTGTTGATCGGCCTGTGGAGAATACAAATTCCTCTCCTCTAAGCTGGTGGTGATTAGCACTGAGGGGCTGATAAATGCAGGGAATCTCAAACAGAAGCTGCTCCTGATCACCAATGATAAGTACGAGAGAGAGAGAGAGAGAGAGAGAGAGAGAGAGAGAGAGACCATTAAACGGGAAGCCCCCCACGGATGGTCCTGTCAGCCCTGGGAGAACAGATGAAAGTGGTGCAGCCAGATACCATGGCCCTTTGATCGTTGCCTTTGTATGATAAACATTGCGCTGTGCCAACCAACGCTCTGAAGGTGAAGGGCTTTGAGTGGGTTTCCAGATCCCAGGACAGCAGGTAGGCATTCCTCCATGCCAGCTAGCTGTCTGCCACTCGGCTTTGAGACCCCAGCTCTCTCTGAAGAGTAGAGAGAACGAGAGAGCTGAGAGAACTGGCTCACCAGCAGATTGCGATGCCTATGCTATTCCCCATTAGAATGTTTTTTTCTTATGCAGCTTTTTGGAGGGTTGAGAGGCTCGTTAAACATGGCGTCTTCGTTCCACAGGCAACGGCTCCCGCTGAGTGGTGGGAGTCCTATTTGAACCAATAATCATCAAGCTTCAAAAAAAAAGTGGTGCAGGAGGAGAGTGCGCACATGAATTTTTACAATGTGTTGGAATAATAATATGGTTGTTGAATATTTTATATCCACTACAGCAGCTTTGAAAATGTTTAAGGTTTACCATGTTAGTTCTAGCAAGGGAGGTGTGAAGGGAACTGAAGTAATATATCTTTCATTAAATTAAATACGTAAAAAATATTATCCATGCTCCTCGAATAACAAGGGTTTAGGCCTAAACGGTGCAAGAAAACCACATATATTGAAGAGGAATATTCTTCTTCTGTGTAAACTTCATGATTCCTAACCAGATCACATCTTTATGGAAAAAAAAAAACATTTTGAAAATTGAAATGTGCACGTTTTGGACGTCATTTTATTTTGCAACACTTCACATGTGATATTTCACTTGAAGTTTCACACGTGGATTTTCACAAGTGATCACATAACCTTCCACATGTGAAATCATGTGATACCATGTGGTTTTGGAACACTTCCCATGTGAGGATATTTCACGTCTGTATCGATGACTGATTTCACCTGTATTCCTAGTCTTTGGACTTCAAAGTAAATCTCAGCTTTGTATAATACTGTAACGATGTGCGCTGAGAGTCAGGAAGCAAGTTCAGGGAGTGTTTTAATAAATAAACACAACATAATACAAAATATGAACAACGCAAGGACATGACACAGGAACAGAAACAACAACGCCTGGGGAAGGAACCAAAGAGAGTGACATATATAGGGAAGGTAATCAAGGAAGTGATGCAGTCCAGGTAAGTCTGATGCCGCGCAGGTCTGCTTAACGATGGGGATAGGTGTAACGAGCAGCCTGGTGACAAAGAGGCCGGAGAGGGAGCACACGTGACAAATACACTCAAGAAAAACTATTATGGTGATTCAGGAGTAACATTAAAACATAATAATATAAATAAGTATAATAAGATAAGATAAGATAATAATAATTGCCTGGCTAAAAGAGAACAATTTTAGATGAAGTTTTGTGGAAAAAGGACTGGGGGGGGGCAAAATATATTTCTCCCATGTGCAAAGAAGTTCGAAAGGTGTGATGGTATTAATTAACAGTAATTTTGCAAATTGTCCAAACAGATCATCAAGGTAGATGGATTATTTTAAATATGTTATTGCGCAAAAAACAGATATGGCTTATTAACCTATACGGTCCAAATAATGATGATTCAAGCTTCTTTGAAAGTATATATAAGAATTGATCAACTCTACAAGCAACACTAGACTTTATTATTATGGTGGGAGATATTAATACGGTTTTAAATACCTCTATGGACCGTAAAGGAAATCACACTACAAACTATCACACTCAGGCACTTAAGGAAATCATGAATGTCATGGATATATTGGATTTAGTGGATATATGGAGGCTTTAAATACCCTGACCTAGTGAGATATACATTAAGGAGGCTTAATCAAGCTAGTCGTCTTGATTACTTTCTTATGTCATTCTCTCTGGACCCAAAAGTTTAAGAATTATTGATAGGGGACAGAATGCGGTCGGATCATCACATAATTGGCATATATATTACACTTACAGAATTTCCATGTGGGCGAGGATATTGGAAATTGAATCAAAGCCTACTGAATGATAACTTGTTTATAACTAGGACAGAATAATTTATAACGGACTTTTTACCAACATAACAGGTACAGCAGATCCCATTATTGTACCAGACACTTTTAAATGTTCCTTTAGAGGCCATGCAATCAGTACTCATCTATAAATCAAAAGCAATTTAGGTCAAAAGAGTCCATATTAACAAAGGAAATTGAAGGACTAACAGTACAGATAGATAGGAATAAAAACTGTACCATAGAGTCACAGAATAAGTTAGAAGAAAAACTCAAATAAACAGAAGAACTTATTCAAGAAAGATCCAGTGTAATGTATTATAAAAAATAAAGCGACCTGGATGGAATAATGGTGAAAAATGCACCAAATTCTTCAACAATTTTCAACATAGAAATGCTACCAAATGTATTTTATTGAAACTTATTACAAATGATGGAGTCACGCAGGATTTACCCAATTATATTTTGAAAGAGGTAGTAAAGTACTTTATGAATATGTTTTCGTTTCAGTCTCCTCCATCTCCACTATCCGAAGCTAATTGTATGGATTTTTTTCCTATTAAAAATGTAAAAATTAACATCTGTACAGAAAAACTCATGTGAAGGCCAAGTTACAGAGGAGGAACTTTTTGATTCAACTATTCAACTGGATGACATACCAGTGGAAGTATATATAATAATATTAGAGAGAAGTATTTCTTTCAGCTTTTCTTTCTTTCAACACATTCCCAGTGGGTCAGACGTTTACCTACAGTAAACTCAATGCTCCATGCTCGCACATCTTTTTCAGTTCTTCCCACACATTTTCTAAACAGGCAGATAACCCACTGTTCCTAGGCCGTCATTGAAAATAAGAATTTGTTCTTAACTGACTTGCCTAGTAAAATAAAGGTAAAATAAAATAAAAAATTGAGATCAGGGCTTTGTGATGGCCACTCCAATACCTTGTCTTTGTTGTCCTTAAGCCATTCCACCACAACTTTGGAAGTATGCTTGGGGGTAATTGTCCATTTGGAAGACCAAGATTTAACTTCCTGACTGATGTCTTGAGATGTTGCTTCAATATATCCACATAATTGTCCTACCTTGTGATGCCATCTATTTTGTGAAGTGATGATGCTGCCACCCCTGTGCTTCACGGTTGGGATGGTGTTCTTCGGCTTGCAAGCCTCGGCTGTGTGGTCCCATGGTGTTTATACTTGCATACTATTGTTTGTACAGATGAACGTGGTACCTTCAGGCGTTTGGAAACGAATTGCTCCCAAGGATGAACCAGACTTGTGGATGTCTACAAGTTTTTTCTGAGGTCTTTGGATTTCCCATCAAGCAAAGAGGCACTGAGTTTGAAGGTAGGCCTTGAAATACATCCACAGGTGCACCTCCAATTGACTCAAATGATGTCAATTAGCCCATCAGAAGCTTCTAAAGCCATGATATAATTTTCTGGAATTTTCCAAGCTGTTTAAAGGCACAGTCAACTTGGTGTATGTAAACTTCTGACCCACTGGAATTGTGATACTGTGAATTATAAGTGAAATAATCTGTCTGTAAACAATTGTTGGAAAAATTACTTGTGTCATGCATAAAGTAGATGTCCTAACCGAGTTGCCAAAACCATAGTTTGTTAACATGAAATTTGTGGATTGTTTGAAAAACGAGTTTTAATGACTCCAACCTAAGTGTACGTAAACTTCCGATTCAACTGTGCCACTTGGATCCTGTTTCAGTAATAATGAAATCAGACCTTCTTGTTGCTTTTCCGATAAGCTACCGTTTATATAGGAGTGGTTAAAACATGCTAATAATGGTCCTCTAAGTTTTATGTCATCACATGATGCTTTTAAATGTTATCATATTAACTTCACATAAGTGTTTTTTCCGTGAGGGCAATCACAGCTGTTTAATCAAAGAAATTAAGGACAAAGAAACATCTGAGAGTAACAATTCAAACATTTATTGACCAAAATGAACATTTTTCAAAGTTAAGGATTTGAGCCAGCGATCCAAACGACCATCTGGACTTGATACAGAACAGACAAATACTAAGTAACAGATATGGCGATATTGACTGGTGGGAATGGGATGTTTGCTGTCACCTTACTCTGATATAGGCGTCCAGAAGGCTTTGGATAAGGGATGCTTTAGCTTATCTGCTACTCTATGTAGATTGGTTACTTTGGTCTTATACTGTATTTTGTTTTCATTGTCTATGTCTAGTGTCTCTTAACGTGTAATAATGGAGTCAAAAATGTTTTATAATTCTTAGGGTATATGATGATGGGATGTGTGGTGCAGTGCATGGGGAGAGAGAGAGAGAATTAGGAATGCTATGCATGTTTGGGAAGTGGTTCTGTCTGAGTTATAAATTAATGATCTCAACATGTGCTATAGTTGAGAATCATCAAAAACTCAAGTGCAGACAAAAGCACTATCAGCCAAGGACGGCCTGCAGATGGAAAAGTGTCTTGACTAGGAGACAGAAGCTGGGGGAAACTTTTAAAAAATTGTCCTTTTAAATGAAATGTAAAATTGAATGCTGGGAATGTCTATGTGTGCTTGTCTGGTATCTAAAACACACCAGTAATTCAAAGCAATGCACGGTTTAGTCTATGCACTCAAGTCCATTTACAGACTATGTGTTTGATTGGAGGGCATTCTGCACCAGTGAGGATTTGAATACATGAGTGATGTCACTCACTAGGTGTCCATGGTAATACTTTGTCAATGTGAGGGGCGAGAATTCAGACAAGCGTGTGCTTTTGACACCTGGAAATGACGTGCTATCATCCACGCATATGAAATATTTATCACCGATGCATATTTCCTGGAGATGGAACATTTATGAATATATGGACCTTGGTTCAGAGTGTGTGTGTGTGTGTGTGTGTGTCTACCTGCACTATTGGGCTAGGTGCCTCGCAGTGCCAGTGGAGGCTCGTACGGTGGGAGCACCCTGTCACATGTAGGAGTATGAAATTCCACAAGACTACGTACAGATAAAAGTGGTCTCCCATGTAACACTAATGAAGGTCATTTCATGCTTACATTCCAGTACAGTGTGTGTCTGTTTGAGAGTGGGTGGGTGGTAGGAATGTTTCACTCTTCAAATTATAGTGTTACTACATGACCGGGTGTACTTTTCTTTTTAAACAGACAGTACAATAAGGGAAAGTTTCTGAATAAGTGCACACGTTCTATATAGCTGCATACTTTTCACATTGACCATATACATCTATATCAGTAGAATTTCAAACATTGACTTGTTACTCGTGCACACCTAATATTTGCAGTATTATAAAATATGAATCCTATCAGTAGCCACAACACAATAGAATGGCTCCTTCAAGACACTAGTATTCTATTGAGTGGTGTATCACTAAGTATATCAGTGTGTGTGGACGGGGTTTGTCAGAATCTATGGAGTGTAGCCAACATTGTCATTGTATCAGGCCTGTCTGGCTATAGAGAACATCCACAGGCCTGACAAGAGGTAAGCTACATCGCTACATCTCCAGTCTGCATCAAAGAGGCATCAGTTGTGGATCACTACCTTCAATCAAAGAGCGGGGAGGGAAGGCAGGGCTGCATAATGTGACAGGTCCTGTCTCTCTTTGATGCCTAGGCTGCTCTGCTCTGCTCACCATAACCCTGCTAGTGGTGTTGCGCCTATAGGCCCTACAGCTCAACCCTAGACAAAAACTCAAATTGAGACTAATTCTAGACTATAAAACACACCCAATGGAGAATTGTCAATGAAAGTGGTGTTAAGTCTCATACTGGGCTTGCTTCATTAATCTGAGTCTGGGAAACTGGCCCGAAGAGAAATAGGGACATGTATAAAGTGGGTTTCTAACTACATGCAGCAATATGGCTATAGAGGCTTTGTAACTCTTAACACTGGAGCTATACTGGCACAGTATTCTTCTGTATAATATCCCGAGCGACTGACCCCAGTGTCACCAGAGATTTGATATATCGTCAGATACATTTCATTATAGAATCCTCCAGAGACCGCCCAAATATATCGCACATAATGACAGTCAGATTGAATTACATTAAGAAGCATTAAAATGAACAAAGTCATTGTCTGATGTTATCTCGTTATCTCATTGTTTCATACCGATTACCAGATCTAATATCTTGTTTCATATCTCCATCTAATGCAGTATGACAAATTAGGAAATCTGAGAGAGATGTGCATTTTTAACAGTGTTTTATTGTTAACATTGTTTATTGTGGTTGTGTAATTACAGAATGCATAATGAGGAATCTAATTTATTAGAAGGTTGATAGCATTGTAAGTTTATAACTGTAAGATTGAGACAATCTCCATTTATTTTGCCATTGTAAACAGTGCCCTCTAGTGCGTCTCAATGTTGCACTTGTATGTGCTGGGCATATTCATAGCAAGTTAGGCCAGGGGTACAGAAATACTCACAGCTCAGTCTCAAAATTGCAACAAAAATGAATTAAAATCAACAAAGAGAAGGCAGATTGTGCTTCTCTCAAAACAAAAAGGGTCAGATAGAGTGTCACTCTGTTATTCAAACATTAGAGTGTAGTGAAGAAAACACAAGTCACTACGTACTGTTGCTATTTACGTTTCATTGGTTTGTCTATTGAGTAATTATCTACTTTTGGAAGGCTTGGATGACTTGAATCCAGAAATCTCTTTTCCAAGAGCGTTTCCCTTTATTAGTTGTGAAAACTAGGCAAGAAGCTAAGAAAAAACCTTTGAAAACAACACACATATCCATCTGGAAAAGGGATATTCCCTCCATTGAGTTGTGGTTGTGAACACTAGGGTCATCCAAGGATACGTCGCCTTGTGCTGAGCGAAGCTGGAAACTGACACTCATATCACGACCACATTCTTTTTTCTCCAGCGCTACGGAAAATATGGTATTAACCAGATTTACTGGCCAATCAGACGCAACTGTGCTACATCCCAAATGGCACCCAATTCCCTATGTAGTGCACTACTTTTCATCAGGGCCCATAGCGCTCTGGTCGAAAGTAGTGCACTATATAGGGATAGGGTGCAATTTGAGATTCACCCTTTGTCCCGGTCCATTCCCAAGTCCAGATCTAAAAATATCCCACATAACTATGACCAGACTAAAGGAACTTTGAGCTATATTTCTTATTCCACAATGGCTAAATATCAAGGAAAATATTAGTCAAAACTTGCCACTTGTGTGTAAATGAGACCAAGATGGATTACAAGCGCTGGGTTCTATTTGAGGCCTCTTGGCTCACAGTGCACCGCACAATTTCCATCCATCCCTGCTTGGCTGAATGAATCAAAGCCCCAGATGTGTGGGGCCACAACTTTAAAATGTGAATTCCTTTTGGTAAGCCTTTACTGTAGGTAAAGGAATTATAACAGATTAAATCTCTGAACCCTCCACTTGTGGGATTTGATGTACATTACCAACAGTGATAAATGGCCAGTCTGAAATACAATATACCACTTCAGATGGAAGACGGAAGGAGAAAGTGGAGGGAGAGAGGGGAATGTGTTCTGGGTATTTCCTGGAAGTTTGAAGTGCCTCACAAGCAAATATACAGCTAAAAGCTTTACAAAGGAAGCTGAAATGGTTCTCCATGGCACCCAAGCCATTGTGTAAATGAATCAAGGTGGCAAAGCAGCTTTGATGCTTGGTGGGTCCTATGTCAAATGCCATAGAAATGTATCCCTGTCAAATTACAGTGCATTCGGAAAGTATTCAGACCCCTTGACCTTTTCAACATTTTGTTACGTTACAGCCTTATTCTAAAATTGATTAAATTGTTTTTTTCACTCATCAATCTACACACAACACCCCATAAGGACAAAGCAAAAAACGTTTTTTGAAATCTTTGCAAATGTATATAAAACAAATATATATATATCAGATTTACATAAATAGTCAGACCCTTTACTCATTACTTTGGTGAAGCACATTTGGCAGAGATTACAGCCTCAAGTCTTTTTGGGTATGACGCTACAAGCTTGACACACCTGTATTTGGGGAGTTTCTGCAGATCCACTCAAGCTCTGTCAGGTTGGATGGAGAGAGTCGCTGCAAAGCTATTTTCAGGTCTCTCCAGAGATGTTCAATCAGGTACAAGTCCGGGCTCTGGCTGAGCCACTCAAGGACATTTGACATCCTGAAGTCACTCCTGCGTTGTCTTGGCTGTGTGCTTACTGTCACTGTTCTCTTGGAAGGTGAAACTTAATCCCAGTCTGAGGTCCGGAGCGCTCTGGAGCAGGTTGTCATCAAGGATCTCTCTGTACTTTGTCCGTTCATCTTTCCCTCGATCCTGACTAGTCTCCCAGTCCCAGCCGCTAACAAAATCCACACAGCAGGATGCTGTCACCAACAAGGGATGGTGCCAGGTTTCCTCCAGACGTGACACTTGGCATTAAGGCCAAAGAGTTCAATCTCGGTTTCATCAGACCAAAGAATCTTGTTCAGATGGTCTTAGAGTCTTTACAGTGCCTTGCAAAAGTGTTCATCCCCCTTGGCGTTTTTCCTATTTTGTTGCAAATTCAATGGAATTTAAATGATTTTTATTTGGATTTCATGCAATGGACATACACAAAATAGTGTGACATTAAAAAAAAATACTTGTTTCAAAAAATGCAAAAGAATGTCAACCGGAAAACTGGTGCGTGCATATGTATTCACCCCCTTTGCAATGAAGCCCCTAAATAAGATCTGGTGCAACCAATTGCCTTCAGAAGTCACATAATTAGTTAAATAAAGTCCATCTGTGTGCAATCTAAGTGTCACATGATCTGTCACATGATCTCAGTACATATACACTTGTTCTGAAAGGCCCCAGAGTCTGCAACACCACTAAGAAAGGGGCACCACCAAGCAAGCTGCACTATGAAGACCAAGGAGCTCTCCAAACAGGTTAGGGACAAAGTTGTGGAGAAGTACAAAACAGGGCTGGGTTATAAAAAAATACCAGAAACTTTGAACATCCCACGGAGCACCATTAAATAAAAATTGTTAAAATGGAAAGAATATGGCACTACAACAAACCTGCCAAGAGAGGGCCACCCACCAAAACTCACGCACCAGGCAAGGGGGGAATTAATCAGAGAGGCAACAAAGAGACCAAAGATAACCTTGAAGGAGGTGCAAAGCTCCACAGCGGAGATTGGAGTATCTGTCCATAGGACCACTTTAAGCCGTACACTCCACAGAGCTGGGCTTTACGGAAGAGTGGTCAGAAAAAAAGCCATTGCTTAAAGGACAAAATAAGCGAACACATTTGGTGTTCGCCAAAAGGCATGTGGGAGACTCCCCAAACATATGGAAGAAGGTACTCTGGTCAGATGAGACTATAATTGAGCTTTTTGGCCATCAAGGAAAACGCTATGTCTGGCGCAAACTCAACACCTCTCATCATCACAGCATCATGCTGTGGGGATGTTTTAACTCTGCATTGACTGGGAAACTGGTCAGACTTGAAGGAATGATGGGTGGCGCTAAATACAGGGAATTTCTTGAGGGAACCTGTTTCAGTCTTTCAGAGATTTGAGACTGGGACGTAGGTTCACCTTCCAGCAGGACAGTGACCCTAAGCATACTGCTAAAGCAACACTCGAGTGGTTTAAGGGGAAACATTTAAATGTCTTGGAATGGCCTAGTCAAAGCCCAGACCTCAATCCAATTGAGAATCTGTGGTATGACTTAAAGATTGCTGTACTCTAGCAGAACCCATCCAACTTGAAAGAGCAGGAGCAGTTTTGCCTTGAAGGATGGGCAAAAATCCCAGTGGCTAGACGTGCCAAGGTTTTAGAGACATACCCCAAGAGACTTGCAGCTATAAAAGGCTGCAAAAGGTGACTCTACAAAGTATTGACTTTGGGGGGGGGGGTGAATAGTTATGCATGCTCAAGTTTTCTGTCTTTTTTGTCTTGTCTCTTGTTTGTTTCACAATAAAAATATTTTGCATCTTCAAAGTGGTGGGCATTTTGTTTAAATCAAATGACACAAATGCCCAAAAATCTATTTTAATTCCAGGTTGTAAGCCAACAAAATTGGAAAAATGCCAAGGAGGGTGAATACTTTCGCAAGCCACTGTATGGCAGCTCTGCTTCTGGCTCCTAAGGAGCTTTGCAGTGTTTAGTATTTTATGTGAGTTATTTCTTACATTTATTAGCACAGATTTTTTTAATGTGTTATTACCTACAGCCGGAAATAACTTTTGGATATCAAAGAGGCGGTAACTCAACAGCATTACAGCGAGGAACACTTTTCCGAATTGGATGCTTTGTTTGTCCCAGGGCAATTTACTTATTCCAGAGGCTGCTCCAAAACACAGCATCCGGAGAAGAGGTATTCGGAGTGGACTTCTAGTCCAACTCAGGATGCATGCACACCATCCACTGCTTCCGAGTATGTTCCTCGCTAATGTACCATCTCTAGATAATTAGATAACTAGATGAGTTCAGGGCGAGGATCTCCTTCCAGAAAGACATCAGGGACATCGGCTCTCTTGGGATATACTGTCCCCGTCCATATAGCCAGCTGTGTTCTCAGTACATACAGGAATCAAAAACTATCCAGGAAGAAGAAATGTCGGGATGTTTCTTTCATGATTAACTACTCATGGTGTGATTGTGATAACATACAGAAACTCAAGTCCTTATGCTCACCTGACCAATTAAATGCAGACCGTATTAACTCCCGAGAGAATGATCTTCGGTTATAGTCACAGCCGTGTATATTCCCCCACAAGCCGATAACACGTCGGCCCTCAAAGAACTACACTGGACTTTTTGCAACCTGGAAACCACATATCCTGAGGTGCATTTATTGTAGCTGGGGATTTCAACAAAGCAAATTTGAGGAAAACGCTACCAATTGACTGTAGTACTCGCTATGGAAATATATTGGACCACTTTTACTCAACTTTCGAAATGCTTACAAGGCCCTCCCCGCCCTCTCTTCTGCAAATCTGATCATGACTCCATTTTTCTACTCCCTTCCTATAGGCAGAAACTCAAACAGGAAGTACTCGTGCTGAGGTCTATTCAAAGCTGGTCTGACCAATCAGAATCCCTGCTTCAAGATTGTTTTGATCATGCGGACTGGGATATGTTCCTGGTAGCCTCTGATAATATCATCGACAAATACACGGATACGGTGACTGAGTTCATCAGAAAGTGTATAGGAGATGTTCTTTCCACTATGACTAATTAAACCTACCCAAAGCAGAAACCGTGGATAGATGGCAGCATTCGCACAAAACTGAGATCACAAACCACCGCATTTAACCATGGCAAGGTGACTGGGAATATGGCCGAATACAAACAGTGTCGTTATTCCCTCCGTAAGGCAATTAAGCCGGCAGAATGTCAGTACAGAGACAAAGTGTCCTAATACAACAGCTCAGACACAAGACTTATGTGGCCTTACCACCTTACCTTACTTGACACCCTAGACCCACTTCAATTTTCTTATCGCCCAAGTAGATCCACAGACGATGCAATCGCCAACACACTGCACACTGTCCTATCCCATCTGGACAAGAGGAATAACTATCTAAGAATGTTGTTCATTGACTATAGCTCAGCATTCAACACCATAGTACACTCCAAACTCATCATTAAGCTCAAGGCCCTGGGTCTGAACCCCGCCCTGTGCAACTGGGTCCTGGACTTCTGACGGGTAGGAAACAACATCTCCACCTCACTGATCCTCAACACAGTGGCCCCACAAGGGTGCGTGCTCAGCCCCCTCCTGTACTCCCTGTTCAGCCATGACTGCATGGCCACGCACGCCTCCAACTCAGTCATGAAGTTTGCAGACGACACAACAGTAGTAGGCCTGATTACCAACAATGACGAGACAGCCTTCAGGGAGGAGTTGAGGGCCCTGGGTAAGGAAAATGACCTCTCACTCAATATCAAAAAAACAAAGAAGCTGATCGTGGACTTCAGGAAACAGCAGTGGGAGCACGTCCCTATCCACATCAACAGGACCACAGTTGACAAGGTGGAAAGCTTCAAGTTTCTTGGCGTACACGTCACTGATGATCTTAAATGGTCCACCCACACAGACAGTGTGGTGAAGAAGGTGCAACAGCGCCTCTTCAACCTCAGAAGGCTGAAGAAATTTGACCTTGCCCCTAAAACCCTCAACATTTTTTACAGATACACAATTGAGAGCATCCTGCCTGGCATGGCAGCTGCAACACCCACAACCACAGGACTCTCCAGAGGGTGATGCGGTCTGCCCAACACATCACTGGGGGCAAACTGCCTGCCCTCCAGGACACCTGCAGCACCTGATGTCACATCAACAACCCGAGCCACAGCCTTTCCACCCCGTTATCAACCAGAAGGAGAGGTCAGTACAGGTGCATCAAAGCTGGGACCGAGATACTGAAAAACAGCTTCTAATTCTAGGCCATCAGACTGTCAATTATCCATCACTAGCCGACTTCCACCTGGTTACGCAACCCTGCACCTTAGAGGCTGCTGCCCTATACACATAGACTTGGAATCACTGTTTATATACGGTATTCTATTCTACTGTATTTTGGTCAATGCCAATCCAACATTGCTCAATCTAATATTTATATATTTCCTAACTCCATTCTTTTACTTTAGATGTGTGTGTATTATTGCGAATTGTTAGATATTACTGCACTGTTGGAGCTAGAAACACAAAAATTTCATTACACCCGCAATAACATCTATTAAGTACTGTATGTGTATGTGACAAAAAAATTTGATTTGATTTGAGGTTTCTTCCTGGGTACCATCCTTTCTAGGGAGTTTTTCCAAGCCACCGTGCTTCTACATCTTCATTTCTTGCTCTCTGGGGTTTTTGGCTCAGTTTCTGGACAATCAAATCAAATCAAATTGTATTGGTCACATACACGTGATTAGCAGATGTTATTGCGGGTGTAGCGAAATGCTTGTGCTTCTAGCTCCGACAGGGCTTTATAAATACATTTGATTGATTGATTGATTGATGGTAATATAATAATCGTATTCAATTAACCTACTGGAATGTAAACAACAACAAAAAAGCCAGACTAAGCCTTTAGTTTTTAGACTTTGTCTCCAAACAAAGATGGTTGAATCTGGTTCCAATGTTAAGTTCAAAATGTGCAGTTTTATAGGAAAGACTTTGTATTGGAACATTTCTAAAGGGGCACAATTGAACATGATGTAACTACCTGAGTGTACGCGGGAGCACACAGAGACATTATAGTAAGGTCAGAAATAGACCGTAGAGTGGGACCTTCTTTATGGTAGACTTTTAACTCTGCTTCTGATCCTTTTACCTTCTCTTATCTACGTCCTTGTTCATTGTATAACTGAGCTTTTATAAGGGATGTTAAATTCAAGGTCCCCGTTATTTCCAAGAGATTCCAGGTAAAAACATGTCTTCACTAATCGCTTGCCAGAAATGATTTGATGAATATGGTTGCCACGGTCAGACTTCAGACATCCGGTATAACTGACTCATAGAGCTTTCAAATCCGTATGAAACTGTATGTTATGGTAAGAAAACAAAAAAGTCAGCAGTATTCTTTGACTGCAGCGAACCTCCTCTGTGTGACTAGTGCCCACTCAACCCTCACCGGAGCAGAACAGGGTTCCTTACACCCCTTCTCATTCCTCCTCTCTGGCTTATATCCCTGCTCTCTCTCCCCAGAGGGGGGTCAGATGTTCACAGGCCAGCTGGCCTAGCATTAGTAACCCTGTTAGCATTAGCCTCAGGGCTAAGCCATCTATACTGTAGATCCACATGATCCACAGGACATCTCTCTCTGCAGGGGGTTAGCATGGGGGTGGCCCACCTAATTCCAACTCTGCAGGACCGGGAGGATTTAAAAAAAAACGTAACAGTGATCAACCCTGTGGTGATGGATCAAGGATGTCATCAAAGGGTTAACGCTAACAGTTGTATTCACTGTATCACAATTCCAGTGGGTCAGAAATTTACATACACTAAGTTGACTGTGCCTTGAAACAGCTTGGAAAATTCCAGAAAATGATGTCACAGCATTAGAAGCTTCTGATAGGCTATTGGAGGTGTACCTGTGTATGTATTTCAAAGGCCTACCTTCATACTCAGTGCCTCTTTGCTTGACATCATGGGAAAATCCAAAGATATTAGAATAAAAAATTGTAGACCTCCACAAGTCTGGTTCATCCTTGGGAGCAATTTCCAAACGCCCGAAGGTACCACGTTCATCTGTACAAGCAACAGTACATGGGACCACATAGCTGTCATACCGCTCACGAAGGAGATGCATTCTGTCGCCTAGAGATTTACGTACTTTGGTGCGAAAAGGGCAAATCAATCCCAGAACAACAGCAAAGGACCTTGTGAAGATGCTGGAGGAAACAGATGCAAATGTAGTAAAAATAGTCATATAACAACATAACCTGAAAGGCCACTCAGCAATGAAGAAGCCACTGCTCCAAAACCGCCATAAAAAAGCCAGACTACAGTTTGCAACTGCACATGGGTACAAAGATCGTACTTTTTGGAGAAATGTCCTCTGGTCTGAAGAAACAAAAATAGAACTGTTTGGCCATAATGACCATCGCAATGTTTGGAGGAAAAAGGGGGAGGCTTGCGAGCCGAAGAACATCCCAACCGTGAAGCACGGAGTTAAAGCTTGGTCGCAAATGCGTCTTACAATTGAACAATGACCCCAAGCATACTTCCAAAGTTGTGGCAAAATGGCTTAAGGACAACAAAGTCAAGGTATTGGAGTGGCCATCACAAAGCCCTGACCTCAATCCTGTTGAAAATATGGTGACAGAACTGAAAAAGTGTGTGTAAGCAAGGAGGCCTAGAAACATGATTCAGTTACACCAGCTCTGTCAGGAGCAATGGGCCAAAATTTACCCAACCTTTTGTGGGAAGCTTGTGGAAGGCTACCCGAAATGCTTGACCCAAGTTAAACAATTTAAAGGCAATGCTACCAAATACTAATTGAGCATAAGTATACTTCTGACCCACTGGGAATGTGATTAAAAAAATAAAAGCTGAAATAAATAATTATCTCTAATATTATTCTGACATTTCATGTTTCTAAAATAAAATGGTGATTCCTAACTGACCTAAGACAGGGAATTTTTGCTAAGATTAAATGTCAGGAATTGTGATAAATGTATTTGGCTAAGGTGTATGTAAACTTCCGACTTCAGCTGTATATCACATTTGAATGTGTCCTTCCCCACTCTTGCAAGCACACAAGCTTCTCCATCTCATGGTCAAGCATGGAGAAAGTCATCTATCATGAAAGAATCAGACTTGCTTCTTTAATCTAAAATATTAATTGTATCTTACATATTCTACACCCATAAATAATTCTAAATTCAAAGAGAAGTAGAATTATTTTCATAATTCTTCTATAGTTGAATACAGCACTTAGAATAAATAAAAAACGAATAATATTGCACACCGTTTAACAAGCTAATGAGTGACGTGATCTTTGCCTTTCAGTGCCACTTATCCCCTGACCCCTTGGCTCAGAGGTTAATGACATCATTAGCATTCTGTTGGGGCTTGCCTGGCCTGGTCCTCTCTCTTTCCCGGCAGGCCCGGCCTGTGGTGTACTCAGATGCTGAGTCCCAAATGGCACCCTATTTCCTCGATATTGCACTACTTTTGACCAGGTGAAAAGTGGTGCACTATAAAGGGAATAGGGTGCCATTTGGGTCACATACAGAGCCTCAGAGGCTGAGTAAGCTGGGGACTTAGTGCGAGCCTGTAAGCACTAGCCGATCCAGAAAGTGTCATAAGATACTGGCAGAATGAGTCAGAGGAGGAGGAGGAGGAGGCAGAGGAGAAGGAGGCAGAGGAGAAGGAGGAGGAGGAGGAGGAGGAGGAGGAGGAGGAGGAGGAAGAA
The DNA here is from genome assembly GCF_034236695.1 of Oncorhynchus nerka. Classification (NCBI taxonomy): domain Eukaryota; kingdom Metazoa; phylum Chordata; class Actinopteri; order Salmoniformes; family Salmonidae; genus Oncorhynchus; species Oncorhynchus nerka. The sequence continues at coordinate 29,762,977 of NC_088417.1, forward strand.
GAGAGAGAGGATGGATGAGCAGAGAGAGAGAGGATGAGCAAAGAGAATGGGAGTTACAGCAGGGGGGACAGGACATGTTGGAGAGGAAGGGTGATGGTACAGATGAGTCACAGGGAGTGTCCCCCCGGCTAAAACCATCTCAGTGACATGATCATGTTACACCCTGTACACCCTGTCCAGTCTCAGGGCCAAGGCTATGATGGTGTAAACAAGGCTATTATGGTGTCAATAATGAGATTCCAGCAGCCAACTACTCCACCCTCATGTGTGTGTGTGTGTGTGTGTGTGTGTGTGTGTGTGTGTGTGTGTGTGTGTGTGTGTGTGTGTGTGTGTGTGTGTGTGTGTGTTTCTAGCAGCTAACTATGCCACTCCATTGACAACAGGTGAATGACACCCTGTTCCTTATATAGTGCTTTACCGTAGATCAGAGCCTGGGTCAAAAGTAGTTCAGTTTAGAATAAATAGGGTGCCATTTCAGCCACATGTTATTCTGGTAGCTGGAGCCTTTATGGAAACACCATGGCCAGAGTTGCTGCCCTCTGTAATCTGTGTGTTGTAATTACTCTCATTTTGGTGTGTGTGTGTTTCTTTCGCCAACACAGGAGGAGATGGAACACTTATGTAACTGTGGCTGCTGGTGTTTCCCCAAAGTGCTTTCCTTATGGGATGACAGTTCCTTAATAGAATTTCCCTTTATATATTTCCATGTGATTAATTTACATTTTCAATTGGTTTGAATATGCTTGCATAATATGCAGTATGGTAGGCTATAGCATAGGGTAGAAATATGGTGTTGATTGCCTGTGATTTAAATATTTACTGCCCTGTAAACTCCAGTAACAGAGAGAGAGAGATTTTTGGCACATTCATAAATAACAGCATTATGAATCCAGTAGCATTTAGGCAATGACTGCTTGATGATTATACCCCTTTGATGACATTTCCCTCTCAGCATGTTTTGACTCAGTGTGGAGGAGGCAAGGGGAAAATGCCAACAACTCCAGCCAAGTCCTTCCCTCTCTCTGCCTTCTCACCCTCAGGTGACTGTGCAGTTCTGATGATCTATTGACACAGAGGTGCGAGAGAGGAGGAAGTTATTTTCCATGTGGATAAGTCATACTCCAGGCACCCGGATAGGATACCTCATGCGCTAACAGTGAGCAAGCACAGCTCACACCAGTGTGTCCATTCTGACAGGGTCTGCACCTCTGTGCCAGGATCCAAGAATGTACCAAATATAACTGAGTCGCCGTGGCGATGAACGACACTATTATAGTGACTCACTGAGATTGTTTTTGTGTTGTTTTTTGTGGTATGTTGTTGACACATTCTAATCTAAGTTGGTCATAGTTTTTTATATACATGCATTTTAAGGTGGTAAAAGAGAGAGAGAAAGAGAAAGAGAGAAACTGGACTGGACGCATCAAATTCAGACTGAGAGCCCACTATTGCTGTTGGCAGGCGAAGGAAAGTCTCTTCAGTTCAGTAGTTCAGAGACCTCAGCTTAGGGAGTAGGGTATTTTCCCTGTTCATTCAAACACACCAAGAATCGAGTCACTTGTGACTCAGCACCCTGTGCCACCTTTGACGGGAGGTCAATACTGCGTGCTGCATGCTAAAACAACCCTTCCCACCTGTAAATTACCACCATTATCTGCCTGTCACTCTAGTTCTGATTAAACCATTTCCTACATTCAATGCTGTCCGAATGAAAAGCTCCACAGTTACATTGAAACAGAAGCCAGGGGTGTAATGTGGCAGCTTTAATGTCTTGGTTAATTGATTCAAGCCCACGAAGAGAGAAATAAACATATTTAAGGGAACAATGCTTTAAAAGACAGCAGCGTACAGTATGTTGGTGTTCAGATTTTATGCACAGCTTTAAACCTTGGCTCACTGCCTTTAGCTTGTCAGCTCCTTGTTTATGGCTGATGATATAGCGTCAGGGCGTGTAGTGCCGTTCAAAAAGGAATGGGGCAATTTGCATGGAATTGATGCAGTGCAGTGCAAGGTAAAGTGGTATAAAAAGTTATATACAGTCGTGGCCAAAAGTTTTGAGAATGACACAAATAATTATTTTCACAAAGTCTGCTGCCTCAGTTTGTATGATGGCAATTTGCATATACTCCAGAATGTCATGAAGATTGATCAGATGAATTGCAATTAATCGCAAAGTCCCTCTTTGCTATGCAAATGAACTGAATCCCCAAAAACACTTCCACTGCATTTCAGCCCTGCCACAAAAGGACCAGCTGACATCTTGTCAGTGATTCTTTTGTTAACACAGGTGTGAGTGTTGACTAGGACAAGGCTGGAGATCACTCTGTCATGCTGAATGAGTTCGAATAACAGACTGGACGCTTCAAAAGGAGGGTGATGCTTGGAATCATTGTTCTTCCTCTGTCAATCATAGTTACCTGCAAGGAAACACGTGCAGTCATCATTATTTTGCACAAAAAGGGCTTCACAGGCAAGGATATTGCTGCCAGTATGATTGTACCTAAATCAACCATTTATCAGATCATCAAGAACTTCAATGAGAGGGGTTCAATTGTTGTGAAGAAGGCTTCAGGGCGCCCCAGGAAGTCCAGCAAGTGCCAGGACCGTCTCCTAAAGTTGATTCAGCTGCGGGATCGGGGCACAGTGAGGCAAAGACCTTTGGAGGATGGTCTGGTGTCAAGAAGGGCAGCAAAGAAGCCACTTCTCTTCAGGAAAAACATCAGAGACATACTGATATTCTGCAAAAGGTACAGGGATTGGACTGCTGAGGACTGGGGTAAAGTAATTTTCTCTGATGAATCCCCTTTCCAATTGTTTGGGGTATCCAGAAAAAAGCTAGTCCGGAGAAGACAAGGTGAGTGCTACCATCAGTCCTGTGTCATGCCAATAGTAAAGCATCCTGAGACCATTCATTTGTGGGGTTGCTTCTCAGCCAAGGGAGTGGGCTCACTCACAATTTTGCCTAAGAACACAGCCATGAATAAAAAATGGTACCACCACATCCTCCGAGAGCAACTTCTCCCAACCATCCAGGAACAGTTTGGTGACAAACAATGCCTTTTCCAGCATGATGGAGCACCTTGCCATAAGGCAAAAGTGATAACTAAGTGGCCCGGGGAACAAAACATCAATATTTTGGGTCCATGGCCAGGAAACTCCCTATACCTTAATCCCATTGAGAACTTGTGGTCAATCCTCAAGAGGTGGGTGGACAAACAAAAACCCACAAATTCTGACAAACTCCAAACATTGATTATGCAAGAATGGGCTACCATCAGTCAGGATGTGGCCCAGAATGTAATTGACAGCATGCCAAGGCGGATTGCAGAGGTCTTGAAAAAGAAGGGTCAAAACTGCAAATATTGATTCTTTGCATCAACTTCATGTAGTTGTCAATAAAAGCCTTTGACACTGAAATGCTTGTAATTATACTTCAGTATTCCATAGTAACATCCAACAAAATATCTAAAGACACTGAAGCAGAAAACTTCGTGAAAATTAATATTTGTGTCATTCTCAAAACTTTTGGCCACAACTGTAGAAGAGCCATGTCTCAACTATTACTGTATGTGGTCTAACAGGGTCGACAAATGCATAGCTTACAAATTATTCATTTCCTGAGTACAGAGCCTTGTAACACTGTAACTCAAGTGGTGCTATGGAGAGTAGCCTATATTGTAGCTAATCATGAGCAATATCTCAAAATAAACATATTGGCATTAATACCTATTTAAAGTCACAATTTAACTTAAAGGTGGCGGTGCAGTCCAAAATGGGATTTTGTGTCTTTTACATATATTTGACACTATGAGGTTGGAATAATACTGTGAAATTGTGAAAAAATATGATAATGCCCTTTTAGCGTGAGAACTTTTTGAAAAGACCACCTGATATTTCAGCTTGTTTGGCTGGGTAGGTTTTTTGGACCACCTGGTGACATCACTAGGTGATATAAGTTATTTTCCTCTATGCCAATAACAGCTAGTTTTCAGGTTACACAACCCTCCAATTAGGCTCCTCCAGTTAGACCCCTCTTTCAGACCACTCACAGACAGTCCTAACAAAATTGTTTATTGAGAAATGTAATTTTTCTAGGAAGCTATTTTTGTTTCTTTTTGACCATTTTAATTGAAAACAATCACAGTAAGGTACTTCATTCCTATACAGAAATGATTTGATATTTAGATAAAACAGCATTGGACCTTTAATCATATAGCATTTCCCTATATTTTCTTCTTTATATCAGATGCTATACCCCACCATCATTCAATCCGGTCTCAGAGCATTTCATATGACCAGTGTTGGGAAACTGCACTTATTATTGTTCAACTATTTGTTTGTCTGATGACTAAGGCTTAACCTACTGTAGTAGGGTGGTACAGTATGTTGACTTTTACATGATCAGGGAGATTTCATGAAGTTCTGTCAGGGTTCCAAATGACAACTCTTCTACTATAATTACACAAGGGTCTAAACACTTGCAAAGTGTTGTACTGTGATTGCATAAAGGTCATTAACATTGGTTATTATTAACCATTGCCCGACAGTTGAAAAAGTCTGGCATCTGGCATCTGGGATTGATTACGATTAGTTCAGTGTCTAAATGCCTGGCATGGAGGCATATTGGTCATCATAACATTCCAGATCTCAGAACTGTTTTGTAGTGAATTCTTCTTTCATAAACCATTAAGGTTCTCATCTTGAAGGTACCTAAAAGTGCAAAGTATCAAAATCCTGAGACATTAATAAATCTGTTTCTTTGTGGGCGGGGGTGGGGGTGCAATCGCTGATGGAACCTTATGGCTCTGAAATGTCCTCATAGTGCTAAGTTGAAATGGGTTTATGCAGATACAACTTTCTAGATGTTTTCACTTAAAATGTTATATGAATACCCATCTGAAGATACATGTTATGTAACTAACTCATTGTTAACAAAAATGTCAGATAGAACCTTATAGACCTCAACCAAGGTCTCGAAATATGGACACGCAAACAACCAAAAAAAATAAAAAATGGATGAACAGTCAGTTCTGAAATGTTATAGAAAGGCATTCTGTTCACTTGTAAACTCTTCACTTTGCATTCTTCACTTTGGCCGACTCAATAGCAGTGGGTATACAGTGTCCAGGAAGCCAAGCATCTTAATTAGATTTGAATACTGTGTGAAACAGTGGTTCGTCCCATAATAATAGATTGGAATTGGCAGCTGCCAATACAATGTATGATGTCTGCATCATCTGGGGAAGTGAAATGAACGGGGCTGTCAGCTAGCCCAGTGGGGCAGGATGCTCAAGGCCATGGATGGAGGAGGAAAGTGGATAGACACACACAAACAAGCACATGCAAAAGGGCCACACGTGCACGCACATACACAGTCATGAATACACGCACGCATACACGCAGCATCACTGCATGGAACGTTCCAAGGACATATGGGTCATCAAATTCAACAGACCAGGAGGAAAACATGAATACACATGCGGGTTGGAAGCATCTCATGGACACACCTGACATACGTCTTCAAAGCTACAAGGAATCAAACACAGTAAAGATGTAAACAGTTCCGGTCGTGAAAGATTGTGTGATTTGTTCAATTTTTTTTGTCACCCTGGGAGCAGAGACAGTCCACAAGCCCTGACCTTCTCCATTTAACCCCAAGCTTGGGATCAGTAAAACAGTTTTACATACCATCTCCCCACCTGTCCATCTCCTGTGACCTTAGGGAGGCAGTCACAGGGGATACGGGCTTAACTAAATCTCACACTGCCGACCTGAAAAATGACTTTCAGGTCATTTCCCATCCCAGGTGAATTCTATGGCTTTAAAGGAATGCTTTGAATTCAGCTATAGTTCTGTCTGCTGAGAACAATCAAGGTTCGTGGCTGGCTGATTATATACGCTAGTTATGTGTGGAGGTTGGTGGTAGGTGGTTCAAGATATTCACATTCATGTATGCATCTCAGCATGACTTGGTTCTTTATTCATCTCATGCGCTGCACACCTCCACGTATGAAATAAAATATAATCAGAAAAATCCCACGGTGCAGAACACCTACTCAGTATCCTGGATTTATAAAATCACAGGATGTTCCGGTCTTGCATTGTGAATCGTGTCTTAACTGAATCAATCAGAATGGTGAAAAAAATGCTACAACAATTAGCTTGGATGAGGTACAATTTGGGGTCACTTAGAAATGTCCTTATTTTTGAAAGAAAAGCAATTTTTTGTCCATAAAATAACACATTTATAAGAAATACAGTGTAGATATTGTTAAGGTTGTAAATGACTATTGTAGCTGGAAACGGCAGATTTGTAATGGAATATCTACAGGTGTGTAAAGGCCCATTATCAGCAACCATCACTCCTGTGTTCCAATGGCACGTTGGGATAGCTAATCCAAGTTTATCATTTTAAAAGGCTAACTGTTTGTTAGAAAACCCTTTTGCAATTATGTTAGCACAGCTGAACACTGTTGTACTGATTAAAGAAGCAATAAAACTGGCCTTCTTTAGACTAGTTGAGTATCTGGAGCATCAGCATTTGTGGGTTCGATTACAGGCTCAAAATGGCCAGAAACAAAGAACTTTCTTCTGAAACCCATCAGTCTATTCTTGTTCTGAGAAATGAAGGCTATTCCATGTGATACATTTCCAAGAAACTGAATATCTCGTACAAGCTGTGTACTACTCCCTTCACAGAACAGCGCAAACTGGCTCTAACCAGAATAGAAAGAGGAGTGGGAGGCCCCGGTGCACAACTGAGCAAGAGGACAAGTACATTAGAGTGTCTAGCTTGAGAAACAGACGCTTCACAAGTCCTCAACAGGCAGCTTAGTCTCAACGTCAACAGTGATGAGGCAACTCCGGGATGCTGGCCTTCAAGGCAGAGTTGCAAAGAAAAAGCCATATCTCAGACTGGCCAATAAAAATAAAAGATTAAGATGGGCAAAAGAACACAAACACTGGACAGAGGAAAATTGGAAAAAAGTATGATGGACAGACAAATCTAAGTTTGAGGTGTTTGGATCACAAAGAAGAATACTCGTGAGACGCAGAAAAAATGAAAAGACGCTGGAGGAGTGCTTGACACAATCTGTCAAGCATGGTGGAGGCAATGTGATGGTCTGGGGGTGCTTTGGTGGTGGTAAAGTGGGAGATTTGTAAAGGGTAAAAGGGATCTTGAAGAAGGAAGGCTATCACTCCATTTTGCAACGCCATGCCATACCCTGTGAACGGCCTTAATTGGAGCCAATTTCTTCCTAGAACAGGACAATGATGCAAGAACTATTTAGGGAAGAAGCAGTCAGCTCGTATTCTGTCTATAATGGAGTGGCCAGCACAGTCACCGGATCTCAACCCTATTGAACAGTTGTGGGAGCAGCTTGACCATATGGTATGTAAGAAGTGCCTATCAAGCCAATCCAACTTGTGGGAGGTGCTTCAGGAAGCAGGGGTGAAATCTCTTCTGATTACCTCAACAAATTCACAACTAGAATGCCAAAGGAAACGTCCTCTCACTGTCAACTACGTGTATTTTCAGCAAACTTAATGTTGGGGATAGGGGGCAGTATTTTCACTTTGGATAAATTGCGTGCCCATAGTGAACTGCATCCTACTCTGTCCTAGATTGCTAATATATGCATATTATTATTACTATTGGATAGAAAACACTCTGAAGTTTCTAAAACTGTTTGAATTATGTCTGTGAGTATAACAGAACTCATAGGGCAGGCAATCTTCCAAACAGGAAGTGAAATTCTGAATGTGGGTCACGTTTGACGTCATCGCCCCTTCCTTTCCAAACAAGATATGGATCTGGTAGCACTTCCTACGCCTTCCACTAGATGTCCTCATTCAGTAGAACATGGAATGGAGCTTCTGGTGTGAACTTTGACCGGATGGGAGGGGAAATAGTCACGGTCTTGGCAGAATGCAATTTCCCTGTGGCGCATTTCTCTGTGGGTGCCACCGTCGTTCCATTTGGCTGCAGCTGAAAACGTATGATCCGGATGGAACGTTATTGGATATATATGAAAATAACATCCTGAAGATTGATTCTCTACTTAGTTTGACCAGTTTATTCGACCTGGAATATATATTTTTGAAGTTTTCGTGCGAGTTGTCCTGGACCAGCGTCAGCTTTTGGGCAGCTTTTGGGAGCTGAAAGTGCTAGCAAATGCAGCTAATTGGACACTAGTATTGGACATTATGGAACAAAACAACAATTTATTGTGGAACTAGGACTCCTTGCACTGCATTCTGATGAAAGATGATCAAAGGTAAGGGAATATTTATGATGTAATTTCGTATTTCTGTTGACTCCAACATGGCGGAGAAATACTTTTACGTCTGAGCGCTGTCTCAGATTATTGCATGGTAGGCTTTTTTCGTAACGTTTAAAAAAAATCTGACACAGCGGTTGCATTAAGAACCAGTGTATCTTTAATTATATGTAGAACATGTATCTTTAGTCAAAGTTTATGATGAGTATTTCTGTTATCTGGCGTAGCTTTCTATAATTCCTCCGGATATTTTGGAGGCATTTCTGAACATGGCGTCAATGTAAACCGAGATTTGTGGATATAAATATGCATATTATCGAACAAATCATAAATCTATTGTGTGACATGTCATATGAGTGTTATCTGATGAAGATTTTCAAAAGGTTTGTGATTCATTTTATCTCTAATCCTGCTTTTGTGACTCTATCTTTGGCTGGAAAAAATGGCTGTGTTTTTCCTTTGATTTGGTGGTGGTCTAACATAAATATATTATGTTATGTTGTGTTTTCGCTGTAAAACATTTTAAACATCAGACATGATGGGTAGATGAACAAGATGTTTATCTTTCATTTGCCTTATTGGACTTGTTAATGTGTGAAAGGTGAATATTTCTAAAGAATATTTTTGAATTCCCTGCGCCACCTTTTCAGCTGAATGGGGGGGTGGAGTTCCCCTCGGGGATCGCCTTGCCATAACGTGTAAAAATTTGTATGAACATTACAAGATTCAACAACTGAGACATAAACTGAACAAGTTCCACAGACGTGACTAACAGAAATGGAATAATGTGTCCTTGAACAAAGGGAGGGTCAAAATCAAAAGTAACAGTCAGAATCTGTTGTGGCCACCAGCTGTATTAAGTACTGCAGTGCATCTCCTCCTTATGGACTGCACCAGATTTGCCATTTTTGGCTGTGAGATGTTACCCCACTCTTCCACCAAGGCACCAGCAAGTTCCTGGACATTTCTGGGGGGATGGCCCTAGCCCTCACTCTCCGATTCAACAGGTCCCAGACGTGCTCAATGGGGTTGGGATCTGTGCTCTTTGCTGGCCATGGCACTGACATTCCTGTCTTGCAGGAAATCACGCACAGAATGAGCAGTATGGCTAGTGGCATTGTCATGCTGGTGGGTCATGTCAGGATGAGCCTGCAGGAAGAGTACCACATGAGCGAGGAGGATGTCTTCCCTGTAATGCACAGCGTTGAGATTGCCTGCAATGACAACAAGCTTAGTCCAATGATGCTGTAACATACCGCCCCAGACCATGACAAACCCTTCACCTCCAAATCGATACTCGATCAAATCGAGTACAGGCCTCTGTGTAAAGCTTGTTCCTTCGACGATAAACGCGAATCCGTCCATCACCCCTGGTGAGACAAAACTGCGACTCGTCAGTGAAGAGCACTTTTTGCCAGTCTGTGATGTCTGGTGAGGACCTGCCTTACAACAGGCCTACAAGCTCTCAGTCCAGCCTCTCTCAGCCTATTGCGGACAGTCTGAGCACTGATGGAGGGATTGTGCGTTCCTGGTGTAACTCGGGCGAGGGCGATCAGCTGTCCGTCCTGTCTCCCTGTCTTAGGCATCTCACAGTACGGACATTGCATTTTATTGCTCTGGCCACATCTGCATTCCTCATGCCTCCTTGCAGCATGTCTAAGGCATGTTCACGCAGATTAGCAGGGACCCTGGGCTTCTTTCTTTTGGTGTTTTTCAGAGTCAGCAGAAAGGCCTCTTTAGTTTTCATAACTGGGACCTTAATTGCCTACTTTCTGTAAGTTGTTAGTGTCTTAATGACTGTTCCACAGGTTCATGTTCATTAATTGATTGTTTCATTGAACAAGCATGGGAAACAGTATTAAAACCCTTTACAATGAAGATCTGTGAAGTTATTTGGATTTTTACGAATTATCTTTGAAAGACAGGGTCCTGAAGTTCAGCCCCCCCCCCCCCCACACACACACACACGCACACACACTGGATTGGACATAGTGGACTGGGGCAATATAATCTGGACTCTGGAGGTCAGAAGCTAACGAGATTCCTCTGTTCAGTTAAACAGTCGTTTCGGTAATATACTGAGCTCCATACAAGCCAGACATAAATCATCCTAATTTAATAAATGTAAGAATAATGATGAGACATGCGCCGAGGACATTTACTCACAGTCCACAGTCATGGCTAGTTTAATAGTTAGAGTGTAAAACAGGAAAGCGTCAGATATCCTTTAGATGGAAATGCATCTTAAATACTTGGGTCAAACCTCTATCTGTAGGGTCATTCTTCACAAAACCAGGACAACAAAACAATACCATGATCTTGGGGATTTTCAAAACATTAAATCCATAAATTTAGAGGAAAGATTGTTGACATGCTGTATATTTGACCTTTTTTATCTAAAATAATAATTGAGAAATAATTCATTAAAGTTGGCATATTTATGACATTTTGGCCTTTCCAAGGCCTCCTTTAAGACTCTATAGTTGTTTATCTGTAGGTGCTATAAAGCAGATAGCTGTGTCATATGAAGCTTTACTGCTTGCTCTGTAATATGAGTAGGATTTTCATTTCAATAACAATTTTCTTACATTAATTTAAGAATATTGAAAATATACCATTTTGGATTTGGCAAATGTTTTAATATATTGTTGAACATCATATACGCTACGGGAATATATATATATATATATATATATATTTCCAGCTTTAATTAATTCTCAATTATGCTTTTAGGTACAAATGTCAAATATGTCAACAATCCTTCCTCCAAAGGCCCATTCTATGGATTAAATGTTGTAAACATCCCCAAAATCCTGGTATGTTTTTGTTCTGGTTTCATGAGGAATCACTACCCTATAATGTACACCCTGAAAAAAAGGTGTAAAAGTCAAGGGATGTGAATAATTTCTGAAGGCACTGTATATATCCACTCTATCCTATTTTTAAAAACACACTTTTAGAAAAAAGGTGCTATCTGGAACCTAAAACGGTTATTCGGCTGTCCCCATAGGAGAACCCTTTGGTGAACCCTATTTGGTTCCCAGTAGAACAATTTTGGTTCCCTGTAGAACCCTTTGGGTTCCATGCAGAACCCTTTTCACAGAGGGTTCTACATGGAACCCAAAAGGGTACCCTGGAACCAAAAAGTATTCTCCTATTGGGGCAGCCAAAGAACCCCTTTGGAACCCTTGTTTCTAAGTGTGTACATGTACCTTTGGATAAGAATTCAAATCCCTTATTAACTATTTTCTCTGATGTTATTTTGTAGTTTGTAGTGGACCTGATGGTTAGAATAATGGCATATCATTATTATACGGAGATGTAGCCTACATAACCATTGGACGAAATCATAAGGCCTAGATGGATGGAGACTTTAGAGAGGTAATGTTAGGGTAAAATAATGTGGCTCTGTTACAAGAAATGCCACACTGAACTCTGTCAAATTTCAATTTGGACAAATTAGCACATAATATGTACCAGTAAATCTGAAGACTTTATAAGCAACGTTGTGGTTTTTGTTTGTCCGAGGCTTAGTAAGGAAGTGAGAGGAAAAATATGGAGTTTTTATAAACCCCCAGGGTGTATCCAATAGTTTGCTTCAGTGGCATGACTGCAGACATTTGCTCAGAGGGATTTTATTATGGTTTTAATTCCACAGCTGTGTCCCAAATTCCACCATATTCCCTCCCTTTAATAATTAAAGTGCATTACTTTTGCCCAGAGCAAAAATAGGGTGCCACTTGGACACAGCCCATGACTCTTCCAGTGGCATTTACTCTACGTAAGTGTTTGGAGGAAGTGCCAACAGTGACATTGTGATAGAGGTGATAGACTTCTACTGAGTTCATTGGAGAAAGTAAAATAACAACAGCGAGGATGTGACCACATACAGAAAGACTAACGCATGTTTCATTTCATTCTTGTAAACCTTCTTGTATCAGTGCAACTACTCTTTATCGAGCTACTTGCAGAATTTCCAGATAAACAGTTCAGGCAAAGAAGTACAATATTTAGTTTCTAATACCAGCTGCATCTCTCCAAGTCGGTCAGGGTTGTCACTTATATAGCAGTAGTGCCCCCTGGAGGTGAAGAGAGGGTGATGCTGTTAACTTTATCATATCAGAAAGATGACGGATAACATGTCATATTTGCTGTACAATAGTCTAGCCAATGTTGTCAAATAATTTAACAGCTATATTAGGCCTAGAGTCAGTCATAATGGAAGCCAGTGTTATTGTTTCTGGCCACCATAGACAGTGTCAGACACTTCATCTGACTTCACAGAAAGATGTTGGCAGAGCCAACTATAAAACATGCCATTGGATCCGACAGCAGAGGACATCCAACATCCTGAAAAATCTATGAAATCTATTCGTCTTTCAGCTTCAAAATGCCACAGAGTAAGAAAGCAACATTTCTCCCATGCCCTATCACAACCATTAATTCTTCATGACATTTTAGAGCAATTTGCTACAGTATGCAAATGCCGTCCAGCAATCTGATTTCTATAAATGTCATTCATGATTTGGAAATTGGAAATATATATATTTTTACTTATTTCCTTTTAATTTTAAGTGGCATCTGTTCTAGTTAGATAAGGCATGAAGGTTGCAAGTGCATTTAAAGCATTCCAGCAATTTTTTCTCTAGCCTACATGTCTATATTTTTGTGTATGTTTTTGTATCAGAAGTAGTGCATTACAGCAGTGGTGGCTGTTGAGGGGAGAACGGCTCATAATAATGGCTGGAATGGAGTGTAATGGCTGGAATGGAGTGAACAGAATGGTATCAAATGTGTTTGATACCATTCCCTTTTACGCCATTCCAGCCATTATTATGAGCCGTCCTCCCCTCAACAGCCTCCGCTGCACTATACAGGGAATAGGGTGACATTTGGGATGCACAACCAGGCCTCTGATCTCCAGGGGTCTCCTCTGAAAACAGGGTAGTGATTTTGGTGCCCCTGGGGTCTGTCAAACGTCCCTGTGTAGAAATCTGAGATCCGAGGCAAGGTGTTCCAGACGATAGGATTAAGAAGAACATGATGCTGCAGACAGACAAACATATACCCTGGTGCAAGAACACTGGGCTCGGTGCCCACATTCCCTGTGTGTGTGTGTGTGTGTGTGTGTGTGTGTGTGTGTGTGTGTGTGTGTGTGTGTGTGTGTGTGTGTGTGTGTGTGTGTGTGTGTGTGTGTGTGTGTGTGTGTTTATGTGTGTTTGCGTTTACGTGTGTAAGTGCCTGAGGGTGTGTGTGCTTGTGTGTGTGCATAGAGCTGGGCAGGGGGAACTTGTTAGTCACTTGTCCACCCCCCTGAGTGGAAGTGGGATCTGGGCAGCGTTCAGTGTTGAGTGAGCGATGAGGCGCTGAACGTTTTGCAGAGTGAGTGGATAAGGATGAAAGCCAAGGCTAAGAGCCCAGAGTTCTGACTGGGAACATTTTTAACAAGTTCTGGGACCTCGAGCCTCCCTCCTGTCAGCTTTGCTCGGCAAAAACATTTTCGTTTGTGCCGCCCGGAGCCTCTGCCCATTGAACTCTGTCCAAAGATGTATTCCTCAGTAAACATCACAAACTCTATTCAAATTCAGTTTCTCAGTATCGTTTTCTTTATTTCAACCATTTTATTTCACATTTTCAATATTTCACTGTCTCCAACAACAACATAGAGTAACACATGAAACCTATACACAAAACACACACAAAAACCTATACACAAAACACACACATAAATACAGTGCCTTCAAAAAGTATTCTAACCCCTTGACTTTTCCACATTTTGTTGTGTTACAGCCTGAATTTAAAATGGATTAAATTGAGATTGTGTGCCACTGGCCTACACACAATACCCTATTATGTGAAAGTGGAATTATGTTTTTAGATATTTTTTACAAATGATTTAAACATTTTAAGCTGAAATGTCTTGAGTCAATAATATTCAACTGCTTTGTTATTGCAATTCACATAATCTGTGTGCAACAATACTGCTTAACATGATTTTTGAACATCTCTGTACCCCACACATACAATCAGCTGTAAGGTCCTTCAGTCGAGCAGTGAATTTCAAACACAGATTCAACCACAAAGACCAGGGAGGTTTTCAATGCCTAGCAAAGATGGGTACATTGAATATCCCTTTGCATGGTGAAGTTATTAATGACGCTTTGGATGATGTATCAATACACCTAGTCACTAACTCAGTCGCTGAGAGGAAGGAAACCACTCAGGGATTTCACCATGAGGTCAATGGTGACTTTAAATCAGTTACTGATTTTAATGGCTACTGAGTTTAATGGCTGTGATAGGAGAAAACTGAGAATGGATCAACAACATTATAGTAACTCCACAATGCTAACCTAAACGGCAGAGTGAAAAGAAGGAAGCCTGTACAGAATAAAAATATGCATCCTGTTTGCAATAAGGCACTCAAGTAAAACTGCAACAAATGTGGCAAAGAAATTAACTTCATGTGCTGAATACAAGTGTTATGTTTGGGGCAAATCCAACAAAACACATCACTGAGTACCACTCTTCATATTTTCAAGCATGGTGGTGGCTGAATCATGTTATGGGTATGCTTGTGATCGGAAGGGACTAGGGAGTTTTTTTTCTACAAAAATAAACGGAATGGAGCTAAGCACAGGGAAAATCCTAGAGGAAAACCTTGTTCAGTCTGCTTTCCAACAGACACTGGGAGACTAATTCACTTTTAAGAAGGACAATAACCTAAAACACAAGGCCAAACATACACTGGAGTTGTGAATACTTATGCTAATGAGATATTCCTATATTTCCTTTTCTATAAATTTGCAACAATTTCTAAAATATGTTTTCGTCAAGCCCTGACCTGAGATATCTCTGTTTTCTTTATATTTTGGTTAGGTCAGGGTGTGACTAGGGTGTGTACGCTAGTTTTTGTATTGTCTAGAGTTTTTGAATGTCCAGGGGTTTTGAATGTCTAGGGTTTTTGTATGTCTAGGATGTTGTAGGTCTAGGTGACTTGTATGTTTATGGTGGCCTGATTTGGTTCCCAATCAAATCAAATCAAATGTATTTGTCACATACACATGGTTAGCAGATGTTAATGCGAGTGTAGTGAAATGCTTGTGCTTCTAGTTCCGACAATGCAGTAATAACCAACGAGTAATCTAACCTAACCATTCCAAAACTACTACCTTATACAAACAAGTGTAAAGGGATAAAGCATATGTACATAAAGATATATGAATGAGTGATGGTACAGAACGGCATAGGCAAGATGCAGTAGATGGTATCGAGTACAGTATAAACATATGAGATGAGTAATGTATGGTATCTAAACAAAGTGGCATAGTTTAAAGTGGCTAGTGATACATGTATTACATAAAGATGCAGTAGATGATAGAGTACAGTATATAGATATACATATGAGATGAATAATGTAGGGTATGTAAACATTATATTAAGTAGCATTGTTTAAAGTGGCTAGTGATATATTTTACATCAATTTCCATCAATTCCCATTATTAAAGTGGCTGGAGTTGAGTCAGTGTGTTGGCAGCAGCTACTCAATGTTAGTGGTGGCTGTTTAAAACCTCTTGCTTCTACGCGGGACGCTTGCGTCCCAACTAGAGCTCTGGAAATGCAAATGCGCTACGCTAAATGCTAATAGTATTAGTTAAAACTCAAACGTTCATTAAAATACACATGCAGGGTATCGAATTAAAGCTACACTCGTTGTGAATCCAGGCAACAAGTCAGATTTTTAAAATGCTTTTCGGCGAAAGCATGAGAAGCTATTATCTGATAGCATGTAACACCCCAAAAGACCCGCAGGGGACCTAAACAAAATAATTAGCATTTCGGCGTTACACAAACCGCACAATAAAATAGAAAACAGTCATTACCTTTCACCATCTTCTTTGTTGGCACTCCTAGATGTCCCATAAACACTATTGGGTCTTTATTTCGATTAAATCGGCCCATATAAAGCCAAGATATCGTTATATGTAGACTGTGTGATAAACGAAAAAAACATTGTTTCAAAACGTAACGTCATTTTTTAAAATTCAAAAAGTCGACGATAAACTTTCACAAAACACTTCGAAATACGTTTGTAATGCAACTTTAGGTATTAGTAAACGTTAATAAGCGATAAAATTCATCAGGAGGCGATGTAAAGATCATTAGCTGTCCGTCTGGAAAAATGTCCGGCTAGAAACTCAACGAAAATATCCGGTCCTAGACCTGAGGAGATACGGTGCCCTGTATGTGTTTGACCAAGAAAAAACTCGAAGGGAAATGACAAGACTCTAGACACCGTGTGGAAGCTGTAGGTACTGCAACCTCAGTCAATTAATTGTGGTTCACCTTTATCAAAGGGTTCAAGTAGCGCATGGATATATTTTCCCATTTTCAGTGATCAGTTTTTCCTGTGCTTTTCGATGTAAATGCCGTTCTGGTAAAGCCACAGCAGTGATTTAACCAGTTTTATAAACGTCTGAGTGTTTTCTATCCACACAGACTAAGCAAATGCATATACTATATTCCTGGCATGAGTAGCAGGGCGCTGAAATGTTGCGCGATTTTTAACAAAATGTTCAAAAAAGTAGAGGGTAGAAGGATGAAGTCCACAATCATCTCCTTTGTTTTGTTGACGTTGAGTGTGAGGTTATTTTCCTGACACCACACTCCGAGGGCCCTCACCTCCTCCCTGTAGGCCGTCTCGTCGTTGTTGGTAATCAAGCCTACCACTGTAGTGTCGTCCGCAAACTTGATGATTGAGTTGGAGGCGTGCGTGGCCACACAGTCGTGGGTGAACAGGGAGTACAGGAGAGGGCTCAGAACGCACCCTTTTGGGGCCCCAGTGTTGAGGATCAACGGGGTGGAGATGTTGTTACCTACCCTCAACACCTGGGGCTGGCCCGTCAGGAAGTCCAGTACCCAGTTGCACAGGGCGGGGTCGAGACCCAGGGACTCGAGCTTGATGACGAGTTTGGAGGGTACTATGGTGTTAAATGCTGAGCTGTAGTCGATGAACAGCATTCTCACATAGGTATTCCTCTTGTCCAGATGGGTTAGGGCGTGTGCAGTGTGGTTGAGATTGCATCGTCTGTGGACCTATTTGGGCGGTAAGCAAATTGGAGTGGGTCTAGGGTGTCAGGTAGGGTGGAGGTGATATGGTCCTTGACTAGTCTCTCAAAGCACTTCATAATGACGGAAGTGAGTGCTACGGGGCGGTAGTCGTTTAGCTCAGTTACCTTAGCTTTCTTGGGAACAGGAACAATGGTGGCCCTCTTGAAGCATGTGGGAACAGCCGACTGGGATTAGGATTGATTGAATATGTCCGTAAACACACCAGCCAGCTGGTCTGGCAATGCTCTGAGGGCACGGCTGGGGATGCCGTGTGGGCCTGCAGCCTTGCGAGGGTTAACACGTTTAAATGTTTTACTCATGTCAGCTGCAGTGAAGGAGAGTCCGCATGTTTTGGTTGCGGGCCGTGTCAGTGGCACTGTATTGTCTTCAAAGCGGGCAAAAAAGTTATTTAGTCTGCCTGGGAGCAAGACATCCTGGTCCGTGACGGGGCTGGTTTTCTTTTTGTAATCTGTGATTGACTGTAGACCCTGCCACATACCTCTTGTGTCTGAGCCGTTGGATTGCGACTCTACTTTGTCTCTATACTGACGCTTAGCTTGTTTTATTGCCTTGCGGAGGGAATAGTTACACTGTTTGTATTCGGTCATGTTTCCAGTCACCTTGCCCTGATTAAAAGCAGTGGTTCGCACTTTCAGTTTCACGCGAATGCTGCCATCAATCCACGGTTTCCGGTTTGGGAATGTTTTAATTGTTGCTATGGGAACGACATCTTCAATGCACGTTCTAATGAACTCGCACACCGAATCAGCATATTCGTCAATGTTGTTGTTCGCCGCAATGCGGAACATATCCCAGTCCACGTGATGGAAGCAGTCTTGGAGCGTGGAATCAGAGGCAGCTGTTTAGTGTTGTCTCTGATTGGGGATCATATTTAGGTAGCCATTTCCCTTTGGTATTTGTGGGATCTTGTTCTATGTTTAGTTGCCTGTCTGCACTACTCATGTTAGCATCACGGTTCGTATTGTTTAATTTATTTGTTTGTTCAGTGGTCATTCTTAAATAAAGAAGAATGTACACATACCACGCTGCACCTTGGTCTTCTCCTTACAACGAACGTGACAGAAGATCCCACTAAAAATGAACCAAGCAGCGTGTTCAGGAGGAATGGACCTGGGAGGAGATCCTGGATGGAGCATGACCCTGGACGCAGGCTGGGGAGTATCGCCTTCCTAAGGAGGAGATAGAGGCAGCGAAGGCGGAACGGCGATATTACGAGGAGTTATACCAACGAGGTAGGCCACAGAAACCCCAGGTGGGCACATGGAGCAGTCGGCGAAGTTGAGGGGTGAGTCAGAGACTGTCGGAGTTATTGGACGAGAGTCAACTGAGGGGAGAGTATAAGACCGTCGAAGAGTTGTTGATCAAATTGGAGGAGAGTGAAGAGAGAGAGCTGTTGGTTTGGCGTAGTATGCACAGCATTCGCCCTGAGGTTAGCTGTCCGATGCCACCTGTGTCAGTTCCTCGTACTTGTTCTCAAATGTGTGTTAAAGTTCTGGAACAATTGATGCCGGCTATACACACCAGGTCTTCAGTGTACCTTCACAACCAAGTGTGTCCTGTTCCTGCTCCTCGCACTCTCCCTCCAGTGTGCCTCCACAGTCCAGTACGTCCTGTGCCTCTTCCTTGCACTTGCCCTGAGGTGCGTGTCATCAGCCCGGTGCCACCTATTCCGGTCCCACGCATCAGGTCTCCAGTGCGCCTCCACAGTCCAGTACGTCCTGTGCCTCTTCCTTGCACTCGCCCTGAGGTGCGTGTCATCAGCCCGGTGCCACCTATACTGGTCCCACGCATCAGGTCTCCAGTGCGCCTCCACTGTCCAGTACGTCCTGTGCCTCTTCCTCGCACTCGCCCTGAGGTGTGTGTCATCAGCCCTGTGCCACCGGTACCGGTCCCACGCAGGTAGGTCTAGGTGATTTGTATGTTTATGGCGGCCTGATATGGTTCCCAATCAGAGGCAGCTGTTTATCGTTGTCTCTGATTGGGGATCATATTTACGTAGCCATTTCCCTTTCGTGTTTGTGGGATCTTGTTCTATGTTTAGTTGCCTGTCTGCACTACTCATACTAGCTTCACAGTTCAGTTTGTTATTTTGTTTGTTCAGTGTTCATTCTTAAATAAAGAAGAATGTACACAAACCACGCTGCGCCTTGGTCTCCTCCTTACAAAGAACGTGACAGTTTTCAGTTTGTCATTATGGGGTATTATGTGTGAGAAGAAAAATGTATTTACTCTATTTTGCATTCAGGCTGTAAGACAACAAAATGTGGAAAAAGTCAAGGAGGTATGTATACTTTCTGAAAGTACCGGACTGTCACGTTCTTTCAAAATCGAACCCAGAAGCAGACCAGGACAAGGAGAGTAGGAAGAAGGTGAGTATTTATTTACAAGTGAATGTGAATGGGTAGATATATTCAGGTGGCGTAGCAGGCAGCGGTGGTGAGTTGATGGGAGTAAATAGGTGGATCCAATGGGGTAGCGGAATCCTCCGACGACCAGGCGGGAATGGGGTAAATGATCCGGGTGAGTAACTGAAGACAGAACAAACAGCGGTAAGTTTAAGGCAAGCAATACGTAAAAAACAACAAAACAAATTCTATCCAACTTGAGGCTGATCCTATGGCACAACATACTGTTCATGGCTAACGATCCGGCAGGGAATGGACGTCAGGTCAGAGCTTTTGAAGGGGAGAGGTGATGATCAGGACAGGTGTGCAGATTACTGATGGGATACAGGTGCGGGTGAACATCGATCTCCCAACAAGCTAATTCGCCCGGCAACCAGACAGGGTGCGTTCCAGGACATCGGAAACACACTCCAGGACAGAAACACAGGCAAACACAGACTCAGGAAGCGGGATTCGTGACACGGACATAAAACAAAACAACAATGACGTCGAAGTCTTCTAAAAAGTAAAACGTTACAATAACCAAATAAGAAAATTCATTACTCTTTTTTTCAGTTCTCTATTTTTTTAACCATTTCTTTGTATGGTTTTCCTGGCAATTCATCAAGCATCTTCCCAAAAAATAATGGTAGATATGAAGAGTTTATTTCCAAAACGCTATATTCACAAATTGTTTTTTTCCTCAGGAATTATTGCATATGGGCACCTTAATGTGTGTGGAAAATATTACTGTTCTCAGATTTGTAATTAATCGATTATAGAAAATGTTTGAAAATGTTTGTTTTTTTGCTGAACTGTTACGATCAACTAGGAGTGGTGGGTGGAATCAGGCGCAGAGAGCAGGGTTCAGTCGTTTGTCAAATTTATTCACCAGCGCAACAAACACGGTCACGCCAACACACAGGGCGTATATAAATTGCCAGTCCAAACAGGACAAAAATAGTCCGGTGAATAAGGACACGAATAAATCACACCATCAAACACAGAGTAACAAAAAAACAAGCCCGCACAAATACCCAGCAAGGTTCGTGACATGAACACTATATATCAGTTGTTTAGCTGAAATGGAAGGTTCATATCCTGTATGTTTGACTGTGATATGTGCTTGTCTCACCTAGCTTTTTAAAGATGGCTGCACTGCATAAGAGCATCTGCTAAATGACTAAAATGTCAAATGTAAATGTTTTACATTCAAATCAGTTTTTATTGGTCACATACACGTGTATAGCAGATGTTTTTGCGGGTGTAGCGAAATGCTTGTCCTTCTAGTTCCTTCTAGTTCCAGCAATATCTACCATTTTTCACAACAAATACCTAATACACACAAATATAAGTAAAGCAATGGAATTCAAAATACAGAAATATATGGATGAGCAATGTCAGAGCGGCACAGACAAAGATACAGTAGATAGTATAGAATACATATGAGATGAGTAATGCAAGATATGTAAACGTTATTAAAGTGACTAGTGTTCCATTTATTAAAGTGGCCAATGATTTCAAGTCTGTATGTAGGCAGCAGCCTCTCTGTACTATCGATGGCTGTTTAGCAGTCTGATGTCCTTGAGATAGAAACGGTTTCTCGGTCCCAGCTTTGATGCACCTGTACTGACCTCACCTTCTGGATGATAGGGGGGTGAATCAGGCAGTGGCTCGGGTGAGAAGCCAAATTTCTTCGGCCTCCTGAGGTTGGACAGGCGCTTTTGCGCCTTCTTCACCATACTGTCTATGTGGGTGGACCATTTCAGTTTGTCAGTGATACGTACGCTATCCCGGCGATGTGGATAGGGGTGTGCTCCCTCTGCTGTTTCTTGAAGTCCACGATCATCTCCTTTGTTTTGTTGATGTTGAGTGAGAGGTTATTTTCCTGACACCACACTCCCAGAGCCCTCACCTCCACCCTGTACGCTGTCCCGTCGTTGTTGGTAATCAAGCCTACCACTGTTGTGTCGTCTGCGAACTTGATGATTGCATCGTCTGTGGACCTATTGGGGTTGTAAGAAAATTGAAGAGTGTCTAGGGTGACAAGTAAGGTGGAGGTGATGTGATCCTTGACTAGTCTTTCAAAGCACTTCATGATAACGGAAGTGAGTGCTACGGGGCGATCGTCATTTAGTTCAGTTACCTTTGCATTCTTGGGTACAGGAACAATGGTGGTCATCTTAAGGCATGTGGAGACAGCAGACTGGGAAAGATTGAATATGTCTGTAAACACACCAGCCAGGTGGTCTGCGCATGCACTGAGTTTGCGGCTAGGGATGCCGCCTGGGCCGGCTGCGTTGCGATGGTTAACGGCGGCAACGGAGAAAGAGAGCCCACAGTCCTTGGTAGCTGACCGTGGGCTCTCCTTCTCCGTGGCCGACGTGAGTAAGACATTTAAAAGTGTTAACCCTCGGAAGGCTGCCGGCTCAGACGGCATCCCTAGCCTTGTCCTCATACAGATCTCCATATGACTTTATTTAATGTTTTTTTTTTTTACATTCTTAATATCGATGTCTCAAATGTATCATTTGTAATGTATTTATTAAACATGTAGCTATTTGTTTAATTTGACTGTGTAAAACCTAGCAAAACTACTTTTTTCTCTGAGAATGAGGCGGATATACATTGCCGTGTATAATCTTTCAGACTTTCAGGATTTCTTCACATTTAATTGTGATTTTGGTCAAAAATCTACACAAAATACTCTGTCAAACTTGATTTTGAAAAAGATGAATAAAAAATGTAATGTATAAATATAGTCATTGCATAAGTATTCAGATCCCTGAGTCAATACATGTTAGAAAAACATTTGGCAGCAATTACAGCTGTGAGTGTTCTTGGGTAAGTCTCTAAAAGCTTTGCACACCTTCATTGTGCAATATTTGCCTATTATTCTTTCAACATTTCTTCAAGCTCTGTCAAGATGTTGGGGATCATGGCTAGACAGCAATTTTGAAGTTTTGTATCAAACAAATTACAGTCAAAACTAACTTGGCCACATAGGAACATTCACTGTCTTCTTGATAAGCAACTCCAGTGTAGACTTCACGTTGTGTTGTAGGTTATTGACCAGCTGGAAGGTGATTTCCTCTCACAGTGTCTGGTGTAAAGCAGACTGAAGCAGGTTTTGCTCTATGATTTTGCCGGTGCTTAGCCCTATTCCGTTTCCTTTTATCCTGAAACTCCCCAGTATTTGCCAATGTCAAGCATACCCACACCATGATGCAGCCACCACCATGCTTGAAAATAGAGGCAATTACTCAGCGATGTGTTTTGTTGGAATTGCCCCAAACAGAACTTTGCATTTATGCCCAAAAGTGTATTCCCTTGCCTTGTTTTTGCAGTATTACTTTAGTGCCTTGTTGCATAGAAGATGCAAGTTTTGTATATTTGTGTTCTTTTCACTATGTCATTTATTGTGGAGTCACTACAATGTTGTTCATCCATTCTCAGTTCTCTCCCATCACAGCCATTGAACTCTGTAACTGTTTTAAAATCCACAATGGCCTCATGGTTAAAATCCCGGAGCAGTTTCATTCCTGTCCTGTTGCTTAGTTCAGAAGGACATCTTTGAGGTGTCTGGGTGTTTTAATACATAATGCACAGCATAATTATTAACATGCTTAAAGAGATATTCAATGTCAGATTGTTTTATTGTTACCCATCTACCAATCACCAGCCTTTTTTTATGAGCTTTTCGAAAGCTCCCTGTTTTTTTGTAGTTGATTCTGTGCTTGAAATTCAACTTGACTGAGGGACATTACAGATGGTATATGTATGGCGGACAGAGGAAGGGTTAGTAATTAAAAAATCATGTCAACCCCTCCCTCTAATTTCACACAGCGAGTCCATTTTTCTTCCAATTTGACATTACAATATTATGTGAATATAATTGACAAATTAATTACAATTAATACAATTTTAATCACACTTTGTAACACAATAAAATGTGGAGAAATCCAGGGGGTCTGCATACTTTGGCAAGGCACTGTATAGCATTTTGCCCTAAAAAATGATGCCATCAAGTGTTAGATTTTTAAACAAATGCATGTCTGTCATTCAAAAACCCTGTTCCATGATTAGATAGTAAAACAAAACACAGCAATCTCTTTCATATTTTCCTTAAACAATAAAAACTAATTCACCAACATTTCTGAACATAAACATAGCGTTTTGAAATGAAACTTTTCAAGTGTATACAGCACCAGTAATACGTTTGTACTCATCTAGTCATTCAAGGTTTTTCTTTATTTTGCTACTTTCTTCATTGTAGAATAATAGTGAAGACATCAAAACTATGAATTAACACATTTGGAATCATGTAGTAAGCAAAAAAGTGTTAAAGAAATCAAAATATATTTTAGATTCTTCAAAGTAGCCACCCTTTTCCTTGGTGACAGCTTTGCACAAAACATTAATTTAACCTGACAGAGGCAGCAACAACCAAATGGATTATGATTTGGCGATCCCCTTCAATAATTTATTTGCACACTCATTTCCTATAAACAGAACTACAGGGCTCAGCAAGTTTCACTTTGAGGACAAGTCAGTCTTTCAAATGAAACAACCACAACAGGTTTCTGAGCTACCAGGAAGGTTTTGGTTTCGCGTCATCGATCCATGATGGAACAATTGTTAATCTGTCAACGTACCACATTAGAAAAAATATTTTCACATGACAATTCAATAAAGCCCTTACGGTAAAAAAAACCCACATTATGTGGAAAATCACATGATTTCACATGACATTTCAATATGTTTTGCACATGTGAAATTATGTGAAACCATGTGTTTTTGGACCAATTCACATGTAATGACGTAGATTTTCAACATGTGAAACCTTGTGTTTTTGGAACACTTCACATGTGATCGCATAACTTGTCACATGTGGATTCAAATTTTGACATGAGATTTCACAGGTGATGCCTTGCAAACAAAAATGGGATACACACAATGTTGTCAACTTATATACTTAGCACACTTTGACTACATTGCATATGTTTATTCTTACAGCAATTATTATTCAACATGTCCTTGCTTGGGATTTGAAACAGGAGATAAAGGGCTATAAGACAAAGGCTTAATCCTGGACACATGAAAAGTGGGATGTATACACCAATAATGGATGTTCCGTCCCTCCACTCTTCCAACGCCATTGTGACCGCCAGAAGTTCCCAATTTCCTATGTCATAGTTTCTCTCAGCGGGACTGAGACGATGGGACAGGAAGGCACAGGGACGCAGCCTTTGGTCCTGGGCAGAACGCTGGGACAGGACGGCCCCCACAGGACGGCCCCCACTCCAATGCCCCCACTCTAGAAGTGTCGACCTCAACCACAAACTGAAAGGACGGATCCGAAAGGATGAGGATGGGGCTATAGTAAACTGATGCTTAAGGTCCAAAAATGCCCTGTCAACAGAGCGACCATGTGAATGGCACCTTGGGAGAAGTGAGTACAGAGAGGAGAGAAGTCAGGGTGCTGGAGCCATGAATGAAGCAGCGGTAGAAGCTGCACTCTGGATGTGTGTTGGGGCCAATCCACCACCGCACTAACCTTTTCAGGATCCATCTGAACATTCCCTTCAGTGATGATATATCCCAGAAAAGAAATAGTGGAGCGATGGAATTCCCACGTCTCTGCTTTCACAAACAACTGGTTCTCCAGTAGGCACTGAAAGACTTGTCAAACATGGAGGACATGTTCCTGAGCAGAACGGGAAAAAACAAGGATGTCGTTGAGGTAGACAAACATGTCACGGAGCAGATAATTGACCAGGGCTTGGAACACTGCGGGAGTGTTGGTGAGTCCAAACGGTATGACCAGGTACTCATAGTGTCCCTTAGCTGTGTTGAAGGCTGTCTTCCACTCGTCTCCTTTGTGTATCCGAACTAGATGGTAGGCGTTCCGAAGGACCAACTTGGAAAAGATGATTGCCCCCTGGAGAGATTCAAAAGCCGAGGAGAGGAGTGGTAGAGGGTAACGATTCCTAACCGTGATGCATTGAGGTCCCGGTAGTCTATACATGGACGTATGGTCTTGACATTCTTTTCCACGAAGAAGAACCCTGTGCCGACAGGGGAGGAAGAATGCTCCCAGCAGCCAGAGAGTCCTCAATGTACTCCTCCATGGCCTTGGTCTCAGGACCAGACATGGAATAAAGTGTGGTGCCGTAGGGACAATGCGGAGGAAGGGAGGTGACACGAGCCTTGCTGAAAACCTCCAGTAGGTCCTGGAACTCTGCGGGAACGGCGGAGAAATCCGAGGCTTTACCAGAGCTTGCAGGATGACGTCCCAGTGCAGGCTGGGCCCCATTAGCCCAGGATAGAACCAGTGGTCCAGTCTATGAGGTGGGTGCCTAGAAGTCCAGCATCCCAGAGTTGCTTCTTCACTGTTGACGTTGAGACTGGTGTTTTGCGGGTACTATTTACTGAAGCTGCCAGTTGAGGACTTTAGACAATCTAATGCACTTGTCTTCTTGCTCAGCTGTGCACCGGGGCCTCCCACTCCTCATTCTATTCTGGTTAGAGACAGTTTTCTCTGTTCTGTGAAGGGAGTAGTACACAGCGTTGTACGAGATCTTCAGTTTCTTGGCAATTTCTCGCATGGAATAGCCTTCATTTATCTGAACAAGAATAGACTGACGAGTGAGGTGACCAAGAACCCGATGGTCACTCTGACAGAGCTCCAGAATTCCTCCTCTGTGGAGATGGGAGAATCTTCCAGAAGGACAACCATCTCTGTAGCACTCAACCAATCAGGCCTTTATGGTAGAGCGGCGAGACGGAAGCCACTCCTCAGTAAAAGGCATATGACTGCCCGTTGGAGTTTGCCAAAAGGCACCTAAAGGACTCTCAGACCATCTAAACAAGATTCTCTGGTCTGATGAAACCAAGATTGAACTCTTTGGCCTGAATGCCAAGTGTCACGTCTGGAGGAAACCTGGCACCATCCCTATGGTGAAACATGGTGGTGGCAGCATCACGCTGTTGGGATGTTTTTCAGCAGCAGGGACTGGGAAACTAGTCAGGGTCGAGGGAAAGATGAACAGAGTAAAGTACAGAGAGATCCTTGATGAAAACCTGCTCCAGAGCTCTCAGGACCTCCGACTGGGGCGAAGGTTCACCTTCCAACAGGACAGCGACCCAAAGCACACAGCCAAGACCATGCTGGTGTAGCTTCAGGACAGGTCTCTGAATTTCCTTGAGTGGACCAGCCAGAGCCTGGACTTGAACCTGATCGAACATCTCTGGAGAGACCTGGAAATAACTGTGCAGCGACACTCCCCATCCAACCTGACAGAGCTTTAGAGGATCTGCAGAGAAGAATGGGAGAAACTCCCCAAATGCATCTGTGCCAAACTTGTATCATCACACCCAAGAAGACTCGAGCCTGTAATCGCTGCCATAGGTGCTTCAACAAAGTACTGAGTAAAGGGACTGAATACTTATGTAAATTGTATATTTCCCCAAAAAATATTTAAAAAACTGTTTTTGCTTTGTAATTATGGTGTATTGTCTGTAGATTGATGAGGATTTTTTTCAATCCATTTTAGAATAAGGCTGTAACGTAACAAAATGTTGAAAAAGTCAATGGATCCGAATACATTCAGAATGCACTGTATATTCTGTACATATATATGTATATCTACTGATTCAGGTGTAACATTAAAACTGAATTTTATACCCCACCAACATTACACCACTAGACAGAAAACCTTTAAATTGCTGAAATGAGTTCATGTACTCATTGATGAGAGAAAAGTCTGATTAAATTTGAACTAAAAATCAGTGCAGATGGCAGTCCTTTGCTATGTGCAGCGATGCATTTGAGGTATTTAATGTGTATGGGAATTCTACTGACTTTTTTGTGCAGCAGAAAGGTCAGTATGCCTTATAACTACAGCTTGTGAGTTCAAACTGTGGTGTGGTCATAGTTTAGCTGAACATGGATTGCACATGTGAAGAACATGATCGCGTGATGTTTAAAAATATATATTTGTAATGTGAAGTGTTCCAAAAACACGTTTTCACATGATTTCACATGTAAAATTACACATTTGAAGTGTTCCAATAACACGTTTTAACACGTTTTCACATGTGACATTTGACATGTAACAATATGCTGCCAATCAGCAAGTTATGGGCATGTTGTAAAGATTGCTAGTGGCAGCAAGTTTACTGGCAACATTTTGTATAATGCCCCAAGGTTACTGTAGGTTACTGACAACATTTTGTCAGTAATGTAGTGACTTTTGCAATAACTTACTGTCAAGTAGTTTCCAATTAAGAAATGACAAATGCACAGCAACTTCTGGCAATTCCATTAAGTTTCTGGAAAATGCACAATAACCTCTTCAGTAATGGCGTCGGAGGAGATGGCTGCTCTTTTACGGGCTCTTAAAACCAATTGTGCAATTTTGTGTTTTTTCGTGTTGTTTGTAACTTGTACATAATGTTTCTGCCACTGTCTCTTATAACCAAAAAGAGTTTCTGGATATCAGAACTGCAATTACTCACCTCGAACTGAACAAAGATTTTTTTTTTGTCTGACGAGAACGATTTACTGCTGATACCAGACCAGGCCCAAATCCCGTCAATCGCATGAAGAAGAGACCGCAATACAAGGGACGCAGGTCCGCTTGCCTTGTGAGGATTCATCGGCAAGTGGGTAACCCGCCTCTACCACCACTATCAACAACGCCTATTCCACCTCAGGAGACTGAAAATATCTTGCATGGGTCCTCAGATCCTCAAAAAGTTCTACAGCTTCACTATCGAGAGCAACCGGACTGGTTGCATCACTACCTGATATGGCAACTGCTCGGCCTCCGACCCCAAGGCACTACAGAGGGTAGTGTGTACGACCCAATACATCACCTGGGCAAAGCTTCTTCCCAAGGGAGGCCAAGTGGCTCAAGCCACTTTAGTCATAGACTGTTCTCTCTGCTACCACATGGCAAGTGGTACCAGAGCGCCAAGTCTAGGTCCAAAATGCTTCTTAATTTAACAGTTTCTACCCCAAGCCCTAAGACTTCTGAATAGTTAATAAAATGGCTACCCAGACCATTTGCATTGTTGCAAGTTTAAATCCCCAAAGAATTCATGCATATGTCAAGTGTCCTTGAGCACTGCTAATTTTACGTTAATGTTATGGTGGTGATAATTAGACAATTATTTGCTTGATTCTGGGCAGCTTTTAGCAAATTGAATAATTACATTCTTACCAATAAGTCTGTGGCCCACATCTCTTTCATGCTCACAGATCTGATGGTATAGCTGTGCTGTAACAGGACATGTCAGGTTGCTAGCAACTGAGAAGTTATGAGTTGAAATCCCATGTAAGAAGGGGCACAACTTTGGTTTTAGAAGTGGTAGGTACTTGAGGTAAAGTGCAGAAGTGTATTCTTGGTAATAATGCATAGCCCATGTCCATTATGTCCACAGACCCGGTGGCGCAGCAGGAACTTCAGGTAGCTACAAGTGGTTCTGAGTTCAAAGCCCAAGCAAGGTTGAGTCCCAATCATACAGCACCATAATGTCCTTTCACATTAATGTCATCATTTTAAAAAAGTGTCATATTCATGGTATCACATGTTGAATTTTGGCCGTCACATTTATTTCACGAGATTGTGTGCTCACATGTGTCATGTTATCATGAGATTGTGTGCTCACATGTAGTGTCATGTTATCACGAGATTGTGTGCTCACATGTGTCATGTTATCACGAGATGTTGCATCCCATGTTGTAATTTCATCATCCCATGCATCCCATGTTGTAATTTCATTTTCAATGAGATCATGTGCTAACATGTTGTCACATGTAGTTTGACGTTATCACATTTAACGTCACATGTTACTGACAGTTGAGTCGGAATCCCTTTTTACTCCACCCAACACAGGATTTAATGTTCTCCAGCACACAACCCCGACACAGAAGACCCAGGCAGGTAAGTATGCTATATTTAAATGTCATGGGTTAACATGGATCAGACCCAATCCCCACAAAGAGACAGTCTCCGCTCAACTCCCAGCACCAAACACCACAAAACACAGGGCTTTTAAAGGCAATCACAGCCCCTCCCCAGCTACCAGTCTGATTAACTAACTCGCTGCAGGTGCGTCTGATCACACAGACCCGCCACCAACTTATCCACTCATCTAACAATCCATCTCGTGACATGATCACACGAGATCACATGTGAAATTCATGTGTTTTCCATAAGGAATGGTTCGTCGAGTGTAGACCAACGGGAGAGCCCAAAATGCTTGAAATGTCCCTTTCCAACAGAAATCATTATCATTGATTAATTAACATTAATTATTCATCTCTGTGCTGCTTACCTTTGGGAAATTCACCAGAACAAGCAGGGTCATATTTACTTCGAACAAAAGGTGTAGTTTGTAAATGATGTATAATTTTACACTATTGCTTGTGAGTTTTATAGGAACACCATATTGTCTTTGAATTGGTAAGAATAGCGTGCCATTCATTACATTACATTTACATTTAAGTCATTTAGCAGACGCTCTTATCCAGAGCGACTTACAAATTGGTGCTTTCACCTTATGACATCCAGTGGAACAGCCACTTTACAATAGTGCATCTAAATCTTTTAAGGGGGGAGGGTGAGAAGGATTACTTTATCCTATCCTAGGTATTCCTTAAAGAGGTGGGGTTTCAGGTGTCTCCGGAAGGTGGTGATTGACTCCGCTGTCCTGGCGTCGTGAGG
Source organism: Oncorhynchus nerka (assembly GCF_034236695.1). Taxonomy (NCBI): domain Eukaryota; kingdom Metazoa; phylum Chordata; class Actinopteri; order Salmoniformes; family Salmonidae; genus Oncorhynchus; species Oncorhynchus nerka. Next base: position 29,793,508 of record NC_088417.1, read on the forward strand.
GAGTTTGTTCCACCATTGGGGGGCCAGAGCAGCGAACAGTTTTGACTGGCCTGAGCGGGAACTGTACTTCCTCAGTGGTAGGGAGGCGAGCAGGCCAGAGGTGGATGAACGCAGTGCCCTTGTTTGGGTGTAGGGCCTGATCAGAGCCTGGAGGTACTGAGGTGCCGTTCCCTCACAGCTCCGTAGGCAAGCACCATGGTCTTGTAGCGGATGCGAGCTTCAACTGGAAGCCAGTGGAGAGAGCGGAGGAGCGGGGTGACGTGAGAGAACTTGGGAAGGTTGAACACCAGACGGGCTGCGGCGTTCTGGATGAGTTGTAGGGTTTAATGGCACAGGCAGGGAGCCCAGCCAACAGCGAGTTGCAGTAATCCAGACGGGAGATGACAAGTGCCTGGATTAGGACCTGCGCCGCTTCCTGTGTGAGGCAGGGTCGTACTCTGCGGATGTTGTAGAGCATGAACCTACAGGAACGGGCCACCGCCTTGATGTTAGTTGAGAACGACAGGGTGTTGTCCAGGATCACGCCAAGGTTCTTAGCGCTCTGGGAGGAGGACACGATGGAGTTGTCAACCGTGATGGCGAGATCATGGAACGGGCAGTCCTTCCCCGGGAGGAAGAGCAGCTCCGTCTTGCCGAGGTTCAGCTTGAGGTGGTGATCCGTCATCCACACTGATATGTCTGCCAGACATGCAGAGATGCGATTCGCCACCTGGTCATCAGAGGGGGAAAGGAGAAGATTAATTGTGTGTCGTCTGCATAGCAATGATAGGAGAGACCATGTGAGGTTATGACAGAGCCAAGTGACTTGGTGTATAGCGAGAATAGGAGAGGGCCTAGAACAGAGCCCTGGGGACACCAGTGGTGAGAGCGCGTGGTGAGGAGACAGATTCTCGCCACGCCACCTGGTAGGAGCGACCTGTCAGGTAGGACGCAATCCAAGCATGGGCCGCGCCGGAGATGCCCAACTCGGAGAGGGTGGAGAGGAGGATCTGATGGTTCACAGTATCGAAGGCAGCCGATAGGTCTAGAAGGATGAGAGCAGAGGAGAGAGAGTTAGCTTTAGCAGTGCGGAGTGCCTCCGTGATACAGAGAAGAGCAGTCTCAGTTGAATGACTAGTCTTGAAACCTGACTGATTTGGATCAAGAAGGTCATTCTGAGAGAGATAGCGGGAGAGCTGGCCAAGGACGGCACGTTCAAGAGTTTTGGAGAGAAAAGAAAGAAGGGATACTGGTCTGTAGTTGTTGACATCGGAGGGATCGAGTGTAGGTTTTTTTCAGAAGGGGTGCAACTCTCGCTCTCTTGAAGACGGGAGGGACGTAGCCAGCGGTCAGGGATGAGTTGATGAGCGAGGTGAGGTAAGGGAGAAGGTCACCGGAAATGGTCTGGAGAAGAGAGGAGGGGATAGGGTCAAGCGGGCAGGTTGTTGGGCGGCCGGCCGTCACAAGACGCGAGATGTCATCTGGAGAGAGAGGGGAGAAAGAGGTCAGAGCACAGGGTAGGGCAGTGTGAGCAGAACCAGCGGTGTCGTTTGACTTAGCAAACGAGGATCGGATGTCGTCGACCTTCTTTTCAAAATGGTTGACGAAGTCATCTGCAGAGAGGGAGGAGGGGGAGGGGGAGGAGGATTCAGGAGGGAGGAGAAGGTGGCAAAGAGCTTCCTAGGGTTAGAGGCAGATGCTTGGAATTTAGAGTGGTAGAAAGTGGCTTTAGCAGCAGAGACAGAGGAGGAAAATGTAGAGAGGAGGGAGTGAAAGGATGCCAGGTCCGCAGGGAGGCGAGATTTTCCTCCATTTCCGCTCGGCTGCCCGGAGCCCTGTTCTGTGAGCTCGCAATGAGTCGTCGAGCCACGGAGCGGGAGGGGAGGACCGAGCCGGCCTGGAGGATAGGGGACATAGAGAGTCAAAGGATGCAGAAAGGGAGGAGAGGAGGGTTGAGGAGGCAGAATCAGGAGATAGGTTGGAGAAGGTTTGAGCAGAGGGAAGAGATGATAGGATGGAAGAGGAGAGAGTAGCGGGGAGAGAGAGCGAAGGTTGGGACGGCGCGATACCATCCGAGTAGGGGCAGTGTGGGAAGTGTTGGATGAGAGCGAGAGGGAAAAGGATACAAGGTAGTGGTCGGAGACTTGGAGGGGAGTTGCAATGAGGTTAGTGGAAGAACAGCATCTAGTAAAGATGAGGTCGAGCGTATTGCCTGCCTTGTGAGTAGGGGGAAGGTGAGAGGGTGAGGTCAAAAGAGGAGAGGAGTGGAAAGAAGGAGGCAGAGAGGAATGAGTCAAAGGTAGACGTGGGGAGGTTAAAGTCGCCCAGAACTGTGAGAGGTGAGCCGTCCTCGGGAAAGGAGCTTATCAAGGCATCAAGCTCATTGATGAACTCTCCGAGGGAACCTGGAGGGCGATAAATGATAAGGATGTTAAGCTTGAAAGGGCTGGTAACTGTGACAGCATGGAATTCAAAGGAGGCGATAGACAGATGGGTAAGGGGAGAAAGAGAGAATGACCACTTGGGAGAGATGAGGATCCCGGTGCCACCACCCCGCTGACCAGAAGCTCTCGGGTGTGCGAGAACACGTGGGCGGACGAAGAGAGAGCAGTAGGAGTAGCGGTGTTGTCTGTGGTGATCCATGTTTCCGTCAGTGCCAAGAAGTCGATGGACTGGAGGGAGGCATAGGCTGAGATGAACTCTGCCTTGTTGGCCGCGGATCGGCAGTTCCAGAGGCTACCGGAGACCTGGAACTCCACGTGGGTCGTGCGCGCTGGGACCACCAGATTAGGGTGGCCGCGGCCACGCGGTGTGGAGCGTTTGTATGGTCTGTGCAGAGAGGAGAGAACAGGGATAGACAGACACATAGTTGACAGGCTAGAGAAGAGGCTACGCTAATGCAAAGGAGATTGGAATGACAAGTGGACTACACGTCTCGAATGTTCAGAAAGTTAAGCTTACGTAGCAAGAATCTAATTGACTAAAATGATTAAAATGATACAGTACTGCTGAGGTAGGCTAGCTGGCAGTGGCTGCGTTGTTGACTTTGTAGGCTAGCTGGCAATGGCTGCGTTGTTGACACTACACTAATCAAGTCGTTCCGTTGAGTGTAAAGTTTCTACAATGCTGCTATTCGGGGTCTAGCTGGCTAGCTAGCAGTGTTGATTACTTTATGTTGCGTTAAAAGAACGACAATAGCTGGCTAGCTAACCTAGGAAATCGCTCAAGACTACACAATTATCTTTGATACACAGACGGCTATGTAGCTAGCTATGTAGCTAGCTACGATCAAACAAATCAAGCCGTTGTACTGTAATGAAATTAAATGAAAAATGTGATACTACCTGTGGAGCGAAGCGAAATGCGACCGGATTGTTGAGTGCGGAAGTTCTGTTCGGTAGACAATTATCGATGGTCACCCCATGGTCTTTCTGTCATGCATGTTTTCTAATATCCGTATTGAGCTTGCCTAAAGAGAAAATGCTGTTGTAGTGTATATCGGCAATTTCCACTGAAAATCTGACACGAAGCACTTATGAAGAATAGTGCAGATCCAAAGTTTGAGAACAGAATGACAGCACACACCGTCTTTTTGGGGACAATTTTCTGTGGAAATTGTTAAAAGTAGTCCTTGTTTATAGAGTTGTATGGTTTGTTTAACTTTTCATTATGTTTTGTTTGACAATCCATTTTAAAGTGAAAAGTCTGAGTCTCCGCACCATTTTGGTACCGTGGAATTGCCCCTATGTAGCTTATCTTATTTTTGAGGGATCTAGCATGGAGTATGGTTTTTTTCTTTCCTTCCTGCTTGTTAGGGCCAGATCCATCCTTATAAAAGCACATTGGGTTAATAAAGCTCAGAAGGAAATGGTAAAACTGTGAATGTGGTAAACCAGAGTCTTGTTGCAATTGGAGGAAAGAGCTTACGGGTGCCATCGTAGAATACATCATTAAGAGTCGAGATTAAAGCTTTGTACCAGTTTTTAAAACAATTATCTGCACATTAATCGTATCATTTCACGAAGCAGTGACATTGAAATATTCACTTAAGTTCTAGGAACTGTATCTCTCAATGAATTCTGAAGTCCACAGTGATTCCCATCACCATTGCAAGACAGAGGTTAGCAGGCTATGTGGAATAATAGCCCCTGGTCGTCAACACAAATTCACCAGGTGGTCAGTAGTGCCCCCTGGAGACCTGTATGAGCATGTGTCTTGTCATGTTTCTTACACGTTTTTCTAAACCACCTCGTATGAGAGCATTTACATGAAGCTAAACATCACAAAAAGCTAATCACACAGATGCATGAACCTAACCTTCATCAACAAGTTAAACTGTGGAGGTGCAAGACAGTAGAATGCACTGTTACACCATGAACAGCAGGTGGCAGCATGAAACCAAAGCTAGTGTTTTTACATGTTCTGAAGTTCTTTGCTAGCACTTCTGATAAGGTGGAGCCAAGGTTCAGATAGTCGCTCAGATGGGTCACGACGGCTGGATCTTGTAAAATATTTTATCTGTTGTTCACATAACTGCTTGGCTGGTGACAAACTGAGCAAATACTCCAGCTGAATACTGTTCTACCACACTCTAAAAACAATCTAGTTGTTCAAACTAATTATTATTATTAAGTAGCTGCTTCCAAAGCCTTTTTTAGTTTGTGCAACATTTTGGTCAGTGTTACCTGGACTCTTAGGCAAAAAAATCAGTCAACTTATGTGTTTACTCAACTCAATATGTTCATTCAACTAGAAATGATCATTTGGGCATCTGAACTAAAAAAGGCTTCACAACACTGTTGACACAGAATGTTTTCAACTTACATATTTAGACATGCATGACTACATTGTGCATGTTCATTTACACAGTAATTATTATTTAACATTCCCTCACGTGGGATTGGAACTCGCAACCTCTCGGTGAACAGCATTCCTATCTTCCTGCTGCGCCACAAAGTCTATGTCAATTATAAATTAATCTGATTATTCTCTCGTTGTTGATTTGATGTACTTATTTCAGCATTTTCTACTGTACAGTTGGCTAATGTTTGTGGAGCATATTACTCTGTTTTAATGTTACTTATGAATCAATATGATAAATAAAACAGCCCAAATAATCATTTCTAGTTGAATTAACATTTTATTTGTGTACAACTACAACAGTGTTATTCAGCTATTGTGCCTCAGCACACTGGCATGACTTGAGAAACTCTCAGGTGTGCCATGAAACTTTTCCTAATCTTGATATTTTGGGGGGAAAACACTCACTTATAAACGTGACCTGTGGAATGACCTTGAGATTTTGACACGGGAGCACCAAAGCCACTCAGATAATACATTGAATGCACAGGAAGTTGGTGGCACCTTAATTGGGGAGAACGCTCTGGTGGTAATGGCTGGAGTGGAATGGTATGAAATACATCAAACACATGGTTCCTATGTGTTTGATGCCATTCCATTTGCTCCGTTCGGGCCATTTATGAGCCGTTCTCCCCTTAGCAACCTCCTGTGATTGAATGGCACACATGGTTACATCTGTATCTTTCAAGTCCGGTGCACTGGAGCTGTTGTCACATTTGTATCATTTCAGGGGCGTGCACGACCAGCAAAGTCATATTTATCATTTTACTTTGCCTGTGAGAACCATTAGCAGTGGCAAGTCTGGTGCGGCTTAGCGTACCGCAGCCTCTGCCAAAGAAACAAACGGAGGATGGCTTTGTGTCTGTGGGTTGCACCTTCACAATGCAGAGTACCGCTTATTTCTAGACCTTCTGTTCAAAAGTAAGACTCTTAAAGGGGTACACACAAATTAACCATCATTAGTAAGGAACTATGAAAATTGTTTAAATAAACCCTATTTAATCTATGAAAAATGTTTGTTCCAGAAAACGGCTGATTTGCGGTATGGATCAGATGAGATGGAGGTCATTACCACTAAATACATTATTAGGAAAAGTTTAGGTGTGCGACAGAATTTATCCCGTCAAGGTGTGCCACGGTTCAAAAGGTTGGGAACCACTGAACTAGAATACTAGTTAACAGTTATCATCCAGATGTACTACAAGCCATTCTAAACCTTTATCCAGGTTTTGTCATTCTGAATTTAGATACCTATTTTTTATTTTTTTATTTCACCTTTATTTAACCAGGTAGGCAAGTTGAGAACAAGTTCTCATTTACAATTGCGACCTGGCCAAGATAAAGCAAAGCAGTTCGACAGATACAACGACACAGAGTTACACATGGAGTAAAACAAACATACAGTCAATAATACAGTATAAACAAGTCTATATACAATGTGAGCAAATGAGGTGAGAAGGGAGGTAAAGGCAAAAAAGGCCATGGTGGCAAAGTAAATACAATATAGCAAGTAAAACACTGGAATGGTAGTTTTGCAATGGAAGAATGTGCAAAGTAGAAATAAAAAATAATGGGGTACAAAGAAGGAAAATTAATTAATTAATTAAATACAGTTGGGAAAGAGGTAGTTGTTTGGGCTAAATTATAGGTAGGCTATGTACAGGTGCAGTAATCTGTGAGCTGCTCTGACAGTTGGTGCTTAAAGCCAGTGAGGGAGATAATTGTTTCCAGTTTCAGAGATTTTTGTAGTTCGTTCCAGTCATTGGCAGCAGAGAACTGGAAGGAGAGGGGGCCAAAGAAAGAATTGGTTTTGGGGGTGACTAGAGAGATATACCTGCTGGAGCGTGTGCTACAGGTGGGAGATGCTATGGTGACCAGCGAGCTGAGATAATGGGGGACTTTACCTAGCAGGGTCTTGTAGATGACATGGAGCCAGTGGGTTTGGCGACGAGTATGAAGCGAGGGCCAGCCAACGAGAGCGTACAGGTCGCAATGGTGGGTAGTATATGGGGCTTTGGTGACAAAACGGATTGCACTGTGATAGACTGCATCCAATTTGTTGAGTAGGGTATTGGAGGCTATTTTGTAAATGACATCGCCAAAGTTGAGGATTGGTAGGATGGTCAGTTTTACAAGGGTATGTTTGGCAGCGTGAGTGAAGGATGCTTTGTTGCGAAATAGGAAGCCAATTCTAGATTTAACTTTGGATTGGAGATGTTTGATATGGGTCTGGAAGGAGAGTTTACAGTCTAACCAGACACCTAAGTATTTGTAGTTGTCCACGTATTCTAAGTCAGAGCCGTCCAGAGTAGTGATGTTGGACAGGCGGGTAGGTGCAGGTAGCGATCGGTTGAAGAGCATGCATTTAGTTTTACTTGTATTTAAGAGCAATTGGAGGCCACGGAAGGAGAGTTGTATGGCATTGAAGCTTGCCTGGAGGGTTGTTAACACAGTGTCCAAAGAATGGCCAGAAGTATACAGAATGGTGTCGTCTGCGTAGAGGTGGATCAGAGACTCACCAGCAGCAAGAGCAACCTCATTTATGTATACAGAGAAGAGAGTCGGTCCAAGAATTGAACCCTGTGGCACCCCCATAGAGACTGCCAGAGGTCCGGAGAGCAGACCCTCCGATTTGACACACTGAACTCTATCAGAGAAGTAGTTGGTGAACCAGGCGAGGCAATCATTTGAGAAACCAAGGCTGTCGAGTCTGCCGATGAGGATGTGGTGATTGACAGAGTTGAAAGCCTTGGCCAGATCAATGAATACGGCTGCACAGTAATGTTTCTTATCGATGGCGGTTAAGATATCGTTTAGGACCTTGAGCGTGGCTGAGGTGCACCCATGACCAGCTCTGAAACCAGATTGCATAGCAGAGAAGGTATGGTGAGATTCGAAATGGTCGGTAATCTGTTTGTTGACTTGGCTTTCGAAGACCTTAGAAAGGCATGGTAGGATAAATATAGGTCTGTAGCAGTTTGGGTGAAGAGTGTCCCCCCCCTTTGAAGAGGGGGATGACCGCAGCTGCTTTCCAATCTTTGGGAATCTCAGACGACACGAAAGAGAGGTTGAACAGGCTAGTAATAGGGGTGGCAACAATTTCGGCAGATCATTTTAGACAGAAAGGGTCCAGATTGTCTAGCCCGGCTGATTTGTAGGGGTCCAGATTTTGCAGCTCTTTCAGAACATCAGCTGAACGGATTTGGGAGAAGGAGAAATGGGGAAGGCTTGGGCGAGTTGCTGTTGGGGGTGCAGTGCTGTTGACCGGGGTAGGAGTAGCCAGGTGGAAAGCATGGCCAGCCGTAGAAAAATGCTTATTGAAATTCTCAATTATGGTGGATTTATCAGTGGTGACAGTGTTTCCTATCTTCAGTGCAGTGGGCAGCTGGGAGGAGGTGTTCTTATTCTCCATGGACTTTACAGTGTCCCAGAACTTTTTTGAGTTAGTGTTGCAGGAAGCAAATTTCTGCTTGAAAAAGCTAGCCTTGACTTTTCTAACTGCCTGTGTATAATGGTTTCTAGCTTCCCTGAACAGCTGCATATCACGGGGGCTGTCATGTTATGAATTTAAAGTAAAACAGTTAACCACTAAATGTACCTCCCTTACCTTTTGTTCAACTTTGAACACCATGTCTATACTGTGCGTCCCAAATACCGCACTATTCCCTATGTAGTGCACTACTTTTGCTTCTACCCTCTACTTTTTTGAACATTCTGTTAAAAATCGCGCAACATTCCAGCGCCCTGCTACTCATGCCAGGAATATAGTATATGCATTTGCTTAGTCTGTGTGGATAGAAAACACTCAGACGTTTATAAAACTGGTTAAATCACTGCTGTGGCTTTACCAGAACGGCATTTACATCAAAAAGCACAGGAAAAACTGATCACTGAAAATGGGAAAATATATCCATGCGCTACTTGAACCCATTGATAAAGGTGAACCACAATTAATTGACTGAGGTTGCAGTACCTACAGCTTCCACACGGTGTCTAGAGTCTTGTCATTTCCCTTCGAGTTTTTTCTTGGTCAAACACATAGGATGATCGAGCAGCAGTGAGGGCTCTTTGATACTGCACGGTACGGTCTTTCCAAGCTAGTCAGAAGACTTCCAGTTTGGTGTGGCGCCATTTCCGTTCCAATTTTTTGGAAACTTGCTCCAGGGCTCGGGTATTTTCTGTATACCAGGGAGCTAGTTTCTTATGACAATTATTTTGTTGTTTTTAGGAGTGTGACTGCATCTAGAGTATTGCGCAAGGTTAAATTATGTTCCTCAGGTGGTTAACGGATTGTTGTACTTTGACTTTCTTGGGTAGGTGGAGGGAGTCTGGAAGGGCATCTTGGAATCTTTGGGTTGTCTGAGAATTTACAGCACAGCTTTTGATGGTCCTTGGTTGGGGTTTGAGCAGATTATTCATTTCATTTGCAAACATAATAAAATGGTGGTTCGATAGTCCAGGATTATGAGGAAAAACATTTTGATCCACAATTTTTATTCCACGGTACAAAACTAGGTTCAGAGTATGACTGTGGCAGTGAGTAGGTCTGGAGACATGTTGGACAAAACCCACTTAGTCGATGATGGCTCTGAAAGCCTTTTGGAGTGGGTCTGTGGACTTTTTCATGTGAATATTAAAGTCACCAAAAATGTGAATATTATCTGTTATGACTACAAGGTCCGATAGGAATTCAGGGAACACAGTAGCTATAAAAAGTGATAGAGTAGGCTGCATAGATTTCATGACTAGAAGCTCAAAAGACAAAAACGCAGTCATTTTTAATTGTAAATTGAAATTTGTCATCGTAAATGTTTGCAACACCTCCACCTTTGCGGGATGCGCGGGGAATATGGTCACTAGTGTAACCAGGAGGTGAGGCCTCATTTAACACAGTAAATTCATCAGGCTTAATAAGCCATGTTTCAGTCGGGCCAATCACATCAAGATTATGATCAGTGATTAGTTAATTGCCTCTAACTGCCTTGGAAGTGAGGGATCTAACATTAGGTAGCCCTATTTTGAGATGTGAGATATCACAATCTCTTTAAACAATGACAGGAAGGGAGGAGGTCTTTATTCCAGTGAGATTGCTAAAGTGAACACCGCCATGTTTAGTTTTGCTCAACCTAGAACGAGGCACAGACACGGTCTCAATGGGTATAGCTGAGCTGACTACACTGACTGTGCTAGTGGCAGACTCCATTAAGCTGGCAGACAGCCTGCTGCCTGGCCTACACCTTATCTCATTGTGGAGCTAGAGGAGTTAGAGCCCTGTCTATGTTCATAGATGAGAGCACCCCTCCAGCTAAGATGGAGTCTGTCACTTCTTAGCAGGCCAGGCTTGGTCCTGTTTGTGGGTGAGTCACAGAAAGAGGGACAATTATCTACAAATTCTATCTTTTGGGAGGGACAGAAAACAGTTTTCACCCAGTGATTAAGTTGTGAAACTTCGCTGTAGAGCTCATCACTCCCCCTAACTGGGAGAGGGCCAGAGACAATTACTCGATGCCGACACATCTTTCTAGCTGATTTACACGATGAGGCTGTTGTGCTTTGTGACCTCTGACTGTTTCATCCTAACGTCGTTGGTGCCGACGTGGATAACAATATCCCTATACTCGCTAGTTTTAGCCTTAGCCTGCACCATCTTCAGATTAGCCTTAACGTCGGTAGCCCTGCCCCCTGGTAAACGGTGTATGATCGCTGGATGATTCTTTTTAAGTGTAATACTGCGGGTAATGGAGTCGCCAATGTGTCAGGGTCTTCTTGTGGTGAAGGAGAGGCGGACCAAAACGCAGCGTGGTGGTTATTCATGTTTAATTTATAAAGACACAATACATGAATAAACTAACAAAACAAGAAATGTGGAAAAAACGAAACAGCCCTATCTGGTGCAAACACAGAGACAGGAACAATCACCCACAAAACCCAACACCAAACAGGCTACCTAAATATGGTTCCCAATCAGAGACAATGACTAACACCTGCCTCTGATTGAGAACCATATCAGGCCAGACATAGAAATAGACAAACAAGACATCCAACATAGAATGCCCACTCAGATCACACCCTGACCAAACAAAACATAGAAACAATACAAAGCAAACTATGGTCAGGGTGTGACACAATGACTAGGGTTTTCAATTTGTCAGAGCTAATGGTGGGAGGCTTTGGCGTCTCAGACTCCATAACGGGTGGAGGAGAGACTGTTTCAACCTGAATCAGTCACTCCGACTCGTTGCTTAGCGGGGAGAACAGGTTGAAAGTTTCTGTCGACTGAATGAGCGACACTGGTTGAGCATTCCTCCAGCATTTCCTTCCAGAAGCTATGAGAAAGTTGTCCGGCTGCGGGGACCGTGCGAGGGGATTTATACTACTATCTGTATTTGTGGCACAGATGCTGTTTCATCCTTTCCTACACTGAAATGACCCTTGCCTAATGGTTGCATCTGAAGCTGGGCTTGCAGCACGGCTATCCTCACCATAAGGCAATCGTTCTCCTGTAAATCATGAGTACAGCGACTGCAATTAGATGGCATAGTGTTAATGTTACTACTTAGCTTCGGCTGGTGGAGGTCCTGTAGAACCATGTCCAGATAAAGCGTCCAGGGTGAAAAAGTTTAATGAAAAAAGTTGCATGAGGGAACAAATATACAACGGTTATTAAAAAGTAAAACCCATAAAGTTGGCAGGTAGCAAAGTAACGCTAGCAACAAAATGCACTGCAGCACTAAACAAGTCCACGAGTTGTGACAGGAAATGACGCCAGCACTCAAAATGCAGGGTTTGCGGTTATCACATCGACTGGTTACACATGGAGTGATAGACTACCGCGCATGTCTGAATTACACTAAAAGTGTCTGTTTTAGTGTAATACAGAGATTGTTCATTCATAATGCATTGATAAATAGTTTTCTATGCTATAAATGTTTAAAGATGAAATATCAGCAGAAATACATTCTACATTTGAAGGGAGGCAGGAGGAGTCTGCGGTAGCAGGGTATACAGCTGAGTCAGGTAACTAATGGGGCCCCAGTATATTTGTCAGGAGACCTGTCAGAGTAGAGAGGGGATATCATGTCACCAAGTCCCAATGGAGCTTATTCAGCAACACCATCTCAAACACAAATGCATGGGCACACACAATTCATTACAATGACCAAACTATGCTGATTCATTCAGTCTCTTCCATCCTCTCTGTGCTGATATATACTGTGCTGTATGCTGACATAGGCCTAGTCCTATATTGTGTGTACGGTTATCCTTGTCCCTTGTTGTATCTCCAGAGCTCCTCTATACTTCAGTCTGAACCCCTGGCTCCTCTCTTTTCTCTGTTCCTCCAGCAGCTGTACGCAGCAGCGACAGCCTAGAGGCCTCATTAAGGACAGCTAGGGGAACAGTCGCAACAGGGTCAGAGAGGAGAGGCTGGGGGCCAGGGACACCACTGTCACACGCACACACACACACACAGTCACTGTCAGCCCTGCCATTGCAGCTGTCACAGCTGCAGACAGACAGGCAGGGTAAAATGAAGAAAGGCTCGGGCTCCATCGCCTTGACATCACTTAATCATGCCACTAAACACAGGGCGCAGGCTAGCTAACCCTCCTCTCTGCTGTTATAATGAGAGGGAGTGCATGACCAGGACCAGGCTGATTTAATGCACTGTTTTTAAGACTGGGGAGAGAGCAAGGAGGCTGCAGCTAGAGAAAGGACAGGAAAACAATATCCAGGGTCCTCGTGACATATTTAAAGCCATTTTTCATGTGTTTCTCCACTTACTATGTATTCATTTTACCTTTGACTTCATAAATAGTGTCCTTCCTCGTGTATACCCTTGACATTTTACAACTTCATACTCCTGATTGCTATTCATCACTAACGCACAATATCCACACAAAACCTACTGGTTTTACTACTCGCTTCCTATTGAGATGTGTAGTAAACCAGTAGTGGTGAACACAACATATTTCCTATTCAAATCACAACATAATTCTCCCTTAATGACTACTGTGTAACTACTGAGCTTGTTGGTATCTACTGCTTAAAACCTACACAATTCCTACGTGTTCACTATTGAAGTACTACTGCCATTTGTGTGTGTAGTGTTGTGTCACTACTGATCACTACTGAATTGCTCCTGATCCTTTATAATTTCCTACATAAACCCTTTTGAATTACTATTGAAAACACTGACACATTTACTACTGTCTGCCTATTCAAAATCACTATTTGTGTACATGCTATTTCCTAAAGTTTCTTACTGTAGTTATATCTTCAAACAAGAAATAATAAGCTTAAACAAACATTTTATTTTATTTTATTTTAAATTCATTACATATTAAATAACATACTCACACCTTTGTTAATCCCTTTGGGGCCTCGTCTTCATTCAGCTTTGACTGAACTATCTTCAGATCCTAATTTTTGTGGCAGCCACATTTCTCCACCTCGTCACCTTTTAGAAAATAAAGACAAGAACACGATACAACCAATTATAATCCGATAAAATAGTTGATCAATGTTCGTATGTTGGTAAGAGGAACATTGATAAACAATTTTTTATCTTTCCAATGATGTCCTCCAGTCTTCTTTACATACAGTATGTCGAGGGCCTCCTTGGCAACAAGGTCAAAAGAGCCAATTAGGATAAGTAAGTAGACCAATATGAACATACTGTACATTTGCATACAAACACACATACTTATTAGCCAGCATGAGGAAAACAGAGGATACATAGTCACTACTGCATGAGTAGGTTTTGTGTAGTAATTCAGTAGTACTTTTTTCCTGAGGGTGCAGCATCTGGTGGTTGGTTAGCACTTGCATTAAAGCAACAAACTCGAGCGTGTGTGTGTGCGTGTGCGAGTGTGTGCATTTGTGCATGTGTGTGTCTTATTGTGTAAAGGTAAGGATTGTATCACGTTATAGGCTAAGGTGAAAGATAATGAGATTAGTGTTTGGACTGCGTACTGATCGGCATCTGTTTGACCTGTCCCACATTCAATTATTATACAACACTAAGCATTGACAGAGCAGGTCCCAGAGGGATTGGGGACACATGAAAGTGTCATTACCATGGGAAGAGATTAAACATGTGATTTTTGACAACAATTTGTAATTAGATTGACTGCTTAGGTCAAGAGGTAAAAGCTGTTAACTTAAGCACTTCCATAATAATGGTGACTGTTGCTATGGCCTTAGACTTACCCATGTAGTCCAGAAGAAAAAGTTGTACAATTAAGCATGCATCACTTCTCTATGGCCACCACTGCCTGACTGCACAAACAGAGAGAGATGACTCTATCATGGTAGTGAGTGACTGTCTCTCCCCCAGGACTCTGAAGCAGGGCTAGGGTCTGTCTTAGCCTTAGCCAGCCACATGAAGGCTTCTATTTGAAAGCATAATGGATGAACCTTCTAAATGTGCTTCACTTATGAAGACTCATCTCTCGAGGGCCATATATTCAGAAATCATCCGGCAGAGTTGCAACTGAGAGGCTCTGTGAAGAATGTGCCTGTTCTACCTCTGGACATCCGCCAACCCAATCCATCAAAGCACCATTTACTTTCCAGGAGAGGCATTCCATTTGCTATGCTCTCAACCTTATACCTGAGTATGATACCACAACCCAGCCCCGGTCCAATCTCTGTGCGCTACACTCACTATATGCTAAACACATTGACTGACTGACTGACAATGTTTTTGGAGTGTGTGTGTGAGAGAAATAGAGAGATGGAGAGAGAGAGAAAAAGAGAGAGAAGGATATATAATATATATATGAGAGATAGATATAGAGGGAGAGAGAGTCTCTCAGAGCTGTTGACATAACTTCAAGACAGGGCCAAGCCAGACAATCTGCTATCTGAATTAAGTGGGAGTCTCAAAATAACCTTTTCCCTGAACCAGCCTGAACGCAACCCCAGCAGGCCACCCATCTGACTCTAGCCACTGTATGGAGTTCAGGCTGCAGCAATGCAACCAGTCCTCTCAGATTGCTCCAGTGGTTTCAGGATATAGAGTGGAATAAAAAGGGGAAAAGCCACGACAGCACACACAGACACACACACACACATGCATGCACACATGCGGGACACACACACACACACACACACATATTTCACAGCTGTGAGACATTATTATGTCAGGTTTCCCAGTCAGGTAAACGAAGGGGTCAGCTCACTGATGTTACTGTCAATCACAGCCACAGCAATGAACTTTATACAAACTGTTTGCTACTATAGGAGAGAAAATGGAGTGCAGAGAAGATGTTCAACTTGCTACTCACACACTCTAGCCTTAGTTTGATTTGTCTGTAAGTCCTAAATTGGCCACTAGGAGACAGCAGAATACCGTGTGGACAATTCCATATCCTCACAACGTAGGGGTCAGAAGGGTTCAACCAACTCTACCCCATCAAGCTAATATGTTATCCTTATCGTGAACCATCAGTATGTAATTACATTTGATGCCATGTGGAGGCTGTGCGTGGGCTAAATGTGTGTGTCCCGGGTGGCCTGGATAGTGCATGGTGTATTTCATTGAGGAGGAGGGTTGGGGCATAGACATAGCCTAATTGTTGTAGTGTCCTAGTCAAATTGTCGTGGTCTGTGGCTCTTTGTCCCTTCCAGTAATTCTATTTCTATGGGTTGGGGCCACTACGGATTATAGTTCTGCCATACAGTCATGATTTCATAAAGCCGGGCCTGGACTGATAAGATCGATAGATTGAGAACGCATTAGATGTGGATATGATGGAGCATGTATCACAACAAATAAACTCAGTGGATTTGCAATATTTGAACACTCAACAGGTGGACAATAGAACAAATCTGTTTGTGCATGTGTGTTAATTGACGACAAGTCCATTCCACTAGCACTTTATTGAGCCATAAAGCCAACTTCTCTTTTATTCTTCTTGCCTATGATTTAGAAATGTTTTTAGAGATCCTTTCCAGTATGCGATTTGAAGTCTTTTCCCCAGGTAATCTCTAAACCCAAGATGTGACTGCATGCTGTTCACATACCTATCTCAAATACCATGTGAAAGTGATTATCCACTGTGCATTCGAGACAGTAACTTATGTGTCTAAATATCAGATTGTACATTCTCGGAAGAAGAGCAAACCATATATAGACAAGACTGAAAACAGGGGCATCTGGAGGAGGATCATCACAAGATTATGGGAGGTCAACTAAATCAAATCAAAGTGTATTGGTCGCGAACCAAGTTTAACAGATGTTATAGCATGTGCAACAAAAGGCTTATTTCACTAGCTCCTAACAATGCAGTAAAACAGGCACACAAATAATCAAGAAAAAAACTAAAAACAGAAATAACAACAAGAAATCAAGACATGTCGGAACGAATCCAATGAACAGCCCAAAAAGCACTGTAACAGCACTGTATCCAAATGCAATCTATACGTATCTACGCTGGATGAATTTACACATGCTGTATATTAGGAATGATATGTACAGCAGTAGATATATTAGAGTGAGCTATGTCAAGAATCCAGTGTCTAAATATGTGGTGTGTATAAGCAGTGTGACTAAAATGCAATGCACAGTAGTAGAAATATTAAAATGAGTTAAGTCGAGAATACAGTATATAAATACACAGTACATAAGCCCATAACAAAATGGATAGAATTGCAGGATATTAGCTACCGGAATATAAATAATATACTTTATATGTATGTGAATGATGTGTATAGACGGTATGGACAGTATGTGAATAGACAACTGATATAACTACAGCAGTAGTTATATAGGTGGAGCCATGACTAGAATACAGCATATAAAATCAGCAAAAAAAAAAACGTTATTTTTCAGGACCCTGTCTTTCAAAGATAATTCATAAAAATCCAAATAACTTCACAGATCTTCATTGTAAAGGGTTTAAACACTGTTTCCCATGTTTGTTCAATGAACCATAAACAATAAATGAACATGCACCTGTGGAACAGTCGTTAAGACACTAACAGCTTACAGACGGTAGGCAATTAAGGTCACAGTTATGAAAACTTAGGACACTAAAGAGGCCTTTCTACTTACTCTGAAAAACACCAAAAGAAAGATGCCCAGGGTCCCTGCTCATCTGCGTGAATGTGCCTTAGGCATGCTGCAAGGAGGCATGAGGACTGCAGATGTGGCCAGGGAAATAAATTGCAATGTCCGTACTGTGAGACGCCTAAGACAGCGCTACAGGGAGACAGGACAGACAGCTGATCGTCCTCGCAGTGGCAGACCACATGTAACAACACCTGCACAGGACCGGTACACCCAAACATCACATCTGCAGGACAGGTACAGGATGGCAACAACAACTGCCCGAGTTACACCAGGAACGCACAATCCCTCCATCAGTGCTCAGACTGTCCGCAATAGGCTGAGAGAGGCTGGACTGAGGGCTTGTAGGCCTGTTGTAAGGCAGGTCCTCACCAGGCGTCACCGGCAACATCGTCGCCTATGAGCACAAACCCACCGTCGCTGGACCAGACAGGACTGTCAAAAAGTGCTCTTCTTTGACGTGTCACAGTTTTGTCCAACCAGGGGTGATGGACGGAGTCACGTTTATCGTCGAAGGAATGAGTGTTACACCGAGGCCTGTACTCTGGAGCGGGATCAATTTGGAGGTGGAGGGTCCATCATGGTCTGGGACAGTGTGTCACAGCATCATCAGACTGAGCTTGTTGTCATTGCAGGCAATCTCAACGCTGTGTGTTACAGGGAAGACATCCTCCTCCCTCATGTGGTAACCTTCCTGCAGGCTCCTCCTGACATGACCTTCCAGCATGACAATGCCACCAGCCATACTGCTCGTTCTGTGCATGATTTTCTGCAAGACAGGAATGTCAGTGTTCTGCCGTGGCCAGCGAAGAGCCCGGATCTCAATCCCATTGAGCACGTCTGGGACCTGTTGCATCGGAGAGTGAGGGCGAGGGCCATTCCCCCCAGAAATGTCCGGGAAGAGAGGGGTAACATCTCACAGCAAGAACTGGCAAAGTCCATGAGGAGGAGATGCACCACTGACCCCCCCACCCCCACCCCCCTTGTTCAGGGACACATTATTCAATTTCTGTTAGTCACATGTCTGTAGAACTTGTTCAGTTTATGTCTCAGTTGTTGAATCTTATGTTCATACAAATATTTACACATGTTAAGTTTGCTGACAATAAACGCAGTGAGAGGACGTTTCTTTTTCTGCTGAGTTTATTTAAAATGATTAAAATGACCAATGTACATAGGGCTCTGAGGTGCAGGGTAGAGTACCGGATGGTAGCCAGCCAGGTAGCCAGCTAGTGACAGTGTCTAAGGTTCGGGTACTGGGTGGAGGACGGTTAGTGGTGACTGTTTAACAGTCTGATGGTCTGGAGATAGACGCTGCTTATCAGTCTCTCGGTCCCAGCTTTGATGCAACTGTACTGTACCCGCCTTCTAGATGGTAGCAGGGTGAACAGGCCGTGGCTCGGATGGCCTTGATGATCTTCTTGGCCTTCCTGTGACACTGGGTGCTGTAGATGTCCTGGAGGGCAGGCAACTAGATTAGAGACAAATAGATTTAATAAAAGCACCTTACATCAGTATAACGACGGCATCCTGAAATAAACATGTCATTCCAAAATGTAAACTTATTTCGCGAACGTATCAAGAAACGTGAAAGGTTTTCTGATTCTCATCGCGACAATGAGCAGTAATATCATACATTTAAACAGTGTATTACTACGCATTCGTATTTCAGGTCTTTATTGCTGGCTTGTCTCAACGGCCGTTTCAAAACAGTCTGTTCTGTATGTTAGTGTCCAAGGAGCCAGACTTAGTAACAGGCACCACTGGCTCTGTCATCTAGACACAACCTGATACAGCCCATAACAAGCAGATGGCACCGACCAGGACAAATAAACAGTGATGTGCCTGACTGAGATGTACGTTCAACGGCTTCGTTAGTCCACTGGTGAACGTAAGAAATTGACTTAATTCAGCGAGATTGACATCAAAGCAAGATCCTTATTGAATGCAGAGAAGCACCTGTGCCTCTGCCTGGTCTACGTCTGTTGCACAGCACCAGCAGTGTCATCCCAGCTCTATTAGGATGCTTGGACGACAACCGCGTAGTGTTTTCTTTCTGGGAATGACACGTGTTTGGAAATCTGAGAAGCATTTTGCAGACTCATTTGACGATGCTTAACTGCATGTGTTATCCATAATCAAGAGAAACCTGGCTGTTCCATTGTCCGATTAGCTAACTTCTACCTTGCTAGTTGTTTTTGTCGAGATCATGAGATAAACTCTGTAAATAGCAGTAGGCGCATTGATGATGGATTGATAGTATGGCTGAGATGGCAGAGCCCACGATTGATCAGCGCATATGTTATTATTGATTGCTTCACTAAGGGATGGTACATTTCATGCTAACATCATGCTTTCATTTTGTATTTGGAGCTCATAATCAGCTTACAAGTTAGAATGTTAGCAAGCTAAATGTCCCTTACCTTGAGCTAAGAGTTCATGGGGCATCTAAGCCCTGGTGGGGCATTTAAGCACTGAACCATGTCTGACAGGCAACTTGTCTCTCAGAGGCTGTATGTCCGTCACAAGACCACAGCCAATCGCGTGCAAGCAACAACGCAGCTACAATGATTCATACCCCTTGACTTATTCCATATGTTGTATTATTATAGCCTGCATTTTCTCACCCATCTAAACACAACACCCCATAATGACAAAGTGAAAACATGTTTTTTGAAATGTTTATTGAACATGTATTGAAAATGAAATACAGAAATATTTCATTGACATAGAGTACCAGTCAAAAAGTTTGAACAGACATAATCATTCAAGGGTTTTTCTTTATTTTTACTATTTTCTACATTGTAGAATAATAGTAAAGACATCAAAACTATGAAATAACACAAATGCATGAATCAGGCCATCATGCCTGCATTGCTGCAAAGAAACCACTCTAAAGGACACCAATACAAAGAAGAGACTTGCCAAGAAACACGAGCAATGGACATTTGACCTGTGGAAATCTGTCCTTTGGTCTATTCCAAAAATCTGTCCTTTGGTCTTGTCCAAATTTGAGATTTTTGGTTCCAACCACCGTGTCTTTATGAAACGCAGAGTAGGTGAACGGATTATCTCCCCATGTGTGATTCCCACCATGAAGCATGGAAGAGGTAGTGTGATTCTGTGGGGGTGCTTTGATGGTGACACTGTCTGTGATTTATTTATAATTCAAGGCATACTTAACCAGCATGGCTACCACAGCATCTGGTTTGCACATAATGGGACTATCATTTGTTTTTCAACAGGACAAAGACCCAAAACACACCTCCAGGCTGTGTAAGGGCTATTTGAACAAGAAAGAGAGTGATGGAGTGCTGCGTCAGATGACCTGGCCTCCACAATCCCCCGACCTCATCCCAATTGAGATGATTTGGGATGAGTTGGACCGCAGAGTGAAGGAAAAGCAGCCAACAAGTGGTCAGCATGCTGTATGTGAGAACTCCTTCAAAACTGTTGAAAAAGCATTCCTCATGAAGCTGGTTGAGAGAATGCCAAGAGTGTGCAAAACTGTCAGCAAGGCAAAGGGTGGCTATTTTGAAGAATCTAAAATATAACAAAACATTTTGATTTGTTTAACACTGTTCTATTTCTACATGTTTTCATGTGTTATTTCATAGTGTTGATGTCTTCACTATTATTCTATAATGTAGAAAATAGTATAAATAAAGAAAAACCCATAGTCAGTACTTTGTAGTAGCATCTTTGGCAGCGATTACAGCTGTTGAGTCTTTCTGGGTAAATCACTTAGAGATTTCCACACCTGGATTGTGCAACATTTGCCCATTTATTTATTTTTTAATTCTTCAAACTATGTCACATTGGTTGTTGGTCATTGCTTGACAACCATGTTCATGCCATAGATTTTCTTGGAGATTTAAATCAAAACTGTAACATTCACTGTCTTCTTGGTAAGCAACTCGAGTGTAGATTTGGTCTTGTGTTTTAGGTTATTGTCCTGCTGAAAGGTGAATTAATCTCCCAGTGTCTGGTGGAAAGCAGACTGAGCCAGGTTTTTCTCTAGGATTACCTGTGCTTCAGCTCCATTTAGTTTATTTTTTTTATCCTGAAAAATCTCACCAGTCCTTAATAATTACAATCATACCCATTACATGATGTAGCCACCATTATGCGTGAAACTATGGAGTGGTACTCCGTAATGTGTTGTATTGGATTTGCCCCAAACATAACACCTTGTATTTAGAGCAAAAAGTAAATTGCTCTGCCACATTTTTTGCAGTATTACTTTAGTGCCTTGTTGTAAACAGGATGCATGTTTTGGAATATTTTTATTCTGTACAGTCTTCCTTCTTTTCACTTTGTCAATTAGGTTAGTATTGTGGAGTAACTACAACACTGTTGATCCATCCTCAGTGTTCTCCTATCACAGCCATTCAACTCTGTAACTGTTTTAAAGTCACCATTGACCTCATTTGTTTTTGTATTTCTTCTTAAGGCAGTCATACAATTTTAAAAACATTACAATACATTCATTACACGACACACTAAGTGCGTGCCCGCAGTCCCCTACTCCACCACTACCACATATCTACAGTACAAAACCCATGTGTACGTGTGTGAATAGTGCACATGTTATCGTGTGTGTATGTATGCGTCTGTGCCTATGTTTGTGTTGCTTCACTGTCCCAACTGTTCAATAAGGTGTTTTTTTAATCTGTTTTTTAAATATAGTTTTACTGCTTGCATCAGTTACTTGATGTGGAATAGAATTCCATGTGGTCATGTAGTACTGTGCACCTCCCATAGTCTGTTCTGGACTTGGGGACTGTGAAGACACCTCTTGTGGCATTTCTTGTGGGGTATGCATGGGTGTCTGAGCTGTGCGCCAGTAGTTCAAACAGACAGCTCGGTACATTCAACATGTCAATACCTCTCATAAATAAAAGTAGTGATGAAGTCAATCACTTTGAGCCAGGAGAGATGGACATGCATATTACTAATATTAGCTCTCTGTGCACATCCAAGGGCAAGCCATGCTGCCCTAAGTCCTTTCTTGTGGCACCTGACCACACTACTAAACAGTAGTCCAGGTGTGACAAAACAATGGCCTGTAGGACCTGCCTTGTTGATAGTGCTGTTAAGAAGGTAGAGCAGCGCTTTATTATGGGCATACTTCTCCACATCTTACTTTACTTTCTTTAGTGACTTTATTGTCCCCATGGGGGATTTTGTTGCAGTGTCATGTGCATGTTTAAAGTGGCGTTTAAATTCAAAACAAATTGACAATACAACTTTCATAAGTTTACATACCAATAAAAATAGACTAGCCTCCTGGCCTTACTGGGTCGAGAGGAACATTAGCCCGAGCTATTTAGGAGGGATATCACACCTGGCACAAATTATTGTCCAGTTCTGTTTTTCCTGCTAAGGGGTGCCCTATACCTGCTCCCAGAGGGGAGTAGTACAAAGTCTGGGTACAGGGGGTGGTTTGGGTCTAAAAATGATTTTGTAAGCCTTGCGGAGGGCCCTGACCTTAAAGATCTCATCCAGGCCTGTCTGTTGAAAGTACAGTCTCTGTTGACTCTTTCTGTAGATCAGTTCTGTACATTTACTCCACTGAAGCTTATTGTCCAAGAGGACACCCATATAGTTATATTCCTCTACAATCTCTATGTTCTGACCTCCGATAGATGTTGCAGAGGTAGGTGTTGTACGCTTCTTGAAGTCTATGCTCATCTCTTTTGGTCTTGTTGGTATTGAGGACCAAGCGTGATTCCTCACACCACTCTACAAATTAATTTAGGACCGGGCCATGGTGTTCCTCGAAAATCATGCAACAGGCTGATCAAGGCAGTGTCATCAGCCAACTTAACGTGGTGTCTGTCAGGATGGCAACTAGTAGAACTATTAGTGTACAGGAGTGGGGACAAAACACATCCCTGAGGAGAGCCTGTGTTGGTAGTGTGTATGTCCGACATGTGGGGACCTACCTTTTTGACCCGCTGTGAAAGGTGGCTCAGGAAGTCCAACAGCCACAAAACCAGCCCCCATCTAAGGAGAAGTCCCAAATGAGCTGGATTGTGTTGAAGGCAGAAGAAAAGTCAACAAACCAAAGTTTGACATGGGATTTGGCACCCTCCAGATGTCTATAGACCATGTTGAAGAGAGTCAAACTGAAACTTGTCGAGGAGCTTCTGGGTGGCGCTGAGAACATGACTTTGCACAATTTTCTCAATGCATTTCCTTACTAAGGATGTCAAGGCAACAGGGCGATAGTCATTCAGCACAGAGGGATTAGATGCTTCAGGAATTGGTATAATTATTGAGTTTTTCCACTGGTTTTTCCCCTGCCTATGTGGGGGGCACTAGCCATGGATGTATCACAATAACCACGCTGCGTTTTGGTCCACCTCTCCTTCAACAGAAGAAAGCCGTGACAGAATCAGCCACCACAACAGGACCAAGCGGCGTGGTAACGGGCAACAGCAACAGCGATGTCAGGATTTCGGGACATGGGAGCAGAATCTGGACTACACAACTTGGGAGTAGATAGACAGGTGGGCGGTCGACCCAGGGAGAATGCCGGAGCCCGCCTGGGATTCGATGGAGCAGTGTGAGGAAGGTCACAGGAGAATGAGGTTGGCGAAGCGAACACGGCTGGCAAGGAAGCCCGAGAGGCAGCCCAAAAAATGTCTTGGGGGGGGCACACAGGAAGCATGGCGAAGCCAGGTAGGAGACCTGAGCCAACTTCCTGTGCTTACCGGAGGGCGAGAGAGACCGTGCAGGCACCGTGTTATGCTGTGGAGCGCACGGTGCATAGCCCGATGCGGTACATACCAGCTCCGCGTATCGGCCGGGCTAGAGTGGGCATCGAGCCAAGTGCCATGAAGCCGGCTCTACGCATCTGGTCTCCAGTGCGTCACCTTGGGCCGGCTTACATGGCACCAGCCTTGCGCATGGTGTCCCCGGCTCGCCTGCATAGCCCAGTGCGGGCTATTCCACCTCGCCGCACTGGCAGGGCGACCGGAAGCATTCAACCAGATAAGGTTGGGCAGGCTCGGTGCTCAAGAGCTCCAGTGCGCCTGCACGGTCCGGTCTATCCGGTACCACCTCCACACATCAGCCCTCCGGTGGCAGCTCCCCGCACTCGCCCTGAGGTGCGTGTCCTCGGCCCAGTACCACCAGTGCCGGCACCACGCATTAGGCCTATAGTGCGTCCCGCCTGTCCAGCGCTGCTAGAGCCTTCCTCCTCTCCAGCGCAGCCGGAGTCTCCCGCCTGTCTGGCGCTGCCAGAGCTCCCGCCCCTCAGTCCAGAGGCGCCAGTGCCCCTCAGTCCAGAGGCGCCAGTGCCCCTCAGTCCAGAGGCGCCAGTGCCCCTCAGTCCAGAGGCGCCAGAGCCCCTCATTCCAGAGGCGCCAGAGCTCCTCAGTCCAGCGCTGCCAGAGCCTTCCTCTCCAGCGTCGCCGGAGCTACCCGTCTGCCCAGCGCCATCAGAGTCGCCCGTCTGCCCAGCGCCATCAGAGTCGCCCGTCTGCCCAGCGCCATCAGAGTCGCCCGTCTGCCCAGCGCCATCAGAGTCGCCCGTATGCCCAGCGCCATCAGAGTCGCCCGTCTGCCCGGCGCAGCCAGTGCCACCCGTCTGCCCAGCGCCGCCAGTGCCGCCAGTCTGCAAGGTGCTGCCAGTCTGCAAGGAGCCACCAGTCTGCAAGGAGCCGCCAGTGCCGCCGGTCTGCAAGGAGCCGCCAGTGCCGCCGGTCTGCAAGGAGCCGCCAGTGCCGCGGGTCAGCCAGGAGCCGCCAGTGCCGCGGGTCAGCCAAGATCTGCCGGATCCACCAGTAGGCCAGGATCTGCCAGAGCCGCCAGTCAGCCAGGATCTGCCAGAATCGCCATTCAGCCAGGTTCTGCCAGAGCCGCCAGAGTCGTCAGCCAGTACCGAGCTGCCCCTCTGTCCCGAGCTGCCACTCTGTCCCGAGCTGCCACTCTGTCCCGAGCTGCCCCTCTGTCCCGAGCTGCCCTCTGTCCCGAGCTGCCACTCTGTCCCAAGCTGCCCCTCAGTCCAGTGGATTCATTTAGAAGGGTCGCCGTGGTTAGGAGGCCACGGAAGCGGACAATGGGGCGGACTAAGACTATGGTGAAGTGGGGGCCACGTCCAGCACCAGAGCCGCCACCGCGGACAGATGCCCACCCAGACCCTCCCCAATAGGTTCAGGTTTTGTATGTTCTATGTTTTGTTTGGACAGGGTGTGATCTGAGTGGGCATTCTATGTTGGCTGTCTTGTTTGCCTGTTTCTGTGTTTGGGCCTGATATGGTTCTCAATCAGAGGCAGGTGTTAGTCATTGTCTCTGATTGGGAGCCATATTTAGGTAGCCTGTTTTGTGTTGGGTTTTGTGGATGATTGTTCCCGTCTTTGTATTTGTTACACCAGATAGGGCTGTTTTCGGTTTTTCACATTTCTTGTTTTGTATATTGTTCATTTATCATTTTCATTAAAGATGTATCACAATAACCACGCTGCGTTTTGGTCCGCCTCTCCTTCAACAGAAGAAAGCCGTGACAGCTACTATATTGTGATCACAACATCCAATGGATCTGGATACTGATTTCAAACTAATTTCTGCAGCATTAGTAATGATGTGATCAATATATGTTGATATTTAATTAATGTACTGATAACCTGAACCAGGTTGCAGGCACTGGTTACAGTTTGAAGCTTTTTCTTGAGTGGGCAGCTTGATGAAAGCCAGTCAATATACATCTCTGTTGATCACATACATTATCAAGCATTTCACACATGTTTTCCAGATACTGTCTAATAGCACTTGGTGGTCTACAGCAGCTTCCCACCAGAATGGGCTTTTGGTGAGGCAGATTAACCTGTAGCCATATTACTTCAACAGAATTTAACATAAGATCCTCTCTAATCTTTACAGGAATGTGCTTCTGAATATAAGCAGCAACACCTCCACCATTGGCATTTCTATATTTTCTGTAAATGTTATAACATTGTATTGCTACCACTGTATTATCTAAATGAGTTTCAGAGATGAATGTCATCTGGCAAGGCCCTGAGAGGTTTCCTTCCTCTGCGGCAACTGAGTTAGGAAGGACGCCTGTATCTTTCGAGTGACTGTGTTTATTGATACACCATCCAAAACAATTAATAACTTCACCATGCTCAAAGAGATTTTAAATGTCTGCTTTTTTAAAAATCAACCAATAGTTGCTCTTTGTGAGTCATTGGAAAACATCCATTGTCTTTGTGGTTGAATCTGTGTTTGAAATTCACTTCTCGGCTGATGGACCTTACAATTATCTGTATTTGTGGGGTACAGACATGAGGTACTCATGTTAAATGTATGCTTGCCATAACAAAGGGGTTGAATACTTATTGACTCAAGACATTTCAGCTTTCAATTTGTTATTAATTTGTAAACATTTTGAAAAACCACTTTGACACTATGGGGTATTGTGTGTAGGCCAGTGACAGGAAATCTCAATTTAATCCATTTTAAATTTAGGCTGTAACACAAAAAAACATTGTGGAAAAGGTTGAGGGGTATGAATACTTTCTGAAGGAACTGTAACTTGGCTAGTCTTGTTAGCTAGCTATAATAATTGTGTCATATATGCTGGTTGTTATCTTGCATAACTGATATTTGTATAAATATGTAAATGTACAGAGTGGCTGAGCTCCATTCCTGACAGGCTGATCAGATTCAATTTCAGCCTCAGAGCTGGATCAGATTCAATAGCAGTCTCCGAGGCTGATAAATCAGGATTCTACCCTGCAGGCTGTTTCATAGGTTAAGCTCCCTGCACGCAGATTAGCAGTCAGTGCATTGTGTATATGATCAAGAATGGATGGGCTCTATTCCTGGCAGGCTGATCAGATTCAATTGCCACCTCAGAGACTGATAAGTCAGGATGCTGCCTAGTAGCAGTATTGTAAAGTATTTAAGTAAAAATACTTCAAAGTTCTACTTAAGTAATTGTTGGGGATATCTGTACTTTACTTTGCTATTCATATTTTTGACTAATTTTACTGTAAAATAAAATAATGTACTTTTTACTTATATTTTCCCTGACAACCAAAAGTAATCGTTACATTTTGAATGCGTAGCAGGACAGGAAAATGGTCAAATTCAAACACTTACCAAGAGAACATCCCTCGTCATCTCTACTGCCTCTGATCTGGCGGACTCACTAAACAGAAATGCTTCATTTTTAATGATGTCTGAGAGTTGGAGTGTGCCCCTGGCTATCTGTAAAAATGTATATATTTAGATTGTGCTGTCTGGTTTTCTTAATATAAGGAATTTCAAATGATTTGTACTTTTACTATTAGTATATTTAAAACAAAATACTTTTAGACTTTTACTCAAGTAATATTTTTCTGGGTGACTTTCACTTTTACTTGAGTCATTTTCTATTAAGGTATCTTTACTTATACTCAAGTATAACCATTGGGTACTTTTTCCACCACTTCCAAGTAGGCCATCTGCAAGAAGCCTTTACATATGAAACAGCCTACAAGGCAGCATCCTGATTTTTCAGCATCTGAGGCTGCTATTGAATCTCATCAGCCTGCCAGGAATGAGCTCACCCCCCTGGATCAGATATGCATCTGCCTATGAATCTCTTTGACAGATAATCTGCCTGCAAGGAGCCTTACCTATGAAAACACCTCCAAGGTAGCCTTCTAACTTATCAGCCTCAGAGACTGAAATTGAATCTGATCAGTTCACCCACTGTTAATGTAAATATGATCCACAAAACATGAAGTGTCCCTTATAATTACACACATATCAGTTATGCAAGCTAACAACCAGCAAATATAACAAGATAGCTTGCAAGCTAGTTATCTAACAAGACTACTTAGCTAACTAGCTAGCTGACAAGACTAGCAAAGTTAGTTGTGTTGTTTCTTGCTTGGCTGTGGTCTTGGGGGCGGCACACAGACTGGGAGATGGGGGGCTGCTTGTCAGGGATCATTCAGGGCTTAAATGCCCCGCGCTGCGATCAACGTATCCACAAGACTCCTTGATCAAGTGCTCATCGTGCATTTGAACAAATGAATGGATGATGCCTGGTACTTTTGATTATCTCACGATCTCGACAAGACAACTTTTGTTATGTTGTGATCACCAGACAATGTTCTTGTGATTTCGACAAAACAACTTTTGTTATGTCTTGATCATGAGATAAACTACGCAGGAAATATATTTTAGTTTTCATATGTCCTCTCTGGACTTCCGTAGGTAAAAAAAAGCTATAGAAAAGTTACAAATAGCTGAAGTCTAGTGTATGTTTTTGGTGTGTTGCATGGTCTCATAGTTTTCCCATGAAGACCAATACATTTATGGTGGCATGGCCTATTTAATCCAAGGCTACATTCTTTTGCCCTCTATGCCTGCTCCTCGATAGATGAAGAGTCTTGACAGGCCATGGTGGTACTTTATTATTTCAGTAACTTCTTTCTATTTGAGATCTATAATTACTCCCTATGTTATTTAAGTAAGTCTCCTTTCTAAAATGACATGTCTGTCCCACTCCAGAGGGATAGTAATTTTCTGCCATTTATTTTTACCTACTCTATTTTTATCTTCTCTCTTATTATTTTTCATTTTGGAGTTTTTTTCTTCTTCCTTTAATCATGTTATACTCATACTTCTGGTGTTTTGTCTGAACCAGAGGACCAACAAATTCAAAATATGAGAAGTAGCTGAACATTCACATAACTGCATGTTGCCAAGCCTGCTCAATGTATACTGTCGTGTATAAAGTAGTATGCTACTGTACATAAAGCAATACAGTATTCGGCTGGAAAAGTGTATTTAACCTGGAATAGTTTACAGTATCGTGAATGGATTCATCTGAGTTTAATCATCCATACAGAGATGGGTAGTGGTGTCAGATTGTAGCCTATAGTTTCAAAAAAGACCGGCTGATTGACTTCATGACAAAAGTCCAGGAAGTATAAGAATTTCATATTTTGTCAACAACAGATTTTGACGACAACAAAAATCTTGGAAGACCCCCACACCACAGCAATTTTGGAAGGAAATGGGGATAGAGAAGAATAGTAGTCTAGAGCAAGAAGAAGGATCCTCCTCTAATTTTAAACCAAAACACCCCATAATTGGCCAGGGCGGCCGTATGGAGTATGGACAGACAGCAGAGGAGAATACTTCAGGATCTTTGTTTACAGTTAGGTTACACGCCACCAGTCCCACAAATTAAGACGGGAACTCTCCATAAACAGCCTGACCAGATCGCCTGTTCTCCAGCCAACCAAAATATAACAAGGCCTTTGCTGCTCCACAGACGCCTCTAATTCTGTGGTTTGATTTCAGCCCAGGCCATTGGTCAATTAGAAAGGCTTCGCCGAGGCACTTGCAGCCAATGGAGGACACCGCTCGCCTGGCTCTCAAGCTCCAGAGTTCCAGTAATTGCTATGAACCGCATAAACAAAGACACAAACACACAATTACACATTTCGACGCTACACCGTATTAAAAGCTTCCTTTGTTTGTCCCCGCCCACTAAATAGCTTACATATGCAAGTGTTTTCCTAGCTAAGATCACACACAGCTGTAAGTTGGTAGGGGAAGTAGGATGAGCGAGCTATTATTTCATTAGCTTGACTTAGTTACCAGGACTGCCAGGTGCAGGAAGATGGAGACCTTAACTGAGTCTCACTTATCCCAAACTGTCACCAACATGCCAACCTAACCACCACACCTGACTTCTCTCACAACATATTTTTTCATGGAAGTGATCCAACCAACGTAAGAGAAACCCAAGTAAAGAATGGCGAATAGCAGGTGAAACACAATTTTACTCTATATTAGCGTAGAACACTAGGTGGCGCCACGGGCCAGAGACAAGCATGAAAACACATTGCCACATACAGTGAGTACACCAAACATTAGGAACACCTTCTTAATATTGAGTTGATCCTTCCTTCTCCCCCCAGAGAAGCTTCAAATCATTGGGGCATAGACTCTACAAGGTGTCGAAGGCGTTCCACAAGGATGCTGACCCATGTTGACTCCAATGCTGCCCACAGTTGTGTCAAGTGTGCTGGATGTCCTTTGGGTGATACACATGGGAAACTGTTGATCATGAAAAACCCAGCAGCGTCGCAGTTCTTGACACAAACCGGTGCGCCTGGCACCTACTACCATACCCCGTTCAAAGGCACTTATATGTGTTGTCTTGCCCATTCACCCTCTTATTGACACACACACAATCCATGTCTCAATTGTCTCAAGGCTTAAAAACCCTCACTTAACCGGTCTCCTCCCCTTCATCTTCACTGATTTTGAAGTGGATTTAACAAGTGACATCAATAAGGATCATAGACTTCACCTGGATTCACCTGGTCAGTCTGTCATGGAAAGAGCAGATGTTCCTAATGTTTTGAGTACTAAATGTTGTTTCCCTAAAAAAGTTAAACCGCCAACCGAACTTTTCCCACTTATAAGATACAGTGGATTTGTTTCTCACCCTCTTGTTAGGGATGTCATTGATGTGTGACTTTTGATGGTGTGTTGTGTGCAACAGGACAGGACTCAAACTGACCTTGTTTTTAAGCCATGAAGTAAACTTGTGGTAATAGAGGGACTGTTCATTACCTCTCCAGAGTGAACTAGAGGTTGTCTAATGAGAAGTTCCTATCTGACAGACAGAGCTTGCTGTACTATAATTGGCTACAAACAAACGGGACAGAAAGGAACCAGGGAATAAAATGGACAAAGGAAGAATGAGCCTCTGTGCCTGTTCCACTTAGACTTGTGTGCGTTTTACACACATTTTGTGGTTGAGTGGACATATAAATTTATACCAATCTATAATCCACATCCAAATTCTCTCTCCTTCAGTTTTGTCTCACAGGAGCTTGTTGGGTGTATTGATTGAGGCTTGAATAACTGAGGCTAAAGCTAAGCAACCATGTGAAGGAAATGGCTCTGAATAGTAACCCTGTGTACAGCCAAAACTGACTAAACCAAGATTTCAGTGTGTGTGGTTGCCTATACTACACAGCAACAGTATTATCTCCTTTCTGTTCATACAGGTACTTATACTGTAGGCTTAAAGTAGCTAATCCTTTATTATATCGAATTCTTGAATTCCATCATTTCCTAGTGCTATGTGAATTGTAGTGCTCGATTTCAAGTCGGAACAATCACAGAAATGTAAGGAGAAACTAAAGAGGAAAGTGCGATACACATGAAAAATAAGGTCTGAAACAGAAGGCATAACTACACCCCATACATTTTAACGGACCACCAGTCTCAACATTGTCCATTTCAGTAACAGAGGGTAAATGCATTCATTTACACCATTATCCGGTGATGGATTCAGTGCGCTCAACGTTGATTATCTCCTGCTACGTTCACATGAGTATAATTCACTAACATAGAGCACAGCACATCCATTTTCCCATGGTTCTATGCTGACCTGCTCCTAAAGGGACTTATTAAAATTCATATTTTTCTTCCAGAGCGTGTAAAATATTTACACAGTGCAGAACACCTGGTGTAGCCTTTGCTAAAGTGGTTGTTAGAGGTCACATTTGGTTCTAAAAATGTTTTTATAAAATACATACAGTATTTGCTCTTGCTTCTTGGAGGAAATATATTAGTATAAAGAGCTAAGGAGCCCCATAACTACATTAGCAACAAACTAGACTGGAACATCACTGAATGATCAGTCTTGACCATACTGTGCTGTAGTGTTATGGATAGTTTTATAGTTCACCTTTGACTTGAGTTGGACAAGCATACTGTCACCAAAGTGCCTGTGGATCTCTTCATACAAGAAACATCTGCCAGCAGAGAAATCTGAAACGGGAAGTGACAGTTGGTGAACTCAGCTTGGAGAAAGATACAGTTTCTGTAAATGTAATATAGAAATTCACTCGAAGAATCCTTTAGACATAATTGGTAAAGATATACCATATAGGAGCACATTATTCAATAATTCGTTTTTTTTTTTAATGTGAATGTTAACACAGAGTCATTAATGATATTGGATCTCAGATGTTTGCAGGATGGATCCAGTCGAGGATTTTACTACTCAATCTAATCAATTTGTCAAAGTATTAAGTAGATATTGACCTGAACATGCCTTTCAAAATATGTTTTATTATTATATTATTAGAAGGTTTGGCAGATACTTCTATCAAAATCGACTTACCTGTATAGATTTCTCTGTAGGTGGCCCCACAGGAATCTGATCTACTATTCTGGCATTGCAAGTGCCAGACTCTACTAACTGAGCCACACAGTACCACACTGTAGAAATAGAAAAACACCATGATTGCGTATTGAAACCATGAAAAGTTATGCGTCAAATCTGAGATTTGGTGTTTGGAGGGTGTTTGAACGAAACCCCAATGTAAGTGCTATGATACATAGAAAGAGGTTCTTCAATCTGAATATTGGTGTTTTTAAGAGAGTGTTGTGAAAACACTTCTGGGATTTTCAATGCATTTTGAAGGCAGCATCAAAACACACAAAATATAATTTTTTTCAGACTGTCTCTCATGCAATCAAATAGTTAAGAAATGCTTTATGGTTTAAAGCCTAAATATTGATTGATAAGAGCCTGTGGATATTTTTTTTTGCGTAATTCCACCTTAATTTTTACATTGCTTTATTTAGACAGAATAGAAACAGGTGGAGGAAGGACCCTCGGACTAAACAGCTCCCTCTGCAACTGGATCCTGGACTTCCTGACGGGCCGCCCCCTGGTGGTAAGGGTAGTTAACAACACATCCACCACACTGATCCTCAACACGGGGCCCTTCAGGGGTGCGTGCTCAGTCCCCTCCTGTATTCCCTGTTCACTCATGACTGCATGGCCAGGCACGACTCCAACACTATCATTAAGTTCATTATACACCTTTTCCCCCTCAGGAGATTGAAAATATTTGGCATGGGTCCTCAGATCCTCAAAAAGTTTTACAGCTGCACCATCGAGAGCATCCAGACTGGTTGCATCACCGCCTGGTATGGCAACTGCTTGGCATCTGACCATAAGGCGCTAAAGAGAGTAGTGCATCCTGCCCAGTACATCACTGGGTCCACGCTTCCTGCCATCCAGGACCTATATAATAGGCGGTGTCAGAGGAAAGCTCATAAAGATGTCAGAGACTCCAGTCACCCAAGTCAAAGACTGTTTTCTCTACTACCGCACGGCAAGTGGTACCGGAGCACCAAGTCTTGGACCAAAAGGCTCCTTAACAGCTTTTACCCCCAAGCGCCATAAGCCTGCTAAACAATTAATCAAAATGCCACCGGACTATTTACATTTACCCCCAATCCCCCTTCCATTTGTTTTGTACACGGCTGCTGTTTATTATCTATGCATCCCTACCTACACGTACAAATGACCTTAACTAACCTGTAACCCCGCACGCTGACTCGGTACCGGTACCTTCTGTATATAGCGTCGTTATTGTTAAGTTATTGTGTTCC
The DNA here is from genome assembly GCF_034236695.1 of Oncorhynchus nerka. Taxonomy (NCBI): domain Eukaryota; kingdom Metazoa; phylum Chordata; class Actinopteri; order Salmoniformes; family Salmonidae; genus Oncorhynchus; species Oncorhynchus nerka. The sequence continues at coordinate 29,826,863 of NC_088417.1, forward strand.
TTTTTATTTTTTTTTAAACTTTAGTTTATTTGGTAAATATTTCGTAACTCTTCTTGAACTGCACTGTTGGTTAAGGGCATGTAAGCAAGAATTTTACGATAAGGCGCATGTGACAAAGTAGTTTGATTTGATTTGAAAAAAGTTCTCTCTGCTACTGCACAGCAAGCGGTACCGGAGCGCCAAGTCTAGGTCCAAAAGACTTCTTAACAGCGTCTACCCGCAAGCCATAAGACTCCTGAACAGCTAATCAAATGGCTTCCGAGACAATTTGCATTGCCCCCCCCCACCACCTCTTTTACGCTGCAGCGTAAATATATAATATATAGATATTTTTATCAGATGTTACTATGGAATACAATAATTTCATGAGTGTCAAAGCCTTTTATTGACACATTACATGAAGTTGACGCAAATAGTCAATATTTGCCGTGTTGACCCTTCTTTTTCAAGACCTCTGCAATCTGCCCTGGCATGCTGTCAATTAACTTCTGGGCCACATTCTTTTTTTGTTTTTTTTGTTTGTCCATCCGCCTCTTGAGGATTGACCACAAGTTCTCAATGGGTTTAAGGTCTGGGGAGTTTCCTGGCCATGGACCCAAAATATCGATGTTTTGTTCCCGAGCCACTTAGTTATCACTCTTGCCTTATGGCAATATGCTCCATCATGCTGGAAAAGGCATTGTTCATCACCAAACTGTTCCTGCATGGTTGGGAGAAGTTGCTCTCGGAGGATGTGTTGGTACCATTCTTTATTCATGGCTGTGTTCTTAGGCAAAATTGTGAGTGAGCCCACTCCCTTGGCTGAGAAGCAACCCCACACATGAATGGTCTCAGGATGCTTTACTGTTGGCATGACACAGGACTGATGGTAGCACTCACCTTGTCTTCTCCGGACAAGCTTTTCCCAGATGCCCCAAACAATCGGAAAGGGGATTCATCAGAGAAAATGACTTTACCCCAGTCCTCAGCAGTCCAATCCCTGTATCTTTTGCAGAATATCAGTCTGTCCCTGATGTTTTTCCTGGAGAGAAGGGGCTTCGTTGCTGCCCTTTTTGACACCAGGCCATCCTCCAAAAGTCTTCGCATTACTGTGCGTGCAGTTGCACTCACACCTGCCTGCTGCCATTCCTGAGCAAGCTCTGTACTGGTGGTGCCCCGATCCCGCAGCTGAATCAACATTAGGAGATGGTCCTGGCACTTGCTGAACTTTCTTGGGCGCCCTGAAGCCTTCTTCACAACAATTAAACCGCTCTCCTTGAAGTTCTTGATGATCCAATAAATGGTTGATTTAGGTGCAATCTTACTGGCAGCAATACCTTTGCATGTGAAGCTCTTTTTGTGCAAGCAATGATGACGGCACGTGTTTCCTTGCAGGTTAACATGGTTGACAGAGGAAGAACAATGATTCCAAGCACCACCCCCCTTTGGAAGCTTCCAGTCTATTATTCAAACTCAATCAGCATGCCAGAGGGATCTCCAGCCTTGTCCTTGTCAACACTCACACCTGTGTTAACGAGAGAGTCACTGACATGATGTCAGCTGGTCCTTTTGTGGCAGGGCTGAAATGCAGTGGAAATGTTTTTGGGGGGATTCAGTTCATTTACATGGCAAAGAGGGACTTTGCAATTAATTGCATTTCATCTGATCACTCCTCATAACATTCTGGAGAATATGCAAATTGCCATCATACACACTGAGGCAGCAGACTTTGTGAAAATTAATATTTGTGTCATTCTCAGAACTTTTGTCCACGACTGTACATATTACCTCAATTACTTAGACCAGGTCTGCCCAACCCTCTGCCTGGAGATCTGCTGTCCTGTAGGTTTTCAGTCCAACCCTAATTTAACACATCTGTTTCTACTAATTAGCTGCTCAACAAGACCTTAACTAGCTGAATCAGATATGCTAAATTAAGGTTGGACTGAAAACCTACAGGACAGTAGATCTCCAGGAAGAGTGTTGGGCAGCCCTGACCTAGACTAACCGGTGCCCCTGCACATTAACTCTGTACTGGTACCCCCTTGTATATTGCCTCGCTACTGTTATTTTACTGCTGCTCTTTAATTATTTGTTACTGTTATTGTTTTGTGTTTGTACTCAACAATTTTTGACTTAACGCTTTTTTTTAAACTGCTTTCTTGGATAAGCGCTTGTAAGTAAACATTTCACTGTAAGGTGTAGGCCGTATGTGGCCCACGATGCGAAATGAGTTTGACACCCCTGGTGTAAGGTGTTGTTGACCCCCGGCATCTTGGGCAGTAAGATGGTATATTTCATTGGAATTGGAATTTTACACACTCAACACAACCACACTGTAAAAAAAAAATCTCTGGGGAATTAAAATTGACAAAAAAAACAACCAACATTTACTTATTTAAAATGAATACATGTCATTTCAATGATTTCCTCATTTTAGTATATTTTATGAGTTTATTAAACTACGTAATTAAACGTCTAGTTTTAATCTTCCTATCTTGCCACGTGGCTCTGTTTTTAGAGGATTGCGGGCAATTCAAAATTGTTTGAATTTATGACTCTTTTACACAATGTTGTACGCATGTTTGAAGAAAGAAAAGTATATTTCTATATTAGTCATAAGCAGCCTGTTGTGCAATGAGGTTTAATGTGGCGTTCAATGATAAGATGAGCCATTCCCACGTTTCCAACTTTTAATTGTAGGCATTGCATCCTGCAATGCTTGCTGTAAAACCTGTAGTTGCTGCTGGTGGGTATAGCACTGCTCAACAGTGCCTGCCAATGATCAGATACATAAACCAATAAAAAATACACCAGAAGACCTGATCTAAATCTGCACAGGACAGGATTTGAAACATCATGATTGTGTTTGGAAGCTTCAGATTGAGGAAACTAAACTAAAACAGAAGGTATCTAATTCTGCACTAAACTGAACGTAGTGTTTTCAACCTCTTCCGGTAGTGCTCCCAGTCCCTGGCAAAGTGTTGCACAACACTTGATTAAGTCAATCAAATCAATCAAATGTATTTATAAAGCCCTTTTTACATCATAAACCCAGTTTGAAACACCAAACAGCAAGTAATGCAGATGTAGAAGCACAGTGGCTTGGAACAACTCCCAAGAAAGGCCAGAACCTAGGAAGAAACCTAGAGAGGAACGAGGCTTTGAGGGGTGGCCAGTCCTCTTCTGGCTGTGCCGGGTGGAGATTATAACAGTACATGGCCAAGATGTTCAAACATTCATAGATGATCAGCAGGGTCAGATAATAATAATCACAGTTGTTGTAGAGGGTGCAACAGGACACCTCAGGAGTAAATGTCCTGAGCTTTACATAGACGATCGTTCAGAGTTAGAGACAGCAGGAGCGTTGGACTAGTAACCGAAAGGTTGCAAGATCGAATCCCCGAGCTGACAAGGTAAAAATCTGTCGTTCTCCCCCTGAATAGGCTGCTTACTGTTCTGAGGACGTCATTGAAAATAAGAATTTGTTCTTAACTGACTTGCCTCGTTAAATAAAGGTAAGCTAAAAAATAAAATACAGAGAGTCCAAAACAGCAGGTCTGTCACAGGCAGAACAGTTGAAACTGGAGCAGCAGCATGACCAGGTGGACTGGGGAAACAAGGAGTCATCAAGCCAGGTAGTCCTGAGGCATGGTCCTAGGGTTCAGGTTCTCTGAGGAGAGAGAAATGTCTCCAATGCCTTTCCGTTCACCTTCACACCCCTGGGCCAGACTACACTCAATCATAGAACCTACTAAATAGATGAGTCTTCAATAAAGACTTAAAGGTCGAGACCGAGTTTGCGTCTCTCACACGGATAGGCAGACCATTCCATAAATATGGAACTCTATAGGAGAAAGCCCTGCCTCCAGCTGTTTGCTTAGAAATTCTAAGGACAGTAAAGAGGCCTGCGTCTTGTGACCGTAGCGTAAGTGTAGGTATGTATGTCAGGACCACATCGGAAAGATAGGTAGGAGCAAGCCCATGTAATGCCTTGTAGGTTAGCAGTAAAACCTTGAAATCAGCCCTTGCCTTAACAGGAAGCCAGTGTAGAGAGGCGAGCACTGGAGTAATATGATACATTTTTTTGGTTCTAGTCAAGATTCTAGCAGCCGTGTTTAGCACTAACGGAAGTTTATTTAGTGCTTATTCCGGGTAGCCGGAAAGTAGAGCATTGCAGTAGTCTAATCTAGAAGTGACAAAAGCATGGATACATTTTTCTGCATTATTTTTTAACAGAACGTTTCTGATTTTTGCAATGTTACAAAGATGGAAAAAAACTGTCCTTGAAAATTGTTTGTCAAAAGAGAGATCAGGGTCCAGAGTAATGCCGAGGTCCTTTTAATTGTATTTGAGATGACTGTACAACCATCAAGATTAATTGTCAGATCCAACAGAAGATCTCTTTGTTTCTTGGGACCTAGAACTAGCGTCTCTGTTTTTCCGAGTTTAAAAGTAAAACATTTGCCGATCCACTTCCTTATGGCTGAAACACAGGCTTCCAGGGAGGGCAAATTTGGGGCTTCACCATGTTTCATCGAAATGCACCGCTGTGTATCGTCCGCATAGCAGTGAAAGTTAACATTATGTTTCCGAATGACATCACCAAGAGGTAAAATATGCAGGGATAGTGGACCTAAAACGGAACCTTGAGGAACACCGAAATGTACAGTTGATTTGTCAGAAAGCAAACCATCCACAGAGACAAACTGATATCTTTCCGACAGATAAGATCTAAACCAGGCCGGAACTTGTCCGTGTAGACCAATTTGGGTTTCCAATCTCTCCAAAAGGTTGTGGTGATCGATGGTATCAAAAGCAGCACTAAGGTCTAAGAGCCTTAAAGTGGTGTTACAACACACAGTGTCATATTTCAAAACATCTCAGGATGATGAAATTTAAGGTTTCGGCACCTTTAAGTTGGTGGCAGATCAGTTGCCACAAGTTTTGGTGTTACTTTGTTTTAACAGTGCAATTTACTGACCAAGTCTCGGCTCTATAAATGCAATATGTTGAGGCAGACATATGGGAGTCAGGTTATGTGACAGAGCTGCTTATCAGATGCACAGTAAGCAATAACAATGTTATGTGATGAGGTACTAATTATGTATATGTCAGCTGATTTTTAGGGTCAGTGGTGGGGCTGAGGGACACCTGAGACTGTGAGAAAAAGTTGTTGTGTGGCATGGCTGTACTCTCACACAGGTTCACCAACACTCACAGGGTTGAAGCAGAGCACAACCCCATTGGTACATATGAATTGAAGTTCATGACATAGCGTGTTATGACCACATACCTCTCCTTCATATTCTCACATTCTCACCAATATCTATCTATTTCTCACTCTCTTTATCTCTGTCTTTCTCTCTCTCTACCTTTCAGCCTCTCTCTCTCCCGCTATCCTCTTGCTCTGTCACTCTCTCCCTCTCCAACCCCCTCTCTCTCTTCACCCCTGGTCCCTCTCTCTGTCACAACTGACACCTCCACAGTGGACAGGCGTGGGCTGGACTGACAGCTGATGATGAAATATGACCCAGTGATTTGCAGTATGACTGTATGTGTGAGAGTCTTAAGCCTGTGCCTCGAATGCCACCCTATTCCCTACAAAGTGCACTGCTTTTAACCAGAGCTCTATGGGATCTGGTCAAAAGCAGTGCATTAGATAGGGGATATGGTGCCATTTGGGAAGCAATTTTAAGACTCAGTGGCAGAGTGGTGGAGTGAGAACTTGAACAGATGGGAGAGAAGATTTGTTACACTGCATACCTCTTCCTTGTATATCATACACTGAGCTTAAGTTTCATATTCAGGGCAGTGGGCCTCCCACAAACTTGTGTTGAGTTGCAATTTGTTTACGGCATGGTGGTAAACATATTTGCAATGATTTAGGGCTGCAGAATTAACAGAATTCAAATCGAAATTACAAAATTGATGTGCAATATCCATATTGCAAGCGATTCATGTAGCATGCAACATTTTAAAACGTCACTCAGCCTCATGTAACAGACATTTTTATAGTGTTCTCCTCTTGTGGCTGCTTCCCACACACACCAAGCCCTGCTCCCTGTCACTCAAGCAGCACAGTTCCTCCTCGCTGTTAGATTTACTGGAAGTTTGCATTCTATTCTGTTCGGTCAAATGCAGTCAACAGATTGTTTCAAACAAGAACGATGCTGCTTTCCACTTCGCTTTTAATATAAATGATTCTATTTGTATGATTCCAACAGAAAAATAGAAGGAAGGGAAGCGCTACTAGGAAACACAATAGAATGTCTTTGTAGATAGAAGGTACTCTTTGGTTAAAAGGGAAGGCCATGCAGCCGAAAAACGCTTCTGAGTTTTAAAATCTTGTTTCCTTTGAACATGCCATACAAATAAAGGCATTTTAATTAATTATGCGAAGACTGCCTTGGTCCTTCTTTGTTTTTGAGTTCACCCGAGGGTTTTGATCTATATCGCAAGTCAAATGGCAATCGCCATATTTATATCGTGCAAACATAAAATGATTGGTTCTGAATAAAAATGCATACGGTGAGTGATTATAGCATAGCTTGGAGCAATCTTGTAGCAATTTATAGCAGGGTTGTTAGAGTCTTAGCGGTCATATATCCATTCATTGTCATCAGGCAGTCAGGTCATTAAATCCAATGGACTGTCATCCCAGTCAAATAGATTCTGTCTCTTGTTTTTACATTCTGTGCAGCCTACACCAGAAAACGAGCCAAACTATGCTATGACTGATTTGCTCTCAGGCCACTGTGACATGTTTTAATTTGTGGACCTAGAGAAATGAAAATATTCCATATGTTATCCTCCACACACTCCAGAGTCTTGGAAGGACTAATGTTCTGTCATCTGTTATTCAGTCATTGGAGTGTAGACATGGAACTCAGCGAGGCAGATAAAGTATAGTGAAACAAGGACAGGCTTGTGCAGAAACCCCAAGTTGCCAACCCAAAGGAATTAGTCTCTGTGGTGACGGATTGTAAAATGGATTTCTGCTTCATGCTCCATTTACTTGGTCTGTGTTAATATTCTGCATCGGGCCAGGTGACCGGCCAACTGGCACTTTTCCCCAGGTTAAATACCCTCTTCAGCAGGACGTCGAGCACTCATTACTCTGGCAGTGCCTGCTCTTGAAGGGAGCAGGCATCCATCCATAATCAATTTAGGCCTAGATTACACTTTGTGTTTTGTTTCCAACACTGTAGAGTTTAAGATTTCCTTTGGAGGTCAAGCTACATGAATAAGAAAGACCAGGTTGTATTTTCTTTACTGATTAGAGTCGTTAAAAAGGGAAGGTTGGTTTAGTTCCATATTGAGAGGAGGGTGTATGGCAAGTATCAGCTCAGGACCTAAGAGACTGAACAATTACATTTGTTGCATTCAATTTGACGAATACGTGTCCTTTTTTATGATATCTAATATACTGTACGTATTACTTACCATCATTAATACATCAAACCAAGGGTAAGTCTACATTTTGAAATGTTAACTGACATTAAGAATGATGTCATTTTTTAACGTGCTGCCATCCTATCTCATCCTAGTTAGTTTGAAACAACCAAATGGAAATGACGGGAAAGGAAACACACATTAGATGAACATGGAGCGTGATTGACCATAGAGTATGTTCACCTGCCTGCCACCACGGTTCTCCTCTCCTGCACTGCAGAACACACACACATACACACACACACACAGACAGAACTTACAATGACACCCTCAGCCATTGAACCTGCCGTTTATGATTTAATTCCAACGACTTTAAAGCAGAATAAAAACGTCTCTTGTGCCACTAGGCTAACATCATAAAAACAGCACAAAGAAGATGTCAAGTTGAAAGGGACCTCCATTGGAAAAATAAACCTGCTGGAAACTTCTTCCAGTGCTGTCTTTTGAAGAACCTGGCTAAGCTAAGCCTCTACCACTAATGCATTAACACATTATTGTTTTTCTTCTCTTTTCAAATGAATTGCATTAATTGTGGACACTTGTGTATATGTAAAATGTGATAATGCACACCAACAACGTGCAATTTTCCAGTTGAGTCTCGCTGTTGAGACGACATAACCTAGCCTCATTATTCAGAAGAAAAACGACAACTCTGTGATGATGGCCCATTATATTAAATGCAGAGAGAGAGAGAGAGAGAGAGAAAGAGAGAGTGCTTATGAAGATGACTGTATTGTAAGGCTGTCTGGATCTGCCCTACAGTGGGTCCTCTTGGGAGAAGTGCCACAGTGCAAAGTGTTCCCAGTGGTACGTGGAATAGTTGAGAGGGGAAACTTAATAACTCAGTAAATAGAGGAGAGGCTGCCAATTACAGTCAGTTAGAAAGAGGAGTGGGTTTAGACACACTGAGGCCGACTACGTGCAGACTCCCCTGAGATTTCTCGTTCACCACCGGGCCTTTCTCTCTAAAGGAAATATGAGGACCATTATGGGAATCCAAACAATACATGTACTATCATGAATGATATCAGTAAACTAAAAATAAATATCGAAACAAAAGTTTTGTTCCTGATCATTTTTAAAAGATTAGACATACGGCTCTTTCATGACAGCAATCTCATCTTTCATCTGGCCTGGATTTTGTATTTATATGGTGTTTTGAATTGTCCAGGAAACATTTATCTCCAAATAGCTATTGTATGACTGACCCACAGTCTTGATATCCATTACACCACTGATAAGTAAGTAGTCTAGCTGGATGAACCTCTAAAGAGCACATCATGTTTCACTTTCAAAGTAGATTTCATAATTCATGATTTGCACACAGTTACAAGATAACTGGAAGCATTACAATGTGGAAACGACTAGACATTGCTCCAATATTCCACTTCCACTTCCATACACCTTGCAATAATGCATTGAAATACCCCAAAATATGCCAAATATCAAAGTAGAGTGGAGGCCATGGTTTAGCTATGGTTCTGCCCCAGATCTCGCTGACAAAGCCAGTCAAGTGGCAGGAAGATGAGCCACCGACTGACTGTGTTGCAAGATTCTTTCTGAGGCCCATCCTGTGGATTAGGGGCCGATGGGGCCACAAGGCTCGTGCCCTCCACAGTTTGTTAATCTTCATCTGGTTTGGAAGGTTTTGACATTCATCAGAATTTTTACAACAACATCACAATGTTCCATTGTCATTAGTTTGTGCGGTAGTCACACACTCACCACTGGGTTCAGATAAAATGTGGTGTTCCTCAGTGTTCTATTCTTTGACAACTGAAATACATTTTTTGAAATACAACAACAAATAAAGTGTAATATGTCTCTGGCTGTAGTTGCAGGCTCTATATTCTACACTGAACACAACTTGATCACCAGCTCATGCACTGAAACTACATCAGATAAGTAGCATCTGGATGGTTGGTTGTAGACCATGTCATTGCAGGCCCAGTCTTGCCAAGGTACATCCTGCACACTGCACACTGTAAAAACACTTAACTGGATTGCATCCTAGTTGCCACAGCAACACACCACTGGTGGTGCTGACAGAGCACTCTGCACACACACACAACCATACATACACACTGCAGACACACCCCAACACGCTACAACACCCACCTCCTCTGACTTCTAGTTCCAGACGAGCCTGCTCCGAGAGAACACACACACACACACACACACACACACACACACACACTGCAGCCTTAATTAACTCAGCCACTTCGTTCAGTTTTCCTCTGTCTGTCTGTCTCTCAGAGTAGACTGGTAAACAAGCCCCCAACGGGAAGGGAATGAGCCTGCTGCATTTTAATAAATCGATGTGCTAATCATCGGAGGCGTATAGAGTGCCCCGGCCACGCTTCCTCTTCCCTTTGAGGGTTATTTAATTAGGCTGCGATGCCCAACACCTCTCCTCTGACATGCACACAAGTGCAAGGTGTAATTGATTTTCTCTCTCCTCATTCTCTGATGCTTTAACATGGAAAACGACGTGCCGGGCAAAGTGAATTTAATGACAAAAACCGGTCAACAAAGGAGCTAATTTCTGGGCTTAGAGAAAGTTTGACTTAAGCTCTCCGGCTGTATTGTAGTAAATTAATGAACTGAGATTAATCCTTGACAAATAACTGGTGGATGTTTACAAAATGCCAGATCTGTATGTAGATAACTTCTTCAATTTGGCACTGGTGATTTTCTTTTTATCAATGTCGGCCCTGCCTGTCCAAGAGGCCATTGGGTTTGGACAATTACACTGTCAAACTACATTGTGTAATGCCATTAAAAAAGTAATCAGCAAGCACAGTAAGCACCTAGTAGCACATGAATCATGGTGTTATAGGTTAACATACCGTACATACAGTAGTTGAGCATAGCTAATTACCGCTCAACCTGCATAAACGGAGAACAACCCAGTTACATGTACAAGACAAACATTGCTTGTCTGACTCCAGCTACAGTACATTGCTCATAAATGATTTATTAGCTATACAAACACAGGCAAACATTCTCTCACTATACAGTAGGTGCACACCCACTGTCCGCTGTTCTGTATGTCTCTACAGGGAAGAGATAGGGTCATTAAAGAGCTGTGTTTGACTGGTCCAGACAGGGGCTGAACAAAGCTACCCAGTCAGTTCACGTGACACTCTTTACTGATTTTGGCATGAAGTCCATAAGTCTCCTCTCTTCTACTCTACTCTGTCAATGAGAGACTGAAGCAGGCAGTTCCTGGGGCCCACCATCCAACCGACAGAGCTTTGCTGGCTCATCTCGACAAATCCCTGGGATGGAGCGGAGCTTCTGCTGGGCTCAGGGTGACAGAGACGGTGCCAGAAAGTACATGCCCTTTCCGACACATTCTTCTCATTTTACCGACATCAGACCTACATTATGGAAACCAGGATGTCCATCTGCTTACAATAATGTAAAACAGGTTTACTTGACATCCGCTATGCAACAAATACCAACAGCTGCTGCTTGCTAAAGTAAGCTTTTCTCCACCATGCAGACACACACTGCTTATCTCCCCCTCCACCACCACACCACCCCAAACCCACCTCTAGTTCTTACCTCCTCCCTGCCAGAAGCCCCATCCTTGCTTTACAGTGTGAAGTATGTTTTGTGTCCCCAGGGTTTGAGGATGAAAATTGACTGTCAGTTTGAACTTGCAGACAGCCACACACACAAACACACACACACACACACACAAACACACACACACACACACATACACCCACACACACACACACACAACACACACACACACACACATACACACACACACACACACACACACACACACACAGCTATCCCATCCAGGGGTGCCGGAGTAGTGAGCTGCATGGAGAAATTCTTGTATTCTTTATCAGCTTTTTCCCCCTCCTTCCCATTTTAATTCCAGACTTTGGCCCATAGCTCAGATGTCTGTCATGGCTATCCTTTGCATGTGGACGTACACATAAACAAATGACTTAAGTTTAACAATGTGAATATCCTGAAGTATCAATGTGAAACCAGTTTATTGCTCTGACAAGGGGAAGAGAATATTTTGTTTCTTTCATTCCTGCGTTAGACCTATATTTTCAACAGCATACTGATTGGGTTGCGTTGAGAATCCTTGGCAAGGGTTGTTACTGCTGCTGCATGGTGTTCACTGGTTATTTCATGTTTGGAAACCTCTCCAAACCTTTTAGCTCATTACTTATTTATAGCTTATTTTTTTTGCCTTGTCAAACTGTGGCCTTGCTTCTGGTGCCAGCAAGTGCCCCAGTCTACAGTTTTGCATCTCGCAAGGCTAACCTGTATTAATATTTCAAATCAGGACAGCAAACAAGCCCCAGACCATCCTTTGATTGACAGGCGAGGTAATCCAGACACTGTTCAGATTATTGATGCATTGTTGAGACAGGGGGTTGTGTTCCCTGAAAAATAGAAAATGGCAAACATTTGTCCATTAATTTTACAGAGATTAATTGAATAATTCTTGTTTGGAGTTCTAAGGCTCGAGGTTGAATGTTCCATGAAGCACAGATGGAACCATGAATAATACATTGGGTTCCGAGAGAAAATGTTAGTGCATCTGCATGCATAGAATTAATTTCTTGTTAGTGTTTTCCAATGTCAAACAAGATTTATTGTGTTCCTCAGCTATCATAATTCTAATTGCACAGATATAAAAATGTAAAAAACACAAACTACTGTATGTCAACCATGACCCACAGAGGAGAGATGGAGAGAGGAATCCCTCCACTAACATAAAGATGTCCTGTTATTTCCCAAATATGTATAAACATTTCTTTAAGCTTCAATGTTCAGTTTGAATTGACCATGATTGGAAACTTGACTCAGACAATAACCACAGATCAAATCAAATTTTATTTTTCACATGCGCCGAATACAACAAGTGTAGACTTTACCGTGAAATGCTTACTTACAAGCCCTTCTTAATCAACAGTGCAGTTCAAGAAGAAGAAAATATTTGCCAAGTAGGCTAAAATAAAAAGCAATACTAAAAAGTAACACAATAAGAATAACAATAACGAGGCTACAGTTGAAGAAGGAAGCTTACATATATTTAGGTTGGAGTCATTAAAACTTGTTTTTCAACCACTCCACAAATTTCTTGTTAACAAACTATTGTTTTGGGAAGTCGGTTAGGACATCTACTTTGTGCATGACACAAGTAATGTTTCCAACAATTGTTTACAGACAGATTATTTCACTTATAATTCATTGTATCACAATTCCAGTGGGTCAGAAGTTTACAGTAAGTTGACTGTGCCTTTAAACAGCCTGGAAAATTCCAGAAAATGATGTCATGGCTTTAGAAGCTTCTGATGGGCTAATTGACATAATTTGAGTCAATTGGATGTGTACCTGTGGATGTATTTCAAGGCCTACCTTCAAACTCAGTGCCTCTTTGCTTGACATCATGGGAAAATCAACAAAAAAAAGTCAGCCAAGACCTCATTGTAGACCTCCACAAGTCTAGATCATCTTTGGGAGCAATTTCCAAATGCCTGAAGGTACCACGTTCATCTGTACAAACAATAGTACGCAAGTATAAACACCATGGGACCACGCAGCTGTCATACCGCTCAGGAAGGAGACGTGTTCTGTCTCCTAGAGATTAATGTACTTTGGTGCAAAAAGTGCAAATCAATCCCAGAACAACAGCAAATGACCTTGTGAAGATGCTGGAGGAAACAGGTACAAAAATATCTATATCCACAGTAAAAAAGAGTCCTATATCGACATAACCTGAATGGCCACTCAGCAAGGAAGAAGCCACTGATCCAAAACTGCCAGAAAAGGGTTTGCAACTGCACATGGGGACAAAGATCGTACTTTTTGGAGAAATGTCCTCTGGTCTGATGAAACAAAAATAGAACTGTTTGGCCATAATGACCATCATTATGTTTGGAGGAAAAAGGGGGAGGCTTGCGAGCCGAAGATCCCAACCGTGAAGCACGGGGGTGGCAGCATCATGTTGTGGGGGTGCTTTGCTGTAGGAGGGACTGGTGCACTTCACAAAATATATGGCATCATGAGGGGAAAAAATTATGTGGACATATTGAAGCAACATCTCAAGACATCAGTCAGGAAGTTAAAGCTTGGTTGCAAATGGGTCTTCCAAATGGACAATGACCCCAAGTATACTTCCAAAGTTGTGGCAAAATGGACAAGGACAAAAAGTCAAGGTATTGGAGTGGCCATCACAAAGCCCTGACCTCAATCCTCTAGAAAATGTGTGGGCAGAACTGAAACAGCGTGTGCGAGCATGGAGGCCAACAAACATGACTCAGTTACACCAGCTTTGTCAGGAGGAATGGGCCAAAATTCACCCAACTTATTGTGGGAAGCTTGTGGAAGGCTACCCAAAACTTTTGACCCAAGTTAAACAATTTAAAGGCAATGCTGCCAAATACTAATTGAGTGTATGTAAACTTCTGACCCACTGGGAATGTGATGATGAAATAAAAGCTGAAATAAATCATTCTCTCTACTATTATTCTGACATTTCACATTCTTAAAATAAAGTGGTGATCCTAACTGACCTAAGACAGAGAATTCTTACCATGATGAAATGTCTGGAATTGTGAAAACGGAGTTTAAATGTAGTTGGCTAAGGTGTATGTAAACTTCCGACTTCAACTGTATATACAGGGGGCACCGGTACAGAGTCAGTGTGCAGTGGTACAGGCTAGTTGAGATAATCTGTACATGGTGGGGGCAAAGTGACTATGCATAGGAAACAAACAAACATTTGTCTGCTCTATGTCCCTTTCTATTTCTATGCTCACGACAATACTTATTGCGTGTGTTGGTGATATTTCATCGATTTCTGAGAGGCAATGTTGCAAACCAACCATGGTCATCTCAGCGCTATCCATCCATCTGAAAGCCTCATGTGATTTGTCAGACTGACTAATCTTACACCCATCAGGGTCTAGCTGACAAGACCAGCTACGCATCCTGACAGAGCAGTCTAAACTCCATGATCTTGTCGGAGCATGCAGGTTATATCAAATAGGCCTCATGCAAACCTTATCAGAGTTTATTCTGTCATAACAATGTCCAAAGAAAGGGTGAATTATTACCGCATGGATGCCTGTACCTTTCCACTTTAAAAACACAAGGCAACCTGACGCCTCCACTAAATCGTTTTCAGTTATTTTCCTTGCCTGAATTCAGGTGAAAGGATACCATAATATAACCCTTTCCATATTTCAGATAGACTCTGATTGAGTTGCTTTTCAATTGATTCTTTTTCAAATCAACCAAGGTAAATGTCATCAGAAAGGAAACTTGCAACAGTGCACAGGGGACTGTGTATGTTAGATCATTTAACTAAAGTATTGTTTGATAAATAAAATATTGAGATTGAATAAATGAGTGGTCAAGATTGAATGGTTTGATTACTATTTGCCTGATTACTACATTGTCCTTTCACACAATTCCGCCCAGAAATGACATAATTTCAAAGCTAGCGTCTGTCTCCACACCCAGTGGATGTTTACACTTGTCCTTTATTTATGTGCAGCCGACATTATGATGATCTGATCTCTATCATGTTACAGTTAGTTTATTTTGGATAAACTTTTTATGAAAGAAAAGCTTTGTCCAATGGTTGGTTAGTGACTGGCTGGCCTGTCAGCCTCCCTAGGTGGTCCTGGCTGCAGTATTGGAGCGTTTGTATATTATGTTTACCAAGAGGGCATAGGAAATTAGGTCCCTTGAGAACCAGGAGAGAAGGCCTGTAAGGGCAGCACGTCAGGCCTGTGGTGAGTGATGCAGTGATAGTGTCTGTTAACAGCTCTGCTCCCCTGCTCTCAATGGAGAGGTCTGGAAATCAGCTTTGTCTTTCGTTTCTTAGTCACATTTCATTTCCACAAGATGGCACAGATGGGCATAATACAGTATGGAGTTGTCATACCTCAATAAAGAAGAGAACGTAGAGGTCAAATACAAACCTGTAGCCTTTGGAAATACAAGAGAGTGGTATACACTAGAAAATGGCTGCACTAAATTTGCCTTGGCAATCCCACTATCTGGCCATTTGCAAGGTTCCTAGCAGAGAGCAGTTCTGAGCAGAGGGCAGTTCCTAGCAGAGGGCAGTCAGTTCCTCCTCTGAGAAAGCACACAGTGAGTTCAGCTGTTGCCAGGGGCAACGGGCCATTCACTCTGACACAGCCCAGGGCGGATGCAGAGGGGATCCCAGGCACGGTTAACCTCTGGTGGGAAGTCAGGAAGCACTAGGGGGTGCCCTGGTGTGTGCCCACTGTGGCATGTTCAGCTCAGTTGTCCTTAAACAAAGAGTCTTTGGGTGCGGTGTTTGAAATGTATATCAACTGGAAAAGGAAATCCAGCACTCAATAGAAATATTCTTTAGAACTTCCAAGACTGCGTTTAGACAGGCAGCCAAATTCAGATATTTTTTTCACTGATTGGTCTTTTGACCAATCGCATCAGATCTTTTTACATCAGCTCTTTTTCAGAGCTGATCTGGTTGGTCAAAAGACTAATAAGTGAAAAACATATTAGAATTAGGTTGACTGTCTAAACACAGCTGAAATAGTCTTTTTAGTCCCTTTTTCTACAGTGGACTGCAAATGAGGGTCAGCAGAGGTCAAGGGGAGGATCCTCCATGTCTATTTAGTATGTGCAGGTATGGATGCATCTAGTTATGTTAATAATATTCCCTCTGTCTGTGTAAAGTAATGGCTGCGATTGGAGAGATGTGAAAAGTGTGAAGGACGGAAAAACGTAATTTGTAATGCATGTTTATGTTGGGATGGAAGGCAACACAGTCCCTGAAGATATCGTTACCCTTGTCCCTGAAGTTATAGTCTTTTTGAACCACTTTAGGGTAAAACTACTTCCAACTGGGCCCGACAACCACAAACACTTAATCCAAATCAGAAGAAAAATCTGAAGTTTCCTCACTTCTTTAATAATTCCATGAATCATTTGGTACCCTGTGAACGTCGTCCTTCACCTCCTCTGCATGGGAATGTCTTCCTTCATGTCCTCAGCATGAGTTCTCTCACTCTCAATCCCTCTATCTCTTTCTCTCTCTCTCTCACTCCCTCTTTTTTTGTCACAACTCGTCCTGAGCTTGTTTTTTCTTCTTTTCGGCGAGTCTCCCGTGATGAATCTGATAAGAGTAATGTGTCAGGCGGGACATGTTTGAAAAATGGCTTCAATTACCCTCTTCATGGTGCATTCCCCACGCTGTGTTGCCTTTATCGCAGCAATGTTTACATTCATTAGCACTTGTCTATTAGCACTTGTCTAAATGTCACTTTTTAATCAATCCTCTCATTCTACTCTCTCTGACTCTGTGTCTCTGTGTCTCTGTGTCTCTGTGTGTCTCTGTGTGTCTGTCTGTCTGTCTGTCTGTCTGTCTGTCTGTCTGTCTGTCTGTCTGTCTGTCTCTCTCTCCCCCCCTCCCCCACCACTCTTGATATCTATTTAGGTCTACATGTAGTGCAAACTGATGCTATCAAGCAGCAAAGAAAATGTTTGGTCTGTCTTCCATTAGCGAACAGCTCCGTCAAGACTATACATGTCGGAGCACATAGGCCTAGAATACATGTCTTGGAGAAAAGCCAAGTATTGACATGCATCTCCTCCATTTCCAATGTAAGCCACCTTTATTTAACCAAAATGTACATTTTCAAAAGGTTAATCGGTTTAATGAACAATTTATCTTTGTGGAGTTAAACAGCTGAACAGTGGAGAGAAGTGGGCTGGAACCAGACATTAAAGCAGCTAGTACAGCCAGCCAGCACCCCGACACTCCATAACAGTACGCCGTCCCAGCATGTCGCTATTTCTCCTATCGTCTGATTGGACAGATTGAACAACTAAGCATCTCTGACACCGGCAGTGTCCTTGGCCTCCATGATGAGACTGTCGTGCTCGCAGCAAAGGGCCAAATGTGTTGAGACACATGGGCTTCCCTGATGAAGGGGCCGACTGATGGCTTAACACAGGGGGACTGGTGCATTGTGGACCATCAGCAGGCATCACTCGGGTCACTCCAAGCCATGGCCCATTAGGAGTCCGTAAACTAACACTGGTTGTCAGGCAGGAGCGCTGGAAAGGGAGCCACGGAGGAGGGCCTCCGACTTCTTAGGCCAGCTCACCACAAGGTTTCTGCACCGGTGAGCACGATCAAACCCCGTCCTGGCTGGCCCTCGCCAATCCGTCCTGTCACTCTATTAAACAGAATGTATTGGTTGTTTCACGCCAAGTTAAGGAGGTGACAGGGAAAGTCAACTTGACCTTGGAATGCTCCAACAGGTTGAGTCCACTTTTAAAGACATGAGACCAAAACACAAATAAAGTTTTAACTTGTTAGTTAAGTCATTTAGTTAGTTAACTATTTATGTTTTTTTATAACTATCTACCTATGAACAATTTAAGATTCACATTGTTTTTCTTAACTGGTCAACATACAACAAAGCCTTTCCAAAGATTGTCAAAAACTGTGTTAGTGCACAATGATGCACAACAGTACATTAAGATTGACCTCTTTCCACAACATAACTGAATAAATGTATGCATACATAATTGCATACAATTAAGTAAGCGGTCCCATCAGACAGACCTGGTTCTGACTGTAGTGGCCTGGTCAAGACTTTCCCATCTGCATTTTTCATGGTCTGTATTTTGGTTTCTACGGCCAAGGAAAAGAGGATGAAGTCCTCTAAATATTTATCAGCTCGTGAAAGCTGTGCCTTGGCCAAAATATATGAGAGCCTGGAGTCGATCCACTGCCACATTCCTCCCCGGTGCAGAAGTCCATGACAGTGCCAGTTCCCTGGAGAGTTTGTCTTTTCTTATGGGCACATGAATCATCAGCGACACACTTCTAAATACACACAGGTACAGTACATGCAGTACACTTCCAAACTGTCTAACATGATAGACTGTAACAGATAATTGTACACAAGCTTTCTTGTACAATGTTGTAATCGCTTCAATTGACAAAATGATGATTAAAGGATCGCAATTTAAAGAAAATAAAGAACAATGATGTATCCATGATGTGAGAGACCAACTCAAGGTTCCTTAATAAGGCTGGAGGTTATTTAACTTATTCTCTAGTCTCCACAAACAGGCCTACTTGCTGCACCCAATAGTCTTTTGTAATAGCTGAACAGGTCTTTCAAAATGAGCCTTAGGATCGTGATCTAACTGAAACCTACACTATTGAATCTCTCTTTTTGCACTACATGTGTGGACTGTTGACTTATGTGTATACACAGAAAGGTGACCAGATCTTGGAATCAAGTGGATGGGCCCTGCAGAAATAATTGAACTCCATTCGAAAGGAAAATATTTAAGTGCCTGGTACATTTAAAAGAACAATATTTTCTTTAGGCCCAATGTATTTGGACTGCAAGGTCTGCTGGTC
This sequence comes from Oncorhynchus nerka, assembly GCF_034236695.1. Classification (NCBI taxonomy): domain Eukaryota; kingdom Metazoa; phylum Chordata; class Actinopteri; order Salmoniformes; family Salmonidae; genus Oncorhynchus; species Oncorhynchus nerka. Next base: position 29,845,722 of record NC_088417.1, read on the forward strand.
TCAGAGTTGATCCCGTACGTGCCACGCGTAAAGCTATTCACAATAAAGCTTTTCTAGAGTAGACTCCTATGGTGGTGCTTAGATAGACTGCTTAATTAAGCTGGATCTCATTGACCTTCTCATAACTGTTGTCACTCAGCATGCATCTCACTAATACACATGTTAAATAGGGGGTCTTTTGTATCCACACCACACTGATTGAACTATAAGGAGCCCCGGAGGATTGAAAACATTATTTTTAACAGACAATAATAATATTATTAACAGAGTAAATGATATTTGTAAAATGTGTACACGGGCTTATTCTTATCAAAGTTCAGTATTTTTTCTGTAAGTGAAAAAGAAGTGGACAGCGATTTAGACTCTCTGTGTCTCTTTGGTCCGGATTGTATTTTGAACAATGCCTTGTACTTTACTCTGCACTCTATGGCAGGAATAGCTCAGTCAGTGAGAGGAAAAGGTTGCAGCAAAGCATGAGATGTTTGTTGGGTTGCCTCGTGCTTACTGTAAAACAAACCCAACAACCAACACATCCAATAAACTGGCTACAAAACATGAGAGCAGGAATACTTTTCCCACACGCCCCCAGAATCTGATAACAAACTCACTCTGCAAATTCCCCCGATGACAGCGGGCCTGATAAGTTGATGGTCACCCTGATATGTGGGGCAAGGCGCTGTAACCAGAGAATGTTCCATCGCCGTTGGGGTTTACTCACCAGATACACAGCCAAGTCAGTGCTCTCCACCCCAGTTTACTCACAACTAGATAGAGCCAAGTCAGAGCAATGCCCTCCGCTAAAGAACCCATAATTAGAACTCAGAACTAGAACTAGAGAACCCAGAATTAGAACCAAGAACCAGAATTAAAACCTAAAACTAAATAAAACAGAACTACAGAACCCAGAATTAGAACCAAAAAAACTGAATTAGAACCCCAAACTCCAGAACCCAGAACTAGAACCCAGAACTAGATATCCCAGAATTAGTATATACTTAATTTTATCCCCTTCTTGCACTGTACAACAATCGCGGTCTTAGTTAGCCGGGTTAGCTAGGAATTCAGTCTTGCAATCACACTTTGTCAGCCTAAGATCGATCAAACCAACTTATCGTGAATGATTCATAAATGATCCTGCAGTATTATCACACATCTTCAGGCAGCTATAGTTTTACTGTACTTCAGGGGTTTGTATCAGTTCAGCAAACAGATAAACGGTTATAAGTCTCTCTAACCTTTTAAGGGTAGAGTATAGTATATCATTTTCACATCGCTGTCTAATGGTAATTAGATGTGTACATACTACAGCACATGACTGGCGTATAGATGTACATAGTTACATCCCACTGGGCAGAAACTGGTTGAATCAACGTTGTTTCCACGTCATTTCAACAACAAAAATTCAACGTGAGGACGTGGAATCAATGTGGAAAACTGATTGGATTTGCAAAAGTCATCAACGTAAAGGAATCTTGCATTTATTTTCACTCAACTCTTAACCTAAATCCAATGGCATAATTACATTTTTGCTGAGTTCACATTGAATTCACATTAGGTGACAACTCAACCAAATGTAATACAAAACTAGACATTGAACTGATGTCTGTGCCAGTGGGATAGTTACGGCGCTTGACATAGGCCTACATGCTTTATTTCCCCAGAGATGTGAATTAAAATGAAGAATAATGTTTGATTCTTTGAAACATGGATAATTATTTGTAGTCTTGACAGTGGCAGGTGGTCACTGTCACAATGGGCCTGTCTCAGCAAAGTGTGAGGCCATACACCTGTGGAGACTGGGACAATTAGTCTAGAAGAGCAAGGACCACAGCCCTGTGTTCAAAAGATCTGAAGGGCAGTAAGAGCGTTGGGGCCAGTAACAGAAAGGTTGCTGGTTTGAATCCCTGAGCTGACTAGGTGAAAAAATGCATGCCTCTCCAAAACTGTATTTAAAGTGTGGATTGGTTGGCCAAGAGAAATCAACCATGTAAAAAATATAGATATAAATCAATCTAAATATATTTCTGGTCCAATAATGGGTTTTACTAGAGTATTTGCTACAGTAGGCCTATTACTCAATAAGTAGACTGACAAATATTGAATGACCCTGGTAGCCGTGTACACTGCTAAACCACAAAGCTGCAAACACAGTACAGAAGGTCTCTTTTTTTAGTGTCATGATGAAAGACATGGGATTAATAGGAGCCCTCTGTGACTTGGACACCTCCCGGGTAACTGTACCTTGAACACATGGTTTTGCTGAGGAGTTGAACGATGGCACTCCCAAGGCCAAAAGTGACTGCCTACAACCTCGAGCAGACATAAACCTGATTTACTCCTGTCACTTGGTCTACGACTGTTTTATGCATAAAGACGACATGAAGTACCGTTAAAATGGAGAGTAGTGCATTGTTTATTTTCACAAGAACATTCCAGGAGTTGACAGCTATTCCCCTTACCATTCTCAAAGAGCTGAAGTGCTGTGTATTTTCCAGACTCCAGACACTCTGGACTCCCACTAGCATTCGTATGTCTAGTACGCGAAATAATGCGTCTCTTATTCACCACTTCCATTTGATAATGCTACTGACTGAATGTGCTTCATCTTGGTAATACTAATCACTGAAATGCACTTCCAAAGACCATCTTAACCTCATTTTGCTGTGTGTTGTCAAAGCGCAACAAGCGAGTGACTTGGGTTGAGATCTATATTTGAATTCTGGGGTTCGTGGCATTCCGGAACACATTCTCTACATGGCTGCACAGGGCTCTCTACGAAATGTCACAGTAACCAGATCGTTACACACTTGACTCCAGTAACACCTCCGTTAATTACCATGGAACAGAACCACGTGCTGATCCAAGAAAAGATCCCAGAATTAGCATACATGTTTATAGATTACTTTGTGCTAAGAATGTGTGTTACACAAGTTTGTGGTAAAATAAATAAGCTTCCCTAAATAAACTTCACACATATCGATTAATCGTTTTTTCTTAAGATGTTGTGGACTTTAATAATACTTACTTAAATTTGTCAAATCAATGGCAAAGTCTTTTGTTCACAATCACAATTACATTTAGTTCACAATCTGACTTGTAATTTACTGTTTGAGAGTGCTATGCATGAACTGAACTGAAGCAGACAAAGGTACCATTTCACGCATCAGGCATCTCCTAAGGAGGTTCCCAGTCAGCCCGAGGGTTCAGAAGGTCAGGAGATTAATCTACAGATCCCTTGGGTTCAGTGTTTTTACAGGACAGAGCGAAACTTCTAAATGCTCCCCATTGTGTTGCAAAACTGGTGACTCATATTCATATGGGAAATAAAACTGTGACCTTTCACCCCTGGTCTCCTGGTCAATCAACGAGAGACATAGGCTTCATCCCAAATGGCACCCTATTCCCTATGCAGTGCACTACTTTTGACCAAAACCATCTAGGCTCTGGCCAAAAGTAGTACACTATGTAACAAATAGGGTGCCATTTGGAACGCATGCATATCATGTCAAAAATGTGTTATATTTACCAGATGCCATATTAGGTTAAAAGTGGCCAACAATCTTAACTAAATTTAACCAAAGCGAACCAAAGAGAGTCATAGTGTTCCATTTTGGAACAATGACAATACCTAAAGCCGGGAAATAGAAACGCAGAATAATTTAGATGGAAACAAAACATTATGAATGGTCCATTAGGCTGTGTGCTGACTACAGGAGATGGCTAGCTGCAACAAAGGAGGTTGGACAGGGAAATAGTGTTTTTTGTCTTCTAATTCCACCAATGAATGAAAAGAAGGAACAGAGAGAAAGAGTGAGAAAGAAACTGACTCAATGAAAAAGATTTTAAAAAGTCTTACTGGGCTAGGTCTCTGAAGCCTGAGGTTCAGAGTGGACCCATGCAGTGGGCTTTTCCCAAACACTTTGTTAATTTGTCTGTTTGACAGACTGGCTGGACAGCTCTCTGGCTGCCTGCCATGTCCTGCCTGGGACACTGGACCAATTCCTGGATGGGAAGCCGCCTCAGCCCCCCTCCCACCCCAACCCTCTGCCCCTCTTGTCCCCCTGCCTGGACATTGACCCAGCTCTAGTGCAACCTGGACTCAGGGGTAGACGTAATATAGTAAACGTAAACCGGTCACCCTCCATTTAGTATGATATGTTACATTTTGTATGGTATGTAATCATTTGTGGTGTGTTCCGAATTATAATTCGTATGATATGTTACGAATTGAAATTCGTACAATGAGACCAGGCTGTCTCGTGCCACAGGCTCAGCCCCCCCTCCCCTCTCTCAGCCCCCTTCCTGATCTTTTGGCCCCTCTGGTCCTCCTGCCTTGCCACTAGACTAATTACTGGGCAGGACACGCCCACCAAAGCCCCCCTTTCGTCCCAACCCTCTCCCCCTCTTGTCCCCTACCTGGACCTGGACCCTGCTGTAGGGGCTCTCTATGGCCTCATTGACCAGAGGGAGGAATGCCCCAGGCTGGTGCTGCTGACGTCTTTTCCCTAGCTTAGTGGCGGCCATTCCTGGGCCCTGCGTTTGTCTAGCCAAAGCCTGGCACTCAGCGTGCGCTCTTCTTTCACCGCTGGCACGGACACGCCATTCTGTGTTTGATTATTTAGCAGTTTAAAGGTGGCTTGCTGGGCGTAAACTGTCTCCTCCCTGCCCTGCTGCTCGTTCTTTGTTTAGGGAGCTTGCTGCGGAGCAGGGTTTTTGTGAGCCGGGAGTAGGGGTGGAGGAAGGGGGTAGGGTAGGTGTGAAGATTTAGGGGTGCATAACTTCAGGCTGCCCACCTCATCCCGACAGAGCTACAGCTGACAACAGATCTAGCAGTGGGGCTGCTGCCATCTCCATTTACACGGGGACCCCCATGTGCTTCATTAGCGCTGGCCTGGCAAAGTGAAACCAGTTGTTCCACAGACTCAACAAGTGCAGCAAATAAGACCTGATGGCTGTTTTGATTTGTAGTTAGTTACAAACGGGATCAAATATCTATACTACGTACTTTTAGTAGCCTTCTTACTGGAGGTTATACATTCTGTATATTATTTAGACTTAAACTGTTTTTGTATTATTCCCTTTGGCTACTCTATTTGAATTTGAACAAAGTGTCAAAGTCCATATCGTTCTCCAGTGCATTTGGATAAATGTATAATATTGTTTAATGACCCTCCTCTGACTGTTATCTTCTGTATAGAGCAGCAGGGATCAGTTAATGAACCGAACCTGCCCATCAGACCCCAGTTAAGCTTTTAGAGAACCACATCCAGTGTGAAACCTAGCCCGCTAAACACCCTTACCGTACCTATTTGCCTGGTAATTGTGTAATTAGAGAATCGCTAAATAATTTACCCACCAACAGGGACATAATTTGCAGCAACATTTGCTAACAGAAGTGAGTTCTCAATTTATAAACATGAATTCAGGGTTAAATACCTTTCTCCACCCTGAATCCTTTCCTGAATTATTTTCTCTAATTCAAACACACACGCACACACAAATGTGAGTTTTGACCTTTTCCTCTAGTGAAACAGAAAGAGCAATGCAACACTTCTTTATATTGCCCAACAGAAGTTGGGCGTTACACCACTCCCAACAAAACTAGATAGTATTGTCAAACTATAATGTCATGGTGGATCTCTGGGTTACATCCAGAGATCAGGAACAAAAGTATTTACAAGGTTGTCATGATAAGAAGACCTGAGGCAGTATAGGAGATAAGCTCTTCCTCCGCACACAATGCACAATTCAGCTATGGTTGTGTCTCAAATGGCACCCTATTCCCTACATAGTTCACTACTTTTGACCAGAGCCCTGTGGGTCCTGGTCAAAAGTAGTGCACTATTGGGAATAGGGTGTCATTTGGGACGCATCATACATCCTCTTGGATCCTGTGGCAACCTACCCAGCCATGATGTCACAACACGCTTCTCTGTTGTTTATCTCTGTCATAAAAGTTAGGGAACGTCCCAAATGGCACCCTGCTCCCTATATACTTCACTTCTTTCGACCAGGGCCCAAAGGGTCCTGGTTAAAAGTAGTGCTCTATGTAGGGAATATGTTTTAGATGTGTCTCCATTCCCTAGTTATGAATAGAGATGTTATCTCAAACTATCTCAAACTGTACAATAGAATACATTATCCATTGTAGCACTGTATATTAAAACGGCTATATATATATCAGAGCACAAATATGGATATTTTGACTTGACATGAGGCAATAAATCATCTTAAGGTTACAAAGTAAGTAATGACTGTTGCACTGTGACTGTTTGTCTCATTTTCTAAGCACACTCAAGATGAACAGCTCTGCCAAGAAATAACCCCATTTCATGAGAAACACACAGCACAGCAGAGCAGAACACAGAACTGCCTACAGGAACTGTTACATTTGAAAATCCTACAGGCAGCAAGCCACAATAAGACACATGCAAACCAAACCAACCCAACCACTGCTTCTCTTGTTAATCCACAGCACACATCAGGGAAACGCTGCCTACATGCAAATTACCCTCCAAAAAGATAAAGTAATTCATTCTAATTGGGCCAGTTCCACAGAAACTGGGAGTGAGAGTAGGGGTGCTCTGGAGCGCTGTTTTTGATGGAGCAGAGAGCGGCGAGCCCCATATGCTGTAGTCGGGAGCACATCTGTTGTTGCCCACTGCCCAGGGAGAATTCCCCTGGCATACAGAGAAGACTGGGGAGAGAGAGAGAGAGAGAGAGAGAGAGAGAGAGAGAGAAGAGAGGAGAGAGGAGAGAGAGAGAGAGAGAGAGAGAGAGAGAGAGAGAGAGAGTGTGTCACCTACAGTTACAGTACCACCACTGATTTACAAGGCGATGCCAAACAAACCTTGGAATTATATTCCAGCCTGCCACAGATACCAAACATAATTGGCCCCACAATTGTATTAAACCTAGCTATTATGTAGTAATAAAAAAATCTTGGTATTGATTTACTTTGACTATATATATCCATAACGCATTCATTCAATACACATCTATAAGCATTTGATAACTTTGCAATAACAGTTCCCAAATGCAGTATTAAAACCTGTTCAACTCTGAGCGGTTAAATTGGAGTATGCAATCTGACCATAGCACTAGTTCCAATTCAAGTGCCAATGCCGTTTGACAAACTCCAGGCGTTTACATTTGTTTGATGATAGAGCTCTTTGGCAGAAAGATGCATATGCAGAAAATAACCCCATGCCTGTTGTAAAATATGGTGGTGGACCTTTGATTTTATGGGGCTATTTTGCTTCAACTGGTCCTGGAGCCCTTGTTAAGGTCAATGCCATCATGAACTTTACCCAGTACCAGGACATTTTCACCAAAAACCTGGTTGCCTTTGCCAGGAAGCTGAAACTTGGCTACAAGTGGATCTTCCAGCAAGACAACAACTCAAAGCACACATCAAAATCCACAAATATATGGTTAATTGACCACAAAATCAACATTTTGCAATGGCCAACTCAGTCTCCGAACTTCAACCCCATTGAAAACCTGTGTATAGAATTGAAGAGGCGGTCCATAAGCACAGACAAAGGAAATCAAGCATCTGGAAAGATTCTGTATGGAGGAATGGTCTAAGATCCCTCCAATGCATTCTCCAACATTTAAAAAAAAAAGCTTCGTGCCATTATCCTCACAAGGTGAGGTTTTGGAAGGTATAGAAAACAGGGCTGCCAATAAAAAAAATATTAGTTTAAAATAATATAATTTTGAGCATACAATTAAGCTCAGTATTTGTATTATTCATTTTATAGTTTGTCTTGCTCATCTTTATCAAGGGTGCCAATCATTTTGGACCTGACTGTATGTATCTAGCCTGTACCAGCCCCATTTCCCCCAACGGCTGGTATAGATCGGTGACTCATTTTCTTCTTGTCACTGAGGTCAATGGTACATGAAGATCCCCACAGGGTTACATCCTCAGCGTATATTTTACAGATCAAATTGTATATTTGAGGATAATAACTCTTTTGCAACTCATTTGCAGCTCTCCTCCACATCATAATTACGTTGGTCATACTGGTCTATAACGTACACACGAAGGGTCAATGTATGAATTCTATGCAGTTAAAGTAAAGACATTTCTATTTTCCAATTAATAAATCATTTATGGCAAAGTACTTCATGGTAATTAACTGTGCAGTTTTCGACTCTGATCTATAACACCAACATTAAAGGTTGATGTATGAATTCTATGCAGTCAATGTTTATTTAAAACAAAACAGCTACATTTTAAGTGAGAAGTAGGAATTGGTCCTAAACCGAAAGATAAAGGTAATAATTCACATGAGCACGACAATGCCTACTCCACCCATGCTCTACCAAGGTTTTCCAGAGCATAGCTTTGACCTACTAAAGTAGCTATGTTGGTATTGTACTTCAATCTATTGGTAGGCAGGTTGCTTAGGATTCAAACCTTTTCAAGCAGCCTAATTCATACTCTTAGAGGAGGTGCCCACACAATAATGTGATTTGTACCGTATACAGTTGCCAGATGTTTTGAGAATGACACAAATATTAATTTTCACAAAGTTTGCTGCTTCAGTGTCATTAGATATTTTGTCAGATGTCACTATGGAATACTGAAGTATAATTAAGAGCATTTCATAAGTGTCAAAGGCTTTTATTGACAATTACATGAAGTTGATGCAAAGAGTCAATATTTGCAGTGTTGACCCTTCTTTTTCAAGAACTCTGCAATCTGCCCTGGCATGCTGTCAATTAATTTCTGAGCCACATCCTGACTGATGGCAGCCCATTCTTGCATAATCAATGCTTGGAGTTTGTCAGAATTTGTGAGTTTTTGTTTGTCCACCCACCTCTTGAGGATTGACCTCAAGTTCTCAATTTGTTTAAGGTCTAGGGAGTTTCCTGGCCATGCACCCAAAATATTGATGTTTTTTTCCCCGAGCCACTTAGTTATCACTTTTGCCTTGTGGCAAGGTGCTCCATCATGCTGGAAAAGACATTGTCCGTCACTAAACTGTTCCTGGATGGTTGGGAGAAGTTGCTCTCAGAGAATGTGTTGGTACGGCAGGGTAGCCTAGTGGTTAGAGTGTTGGACTAGTAACCGAAAGGTTGCAAGTTCAAATCCCCGAGCTGACAAGGTACAAATATGTCATTCTGCCCCTGAACAGGCAGTTAACCCACTGTTCCTAGGCCGTCATTGAAAATAAGAATTTGTTCTTAACTGACTTGCCTAGTTAAATAAAGGTCAAATTAAAAAATAAAATTCATGGCTGTGTTCTGAGGCAAAATTGTGAGTGAGCCCACTCCCTTGGCTGAGAAGCAACCCCACACATGAATGGTCTCAGAATGCTTTACTGTTGGCATGACACAAGACTGATGGTAGCACTCACCTGATGGTAGCTTTTTCCGGATACCCCAAACAATCGGAAAGGGGATTCATCAGAGAAAATGACTTTACCCCAGACCTCAGCAGTCCAATCCCTGTACCTTTTGCAGAATATCCGTCTGTTTTTGCTGTTATCAGTCTGTTTTTCCTGGAGAGAAATGGCTTCTTTGCTGCCCTTCTTGACACCAGGCCATCCTCCAAAAGTCTTCGCCTCACTGTGCGTGCAGATGCGCTCACACCTGCCTGCTGCCATTCTTGAGCAAGCTCTGTACTGGTGATGCCCCGATCCCGCAGGTGAATCAACTTTAGGAGATGGTCCTGGCGCTTGCTGGACTTTCTTGGGCGCCCTGAAGCCTTCTTCACAACAATTGAACCGATCTTCTTGAAGTTCTTGATGATCTGATAAATGGTTGATTTAGGTGCAATCTTACTGGCAGAAATATCCTTGTTGTGAAGCCATTTTTGAGCAAAGCAATGATGACAGCACGTGTAACCATAATTGACAGATTGTAACCAATCGTGTAACCATGATTGACAGAGGAAAAACAATGATTCCAAGCACCGCCCTTCTTTTGAAGCTTCCAGTATGTTATTCAAACTCAATCAGCATGACAGAGTGATCTCCAGCCATGTCATTGTCAACACTCACACCTGTGTTAACGAGATAATCACTGACACGATGTCAGCTGGTCCTTTTGTGGCAGGGCTGAAATGCAGTGGAAATGTTTTTTGGGGGATTCAGTTAATTTGCATGGCAAAGGACTTTGCAATTAATTGCAATTCATCTGATCATCTGATTCATCTGATAACATTCTGGAGTATATGCAAATTGCCATCATACACACTGAGGCAGCAGACTTTGTGAAAATTAATATTTGTGACATTCTCAAAACTTTTGGCCACGAGTGTACAAGTTAAAGTATTGGGTTATTCACACACCACACTAAAACCATTCAACTACCTTTTTAAGCTTTGTTTTAATTATATGAAAGCAAGTTTTGCTTTAATACTTACAAGATCATCATGCAAGCTGTTTTTTCTGGTAGTAATGAGGTAACTGCCAGTATTTGCATGAACCTTTATTTTAGCAATACAAGTCATCAGGTAATACATTGCATAACATATTTTTGGGGTCAGTAGGTGCCAAAAAAGTGGTGATGTGGTGGACACAGTCACTCATATACAGGTATAGAGGTCTATAGAGCCTGTCTCCAATTCTGATCTCTGTAACTGTTAGCTTACCTGTGTAATATTGACATAAACTCAGAAACACTTATTTTGCAAACATGGTCTTGATTTATCAATTGCTGTGCTGATCAATGGGCAGTTGATTACCTCTGTCAAATGAATATGTAGCTTAAAGTTATGTCTGTATTTGTGTTTATTTTTGCAATAAATGCTACAATAATAAACATTTACGATGGACATCATCATCCTTGTCCTTATAATTTTGTTTGCCTTTTAAATTATTACTGCCTTTTAGTGGGGATTTTTATCTTAAATTGTAAGTGAATGAAGGAACAGTAGTTTGAGATTTGATGTCATTACAATGTGTAATTTGTGACCGGTGCTGAGCGATTAACCGAAATGTTGGTTATATATAATGATATACACTCAGTGTACAAAACTTGCTCTTTCCATGACATAGACTGACCAGGTGAATCCATGTGAAAGCTATAATGCATTATTGATGTACTTGTAACTTGTTAAATCCATTTCAATTAATGTAGATGAAGGGGAGGCGACAGGTTAATAAGGATTTTCAAGCCTTGAGACAATTGAGACATAGATGTATGTATGCCATTCAGAGGGTGAATGGGCAAGACAAAATATTTGAGTGCCTTTAAATGGGGCATGGTAGTAGATGCCAGGCGCACCGGTTTGAGTGTGTCAACAACTGCAACGCTGCTGGGTTTTTCACACTCAACAGTTTCCCATGTGTATCAAGAAAGGTCCACCACCCAAAGGACATCCAGCCAACTTGACATAACTGTGGAATGCAACATCCCTGAAGTGTCACACCCTGATCTGTTTCACCTGTCTTTGTGATTGTGACCCTGACCCTGCCTGCCGACCTGTACCTTAGCACCCCTCTGGATTACTGACCTCTGTCTTAGCCTGACCCTGAGCCTGCCTGTCGCACGGTACCGTTGCCCCACCTCTGGTTTACTGACCCGTTCCTGCCTTGACCTGTCTATTGCCTGCCCCTGTTGGATTATTAAACTATTGTTTATTCGACGTGGTCTGCATTTGTGTCTTACCTTCATAACTGTGCAACGCCATTTCCCAAGGAGCCTCCATTGGTAGGCACGAGGAATTGCTTTGTGGGCTGATGGAGGGGGTCCAAATGTTGGCTGAGCACCATGACCGGGCATCGGATATGCTGCTGGAGCAATTCTGCGGGTAAACTGGGGGGCAACCTGCCATGGTAGTAACCCCACCACCCCTCAGCAACTCGGCGGTTAGCAGCACCACCCCACCCTCCACTCCACCTTCCCGGGAGCCCCGGTTACCTCCTCTGGAACGCTCCGGAAAGGTTAAGGACTAGCTTGCGGCTCGGGGGTTACCCACAGATTTTGACTCCCTCATCGATTTGACCATCCGCATCGTTGGGCGATTGTGGGAACGACGAATAGAGAGGAAATTTGATTACACTTGCACGTCCAGGGATTCCACCTTACCTCCAAGTCATCCTGGAAGTCCCCGACAGTCCTGTGGCTGGGAGCACCCGAGATTTCCTGACCTTCCCCGAGAGTCACAGAGGAGGGACAAGGCACTGTTTCCCGAACCCATGCAACTAGGCAGGGCTGGGCTGTTGCCAGCAGAACGACATCACTGGATCAGCACAAGGAGCTGTCTATATTGCAGGACTCTTGGTCATTTTGTGTCCTCGTGCCCGGTAAAAGACCAGGCTCACGGGTAGTAGCGAGTACTCTGGTGGGCCATATGGGAAACTTTTCCACTTTCCTTCTGCCGCTCCGCTCCTTTTACTGCGGGATTGACCTGTGTCCTAGCACCACGCTGCCCCGGGGGCGTCTGTACTCGCCCTCGGGACCTGAAACCAAGGCTATGGAAGACTACATTGGGAACTCCCTAGCTAGTGGATTTATCTGCCGCTCTTCCTCTTCTGCTGGTGCGGGGACTCAATGATATCACTGTTAAGAACCATTATCCGCTACCACTCATTTCCTTGACCGTCAAATCGCTCCAGGGGGCCACTGTGTTCTCCAAACTGGATCTATGTAACGCCTACCACCTGGTGAGGATACGAGAGGGGGACGAGAGGGGGACGAGTGGAAGACCGCCTTCAACACGGCCAGCGGCCACTACGAATATCTGGTCATACCCATCAACGCTCCTGCTGTGTTCCAGGCTCTGGTGAACGAGGTTCTCCGCAACATGCTGAACCGGTTAGGTCTTTGTCTACATCGATGACATCCTCGTCTTCTCCCACTCCCCCAAAGAACACATGTTCCATGTCTGGCAGGTTCTCCAGCGCCTTCTGGAGAGCAAGTTGTTCATTAAGGCGGAAAAGTGTGAGTTCCATAGTTCCACCATTCCCTTTCTGGGCTAAATCATCTCCGCTGGAAGCATCAAGTTGGATCCAGAGAAGGTGAGGTCAAGTGGATTGGCCTCAGCCTACGTCCAGGGTGCAGCTGCAACGGTTCCTGGTGTTCGCCAACTTATATTGCCACTTTATTCCCATCTCCAAGATCATTAGCCCCTCTGTTGTTTGTATTCTGCCCCGTACCTTTCGTATACATCCCACCTTTCATGTGTCCAGAGTCTAACCCATGTCTCACAGCCTTTTGTCTCCCGTTACTTTTTCAACAGTCTTGAAGGAGTTCCCGCATATGCTGAGCACTTGTTGGCTGATTTTCCTTCACTCTGTGGTCTGGTGATTGTGGAGGCCAGATCTGATGCAGCACTCCATTACTCTCCTTCTTGGCCAAATAGCCCTTACACAGCCTGGATATGTGTTGGGTCATTGACCTGTTGAAAAACAAATGATAGTCCGACTAATCGCAAACCATGGGATGGTGTATCACTGCAGAATACTGTGGTAGCTATGCTGGTTAAGTGTGCCTTGAATTCTAATCACCGATAGCGTCACCAGCAAAGCAAGCCCCCACACCATTACACCTCCTCCTCCATGCATCATGGTGGGAACCACACATGCGGAGATCATCCGTTCACCTACTCTGCGTCTCACAAAGACACGGCGGTTGGAACCAAAAATCTCATATGTGGACTCATCAGACCAAAGGACAGATTTCCACCGGTCCAATGTCCATTGCTCATGTTTCTTGGACCAAGAAAGTATCTTCTTCTTATTGGTGTTCTTTAGTTGTGTTTTCTTTGCAGCAATTCAACCATAAAGGCCTGATTCACACAATCTCATCTGAACAGTTGATGTTGAGATGTGTCTGTTACTTGAACTCTGTAAAGCATTTATTTGGGCTGCAATTTCTGAGGCTGGTAACTCTAATGAACTTATCCTCTGCAGCAGAGTTAACTCTGGGTCTACCATGAGAGTCAGTTTCATCATAGCGCTTGAAGGCTTTTGCGACTGCACCTGAAAACACTTTAACAGTTCTTGAAAATGTACGGATTATCTTTAAGTAATGATGGAGTGTTGTTTCTTTTTGCTTATTTGAGCTGTTCTTGCCACAATATGGACATGGTATTTTACCAAATAGGGCTATCTTCTGTATGCCACCCCTAGCTTGGCACAACACAACTGATTGGCTCAAAAGCATTCGACAAATGAACTTTTAACAAGGCACACCTTTTCAACGAAATGCATTCCAGGTGACTACCTCATGAAGGTGGTTGAGAGAATGCCAAGAGTATATTTAATATATTTGGATTTGTTTAACACTTTTGGTTACTACTGTACATGATTCCATATGTGTTCTTTCAGAGTTTTGATGTCTTCACTATTATTATACAATGTAAAAAATAGTACAAATAAAGAAAAACATTGGAATGAGTAGGTGTGTCCAAACTTTTGACTGGTACTGTATATATATATATTACTTTAATATCAGGACACTGTAAACTCCAGTGTACATTAAGCTATTTGAGAAGTTTTGAATCCTAAGGAACCTGCATACACATTGTTTGAAGTACAATAGACCAACATAGCTACTGTAGTAGGTCAAAGGAGTATTTATGTCTGTAATAAAGACGTTTTATGGGGAAAACCTGATTGGGTGGACCTGGTTCCCCAGTGGGAAGTCCTGGCTTCCATGTGAGTGGGCCTATGACCTCCAAGGCCCACCCATGGCTGCTCAGTCATGTGAAATCCATAGATTAAGCCCTAATTCATTTCTTTCAATTGACTGATTTCCTTTCATGAACTATAACTCAGTATAATCTTTGAAATTGTTGCATGTTGCGTTAAAAAAAATTCAGTATATTAAAGTATATTTTAAATTTACCATGGATAGTCAAAAGTCATTGTTTGCTGTTTTCAGAAGATGAATAGCTCAATTATTATATTTACAAAAGTCCCTTCAAATGAGTGGTTTCAGCTATTTCAGCCACACCCGTTGCTGACTGGTGTATAAAATCGAGCACACAGCCACACAGTCTCAATAGACAAACATTGGCAGTAGAATGGCCTTACTGAAAAGCTCAGTGACTTTCAACGTGGCATAATCATAGGATGTCACCTTTCCAACATGTTAGTTCTTCAAATTTCTGCCCTGCTAAAGCTGCTCGCGTCAACTGTAATTGCTGTTAATGTGAAGTGGAATCATCTAGGAGCAACAACGGCTCAGCCGCGAAGTGGTAGGCTACACAAGCTCACAGAACGGGACAACCGAGTGCTGAAACGCGTAGCGCATACAAATCGTCAGTGCTCGTTGCAACACTCACTACCGAGTTCCAAACTGACACTGGAAGCAACCTCAGCGCAAGAACTGAAATGGGTTTCCATGGCCGAGTAGCCGCACACAAGCCTAAGATCACCATGTGCAATGCCAAGTATTGGCTGGAGTGATGTAAAGCTCTCCACCATTGGAGTGATGGCATTCTCTGGAGTGATGAATCACGCTTCATGATCTGGCAGTCCGATGGATGAATCTGGGTTTGGTGGATGCCAGGAGAATGCTACCTACCCGACTGCATAGTGCCAACTGTAAACTTTGGTGAAGGAGGAATAATGGTCAGGGTCTGTTTTTCATGGCTAGGCCCCTTAGTTCCAGTGAAGGGAAATCTTAACGCTACAACATACAATGACATTCTAGACGATTCTGTTCTTCCAACTTTGTGGCAACAGTTTGGGAAAGGCCCTTTCCTGTTTCAGCACGACAATGCCCCCGTGCACAAAGTGAGGTCCATACAGAAATGGTTTGTCGAGAACGGTGTGCAAGAACATGACTGGCCTACACAGAGCCCTGACCTCAACCCCATCGAACACCTTTGGGATGAATTGGAATGCCGACTGTGAGCCAGGCCTAATTGCCCAACCTTACTAATGCTCTTGTGGCTGAATGGAAGCAAGTCTCTGCAAACATGTTGAAACATATAGTGGAAAGCCTTCACAGAAGAGTGGAGGCTGTTATAGCAACACATGACCATCTGATCATTTATCACCCCAGTGTTAATCTGCAAAATTGTATTATTCGCCTACCTCCTCATGCCTTTTGCACACATTGTATATAGACTGCCCATTTTTTTTTTTTCTACTGTGTTATTGACTTGTTAATTGTTTACTCCATGTGTAACTCTGTGTTGTCTGTTCACACTGCTATGCTTTATCTTGGCCAGGTCGCAGTTGCAAATGAGAACTTGTTCTCAACTAGCCTACCTGGTTAAATAAAGGTGAAATAAAAAAATAAAAAATAAAAATAAAATAAAAAAGGGGGACCAACTCCATATTAATGCCCATAATTTTGGAATGAGATGTTCGATGAGCAGGTGTCCACTTACTTTTGGCCATGCCGTGCATGTTATATTCATTTGTCCTGTTGTTAAAGCTTCTTAATGTGCAAAAGTACAATGTAAGTCTTAAAATAGTTGAGATACTGTACCATTGTTAACAATTGTTTGATGAGTTTTATGACGATTTTGTAATGTTTATTGACCGAGTTGCAAACGTGTTGACATTGTGCCAGGGGTTTAGCTAGCTGCTAGATAGCTAGTTATCTATCCGGAGCTCTTGCATAGGATGACGTGAATGCGCTATAGATGAGCTACAGACATAGAGTATTTCATTCATGTTTAATGATGTGGTTGGGACCTGTTATAGCACATTCATGAAATGCTTATACATGTGTAAAGAACGTGTTATGGATATAAAGTACATTTTTATCAAAATCTGTTAGCCCAGTTACTGGTTTGAGTGGGACTTATTAAGACTGGAAACCCCAGGGCCAAACATTCCCTCCAAACAGTGCTGGATCCTCTATATCTTCTAGCTTGGCTTGATTGACAGACCAAATTTGCCATTCTGCCAGTCAGCCTGCATGTCCACTCCTACAATGCAAACACTGGAGACTGTAGTTCAATCGTTGCACCGAGTACCAAGAATCCACATGGATTCTGAGGCTCAGTCTATATTAGTTCAGGAGATCCCAGTCCAGTTTGTTCCTGCTGCATCCCTGTTGGATTCTGTATGGGGCTGGGTGGATTCTGGCAGAGTGGAGTGGAGAACAAGAATATAGCTTAACCTGAACCTGTGGAACACAGCTTCATTCTTGACTATTTAGTGCTGAGGTTGATAGAATTGACTCCACAGTGGATTCTTACACCTATAGAATTCTAAGTCAGAACAATGCCGGTACCAACTTTCAAGGATTGATACAGATTGACAGACTGACTATCATTATACAGATGAAATAAAGGTTCTTAAATGGTTCTTCCTCAGCTCTTAATGTTCCTTGGAGAACTCTTGCCTGATAAAGAACCTTTGAGTTAAGTGTGGGGTTCTTGATGTGGCATCTACAGTTTTCAGAATTCTAAAAGGTTCTTGAAACGCATGGAAGCCTGCCGATGTGTCCCTTTCATAGCACACGGTAAATAGGCCAGTGTTAACTGCCGTTGATTTTTCAGTGTAACATTTCTAGTGTAGATTCAGGAGTTACACTGAATGAAAACATAAACGCAGCATGTAAAGTTTTGATCCCATGTTTCATGAGCTGAAATAAAAATTCACCGAAATGTTGAAACGTATGGAACCCTGCGTGTCTTTGTCACTAGCCTGATTCTTCAAAGAACCATTCCATTTATGGTTCCTCTGAGACCTTAAAATGGTTCCCCATATGTCATCGCTCTCAAGAACCTTATTTGGTTCCAACTTGCACCTTTAGTTTTAAGAGTGTATGGTGCTACAGCCATGTTCCAGTGAAGCATAGTTTCATGTAGTTTCAAGCAGTTATTTAGACTGGAAATGTTTAATCATCCATCCATCATTTTTTTTAAAGAACCCCAATCCATTATAGCCATTAGAATCTGTATATTTTCGACTCCAAAAATCAGCACACAGGGAATACAGTTAGTAGGGTATTTCAAGAGCAATTACTGTATGAGTTAACATTATATTTAATGGAAAAAATTACACATTTTAAAAAGATGCTTTTTGTGTTCCTCGTGGGACAGAACTGTGCGTGCAGTCCGTGTCGTACTGTGTTTTGGACTGTGTCCTGTCTGCCAGTGGGAGTAATGACAAGAGTGATTATGGTTCATTACAGTAACCATAGACGCTTGTGTATTTATTCCTGTTGTCCTTGAGTGGTTGGTTGGGTCCCAATTACTCTTCTACTTATTGTTGAATTGGTAGGAATGTTTCTGCAGAACACTGAAGTTATTTTCTGTGAAAGGGAGAGAGGGAGAAAGAGAGTGAAGAGTTAGTGAGAGAGAGAGAGAGAGAGAGAGAGAGAGAGAGGGACTCATTTAAATGTATATGGGCAAAAAAAGCAGGCCACCATCTATTGATCAGGCTTAGAGTGAACAAATCGTACAGTGTTGTTCTGCACAGACTTGTCTCTCAAATTGGATTATACACTGACTGTACAAAACATTAAGAACACCTTCCTAATGTTGAGTTGCAATTTTGCCCCCAGAACAGCCTCAATTTGTCAGGGCATGGCCTATACAAGGTGTTGATACACACAGGAAACTGTTGAGTGTGAAAAACCCAGCAACACAGAGTTTTTGACACAAACTGGTATCTACTACCATACCCCATTCAAAGGCACTTCAATCTTTTGTCTTGCCTATTCACCATCTGAATGGCACACATACACAATCTATGTCTCAATTGTCTCAAGGTTTAAAAATCCTTCTTTAACCTGTCTCCTCCCCTTCATCTACACTGATTGAAATTAATTTAACAAGTGACATCAATCATGGATGATATCATTCACCTGGATTCACCTGGTCAGTCTATGTCATGGAAAGATCAAGTGTTCATAATGTTTTGTACACTCAGTGTTTAATTAAATTGTGTTCCATGTGGGGCAGAACTGTACGTGCAGTGTGTCGGACTGTATTTTGGATTGTGTCCCGTCTATCAGTGGGGGTAATGACTAGAGTGATTATAGCTCATTACAGTATCCAAAATTGTTGAGTTGGTAGGAATGTTTCTGCAGAATATTTTATTTATTTATTTTTATTGAACCTTTATTTAACTAGGCTGAAACATACTGAAGTTATTTTCTGTGAAAGTGAGAGAGAGAGAGAGAGAGAGAGAGAGAGAGAGAGAGAGAGAGAGAGAGAAAGAAAGAAAGAAAGAAAGAAAGAAAGAAAGAAAGAAAGAAAGAAAGAAAGAAAGAGGAGGGGAGAGAGAGAAGAGAAAGTGTGCGCAATAGAGAGAGAGCGAGAGAGAGTGGGAGCTAGAGAGGAGAGGATTGGGGTGATGTTGTTGCTTAAGGTAGGTGGGAGAGTGGGCCACAATAGGGCTATTCACACAACTGTGTGTGAGAGAGAGATTTGATTCATACTTCTTAATGCGGGGACATTTTACATTTCTATGGGTTAAAAAAACAGGCCCCCATCTATTAACGACGCTTAGAGTGAACATATTGTACAGTATTGACACCTTGGAGTCAAATGTCAACCACAGTGCCAAGATGGTAACATTTCAAATTACCTCCAAAAGATTGATTCCGTTCTGCACAGACTTGACTCCTAAAGCAGATTATAGTACGTCAGTGAGTTTTTTAGTCATGATAGAAATCCATACCAGGATTAGTAGTGAATGCTTATAACTGTTGATGAATGGATGGGAAGTTAGGTTACATTTTCATTGCTCGTCATTTCTCTCTCCCTTTCTCTCGATCTCTCTCCCTCTCTCTCGATGCCCTCGCTACTCCTTTTCCCCCCCAATATTGATTGCCTTCTGTTAAATTATGTATTTCCACAGCTCGGCTGGGAGGAATCCCTGGCGGGTTGGTCAAAGACAGACATGTGTAAAAGAGACTGGAGCTCGGTGTGTCAGA
Source organism: Oncorhynchus nerka (assembly GCF_034236695.1). Taxonomy (NCBI): domain Eukaryota; kingdom Metazoa; phylum Chordata; class Actinopteri; order Salmoniformes; family Salmonidae; genus Oncorhynchus; species Oncorhynchus nerka. Next base: position 29,865,537 of record NC_088417.1, read on the forward strand.
AATCCATCCAGGTCAAGCCCATGTCACTTCATCTGCATTAATCAGCTAAGGGGTGAATACTGGATCCTGGTGGGTGACATCACGAAAACCCTGCCTCTCCCACGACACAGCAATACCTTGTTCCTGTACTGCTAGAGAGACCTCTCCCAGTCCTATTCTCAGGTTGGTCTTGTAGCGGTATACATCTACTGTAAACATGAATCACAAGAACTGTATTCATGATGTGCATCTTTATACGTACTCAGTGCAGCTCGACGTTTTAAATTAGCATTGATAAAGAAAATATCATATATTGCCCTGTGCACAGAAACATGAACGACATGAAGAATATTATGCGATGAAGAAAATATATGATCCGAGATCCTTTGGTGACACATTTACAGTATAACCTGTCAATGCGTCTGCATGTCAGTTTCAGTACCTGATGGAAAAACCCAGATGAATCGTCCGCTGTTCAAGATGTTGCATTTGTCCTCAGGAGGAAAAAGGCCCCATGTAGCCTACAGTATAACCGTTTTACCTTTAAAGATTGTGCCTTTAATCTTTGTGTACAGATCTTGGGTGACGACATTGTAATAATGGAGTCTAGAGTGGATAGAATTGCAGCCCTGTCTGGTGTTTGAGTAGATATTCCCACGGATGGGCGAGTCTCTACTAGAGAAAAGGGCCAAATGCTCTTTGATGCTTAGAGTTACAGTGTTGTAAAGCTGTTGTAAACTTAAAGGGACAAAAACACAACAGGTCAAAATAGTACATCCGGTTTTGTATTGTCCCCTGCCTCCCTTCATTGTGTAGTAGCGTCAGGGAACGGTAGTGTGATTTTCTAAATGCTTGCCATCAATGAAAAGAGGCTTGATTTTCACAAGGCTGACTGACCAGTATAGAGCAGGTGTACGTCAGATTCTGTTTCAGCCCTCCTAGCTGCTCTACTGTGCACTTATCAAGGGCGGCTAAGAGAGATTAACTGAGATTAATCAAGTAAAGAGTTCAATTGAATTTGACGTATATTTTCATTTACTTTTTATTTCAGAGTTGGCTAAACTGTGTTCGAGAGACTCCCCTTCCAAAAAAAGACATGAGCACGGACACAACTTGTCCACCTGACATTTTTATTTACACATGTATTTTTGCACCACTTCCAGGTACATCTGGTCTCCCACACAGGGACCGACCCTGCTTAGCTTCAGAAGCAAACCAGCCTTGGGATGCAGGGTGCTTTGTTGCTGGAATGAATGTGCCAAAACTTGCAACTGGAAAAAATACAGTGAAAGCAAAGGCCAAGGTAACATAACCAAAGATAAGGAATATTGCACAAAAGAGGGAGGTGTTTAAAAAAAATGTTGTCCTAAAAATGAAAACTATTTTCTTTCATCCATTCACAATTAATTTGTTCTCACGTTTTTACATTATTTCCGTGAAATATTTTGTTTGGCTATCAATAATTTGAGGTTTATATTTAGCTTTTAATATCCTTGTTTTTTTTTTGCAGTACTGAGAATTTTGTTTATTAATTCCAAAGTTTTTGCTTGATATTACGGGATATGGTTAGGGTGTAGCAACGAAGGACTGCCCCAGCAGTGACGTTCATACAGCAGGCGGTGACGTGACGTTCATACAGCAGGCGGTGACGTTCATACAGCAGGCGGTGACGTTCATACAGCAGGCGTTGACGTTCATACAGCAGAACTACTGTATTTTGACATTTGAATATGTCCCTTAAAATCATTCCCTTGTCCCACATTTTAACACCATCTTTTCACATGTGAGGAGAATAACACTATTTCAACACCACATGTGAATCTGCAATTCCATATGTGAAAGTGAGATTTTCCTGTACTATGTCTGTTTTCCCCTCTCTCTCTTTCTTGACAGTTTCTGTCTAGTAACATGATATTTTGAGAGTGCAATGATCACCATAAAAGCATCATGCTCATATTTCCAGGAAAAAGATCTTTGAGCACCGATATCTGACCTCTTCCTGAAAATGGATATAGCAAGCGGAAAGCACTGGATTAGACATTTGTATAGGGGAATTCAGACAACATGAATTTGCTTGTTTTTTTTAAACCTTGTAGCACTCTCTAAGCATTGACTTCTTTCAGAATCTGTTGCCATTGGCCGAGGGATGTTTCAAACTTCCTGCATGCATCATGAGAATTTACATCAAAATATCATCACATTCTCCACCGCTCTCTCACTTTATTCATAAACTTCAAATATGTTTAAATGTCCACTTGAAGCTTTGTTGTGGTTACATCACAATGTCAAAATACTGAGATAGTAGCGACTTAAAGGGAGAATTGCAACTGCTCAGGGATCTGTTGTGCATCTTCGAGTGCTTCAAGTGGAATTCCTCCATTTATCTCCCAGTTTGTCATTATAACCCGTCTGTTTTGACAGTCTTTCGATAAGCAAAAAACATGACGACGTAGCCGCAACAGACTCAACATCCTCTGGAAGTGGCGACAAAAACACCACCTGTGCATATCTCAAATAGGACACATATGCAGATCCTATAATAATACAGAGATACCCACACTAACTAACAGTCCCTTGCTTTCTGTATAGACATGTCTCTATCTCTTTCTAGCCAGCTTTAAATCTCACTTGGGGTTAGATGCTGTTTCTTTTCTTCTCCCCTCATAGTAATAAGGCTGTCAGTGTTTGTGTGTGTGTGTGTGTGTGTGTGTGTGTGTGTGTGTGTGTGTGTGTGTGTGTGTGTGTGTGTGTGTGTGTGTGTGTGTGTGTGTGTGTGTGAATGTGGTTGGCCTCTGCTGTATGGGGTGAGTATCCAACATGTGAAAGGCCTGCTGAATCCATTGTGGAGACCACAGGAGGAAACACAGCTCAAATCACTCTGCTGGACCCAGAGAGAGTCTCCTGTCTTCAACAGCACTGACATGAAGAATGGGACCTGCTTGTGATTTAGAGTGCAGACAATATCTCACTATCGTACAAAATGTGTCTGCACCCTAAAATGAACTAAACGTATCTCTCGCTCGCTCGCTCTCTCTCCTCTCGCTCTTTCTCTCTCTGCCTTTCACTCAGAAACTGTCTCGCAGGTATTCTTACACACTGCAGCAGCAGAACAGCAGATAGCCTCCCTCCTTTACTCCACACACAGTGAAGCAGGCAGGGACCAAACAATGAGCTCCCTCTCCCATCCCCTCCTCCCCTACCATGTGACCATCTATACTGACCTCATTCCACCTGAGCAGAGACTGTGTCCAAAATTTCACCTTATTCCCTATATAGTGCACTACCTTTGACCAGAGCCCTATGGGCTCTGGTCAAAATAAGTGCTCTAAATAGGAAATAGGGTACCATTCGGGATGCAGCCGAGCTCTCAGTCGTCTCCCACAATGCCCTGGGGCCAGAGACAACCGGTGCAACCATAATCCGCTGTACAACTGTAACCCTCCTCAGAGTTTAGCATGACAAACCCAACTCTCTCAACACACCCCTGACTGGGCTGCAGCTTGCTCAGCTTAAGCTATGTTAGTGGGTATTAAAATCTATGAAAAAAGCTAATTTATTCAGGTGTAGCTGGGCCCCACAGTGCCCAATTCATATTAATAGCATGGCAACAGGAAAGGGGTTATGTGAAATGGAAATCCATTAGCTAGCTAGATGTTTCACTGAAGTGCTGGTATAAACCTAGCGATGACATCACTGACGGAGGCTGACTGAATCTACTCAAAGGGCTGTAAAAGTCTTGGAGTCATTAGCAATAAGGGGACCTGTTTACTTTGCAGGACTGGCAAAATACACAGAGATGTGGGGTTTTATATTGGCCCTGTCATTTCAACAGGTAAACAGTCCTTGGTTTTACAAACCAAGCAATCTCACCCTAATTAGTCTTTATTGAAATGCATGTTTTATGTCTATTCATGTATCAGTGTGACGGTTTGTTGTAGCAATAACTACCGTGTAGTTTTGAGGAGAAAACCTAACGTAAACTGAACAATATATCAACATATTTATCGTGTGAATAAACACTGAAGGAGGTTGACGATGGTAGACAACTGGTTGGCCTTGCCCCTATTTCAGGTACTGTAGTAAATGATCCCCTTATTTTAACTGTGTTTAACTTGAGCTATACTGCTTTACTGCAGTCATCCAAGCCTCTCTCCTATTACAAAAGTTCTCTGTGTTTGAAGGGAGTGTTTGATTTCCTCAGATGTTGGAAACGCTGTTGTAAAAGTAGCTGAAATGTACAGCTTAGTCCCCTCAGGATTTAACAGGGAGACTCCCTTGTGCCGGTTCTTTTCGTCTTGCCAGAAATATGTCTTTGCACACTTCATTGGGCCTGTGGGAAGGATATGGACATTTTACAGTAAGTTAGAAGTTTGAGGCACAGTAATTCGAGTTGGACCAGGGTGAAACAGCCCTACATACACACACATACAGTATGTCCCCTAGCATTAGGGCCCCTAAATCTGTATGCCTCACACACAAGTCCCCTAACTAGCCTAACTTTCATCCTCGCCTCAGCCAAACTTTAGAAACACTTCATCATATTCCTACCCGCCTTGTTTAAGTGAGTTTGCATGTGTTAAAAACAAAACATGACCATAAATGTGATATTACTGCACAATTTGAAATCTCAAACAGCCTAAAGCTGGTAAAAAAAATAGCCATACTGCAGTCTCACTGTCCCAAGTTTGAGCCATTCACAACTCTGGAAAAGAGAAGGGAACAGTCGTCTTTTTGCAGTGTGGAAGTGTTTCAAATATGTTGGCGTGCTGTGAAATGACCCTATTAAATGTCACTTTTGGTAATAATTGTTTTTGCACAGAATAATTTTCTAAAGAGATTAAAATATGCATACTATTTTGGGTAGGGTATTATTCTCTTGATAAAAGACAACTATTCCATTTGATTTTGTTCTGTTGTACAGTATCCTCAGTGTTTTTTCTCTTTTGGAATGTTGACAAACCAGAGAAGAAAACATTAAACCAATTGCTATCACCTGGAGAAACGTAAGGAAGGGTTTCCCAACAAGGCGGACCGCAGGCTGAATGCGGCCAGTGTGTGCTTCTATTTTTATTTATTTATTTTTTGTTGTTGGAAATAAAAGACTGTAAAAACACCGGATATTTAAATTTGGGGAATCTGTTCCCAAGTATTCCCACGCATAATAGACACGTGATCATATACAAATGTAACCAAGGTATGAAATGACCATATTTTTGTCAAAAATATCTGTTTGGGATTCTTGCGGTAAAATTGCAGTCCACAAATGATTTGCAACTATGTTCCGGCCCCCCGACCATTCTTTCACGAAGAAATCGGCCCTGGCGTAAGGTCTGCAAACTACAGATGTAGGATCTTAATTTGATCACCCTGTTGCAGGATAACTTTCCTGCAATAGAGGAAATGTACAACTTGTAGTCTATTTGAGATTTAAAAAGCCTTCCAAAGTCAATCATTTCCACTTAGAAATTTCAGACTTACGTAAAATGTATTTTTTTATTTTACCAGGCAAGTCAGTTAAGAACAAATTCTTATTTTCAATGACGGCCTAGGAACAGTGGGTTAACTGCATGTTCAGGGGCAGAATAACAGATTTGTACCTTGTCAGCTCTGGGATTTGAACTTTCAACCTTCCGGTTACTAGTCCAACGCTCTAACCACTAGGCTACCCTGCCGCCCCGCCCGTATCAACCCTTACAAAAATGTCCATTAATTATAATACACATAATAGTTCTTTCGTGTCTTTGGCTATGCCGGATTAAGTGATATGACATGCTATTCTATCAAATAATTTCTCCGTAATTAATATTACCTAATTGAGCTAATCATGTAAATGTAATTAACTAGAGAGTCGGGGGACCACTAAATCATATTTATAGAGCTGTTATCTTCCGAATAAACTCTTAAAGACCTAGTAATATTTTACATCAATAGCAGTCAATATTAATCGTCATCTTAATTCAGTCTCATCTTTGAAAGTTGTAAATACTTGGTTATCTGCTCGAACCCTGGCTAACAAGTTAAATCAGCAATACAAAATTGGGTTTAATTATTTATTTACTAAATACCTAACTAATCACACAGAATTACACATACACATAATTAAATCATAACTTGATTACATATTCCGTCATAAAGGAAAACTGCCCTAGCGGGCGGAACAGATATGACAGCTGGTTACACAAAAGAAAAGGGGCTGGGTTTGAGTGAAAGAGTGGGAAGACTGAGGAACAAAGGGCGAAGCTGTGCTATCGTAAATACAGTATCTTATGCATTCTAAATTACTGCCCATTTGGAAAAGGAAAATGCAATAAATATTTACTCTGAGCTGCGCTTCGGTAGGTTGGTGGTAGATGGAAGGCCGTGTTGCCCAACCGAGTCCTTTGTCCTTTGAAGAATGTCTCTGCTGGTAATTGGATACGTTGTAGTAATGTCATTGTGTGGTAGACGGGATACCCCTATCTGTTCCTTCCTAACCTGCGTTTGCAGCTGCTGTTGCTAACTCAACGGCTAGGAGGTATCACTTCTGTAGTGAATAAGAGTTCAAAGTTCATACCATTCGCAACCAAAGCTCACGCTGAAGTTGGCTTCGTTCTGTAGTTATTATCTGAACCATTCTGACATCGGACCATCGTCCTCTCATCCTCGGAACAGGAGGTTATATTGTCGTCACGGCTTTATATAGGAACGGAGAGGAGGGCGTGTTTGAAAAGTTTTATAGCCCATGTCCCTGCACAGGGGCAGGCCACTGATAGAGCAGAGCCCTACCTTATGAAAACCGAAATCTCACATTTTAGAAGCTAAAATCACATTTCATCCCATCAGGAATAATTTAATATTCAAACATGTAAATTGAACAACAATTCCATGTGAATCCGATAACTCTGATGTGTAGACTTTCCACTGTAGAGTTTATGTAATCTTATCATTGATGAGAATGTCTCAGATGACAACCAAACTGACATCATATTCATTAAGTACCACCGGATATGTTCAATTGGTCAGATTACCAGAATATAGTTAATTTCCCCCCACCTTCTGATGTTCCCAGAATCTCTATGTTAACCAAAGGGGTTTGCCAATGTAACATCAGTAGGGTAGAGAGAGGAAAAAGGGGGAAAGAGGTATTTATGACTGTCATAAACCTACCCCCAGGCCAACGTCATGACAGTTCACATTTCCTGTTGTTGCTGGATTTTTTTCCTGCTGTAGTAAACTGGCTCAAATTAAGATCCTACATCTGTACTTTATTAAATAACCTAGTTACAGACTGCTTCTGAATGTCGGTACAGTATACCAGAAAACAATACTAGCTCTTATCTCTCTATGATTTTAAATCCATATGATGCTAGCCAGTGGCCTCACATTTCACAGTATTAAACATTACTGCCTGTGAGCAACATTATTTCTCCGGTGAACACTTGTATCATGTGATTTATTTGTTTAAAAGTTTTACATTTGAACTGGGCTGCTGTACATTAATGAAAATGTATCCTACAATGTACCCTATGCAGCCCTGTGGGTTCTAGATTGCTAATTTGCTGACGAGGCATGCTGAATCGATTCTCCACGCAGTAAGTGGAATGAATGTGGGCCATTGTTATGAGTCATGTGCTGTAAGATAACAGTGCACTGGGAAATACACTTGTTGCGTCCCCAAATGGCACCCTATTCCTTATATAGTGAACTATTTTTTGTCAAAAGTGGTGCACTAAATAGGAAATAGGGTGCCATTTGGGATGCAGACCACTGTTAAGTGACACTGATCCCAATTGGTTGAGCAGTGGGTGGATGGGAGGTTTAGCCAGGGGGACTTCAGGATCACTGTCAGTACACTCAGGATCATTAGATTCCTCTAGTCTAGAACATCTACATGTCAGTCTGGAAGGAATGGAAGTGCAGGCAAAACAGCATGAAATGTGCCATGTTTCCCTGGAGATGCTGACCAGATATCACTCCTACTGATTGTATCTTCAACATGGTTGTATACCTTGTACAGGATGCCTGGTATATCAATGTATCATGTCAGCAGTGCCACATAGTACTGTACAGTATTATATGCATGGTCATTTTGATGTCGCCTTTAACTAACCTTTAACTAACCTTGGACCTACTTGGGTAAGTTGTTGTGTAAGTGGTTGAGTATCAGCTCAGCCGGTATCCACAGAGGATGTATGGATTGTTTTATGGCCCCAATCTGAGGTATGAGACTATGGACATATGATATATTTTCAGGCTCTAAAATGAAAGACCTGAATAACTCTTGTTAACCGTCTAATCAAGAAGGCCTAGCCAAACCACAATATGGATGAACGTGTTTTGGAGCCTCTCAAGTGACTAATTGAACTTTGGAGGGTGAGACCACAGTCAATGGCTGTGTCCCAAACAGTACCCTGTTCCAATATATGGCACTGCATTTGACCAGAGCCCAATTGGCCCTAGTCAAAAGTAGTGCATTATAAGGGGAATAGGGTGCCATTTGGACTGCAGACACAGTCAATGACTCCATCTCACGGTGTACTCCTACTCCTACAGGATGCCCGATCTTTCTTCTTCTCAGTGTGGGCAAACAACCAACCGGTGTTTTCAACAAATCGCCACAGGAGCCATCTGCCCAGGGAGCTGTTACTCCGACGAGTGACTTTTCTTTTTCCGCTCATTTGCAGGAGTAATGAAACACAGAGACTCAGGCCCGGGCTTGTTTTCCCTAGCAACCAGTGGAGCTGTTAAGTCTGCATTACTCAGAGAGCTGGACCTGGTTTCTCTGGAAAAGTGTTGAAGCCCAGAGTCTACTCACGTATTCTGAAAATGCATCTTTCAATATGGTATGATCCTAAATAGCATGATGTGCAAGTCAAGGTGCTAAAAGTGTTTTAATGCACAATCTCTTAACCTCTATCAGCTCCTTTTTTTCAATTTTAGCCTAAAATGACATACCAAAATCTAACTGCCTGTAGCTCAGGCCCTGAAGCAAAGATATGCATATTCTTGGTACCCTTTGAAAGGAAACAGGAATGTAGTAGAATATAACACAATAGATCTGGTAAAAGATAATACCAAGAAAAAACAACCTTTCAACTGTATTTTTTTTGTACCGTCATTTTTGAAATGCAAGAGAAAGGCCATAATGTATTATTCCAGCCCAGGTGCAATTTCGATTTTGGCCACTAGGTGGCATCAGTGTATGTGCAACGTTTTAGACTGATCCAATGAACCATTTTATTTCTGTTCAAAATGTTGTATCAAGACTGCCCAAATGTGCCTAATTTGTTTATTAATAACTTTTCATGTTCAAAATTGTGCAGTCTCCTCAAACAATAGCATTATATTATTTCACTCTAATAGCTACTGTAAACTGGAACGTGCAGTTAGATTAACAAGAATTTAAGCTTTCTGCCAAAATCAGATTTGCCAAAATCAGATGTCTATGTCCTGGGAAATGTTCTTGTTACTTACAACCTCATGCTAATCGCATTAGTCTACGTTAGCTCAACCGTCCCTTGGATGGGACACTGATCCCGAAGACGTTTAAATCAATTGTGAATACATGCTTACATTTTCAATGTTATCAATATTTTGGTATCAATAATTGATTAATGTTGCCTGAGTGATAGTAGCCATTTCACCAGCTATTATTTAATTTAAATCAATAGATATAAATACTTTATAGAATAAATCTGATTTGATACACCAATATTTAAAAACACGTAATTGTGTGATGTGTACAACTTGAACATTCTGAACAATCATTAGCATTTACTCACTATTTATTACCAAGCAATGAATGTTGCTTGCTGATAAACATTTAACATTGTTGACTAGCAGTGTGTTGTGAAATAACAAAAAAGAGATCAATAATAACCTTGCCAACAGAACACAGAATTCATCAACCTTGCCGGGGTAGTTTAAGGTGCATTAGGTAGAATATTTATGGGGTATACCTCTTGAGTAGTCTACTAAAATCACTTCCAGTGCACAAGGGATAGACAGGACCCATGACAAGTAGGTCACAGCTACATTCAAATGGGACTTACCTGTCAATTTTTTTCTCTGCTCTTCAATAAATATGTTGTGTTAGAAAATATGAACGAAGGCGTGTGTGTGTGTGTGTGTGTGTGTGTGTGTGTGTGTGTGTGTGTGTGTGTGTGTGTGTGTGTGTGTGTGTGTGTGTGTGTGTGTGTGTGTGTGTGTGTGTGCGTGTGTGTGCGTGGGTGCGTGGGTACGTGGGTGCGCGTGTGTGCGTGTATGCGTGTGTGCGTGTGTGTGTGTGTGTGGGTGTGCGTGGGTGTGCGTGCGTGTGTGTGCGTGTGTGTGTGCGTGGGTGTGTGCACATTAGACAGGACACTATATGTTCCAGGAAGTTTTGCATTTACATCTTGATATATGCACTGAGAAAGGCTTGATCTGTAATGTGTCGAATACTATGCTAATTTGTATCTCCTAATTGTTCCATAACAATTAACTGTGTCTTTTTGAAAATAGTATGTGTTCTAGTTTATCTTATTAGGCTTAGGTGTTTATTGAGTGGTCTTATTGGCAATGGTATATTTAGTTGATTTGAATTGAGTGTGGTCCCATCAGGGCCTCGAGCACCTCAGAGCCATCTCTGTATACACAGCCTCAGAGAACATTAGGGGGGCCAGCCCCCCCAGTCCAAGGCCAATGCAGCAGTAAACTGTTCTGAGGCATATTGCATCAGCCCCATGTTTATTTCATAAACAGACTTTTCAGCTGTCAGTCTGAGATAGAATAACCCCCTTCCCCCGTTCTCCCCTTCAGCTATTCACTAGCACTTTGAATAATCCAACCATACACTTCTAAAGATGTTCTACAAAAATGACTCTTATTAGATAACTTTTTGGCTGGGCTTGAACCTGTAAGCAAACAGTTGCAGTACATTGATCCCACCAAAAAAATTATTTTCTCTTGTGTAATTTTTGATGTAGTTACTTTAGAATATATTCAACATAACTGTAAACCAATTACTTCCTTTATTAAAAAGGAAGGAATTGGTAAATGGATGGAACCAGGGTATTAGCCTTGATATAGAAACCTAATATCAATCATCACTCGTCTATTAAACTCAATCTATTTGCACTTCAGGCTGTGTGCGGTGCAGGGGCCGTGTGATGAGAGATGTATTACCCTGACAGATATAGAGGTCTAAGGGCCTCATCCCAGGGGTCCTACCACCTCCTGCAGTCATGTGGAAAAAGCCCACACCACGTCCTCAAGAAAACAAATGATCTGGTCTTTGCCTCAGGCCACAAACCCATTGACTATGTCCATATTTATTGGGGGAATGGAGCATTCATTCATTCATTCATCATTTCCCCCTTAAAACCACCCTCATCTATTATATATGATATCTTAGCCTTTGTATGGTGGTTTGTTGGTAGCGTGTTGAGTGCGGACCGGGCAAGCCCATGCTGCCTGACTGGCTAGTGTCTTGAAGGTGGACCAGGCCTGGGCCAGCTATGGCTGCCTGTGCCTGGTGCTGTTTGTGTGGGCCTGGCCGGGGACTAGGCCTTCTCTTACTGCCTAGCTGCCTGTTATGTAAATGGAGCTGTCAACCACTTGTTATGGCAGGGCTGGGAGGGGGCCTGGCAGTTGTCAGGAGGCTCTGACAGCCTCTCTGGGTCCTAGGCCTCCCAGTGATTCATGGCTGGCTGGGGGACAGGGGGAAGTTCAAGTCTGCCCTAATCCAAACACTTACTGAGAAAATGGAATGGGAGGAAAGGAAGCTGAGGTAGAAAGGAAAATATGGTGAGAGAAAGAGAGGGGGGGGAGATAGAGAGTTAATTTTTATTGTTTATTTCACTTTGTTTATTATCTACTTCTCTTGCTTTGGCAATGTTAACATGTGTTTCCCATACCAATAAAGCCCTTACATTGAAATTGAGAGAGAGAGAGAGAGAGAGAGAGAGAGAGAGAGAGAGAGAGAGAGAGAGAGACCCTGGTGAATTGGCAGAATGCAGGGAAAGACTTTTGGAATCTTCTTCAGTAAATGATTAACTTAACAAATGTTGGCTTTTCTTTGGAAGGAGCTGTTACATGTCTCCCCCCACCCTTCTCTCTCTCTCTCTCTCTCTCTCTCTCTCTCTCTCTCTCTCTCTCTCTCTCTCTCTCTTTCTCTCTCTCTCTCTCATTCTATCCATCACTCAATGTATTTTTTTCCTTCCTGCACTCTTGGCCTCATTATTTTTTCCTTCCTGCCTCTCTCCCTCTTTGCCTCCCTTTTTACACATTGATTGGCATGAACCAATTTTATTCATTTAAATTTCAACCAAACCCTAAGAACATATTGCCTAAAACTATTCTCCTGTATGTCTCCAAGTTGCAGTGCGGTGAGGACTTTTAATGATATCCAGCAATGAATTCATAAAGATATTTGAATATTATAAACATTAGCTGGAGGTAAATGTGGGCTCTGTTGTCAAACATGCCCTTAATTGCAACAGAGCTGAATTGTTTAAGATTCTGGGACCTATATTAGGAACCCTGTACATGAATAAATAATGAAAAATGTTCAATTAAAATAATGGACAGATACTGTAAGAGCTTCATACAGATGTAGGATCTTAATTTGATCACTCTTTTGTTGCTGAGAATTTTCCTGGAAATGCAAACATGTGCTGGCTCGAACTTAAAATCTGAGGCTGAGTTCTGTAAATATGTTTTGGTTGGTCTATCTGCCATCGAGTTTCACATTATGGTCCCTACTAGTACCATGGTAAATGGAATAGTGGATGGGGCCATGTTTTTTTTACCTTACCTAAGTTAGTTAAGAAGAAATTCTTATCTACAATGACAGCCTACCAGGGAACAGTGGGTTTGTTTATGGGCAGAACGACAGATTTTTACCTGGGATTCAACCCAGCAACCCTTCAGTTACTGGCCCAATGCGCTAACCACTAGGCTACCTGCCACCCCATGTGAGGAAATGCGGCTCATCATATTTCAGTGAGCTGTGATGTTTTCATCTAAGCCCATCGTTCCCCATGTTAAGGTCTACCTACTGTATACATCTACATTTAACACCAAATAAGCTGTCTTATTATTCTGAGGAATTCCCTGGATGTTTCTAAACCACAGGCCCCAATGGGAATTAGAAAAGGGGGAAGTAGATAATGACATAAAACATTTGGTTTTACAGTAGATGTCATCAACATATCTCGAGATTGGTGTTTTTGTTGTTGTTTTCGTTCAGCTGAGAGAAACACACCTCAAGTATTTAATTTCCTCCTTTTTTTTTAAATTTTTTTTTTTTACATCTGCTGTATACAGTGGTTGGAATAAATTTGGATTAATTGCAGCTAGAGTGCCAGGCAGGCAGCTAGCTCAACTCCACTCAGTAACTGTTTGAGAGAGAGAGCAAGTAGTGAAATCATCTGTCACATCTCTCTCTCTCTCTCTCTCTCTCTCTCTCTCTCTCTCTCTCTCCGCACTGTATATCTTGCCATTGCTGCTCTGCTCACTGCTCAAGTCCTGCCTGTTAAAACAGAAGTAATTAAATCTCCCTGCTGTCATTAAAAATACAGCTGTCTGCCGGTGAGGCGAGCCCTGTGCAACCGAGCTCCAGCTAAGTGAATGTAAATGTTCATTTCATGGTGAGAAGAGGGGAGAGAGGAGAGAGACGATTACACTACCAGTCAACTAGGCCTCTGCTGTGTTAGCAGCCAACTAGACCTCACCTGCGTCCCAAATAGCATCATATTCCCTACATAGTGTCCTACTTTTGACCATAATCCTGGTCAAAACTAGTGCACTATGTAGGAAATAGGGTGCCATGTAGGACACAAAGCATTCAAAGCTTTTCTGCTAGTGCCAGCACAGCACCGTGCTGCAAAAAGAAAATGCTTCTGTGCCCCTCTAAAATAATTGTCCTTTTGTTTCCTGCGGAAATTATATATGGAAATGGTGCGTGTGTTATATAATTGGAGGATTACCTACAGTCAGAGGTTAGCACAGTTACCGAGGAGAACAGTACAGGTATTCAACCTTTAAAGGAAAAGGTATACGGGGAAGGATTTAAGAAATTTGACTGACTTTTTAATTGGCTTTTACAGTTCACAAATGCTCTGATATTCTTCCAATATTGAGGAGGGAAACATATGGAAGGTTAAATACGAGTTGACATTCTCCACACATTTACTGATTCATGGTGAATGTTATAAATTACTGCTGGACTGGAATGTATCTCCAGGAACATGGTGAAATGTATGGTACAATACATTACAGGTGGGGCCAGACGGAATCTGCGGTAGGGGTACAGGTAGGGCCAGATGGAATCTGTGGTAGGGGTACAGGTAGGGCCAGATGGAATCTGTGGTAGGGGTACAGGTAGGGCCAGATGGAATCTGTGGTAGGGCTACAGGTAGGGCCAGATGGAATCTGCGGTAGGGGTACAGGTAGGGCCAGATGGAATCTGCGGTAGGGGTACAGGTAGGGCCAGATGGAATCTGCGGTAGGGGTACAGGTAGGGCCAGATGGAATCTGCGGTAGGGGTACAGGTAGGGCCAGATGGAATCTGTGGAATCTAGGGGTACAGGTGGGGCCAGATGGAATCTGTGGTAGGGGTACAGGTAGGGCCAGATGGAATCTGTGGTAGGGTACAGGTAGGGCCAGATGGAATCTGTGGTAGGGGTACAGGTAGGGCCAGATGGAATCTGTGGTAGGGGTACAGGTAGGGCCAGATGGAATCTGTGGTAGGGTACAGGTGGGGCCAGATGGAATCTGTGGTAGGGGTACAGGTGGGGCCAGATGGAATCTGTGGTAGGGGTGGAATCTGTGGTAGGTAGGGCCAGATGGAATCTGTGGTAGGGTACAGGTAGGGCCAGATGGAATCTGTGGTAGGGGTACAGGTAGGGCCAGATGGAATCTGTGGTAGGGGTACAGGTAGGGCCAGATGGAATCTGTGGTAGGGGTACAGGTAGGGCCAGATGGAATCTGTGGTAGGGGTACAGGTAGGGCCAGATGGAATCTGCGGTAGGGGTACAGGTAGGGCCAGATGGAATCTGTGGTAGGGGTACAGGTAGGGCCAGATGGAATCTGCGGTAGGGTACAGGTAGGGCCAGATGGAATCTGCGGTAGGGGTACAGGTAGGGCCAGATGGAATCTGCGGTAGGGCCAGATGGGTACAGGTAGGGCCAGATGGAATCTGCGGTAGGGGTACAGGTAGGGCCAGATGGAATCTGCGGTAGGGGTACAGGTAGGGCCAGATGGAATCTGCGGTAGGGGTACAGGTAGGGCCAGATGGAATCTGTGGTAGGGGTACAGGTAGGGCCAGATGGAATCTGCGGTAGGGTACAGGTAGGGCCAGATGGAATCTGTGGTAGGGGTACAGGTAGGGCCAGATGGAATCTGGTAGGGGTACAGGTAGGGCCAGATGGAATCTGCGGTAGGGGTACAGGTAGGGCCAGATGGAATCTGTGGTAGGGGTACAGGTAGGGCCAGATGGAATCTGTGGTAGGGGTACAGGTAGGGCCAGATGGAATCTGTGGTAGGGGTACAGGTAGGGCCAGATGGAATCTGTGGTAGGGGTACAGGTAGGGCCAGATGGAATCTGTGGTAGGGGTACAGGTAGGGCCAGATGGAATCTGTGGTAGGGGGTACAGGTAGGGCCAGATGGAATCTGTGGTAGGGTACAGGTAGGGCCAGATGGAATCTGTGGTAGGGGTACAGGTAGGGCCAGATGGAATCTGTGTACAGGTAGGGCCAGATGGAATCTGTGGGTACAGGTAGGGCCAGATGGAATCTGTGGTAGGGGTACAGGTGGGGCCAGATGGAATCTGTGGTAGGGGTACAGGTGGGGCCAGATGGAATCTGCGGTAGGGGTACAGGTAGGGCCAGATGGAATCTGCGGCCAGATGGGGTACATGTGGGGCCAGATGGAATCTGCGGTAGGGGTACAGGTAGGGCCAGATGGAATCTGCGGTAGGGGTACAGGTAGGGCCAGATGGAATCTGCGGTAGGGGTACAGGTAGGGCCAGATGGAATCTGCGGTAGGGGTACAGGTAGGGCCAGATGGAATCTGCGGTAGGGGTACAGGTAGGGCCAGATGGAACAGGTAGGGCCAGATGGAATCTGCGGTAGGGGTACAGGTAGGGCCAGATGGAATATGCGGTAGGGGTACAGGTAGGGCCAGATGGAATCTGTGGTAGGGGTACAGGTAGGGAGAGATGGAATCTGCGGTAGGGGTATAGCAGGACAATAACCTAAAACACAAGGCCAAATCTACACTGGAGTTGCTTACCAAGAAGACAGTGAATGTTTCAAGTTACAGTGGCTGAGTTACTGTTTTGACATAAATCTACTTGAAAACCTATGGCAAGACCTAAAAACTGTTCTCTAGCAATGATCATCAATCAATTTGACAGAGCTTGAAGAATTTTGAAAATAATAATGGGCAAATGTTGCACAATCCAGGTGTGGAAAGCTCTTGGAGCAGTGGTTTTCAATGTCGGGGGACAATAAATGAAGAGTGCAGATTGTTGTATTTGATAATATACAAAACAAATGTAGTATTTATTGGTGTCTTAATTTTTTATAAGAGATACAAATGCAATGGATTTAATCTTGTATTTTTATAACAATTTTAAAGTTATGTAATGATTTGTGGTGTGGTAATAAGGTCACAAGAAATTATTAGCGGGAAAAAACATCATCAATACATTTGCAAAAATGTCTAGAAACATGTTTTCACTTTGGCATTATGGCATCTTGTGCAAAACCATCTATTCAATCCATTTTTAACTGAGGCTGTAACACAACAAAATGTGGAATAAGTCAAGGTCTATGAATACTTTCTGAAGGCACTGTATACAGTATGTAGACCTATCTCATCGAATCTGGAATCTATTCATTTAATGATCTTTTCCCTATATATCTTCTTGATTAATGTGGAGCACGACGTTCAAAGTAACACCTGCTTGCTTGGCCATTCAGTGTGGTAACATGGAATTCATCGTTTCCCATCGAAACGCCACAATACACAATATACAGTAGCTTGGTAGCTTCTAATACATCTCTTTAAAGGTGCCAAAGTCTCATATAACAGGCTACGTTTGATTTAAGCTGTGGTAACACAGAGCAACACAGGGAAACGCATCGAAGTGAGAGGACAAATGGTCAACTTAACGTAACCCTACTGTCAGAGATGATCAAGTAGTACTGTGCAGATGCTCACCTGACAGCTCACTTCAAGGCCTATAAGTCTACCGATTAAATGGTACAGTATGGTGCCTCGATCTGCAGACTGGCCCCACTGCTTGGAACTTAAAACGATGGAATATACTGTACAATGGAGACAAAAAGGGCATAGGAATAAAGAGAAATAGCCTAAAAACTATTGTTTGGGGGCAATAGTTACCTTGCCTATTTTCTCCGGAATGGCTTGTACAGACACAGGCAATGACCTTTAAGGGAAGTAGTCATAACGCCCATGAGGCCCAATGCCAAATGCCTTCGATCGTAACGCCCATGAGGCCCAATGCCAAATGCCTTCGATCGTAACGCCCATGAGGCCAAATGCCAAATCAAACTAGTCCATATGAAGCCCACCATGATGCCCATGTGAATATATTCCCTGGGCGATCAGACTGATTTTAGGGCATTTACATGTCCTAAATAGGGGCTGTAGACAAAGAAGGCATGAATGCATTGAATGACGGTTATGACTTGAGCCATACGGTAGGACCGTCTCCCATGCACGCTATGATTAATAAGGAAATACATCACAACATTGGGTACATGATATTGTTATAAAAATAAAAAAAGGAAATTCCTGTTGCTTTTTCTGTCATAGACGGGGGAAAGCAAGAGAGGAGTGACTTCATACAGTACTTTCTGAGTTTCTAATTTAGCTTTCAGTGCAGGGGTATGGAAGGGGTCTGAGGATGTGCCCTATCTGTCAATCATCCAGCAAACACACTGAAACTGATCTATAATTCAACTGCTAGGCAGCTCATACAATTCATAGGGGCCAGTGTTATTCTTCAATTTGTCTTTTTTCCCCCTCTCACTCTGCTGTGTTGCATTTACTCTTTAATTTCATGGCCAGGGCAGTAGGTGCTTGTTCCTGACATTTTGACCGCCCACACATTCCCTTCTAAGACACCAGAGCAAGGGAGGTCACACTAACCACCACCCACCCGCACTCAGACATTCAATTACCTCATTGAGTTCCTGTTTGCTTGGCTCTCATGAAAAGAGAGGGGGAAAGAGAGAGAGAGAGAGAGAGAGAGAGAGAGAGAGAGAGAGAGAGAGAGAGAGAGAGAGAGAACGTACATAGCTGCTTTCATTGCAGCTGTCCTCTATTTTTGCACTTCCCTCTATGTTTCCACTATCTCCTCCAAGTACATAAAATATGTCATGCCTATCGCTAGATTTTCTGAGCTATAAAGTTGTCATCAAAATGCTTTCATAAATCATATGCATGAATTGCGATCAGTTTGTATGTGCTGAAAGACAGAGATAGGGAGAGTGTTTGATCCCTGGCTAAGACCGTTGCAGGAAAAAACAGGACTGATTAGTCTTCTCAAGGATGTTGTATGTCCCTAATCTGTTTTTATACACCTTTGTGGAAATAAATGACCAATCATATCGAAACTTTAGCGATTTCCACAAACAAACTAAATCAGACTTCCTTGTAAAATCTGCCTGAAAGACACAGTATTGATACACAGTTTGTTCAAATGGTGTCATTACAGTTAGTAGCCTATAAACAGAGCAATGGGTGGTATTGAATGTGGGCCATTATTGAGTCTACTCTTGCTCGGAGGGCTGTGAGTGATGCGAGTATAAAAATACATATTTTCTGGTCTGAGCTAGGCTGTTTCACCTCAATCACGAAACAAGGGCAACTCTCTCTTGTGGCGATGGGAACTGGAAGAGTACCGCATTGGAGAGCTCCCAATGAGTTGCAAGAAATTGGCTTTTTACCTACCACAGAACTAGAGTTATTTTTAAAAGCCCCAAACCAATATTATAATGTCTAAATACCTCCGCTTGTAGGTTTTGTCCTCTTCGACCAACACAAACAGCCCAAGCAAGCCCTGTCTGTCAGAGTCCACATATAAATGATGTCATCACTGCACTTCCTCCATGAAACACATTCTAGCGAAGGAGTCTTTCAACTCCTTAAACCAATCAAGCTGCCATACATGCAGGTACACACAGGTCTATTCATTATGCATAAAACAAATGAGTGGGGATGCAGCTTTCCTATGTCTTGTTATGCCTTGGGTATTGGATGTTGTAAAACCACTATTGAGATGCTACGAGCAATTGCCTTTCAATTACTATTGTGAGGGCATGATGAGATGTAGAAATGACATGGTGTGTTACCTCAATGCGCCGGCGGAAGACTCATTAGCATCAATGTGTAATGTTTAATGGTGGGCCACTTTGATTAACCAGGTGAGAGAGACTGGAGACCCCCCTGTAAAAGTATCCAAAGAAAGCTTAAAGGGACATGTTTTAAAGTAGCCACAACAGATCTTAAAGGGGATGTGGTTTCACTTAAATGACTTCCTTCCATTTCTGTAAAAAAAAGAAAAGCAGAATACAGTCACCATTTTATCTTCTTTCACAGAAAGAGAGAGAGAGAGAGAGAGAGAGAGAGAGAGAGAGAGAGAGAGAGAGAGAGAGAGAGAGAGAGAGCACTTCTGTTTTGAAGCAGAAGAAAGCAGGTGCCAGGTGTTATGAAAGGCAGTCTGGTATGGACGTGACGCTACGAGACGACCCCCCTGAACCCTTCTCTTGTGAAAAGCCATTATTACCATAGGGTAACAGGTGAGAAAAGAGGAGCTTTGAAGGTCTATCCTTCTGTCTGGTCTGCTGTCATAGGGAGTTAGGCTAGTGTGTTTTGGAAATTACTTACTAATTCAAAACCGGACCATATTGAGAGGTAAGAGGTTACACAGGCTCAGTTTTCTGTTTAGCTGAGGTGTGCACTAACACTATTTGGGAAAACTTTATCACATTTCTATCGTGTATTACACACATAAGCAGCCACCACACATATGAAGCTAAATAGCCTGTCATAATAAAACGTAGCAGTATTTTTGTACATTTTATTCTCTATTGGTCCTTGAGCTAATTCAACTAATAGTCCTTCCTGTTTTAAACATACTGTATACAGCATTGAGTCATTATATCATTGTCTAAAATGGAGATTTTCAACATGTGGTGAACGAGTTGGTTTATCCTTCTTTCTCAAGAGTGCAGCAAAGGGGAGCACAGAATAACAGGATGTGTATAAGTACATGAAAACACAAGAGGCAGACCGGCAGTATTTTGGCAAACCACGTAATCCCAGAGCACAATTATCCAATCAAAATCTGCTCCAACCCTCCAATCCCGTTCTGCCGAGACTTCAAAATGGTTTCTGCATCACCCACCTCCATCCCTACAATAACACTCTGAGCATCTCCGGGTTATATTCAGATTTCCCAGATATCCTTGCAGTAAAATGACAAACGCTTTTTCATGTGGTTTCATGTGACCTTTTACGCTGGTGCCGTGCTTGTTAGTTCATGTAATGCTTATTTATCCGATTATCACAACAAAGATACACACACTAAAAGCAAATGGTTCAACATAAAGCCAAAAAAGGGTTATTTGGCTTGTGGCAACCTTTTTATGTGCTATATGGAACATATTTTCTGAAGGTTCTATAAAGAGCCATGCTCATAAAGTTCTAAAATGGAACCTTTTTGCGGCTATATTAGAATCAATTTTTATGGTTCTTTATAGAACCTTAGAAAATGGTTATTTATAGCTGTCAAGTGTCAGTTGTGCAGAGGTGAGGACGGAGTCAGGCGCAGGACACAGAACTGAGTAAAATAACGTACTTTACTCTGAAAAAGGTTCTTTGTAGAGCCATACAGGTTTTTTTATTCTGGTTTATAGCCATATTATATTGTTAAAATTCCATACGTTTTATTGTGTTTATTATCAAATTGAATCAGTTGTGCTAGCCATACAGAAGTCTTTCCCAAGACACCGTCACTAGTAATAATGGCTTGTTACAGAGCATAACACAGATTAGACAAACTGGAATGACACTCTCACTCATAAACCATGCCCCAAAATATTCTAATGGGACACCTTCTCTACATTTTAATTATCACTAAAAGAGAAAATAACCCTTTTTTGAACTGCAAAGAATCATTGAAGGGCTAAAATGGTTATTTGGGTCAGTATGGTTCCACATAGAACAATCACCCTTACCAAAGAACCTTTGAGTAACCCACATTTTGTGTAATCTGGAATTCACAAGTCTTGTTCTATAGACTTAAAATTGGCTACGAAAACATAAGATTTGTTGAAAATAATTTGAAATGACTCCACTGAATCTTCCATGAGTGAGTCAATGTAACACAAAGCCTTTTCAACACGTTCATTTCAAGCCATTTCTATTTTGACATTGCTACGGATTATATTCTGATGTAGAGAAGAACTACATATCTACTCTGTTTACATAACCACCCCATCCGAACTCAACACTCAGAGCTCGAAAACTGAAAGTAAACGTACTCATCCATGGATGAGAGCCCCTCTTTACAAAGACATGTATTTTCCTCTTCCCTCCCTTCCCCTTCGATTGAGTTTGAAGGGACCATCCGTCCTCCTTCCATCCAGGCCCAGAATGAAACAAGAGCTTTCCTGCACTGTCAAGACTTCATCGCCCAGGTGTGGCAACAAAAGGCCTGAGAAGATCCATCCAGTGACCCTTGTGATAGGTCAGGTAAAACTTCGTTCTACATTTCATCCTGACAAGAGCCTAACATGCTGCCTGAATGGACGTCTCACAATGGGGAATGCTGGTCAATAGGTGAGGCTATTCAATGAAACATTAGGAATGTGTTATTAATGACGTATGGAGGTTTGAGAGTTAAAAGGTGGTACTAGAGTTTCAAGTCTCAAACTAAATCAACGTTCTATTGATAAAAGGTAACTACCTTGCTTTGAATGGCTTTGTCTTGCAAGTCTGTGAGAGTAGAGCTGAGCGATTAGTGCTTTTTGAGGTCGGTTCAGTTTTGGTTCAATTACTCAAAAAATCATAACAGTTTTCGATTTCGGTTTCAGTATTATTCTTTTTTTGACATTAAATGCTGTATGCATTATGTGGGTTGAATGCTGTAACAACACAGATTAAAACAATTAATAAAGTCCCATGACGTGAGTAACTTTATTCACTTATTCACATTACTTTACTTTAATCAAATATTTCAGTTGTTGTGTAAATTACATTCTTTTTTTTTTATTACATTATTATTTAATGGAAAGTCATGATCTCATCTTTATGGAGCTGCTACCTATGCCGGACCCACCCGTAGTCCCCGCAAGGTGGGTCACAAGCTCTGGGGGCCCAATGCGACTGTCATCAATGTTGTTGTTTTTTTAAATTAAATCTTATTGGCAGTAACCCTCCAAAACTTAATTAATAAACCTTTTTAATTTCCATATGTACCAGGAAAGTAAGTGTTTGTTTCTTGGGCTTCAAGAATATGACTGGTCAAAAAGCCTCAGGCCTTGAAAAATAAATAATTGAACTGATTGAAAGTAAGGGGATATCATGAACAAATACCTTGGGCAAGGCTACGGCCCCAGTGCAATGAGTGGAGCTTACTCAGGTGTTCAAAAGCACATATCAGACCAAGAGCCTAATGCTTCTTAGGTAGTTCTTTATGAGTTTTAATTTAAAAAAAAGATCTCTCCGCAGAAGCGACTGTTACAGCGATGGTTAAAAACAGTTTGATTGCCGTAGCAACATCGGGGAAACTGGGTAGATGGGAGTGATGATTAAAATACAGTAATTCCACAACATCTTTAGTTGAGTCTCGCGCATTCTCCTTAATTGCCAGCCTCAACATGTTACGGAAAGAGATGAACTGTAGGCTTTAGGAAGCTCTGGGGACAGGTCGTCTGGATACTGGACAGCTAATGAATTGGCAGCTGCAAACAGATGATCATCTTTAGCGGACAACAGTTCTTAAGAGCTCAACAACAACAAAACTGTTTGTGATTTTGTTTACACTGGTGAACCGACATTTGTGTAGTTGCAATATCAACAGTCCCATATCACTGGTATATCTTGGCATGGATGTTTCAAGACTAAGTTTAAATTGTGTGCAGCGCAAAGGACATATATATATTTTTTATTATTCTTTTTTTTAACCTTTTACCTTTACCTTTATTACTTTTATTTAACCAGGCAAGTCAGTTAAGAACACATTCTTACTTTCAATGACGGCCTAGGAACAGTGGGTTAACTGCCTGAGGCACAATGTCTCAGGAAATACTTATTGGTTTGTCAATACTCAGCAGGCCTTAAGAAAACAGTGGGGCCTGCAAACTGGACCCACAGGCTATGGTGAAAGGACTTCAGAAGACCCAGGGAAGTCTCTAAAGTTGGATTTAAATGAATTTCCGGTACATTTCATTTAATTTGATTGCAGCCGATTTGTTTAGGCTATTAGCCAGACAAAAATAGTGGCTGAATTTATCGTCATTTATCGTTTATCGTGACTACTTTTATCGTCATTGTTAGGCTATATGATGTGTGATTTTTTTAAAAACTTTTATAAATAGTGTGCCAAATACTGTACATAGTTATAGTAGTACCTACACTGCATAGTACCTACACTGCATAATGACACACTCCCTAGTAAGCTAGTGTTTTGAGGGTGGACTGACTGTATTATTTGGCATTAATAGACTGGTTTCATGCACAAAAACGTTCTATCCAAGCTGGAAAAAGAGCGAGGACGGCTCATGTCATGCAGGTTCAGGTAGGCCATACAGCAGGCGTACTCAACTCTTACCCTATGAGGTCCGGAGCCTGCTGGTTTTCTCTTCTACCTGAAAATTAATTGCACACACCAGGTGTCCCTGGTCTAAATCAGTCTCTGCTTAGAGGGGAACAACAACAAAGGAACTGGCTTCGAGGTCCAGAGTTGAGTTTGAGGGCTATATGAGATAGATGTAGTTAGTATTCTGTTATATATTAAATCAGTTGTACAATCTGCAATGTTTGAATTTCCAACTTTAAATTACTGAACAAGTTATTGCCGCTTCGTGAAATGTGAGGCTTAACATGAAAAAATGATGACCAAATAGTTCTACCAATAAACATTTATCCATTAGCTAAAGCAAAGCTATAGGATACATGCCCTGGCACCACAGAAAGCCTATCATCAATTCGATAGGCAGCAGCATTGATAAGTTGCAATTGCAGCACCATGGACAGTGCTTGATAGTCTATACTTTATGAATGGCTGTCAGGCTGACACATGTGATTTATTTCGTTTCTTTAAGGGGGGAACTCCGACCTTGCGGGGGTCCAGAGAAACTACATTACGCCAGTGTGCCTATGCTGTCTGACAAAATCACTATTTTAGTAGTTCTTCAAATGAAATAAGGCATACTTTTATGACTGCTGAATACCAACTAGCAATCATTTAGATCATGTATTTTCAGGTAGAGATACCTCGCGAAGCAACTGCTCTCTATCCCTCTCCGTCACGCATTCTTCTGTCTCTGCTCTCTCCTTGTCTGCCCCACACTAACCTAATGTAACAGAAGTAAAATAAACACACAGACAGGACAAGTAGGCGTGCAATGGATTATGGTCATTGTAGTTAATTACCATGTTTTCTGCTCTAAACCTTGTACAATACTGGCCTGTTGGAAACTACACCTCCCTATTACATTGCACAGTTTGAGCTTGATCGTATTAAGCTCTAGAGAAACCGTGCAATGTGAGCATTGAGCTTGCAGAAAAGAACAGGACTTAATGGCATTCAAATAATTGAGATATAGGTCAATTAGTTGAATAAAACCCAAAAAATAACCAATGTCCAGTATCACTGCACATTGTAAAAATGGTATTGGAACTGACCCTGTATATAGCTTAGGGAAAAAACGTTATTTATAGTAAGGGTTACGTGGAGAAAATTGGACATCTCTGGAATCAAAATGGATGGCACTCCATTTTATTTTACCTAAACCTTCCCTGAACGCTTGAAAAAAAACAAGTGACCCTCCCCGATACCCAAAATAATCATTAAAACCAAGTGGATAGCAGAGAACATGTCTACCGTTTACCCTCACTTCTTGGACAGACCTTCTTGGACAGCCTTATGCGTGTGTGACATGAAGCAATTTGGACTCAATAAAAGTTGGCAACTTCATATCAAATTTTATTTGTCACATACACATGTTTAGCAGATGTTATTGCGGGTGTAGCAAAATTCTTGGATTGCATACAATGTGGTTCTTTGTCCGCTTGTGGATTTGCAAACCACTGGGACAAGAGTAGGGGTGGAAAGATTTCCTTCATAGTACAAGCATTGCATGAATCGATCATTGTATTTGCAGGTCCGAGAAGAAAATGTGTCACGCCCTGGTCGAGGTATTTTGTGTTTATCTTCATTTATTTGGTCAGGCCAGGGTGTGGCATGGGTTTTTGTATGTGGTGTGTATGTATTGGGATTGTAGCTTAGTGGGGTGTTCTAGTTAGGTCTATGGCTGTCTGAAGTGGTTCTCAATCAGAGGCAGGTGTTTATCGTTGTCTCTGATTGGGAACCATATTTAGGCAGCCATATTCTTTGAGTGTTTCGTGGGTGATTGTCCTTAGTGTCTTGATGTCCTTATTCTGTGTTAGTTTACACTAGTATAGGCTGTTTCGGTTTTCGTTACGTTTTTTTGTTTTGTAGTGTTTGTATTTCGTGTTATGTTTGTTCATTAAAAACATGGATCGCAATCTACACGCTGCATTTTGGTCCGACTCTCCTTCACCACATGAGAACCGTTACAAAAATTCTACATAATTTGATATATTAGTGGAATCTTTTTCTTATTCCACACAAATTAACGAAATTACAGGCTTGTATTCACCTTATCATATTTATCCAATGCCAAATCAATGTGTCTTGTTTGCAACTAAACTGTCCCGCTTGGTAAAACATTTTATCTGAGCGTTCATCAGGAATCTGAGCATGGAACTTTACCTTTCCATCGCAGACAGAGTCCTAGCGACACAGAAACATGGCTGTCATGTATTGTCATATTATGTCTTGTTCCTGTTTTTCTCTTCACTCCGTCTCCCTCTGCTGGTCGTATTAGGTTACCTTCTCTTCCTCTCCTCCCCCCAGCTGTTCCTCATCTTCTCTAACTACCTCGTTCACCCTTTTCCCACCTGTTCCCTTTTTCCCTCTGATTAGGTCTCTATTTCTCTCTCTGTTCCTGCTTCTTTCTTTGTCAGATTCTCGTTTGAGTTTCTCATGCCAGAACCAAACTATCGTCTCGTTTGCTTCACCCTTGTCCCGTCCTGTCGGAATCTGTCTGTTCTTCTGATGCTACGTGTGATCAGGTACCTCTGTCCGCTACGACCCGCGCCTACCCAGAGAGACCAGCAGTCTGTCGCCGCTAACCCAGCTATTCTCCTCTGCTGCTAAGAAGGGGACTCTACCCAGCTATTCTCCTCTGCTGCTAAGAAGGGGACTCTTTTGTAAATATCAGAAGGACATTTTGTTTCATTTGTCGCCCTCTCTGCGGGTTGTCTATTTTGCCATTATCTGCATCTGAAGAGGATCTATGTCTTCCCTGTGTTTTTACATTAAAGGACTCTGTTTTTGTTAAACCGCTTTTGGGTCCTCACTCAAGTGCACAACAGAAGAATCTGACCAAGAATGGACCCAGCGACTCCGGATCCTTTCCACTCAGCCGTCGAGGTCCAGGGAGCGATGCTAGGCAGACACGAGCAGGAATTGTCTGCTGCTCGACATGCCGTTGAGACCCTGACCGCCCAAGTCTCCGACCTCACAAGACAGATTCACCATCTCCGCCTCGATCCACCGGCCACTTCCAGGGCTTCCGAATCTCCGGAGCCCAGAGTCAATAACCCGCCGTGTTACTCTGGGGAGCCCACTGAATGCCGCTCGTTCCTCACCCAGTGTGATATTGTGTTTTCTCTCCAGCCCAACACTTACTCCAGGAGCACAGCTCGTATCGCCTACGTCATATCTCTCCTTACTGGACGGGCTCGTGAGTGGGGCACGGCAATCTGGGAGGCGAGGGCTGAGTGTACTAACCAGTATCAGGACTTTAAGGAGGAGATGATACAGGTTTTTGATCGTTCTGTTTTTGGGGAGGAAGCTTCCAGGGTCCTGTCTTCCCTGTGTCAAGGTAATCGATCCATAACAGATTACTCTATTGAGTTTCGCACTCTTGCTGCCTCCAGTGACTGGAACGAGCCGGCTTTGCTCGCTCGTTTTCTGGAGGGTCTCCGCGCGGAGGTAAAGGATGAGATTCTCTCCCGGGAGGTTCCCTCCAGCGTGGATTCCTTGATTGAACTCGCTATTCGCATAGAGCGACGGGTTGATCTTCGTCACCAAGCTCGTGGAAAGGAGCTCGCGTTCTCCGTTGCCCCCCTCTCCGCATCACTACCATCTTCCTCCGCCGGTTCGGGTGCTGAGCCTATGCAGCTGGGGGGTATCCGCATCTCGACTAAGGAGAGGGAACGGAGAATCACCAACCGCCTCTGTCTCTATTGCGGTTCCGCTGGTCATTTTGTCACTTCATGTCCAGTAAAAGCCAGAGCTCATCAGTAAGAGGAGGGCTACTGGTGAGCGCTACTACTCTGGTCTCTCCTTCAAGATCCTGCACTACCTTGTCGGCCCATCTACGCTGGACCGGTTCGTCAGCTTCCTGCAGCGCCTTGATAGACTCTGGGGCGGAGGGCTGTTTTATGGACGAGACCTGGGCTCGGGAACATGACATTCCTCTCAGACAGTTAAGGGAGCCCACGGCCTTGTTCGCTCTGGATGGGAGTTCTCTCCCCAGGATTCAGCGTGAAACGCTACCTTTAACCCTCACTGTCTCTGGTAATCATAGCGAAACCATTTCTTTTTTAATTTTTCGTTCACCTTTTACACCTGTTGTTTTGGGCCACCCCTGGCTAGTTTGTCATAATCCTTCTATTAATTGGTCTAGTAATTCTATCCTCTCCTGGAACGTCTCTTGTCATGTGAAATGTTTAATGTCTGCTATCCCTCCTGTTTCCTCTGTCTCTTCTTCACAGGAGGAGCCTGGTGATTTGACGAGGGTGCCGGAGGAATATCACGATCTGCGCACGGTGTTCAGTCGGTCCAGGGCCACCTCTCTTCCTCCACACCGGTCGTATGATTGTAGTATTGATCTCCTTCCGGGAACCACTCCCCCCCGGGGTAGACTATACTCTCTGTCGGCTCCCGAACGTAAGGCTCTCGAAGATTATTTGTCTGTAGCTCTCGACGCCGGTACCATAGTCCCCTCCTCCTCTCCCGCCGGAGCGGGGGGTTTTTTTGTTAAGAAGAAGGACGGGTCCCTGAGCCCCTACATAGATTATCGAGGGCTGAATGACATAACAGTTAAGAATCGTTATCCGCTTCCTCTTATGTCTTCAGCCTTTCGAGATCCTGCAGGGAGCCAGGTTTTTCACTAAGTTGGACCTTCGTAACGCTTACCATCTCGTGCGCATCAGGGAGGGGGACGAGTGTAAAACGGCGTTTAACACTCCGTTAGGGCACTTTGAATACCGGGTTCTTCCTTTCGGCCTCGCAAACGCTCCAGCTGTCTTTCAGGCATTAGTTAATGACGTCCTGAGAGACATGCTGAACATCTTTGTTTTCGTTTACCTTGACGATATCCTGATTTTTTCACCGTCACTCCAGATTCATGTTCAGCACGTTCGACGTGTCCTCCAGCGCCTTTTAGAGAATTGTCTTTATGTGAAGGCTGAGAAGTGCACTTTTCATGCCTCCTCCGTCACATTTCTCGGTTCTGTTATTTCCGCTGAAGGCATTAAGATGGATCCCGCTAAGGTCCAAGCTGTCATTGATTGGCCCGTTCCTAAGTCACGCGTCGAGCTGCAGCGCTTTCTCGGCTTCGCAAATTTCTATCGTCGTTTCATCCGTAATTTCGGTCAGGTGGCAGCTCCCCTCACAGCCCTTACTTCTGTCAAGACGTGCTTTAAGTGGTCCGATTCCGCCCAGGGAGCTTTTGATCTTCTCAAGAATCGTTTTACATCCGCACCTATCCTTGTTACACCTGACGTCTCTAGACAGTTCGTTGTCGAGGTTGACGGCGTCAGAGGTGGGCGTGGGAGCCATTCTTTCTCAGCGCTCCCTCTCTGATGACAAGGTGCACCCTTGCACATATTTTTCTCATCGCCGGTCGCCGTCGGAACGTAACTATGATGTGGGAAACCGTTGAACTGCTCGCCATCCGCTTAGCCCTAGGCGAATGGCGACAGTGGTTGGAGGGGGCGACCGTTCCTTTTGTCGTTGGACTGACCATAGGAACCTTGAGTACATCCGTTCTGCCAAACGACTTAATGCGCGTCAGGCTCGTTGGGCGCTGTTTTTCGCTCGTTTCGAGTTCATGATTTCTTATCGTCCGGGCTCTAAGAACACCAAGCCTGATGCTTTATCTCGTCTCTTCAGTTCTTCAGTAGTCTCCACCGACCCCGAGGGGATTCTCCCTGAGGGGCGTGTTGTCGGGTTGACTGTCTGGGAATTGAGAGGCAGGTAAAGCAAGCACTCACTCACACTCCGTCGCCGCGCTTGTCCTAGGAACCTTCTTTTCGTTCCCGTTCCTACTCGTCTGGCTGTTCTTCAGTGGGCTCACTCTGCCAAGTTAGCCGGCCACCCCGGCGTTCGGGGTACGCTTGCTTCCATTCGCCAGCGTTTTTGGTGGCCCACTCGGGAGCGTGACACGCGTCGTTTCGTGGCTGCTTGTTCGGTCTGCGCGCAGACTAAGTCCGGTAACTCCCTCCTGCCGGCCGTCTCAGACCGCTTCCCATTCCCTCTCGACCGTGGTCTCACATCGCCTTAGACTTTATCACCGGACTGCCTTCGTCAGCGGGGAAGACTGTTATTCTTACGGTTGTCGATAGGTTCTCTAAGGCGGCTCATTTTATTCCCCTCGCTAAGCTCCCTTCTGCTAAAGAGACGGCACAAATCATCATCGAGAATGTTTTCAGAATTCATGGCCTTCCGTCAGACGTCGTTTCGGACAGGGGTCCGCAATTCACGTCTCAATTTTGGAGGGAGTTTTGCCGTTTGATTGGGGCTTCCGTCAGTCTCTCTTCCGGCTTTCATCCTCAGTCTAACGGTCAAGCAGAACGGGCCAATCAGACTATTGGTCGCATCTTACGCAGTCTTTCTTTTCGTAACCCTGCGTCTTGGTCAGAACAGCTCCCCTGGGCAGAATACGCCCACAACTCGCTTCCTTCGTCTGCGACCGGTCTATCTCCTTTTCAGAGTAGCCTCGGGTACCAGCCTCCGCTGTTCTCGTCTCAGCTCGCCGAGTCCTGCGTCCCCTCCGCTCAGGCTTTTGTCCAACGTTGTGAGCACACCTGGAAGAGGGTCAGGTCTGCACTTTGCCGTTATAGGGCGCAGACTGTGAGAGCCGCTAATAAGCGTAGAGCTAAGAGTCCTAGATATTGTCGCGGTCAGAGAGTATGGCTCTCCACTCAAAACCTTCCCCTTAAGACAGCTTCTCGCAAGTTGACCCCGCGGTTCATTGGTCCGTTCCGTATTTCTCAGATCATTAATCCTGTCGCAGTGCGACTTCTTCTCCCGCGATATCTTCGTCGTGTCCACCCGGTCTTCCATGTCTCCTGTGTTAAGCCCGTTCTTCGCGCCCCCGCTCGTCTTTCCCCCCATCCTTGTCGAGGGCGCACCTATCTACAGGGTCCGTAAGATTTCGGACATGCGTCCTCGGGGCCGTGGTCATCAGTACCTAGTGGATTGGGAGGGGTACGGTCCTGAGGAAAGGAGTTGGGTTCCCTCTCGGGACGTGCTGGACCGTTCGCTGATCGATGATTTCCTCCGTTGCCGCCAGGTTTCCTCCTCGAGTGCGCCAGGAGGTGCTCGGTGAGTGGGGGGTACTGTCATGTATTGTCATATTATGTCTTGTTCCTGTTCTTTCTCTTCACTCCGTCTCCCTCTGCTGGTCGTATTAGGTTACCTTCTCTTCCTCTCCTCCCCCAGCTGTTCCTCATCTTTCTAACTACCTCGTTCACCCTTTTCCCACCTGTTCCCTTTTTCCCTCTGATTAGGTCTCTATTTCTCTCTCTGTTCCTGCTTCTTTCTTTGTCAGATTCTCGTTTGAGTTTTCATGCCAGAACCAAACTATCGTCTCGTTTGCTTCACCCTTGTCCCGTCCTGTCGGAATCTGTCTGTTCTTCTGATGCTACGTGTGATCAGGTACCTCTGTCCGCTACGACCCGCGCCAGAGAGACCCAGAGAGACCAGCAGTCTGTCGAAGGGGACTCTAACCCAGCTATTCTCCTCTGCTGCTAAGAAGGGGACTCTTTTGTAAATATCAGAAGGACATTTTGTTTCATTTGTCGCCATCTTTGCGGGTTGTCTATTTTGCCATTATCTGCATCTGAAGAGGATCTATGTCTTCCCTGTGTTTTTACATTAAAGGACTCTGTTTTTGTTAAACCGCTTTTGGGTCCTCACTCAAGTGCACAACAATGGCAGCTTTAACTGCTGGCTACTCTTCTTCCATGGCTTAACCCAACGAGAGAAGGTCACAAGTGTTTCCCTAAAAGCTGTCTCAGTTTAAACATCTTCTGTTCTACAGAAAGTAAATAGTTGAATCAATTGATAGTGACAGAATTAGTTTACTTCCAAAGCAAAGTCAGCCTCTGAATGCCAAAGAAACAAAACTCGGATCACCAACAACGATGAGACAGCCTATAGGGAGGAGGTCAGAGACCTGGCTGTGTGGTGCCAGGACAACAACCTCTCCCTCAACGTGATCAAGACAAAGGAGATGATTGTGGACTATAGGAAAAGGAGGACTGAGAACACCCCCATTCTCATTGACGGGGCTGCAGTGGAGCAGGTTGAGAGCTTCAAGTTCCTTGGTGTCCACATCACCAACAAACTATTATGGTCGAAACACACAAAGCCTATTCCCCGTCAGGAGACTGAAAAGATTTGAGATGGGTCCTCAGATCCTCAAAAGGTTCTACAGCTGCACCATCAAGAGCATCCTGACTGGTTGCATCACTGCCTGGTATGGCATGTGCTCGGCCTCCGACCACAAGGCACTAAAGAGGGTAGTGCATACGCCCAGTTCATCACTGGGTCCAAGCTTCCTGCCATCCAGGACCTCTACACCAGGCGGTGTCAGAGGAAGGCCCTAAAACTTGTCAAAGACTCCAACCACCCTAGTCATGGACTGTTCTCTCTGCTACCACACGGCAAGCAGTACCAGAGAGCCAAGTCTAGGTCCAAAAGGCATCTTAACAGCTTCTACCACCAAACCATAAGACTCCTGAACAGCTAATCAAATGGCTACCCAGACCCCTCTTTTATGCCTCTGCTCTCTGTATATTATCTATGCATAGTCACTTTAACTCTACTTACATGTACATATTACCGCAACTACCTCGACTACCGTTACCCCCCGTATATAGCCTTAACACGTTTTATTCTTACAACTTCTTAAAGCATTGTTAGTTAATAAGGGCTTGTAAATAAGCATTTCACTGTAAGGTGCATTTGGTGCTTGTGACAAAATCTATTTGATTTGATTTTAAAGTATATTATAGTAGTTGAATTCTGGTCCTAGTTCTCATCTTCGTGCTCTCCTTCTCAAACTGAACAGCCCAAGAGAAAGAAAATAGTATATTTAAATGTAAGGGCCTCCCGGTGTGCACAGTGGTCTAAGGCACTGCATCGCAGTGCTAGGTGTGCCACTAGAGATCCTGGTTTGAGTCCAGGCTTTGTCGCAGCCGGCCGCGACCGGTAGACCGATGAGGCCGCTCACAATTGGCCCAGTGTCATCCGGGTTAGGGGAGTGTTTGGCTGGCCAGGATGTCCTTGTCCCATTGCGCTCTAGCGGCTCCTGCGCAACACATTGGTGCGGCTGGCTTCCGAGTTAAGTGGGCATTGTGTCAAGAAGCAGGGAGAAAACTGAGGCTGGATCAACAACATTGTATTGACACAATAATGGCTCCCTGATACGCCACCATGTCTCTGTCAGGAACTGATTTCACCTATTTTCCTACACTTTGGACGTCAAAGGAAATATGAGATTTGTTAAAAATACACTCAAGAAAATACGTTATATTTATTATAGTGAGGAGTAACATTAAAACATAATAACATGCCTCATCAACAGACTATACAGAAAACCCTCAAATTGCTGAAATACATCAATTAAATCAATAATGAGAGAATAGTCAGAACAACTGTTAACTAAAACAGCAGTGCAGATAGCACTTTTTTGATAAGTGCAGAGATGTATTATAGGTAATGTTGGTTTAGAGGAACTCTACAGACTTTGTGACGCAGTTGTAGGTGTAACTGCTTTAGAGCTGTCAAATTGTTGTTTTGAAGCCAGACTGATCTACTCGTGTTCGAAGTACAGAATGAGAAAGTGTAGGCTATATAGAAATAATGACACTCAAATTGAAAATCATGAAAGAAAATCTTGAGGATTTCGATCAGTCTTATCAAGGTGTAGATTACTTAACACATTCCAGTGTTCCAACTTGTAACTCTCATAATGCAGCTCCGTGCAGTCAATGGCAATTTCCGTTTCAGGTATAATGCCAGGAGATGCTTGTGGATTTAACAGCTCGAACACAGTTCCACCTCCAAAACAAGTGTGCATAAATGCTCTTGAGATTCGAACTTGCAACCTTTTGGTCTGGAGTGGATTAATGTCTTAGTAGTGCCACCAGATGGTTATTTGTTACATCTGGTGTACAAAAAGGTCAAAGGTACACATAGATAAGGGACCTTCAGAGGTACACATAGGAACTCACACGGTGGTTGTCAGTACCTTATAGGGTACATGTGTGTATAATGTCTGCTTTTAACCAGGGCAAGGTGACCGGAAACATGACAGAATACAAACAGTGTAGCTATTCCCTCCGCAAGGCAATCAAACGAGCTAAGCGTCAGTATAGAGACAAAGTAGAGTTGCAATTCAACGGCAGACTCAAGAGGTATGTGGCAGTGTCTACAGTCAATCACGGATTACAAAAAGAAAACCAGCCCCGTTGCGGACCAGGATGTCTTGCTCCCAGACAGACTAAATCACTTTTTGCTCGCTTTGAGGACAATACAGTGCCACTGACACGGCCCGCTACCAAAACATGCGGACTCTCTTTCACTGCACCCGACAACGTGAATAAAACATTTAAACGTGTCACCCCTCGCAAGGCTGCAGGCCCAGTCGGCATCCCCAGCCGCGTCCTCAGAGCATGCGCAGACCAGCTTGCTGGTGTGTTTACGGACATATTCAATCAATCCTTATCCCAGTCTGCTGTTCCCACATGCTTCAAGATTCAAGATGCATCCATTGTTCCTGTTCCCGAGAAAGCTAAGCTAAGGAAGCTAAGCTAAGAAAGCTAAGGTAACTGAGCTAAACGACTACCTCCCCGTAGCACTCACTTCCCTCATTATGAAGTGCCTTGAGAGACTAGTCAAGGACCATATCACCTCCACCCTACCTGACACACTAGACCCACTCCGAATTGCTTACCGCCCAAATAGGTCCACAGACGTCACAATCGCAACCACACTGCACACTACCCTAACCCATCTGGACAAGAGGAATACCTATGTGAGAATGCTGTTCATTGACTACAGCTCAGCATTTAACACCATAGTACCCTCCAAACTCGTCATCAAGCTCGAGACCCTGGGTCTCGACCCCGCCCTGTGCAACTAGGTACTGGACTTCCTGACGGGCCGCCCCCAGGTGGTGAGGGTAGGTAACAACATCTCCACCCCGCTGATCCTCAACACTGGGGCCCCACAAGGGTGCGTTCTAAGCCCTCTCCTGTACTCCCTGTTCACCCACGACTGCATGGCCATGCACACCTCCAACTCAATCATCAAGTTTGCGGACGACACCACAGTGGTAGGCTTGATTACCAACAACGACGAGACGGCCTACAGGGAGGAGGTGAGGGCCCTCGGAGTGTGGTGTCAGGAAAATAACCTCACACTCAACGTTAACAAAACAAAGGAGATGATTGTGGACTTCAGGAAACAGCAGAGGGAGCACCCCCCTATCCACATCGACGGGACAGTAGTGGAGAGGGTAGTAAGTTTTAAGTTCCTCGGCGTACACATCACGGACAAACTGAATTGGTCCTCCCACACAGACAGCGTTGTGTGGGTGCATCAAAGCAGTGACAGAGAGACTGAAAAACTGCTTCTTTCTCAAGGCCATCAGACTGTTTAACAGCCACCAGTAACATTGAGTGGCTGCTGCCAACATACTGACTCAATTCCAGCCACTTTAATAGTGGAATTGAATGTAAAAAATGTATCACTAGCCACTTTAAACAATGCCACTTAATATAATGTTTACATACCCTACATTACTCATCTTATATGTATATGTATATACTGTACTCTATATCATCTACTGCATCTTTATGTAATACATGTATCACTAGCCACTTTAAACTATGCCACTTTGTTTACATACCCTACATTACTCATCCCATATGTATATACTGTACTTGATACCATATACTGCATCTTGCCTATGCCGTTCTGTACCATCACTCATTCATATATCTTTATGTAGATATTCTTTATCCCTTCACACTTGTGTGTATAAGGTAGTAGTTGTGGAATTG
Organism: Oncorhynchus nerka; assembly: GCF_034236695.1. Lineage (NCBI taxonomy): Eukaryota > Metazoa > Chordata > Actinopteri > Salmoniformes > Salmonidae > Oncorhynchus > Oncorhynchus nerka. The sequence goes on from NC_088417.1 coordinate 29,901,187, forward strand.
TTAGGTTAGATTACTCGTTGGTTATTACTGCATTGTCGGAACTAGAAGTACAAGCATTTCGCTACACTCACATTAACATCTGCTAACCATGTGTATGTAACAAATAAAATTAGATTTGATTTGATTTGAGTGTAGGATAATAGTATGTTTCTCTACCCAATGTATTAAACATAAAGCTGCTTTCCAAAGCAATGTGGGAGGTGGGAATTTATCAGTTGTGAAGTCGTAAATAAAAAATGTATGCATTCACGTGCATTGTAATCATTGGGAAATGCCAACTGGCTAATGGCCAACAAGCTGCGTCAACCACAAACAAAAATTATAGCTGTCATGCCTGTAAACAAATTATAGAATTCCAAAACCATATTAATAGATTGCATTTTATAAAGATTTTTTTCATTTACATTTAACTGCCTGAAAACCTGTTATCGAATATATTTTCTTGTTGGAGGGCCGTTCAAGTGGATTTTTCCCAATCGTATGTGCTAAACTCCCACTTCCCACTTGGTCATGAATGCAGCGTTATGTACAATCATTACGAAACTTTCAAAATGTGGGTGTTGACAATGTGCTGGCGGGGAGACATTAGCATATTTGGGGGCATGGTCGAAAATATGTTATGTTTGTTCCAACCGACAGTGGAAATCTTTTATTTTAAGTGGTTTTATCAGTATGTTGCTGCAGATAGAGCATTTCTTTTGACATTACCAGTTCTGCAATCCTTGTTAGAGTTTACTCAAAAATGGCACTGTTTACAGATTACTGTACATTTTCCAGTAGCTTAAAGGAGAATATTACCTTGGCTCTGCCACGGTATATAGTCATTATTATATTAACAACATCATGTTTTTATCAGTAACATCATGATTATCCAAACACAAGATAGAACTAGCACGTTTTCATTTCACTGGTAGAATTGGGAAGTTTTGACTTTCTGTGTATTCCTCTGCTCATAGTGAACCACAAATTATGGCATTCACAGCGAATGCAGATACCACCTGCTAAGGTGGATGGGGCGAACAACACACAGCAATCTCAGAAAATATTTTTTGTTGACAGCGTTTGATTTTCACTAACGTTTGTCATCATGCCTGTGTGGTGTTCTGTGCCTGGCTGTGCTAATTACAAACAATTATCTTTACCCGTTCTACCTACCAGAGATTTACCCAGATGCTGCCAGTGGCCTGCGGTTATCAAGAATGATGCGCCTTTCGGTGACCAAAAATGATCAGAGGGCTTTTCATGCTGAACTGATGGGGAATCCATTTCAACAACAGCTGAGAAGTGGTGAGATACCATAGATGTTTTCCTTCACAACAAAACGATTAGAGGTAACCTAACATTAGCTAGCTTGCTAGCCTAATTGGACTAGCTAGGTAGGTTAGCTAGCTAACGTTACAGTCCTGCATTGAACTCTAAAAGCCATCAGCTAAATCATATAGCTGTCTTTTTTGGTATACACACTGTCAATCAATCTTGCCTATGCCATGGTAGTCATTGTTAGACTGGTACCTACCTTCAGCAGAGTAAACATGTTTGTTCATTCGTTTACTGATGTTAGCTAACATAAACTAGCTAATGTTAGCAAATCTGCTAATTTAGCAATCTATTCCACCCTTGTCTGGAAAACACTCCATTACTGAAAAAATAATTGTTGATATAGCTAACTCACTCCCTGTATGTGTATGTTGGTAGCAGTGATGAAGGTGTATAAATCGTCTTTGGTTGGTTAGTTAGTTGGTTCTCAGTCAGTCTCAGCTGGCTGGCAATCTTGCTGCCAATTTAGTGACTCTAGTTAGCTAACAGCAAGAAGACAATATTGAAATGTCCATGTTAGGTGTGCTAAGTTATCCAGTCTAATAGAGAGACATACAATTAGTGGGGTAGTTCAATTGTGTAGTGTTGTGTAGGTGATACAGAATCTGATTCCACCAACATGCGCTTCCAACCCCTAGCGCTGCACACGGTGAAGGTAAGCTGGCAAAAATATTTACAAACTGACCGCTAAGATAGCAAAATTTATAGTAAGCATGGTATAAACATGAATTGGATAGTGTTCGTATGGTTTGTGTTTGTGTTATGGGGTTACAGGTGGTAAAAGGTAGCCTGAGGACCACAGAGTACCTTCCAGACCATGTAATCAATTTAGTCTACCCCTCTTCTCTTTTTATCTTTTCTATTTGTAAAACTCAGGTTATCTGTCACTCCTCAGTGCCCTGCTGAAAAATACCCCAAAGCGGCGGGGTACAAAAGCGGACACAACTTGCAGTTATGGAGCACAACAAGGTTGTGGGGCAAAAACCAGCAAGGGACTCTGAGGAGGTTTCCAGACAGTACTTTGAGATGAGGAAGGGGTTTTTGGTTTTGCAGGGTTTTGCTTAGACAGTAAATGTACTGTTGTGTATGAGAGTGATTGAGGTGAATTTTCTCCTCAATATCCCATACACAAGAATTCATACTGTGAAAGAACTGCCCTCCTAAGACTTTTCACACGTTCTTTAGCCCCCCAGCCCATTAACTTTGTTGACTGATCATTCCTATCAAAAGCAGCTCCCAATGTCCCCTCATTGTCCTTAAACAATACGCTAGCCGGTCCCATTCAGTTGACACCTTTATAAACCTGTCCCTTCCACAAAAAGTGTCAAATGCTAACACCACAGCTATGTCTTTCCAGGAGAAGTGCAGTACCAGCAAATCTTCTGTAACAGTTCGTGGTTAAGAAGCCCTACACCACTTTCAGCAGAGTCTTATCCTGCTGGCTGTTCACCACAGACAGGACAAGACCATCGCCATAAGCACAAAGTGTCTCTGCTTTCCCAGCCCACCATGCCGAACACCATTGCCAGTGTACCGAAGCCGGATTAGAATCAGGTGTCTAGATAAGGGTTGGAGTGAATACCTACAGCACGGTAGCTCTCCAGGAACAGGGTTGGAGACCCCTGATGTAGAACCACCATAAATATGGACATTTTCTATTACTCTTTGAAATGTGTCTGCCTTTATGGATTCACAGAAGATATTTGTATAAGCTGTACAGGGCTGTATAGCATCAAACAGATGTTAGACATTCAGATATCCAAATAATGTTTATTTGTCAAAATGTAAAATACAGGGGAGTGTACAATAAGTAATGCTACCTCAAGAGAACTGGGTATTCAACAAGAATGGTATAAGGTAAAAGTAACATACAAACATTTTTTTATGAATAGTGTAAAACAGTTCAGTGTGTCCAAGTTTGTCTCAGGTGCAGAGACACACAGGTGCAGAGAACTGTAGCTACAGATTGTTACACCAGATAATGTGATTTACCCAAAGAATTTTGCTGACATATTTTTTTATTTATATCTAGTTATATCTAGTCAACTATATCTAGTTGATCGAGACAGGTGGGTGTCCACCCCAAAGTGGTGCATGTCATGATGACAGAGACCTGTCTCGATCAATGAGAGAAGACATGAAATAGACAAGATGGCAGCTTACACATTGTTGGCTTACTTCATGGAGCAAAAAAAGTGTTTATTTTAATCAATTCAAACTGACCCCCTGCAACTGGACACATTTTATGAGACTCCTGTTCCCCCGAATCGAGGACGAAGATGGCATCGCTAAGGTTGGTCGAAGATTCTCTGTTCTATGCCAAATAGCAACTATCCTGTAACTCCTAGTAATGGATACCAAAAAATCATTGGTTTAACCATATTATCTGGTGTAACAATCTGTGACTAAGAGAACTGGATACAGTGCTGCTACAATGACACACGCCGGCAAAGGAATTCTGTTTCTGTATTTAGAATCCACTTCAGGAAGAAACACAGGCACCACACAGTATTGTCTGTAAGACAAAAAAAAGTATGCCATATTGTATAGTTTGAATGACAGTTGAACTGTGCCAACGTAGGTCAACATTAGGGTAGACTAGTTGAACATGCATACATGTGCACAGGCACAGAGATTACATTTACAACAATATCTAACCTAATATATAGAAATATGGCATACACCTCAACATTTACACAATGACCTAGGTAGGTAGACAGACAGTTTCTATCTACAGGCATGTTTATCAGACATGCTTAGGCACATGTTTTTTTTATAGTAAAACCAGCTTAAATTTGAGAGATTTACAACAGTAAATGTTTGTATTATTGTTTCTCCTCACTGTTTGCTAGTCAACTTAGCTAGCTAGCTTTCTGGATAAACATGTGTTTGAAATCCTATCTTTTGTTATGCCTATAATTTTGTGAGATTGAAATGCATCCACTGTCCTAATCATAACCAATGTCAACTCTCGTCAACTATGTTACAAAGCTAGCTATTACAGTTATTTACAATTTCTGATGTTACACGTTTGCTAACACGTTACAAATGTGAGGCGTGGCGCATAACAATCTAGCAGGTGCCAGTGTAACTCGCTAGCCAACTCCAGTCGTGCTAACCTACTGTACTAAAGTGTGAGGCCTGTCACGGCCAACCTACATTCAATTATTTTCATTACTCCTGTTCCTAAAAGTAAAGAATTACACCACCAACTAACCCTACACCTATATACCACTATTTAATATTTTTTTTAAATCACCACCCCATTAACTCTTCTGCAGTAAAATCTCATACAACCAGGTACTTCTCTGCATCTGCCACCTACACTCATTGAAAACCCCCTACACCATTCCACTACTTTGACCATATCTGCTCCTGCGCCATGCCAATGGCCTGGGAGGACAGGACCCCACCCTTCAACATACAATTTGTAACCATTGCTATGAACATAAAGAATCCAACCTTACTGAAGCAAAACTCACTCATTGCCCTTTGAGCTGGCACAAATCTACTACTCACTGGTATCCTCTAAGGATCCCTCCCCTTGACCCATCCTCCTCCATTCTCTTCACTGCCTCGACACCCTCTGCACTACGCCTCTCTCGCCCCGGACATTTCCAATACCCTGCAAAATGTACACCCCTGCAGGTGACACACAACTTTACCAACCGAAACTACACAATCCTCTGTCCCATGCCGTCCTGCACACTTCCCACATCTTGGAATCTCCCTCCTACACGCTGCTGCAACATGACCATAAGCGTTGCACCTGAAACAGCGCAACTGATATATCCTATCATGACTTTGTCTGGTAGAGACTCCAATATGTCTGTGTTGCATCAAACAGCGGGCGTCACAACACCAGGAATATTCAACTTCAATTGATCCACCTCCACACTTAACGTTACCCCAGAAATCACTCATTTCAATAGTTCCCTGTTCAGAAGAGCAAGAAACAGATCTTGACCCAATTAGTGTGACATGGAGAGTCTACTCCCTCTGGTCAAAAGAAACATAAACAAATATCACAAGTCCACTGATTCATTTGCCCCCAACTCCTTTCTCGCCCAACCTGAAACCACAAACGGATCGGGCCAAAAGGAAAGGGTCCACTTTCTCCAAAAATGTCACTCCTACTGGTTCAGATTCTTCTTTATCATGTCTGATGCCATTCTTCCTCAACACACATCTTCCCACCACACTTGTCTCTTCTACTTCTTCCTCGCTGTCCATAATCACATCTATCTGTACATCTCTAAGTGATGGCGCCGGAGGGGATGGCTGCCGGCTCTTAACCAACCATGCTATTTTGTTTGTTGTTTCGCGTTGTGCAAGGAGGCCAACAAACCTGACTCAATTACACCAGCTCTGTCAGGAGGAATGGGCCAAAATTCACCCAACTTATTGTGGGAAGCTTGTGGAAGGCTACCCAAAAGTTTGACCCAAGTTAAACAATTATAAGGCAATCCTAACAAATACTAATTGAGTGTATGTAAACTTCTGACGCACTGGGAATGTGATGAAAGATATAAAAGCTGAAATATTAATTCTCTCTACTATTATTCTGACATTTCACATTCTTAAAATAAAGCGGTGATCCTATTTGACCTAAGACAGGGAATTTTTACTAAGATTAAATGTCAGGAATTGTGAAAACTGAGTTTAAATGTGTTTGGCTAAGGTGTATGTAAACTTCCGACTTCAACTGTATGACCAAATCAAGACGACATTTTGTACCATGCTGCTTTTCCCACTTAACTGACAAAACATTTGTGTGCACTGAGACATTCAACTTGGCAGCAATATCATGGCCTTCTTTCAGGTCATTGAGCCTTGACATATTTCCTGGACCTATAGCTGGTCTATCCTAACTGAACGTTTCTCAATTATGTGCCATGTAATTTTGGTGTATCTTGGCTAAGGTCATAGTGCTTCCTAAAGCCTGAAAATGTACCAAATACACAGCAACAATCTAAGTTAAGAGTTCTACCAGGGCACATTCCATGCATCAACTTGAAATGCATCACGAGCAAGTTGGTACTTCCATGACTAGCATGGCAAACAAAACATATCATCATAACTTAATTGGCATTAGTGCAGGAGTCTAGCTCTGAGCTCAACAACCCTTGGTGTCTCCTTAACCTCCCCAATGTCTATGTTGTACACAGTTGTCTGTATGAAGGTGTACATGTTGCGCAGTATTGTATTGTAAGCAGTACCAAAACCAAAGTGAGTCTGGAAAAATTCATTGAAGGCACCAAGAGCACTCGTTCTTGCACGGCAAGGCTCGCTTGTCCAGGATGATGAAGTAAGTATGGATGCTGCTCTTCCTGGTCCCGACTGCAAGAAGATATAGTTGCCGGCTCTGGTCAATTGCATCAAGGTGCTCCGGGATACTGGTTCCTGCCTGAAGACGACAAAAACAAACACCATCATTAGTTCATCATAACGGCTACAACACTGTCCAATAATAAGAATGCCAATACAAACCTTTTAGAATATCACAAGATGCTCTTCAGCTTGGGATGCATACCTCTTGTCTGGTCTTTTCTGGCCTTGTGAGGAAGAAGGAATCAAATGGAGCAGGAGAAGGATGAGGAAAGGTCATTGTCCCATCCTAAACAAAGAAGAGATCTGATTAAAATGGTAAATTCCATCATCAGTGACATTAACATTTCAGAGTTATTTGAAATATAAATGATAAATGATGATCATCTAACTGTCAGCATTCGTGCCAGCTCCGTCATCAACTGCAGATTCTGCCATCTGGTTCAGCTCCTGATGTTCAGCTCCCTGAGTGGCCTTGCTTAAGGTATTGCTCAGCGTCATGATCTTTTGCTTGAATGTCACCTCTCCAAACAGCAGCACTAAGTCCTGTTCAATCTGAAACAAATAAGACAAGGAACAAAACATTGATACATTTCCTTTTCTCAAAACATTCCACTTTAACCTCCAAAACAGAGTTTGAGTAAATCACCAGCACACATTAATTTAACTATTATTACGGAACTGTTGTTTTTGTTTAAATTTACTGGCCAACCTGAATTGGCATCTAGAGATTAAATGCAATTTATACAACTTAAAACTGTTCTTTAAAAAAAAGTCTTACCAAGCCCTTCACATCTAGAAAGGGTGGAAATCCGGTTAGGATAGTGGAGCATTCATCTTCTTCCTGTCCTCAAAGGTCTATTTCAGCTTCTGTTTGACTGTTTCTTCATCAGAAATATGCTACGTAAGAAAAATGGACTCTCTGCACTGGTCTTCACTCAGGGTAACCAAAGTGGATGGACTGGACTCCCTCTCAGTAGTTCGCCCTGCAGAGTATAGTTGAGTGGGCCGTCTCTCAGATGAAGCCAAATTCCTCTGAACGGTTTTGATTCCATATGAGAGGTACCCTTCTAAACTATTAGGCTCGTAATAACATTCCTTAAGAAAATGAACATGGTTACCAATCTATTACATTTACATTTACATTTAAGTCATTTAGCAGACGCTCTTATCCAGAGCGACTTACAAATTGGTGCTTTCACCTTATGACATCCAGTGGAACAGCCACTTTACAATAGTGCATCTAGGTCTTTTAAGGGGGAGGGTGAGAAGGATTACTTTATCCTATCCTAGGTATTCCTTAAAGAGGTGGGGTTTCAGGTGTCTCCGGAAGGTGGTGATTGACTTGATCTATATATATATTTTTTTTTAAATAACCAAGTCCCATTTTGTCAGATACCATACCAGATGAATTAAACGCAGATGCCCTTTATCAGTTGTAATGTATACTTACATATCCATTTGCAGTGTGTAGGGATCCTTCTGGTATGGGAACAAGGAGACGATGCCTTGTGCAAATGTTTCTCTCACACTGCGTGGTGTGATGTCCTGACAATAATATAATACTATGTTTAGGCGGCAATCAGAATCTCCACAAGCAGCCTTGGTCCCCAGTCAGCTAAATATCAGGAGTGATTTTTTAAGCAGTATCATGCTCATCGAGGTTGATACAAGAGAAATCTTCTACCAATAGCAGTGGATGGTCAGCAGTTGCCTAACCAATTATGTGACTGAGATACTGATACAGAAGTCATTTTTAACATTCAACAGATATGGGAGCAAGTAATGCTCAACCATTTTCATAATGAATCTTTCCTTTAAACTTACCCGTGAGTTTCTGTCATTGCCTAAAAAAGAATGTTGATCATATTTCGTCTGGTGCAGTCAGTTAGTTTTGGAGTATTCCTTGATGACAACCTCTCCACCAGGCTTTTTCCTCAGTATGCTCTCTATTACCTGTAAAAATACAAATACATCTGTGAAAAATCTATTTGATGGCAAGTGAATTGAAGAATGAATTACAAATGTAATTTGTTTTGCTTCGTCATCAGATCTTTGACGCTTTCATGTGGGGCTTCCATCCACACTCAAAATGATTGTATCATCCGACTCATGGTCTAAACCACCCATCACCGAACTGGCAGAGACAGGACTCTGGGAAGGGAAGATTCTGAAATACACAAAGATGACAATACAGGCATGTCAAATGTATGGTTACATATTGAACGTGATGCCACAAGTAATCAAGACCTGAAAACCAGCACATACCTTTAGCATCATTGTTCAGTGTGAGCTTGAAAACATAAGGATCTGGCCATTTCACCAAGTCCTCAAACACATCCCCATCAACTTCAGTTCCAGACCCATCATACAGCTTTGCTTCTGATAAACTAGTAAGTGGGATCTCAAATGTCAGAAAAACTAAGATAAAAATCAAAACAACAACCTACAATTAGAATTGCAATGATAATGGTAAGCGTAATCAGACTGACTTGTAAATGTATGAAAACGGTACATTTATTTCCAATCACAAATTAAAAGTTGACCTCCAATCCAAAGGTTTTCAAGTGTCAGGTCAATGATCTTGCCATATTTTTGTTCACCATTGAATTTCACCCTGATCAACGTGACTAGGTCTGAAAGCCGTTAATGGTACGAGATAAAGCCAAAATGGATGAAAAAGCATTGCATTTGTATTTCAATCATGACACATTATAAGGGTGACTACAAACGTTTTCACTGATACTCCTTTATTTAGCAATGCTAATTTCAAAGCATATTATGAAAATATTGGATCCTGACCACAACTTGTCTGATATTACTTGAAGCAGGTCCCAAACTACAGCAAACAGACTATTCAACTCACATTCACTGTCCTGAAATATGGACACGGCCAAATAAATCCAGTAAAATACAATCATAAATCCAGCTAGTCACAATATTATGTTGTCATGTTCTAGGAGCAGACTTACAACGCCGCCAAAATGAACTGGTGATAAAGCGAGTGGGAAACCTAGTTAGCTAGACTAGCTAGCTGCTGATGCAATGACCACAATGCTTATCTATAAGCATCGCCCACAAGTCAAAAAATGCAGTTATATTTTGGCTAAATAAACAACTCACTTAATCAGATTAGTCCTCAATATATAGTAAGCAACTGAAATAAAGAGAACAAACTAGCATGAGGCTAAAAAAGCTTGGTGCTGAAATGAGACAAGTCCATGGAAAAAGCATGTGGAGCAGACTGACTGCACAGGACAGGGGCAAGCTAGTTAGCTAGCGTGCTAGCTATCTTGCAAAGATGTGCAAAAAGTGAAACGCAAGTAACTCTAACGTTAGCTGCACACACACAATCAAAACTGTTTGACTTTTTATGTTACACTGCAGTCTGACTGTCACGACTTCTGCCGAAGTCGGTTCCTCTCCTTGTTTGGGAGGTGTTCGGCGGTCGACGTCACCGGTCTTCTAGCCATCACCGATCCATTTTTCATGTTCCATTTGTTTTGTCTTGTTTTCACACTCACCTGGTTTTTAATTCCCTAATTACATGTTGTATATTTCCCTCTGTTTCCCCCATGTCCTTGTTGGGAATTGTTTATTTGTAAGTTATTGTGCTATGTGTTACTGGTGCATGGTTTTGTACCCATGTGTTTGTTGTTTTATATGCCGTTAGTTTTATATATTAAACTGCTCCGGATATTCACCAAGATCTGCTCTCCTGCGTTTGACTTCCCTGTCACCAGTTACGCGCCCCTTACACTGACAACCAAGTATCAAGTATTTCAAATAAAATAGCTAAATAATAGCAGTGAAATAGTTGTTTAAAACTCACCTTTGCATGGAGCAAATTAGGATTCTTCTGATCCAACAATAGTGTCAAGAAAATAAGAAATTTGAACGCAGAAACTGAATTTATGAGCGGGGTTGTGATGATGTTTACATTTACTGAGTAAATGTCTACACTAATAGAGTAATATGTTATACCTTAGCAATTAACACCAGTTATCAGCACTGACGCTAGGGGTCATTTGGCACTGCCAGTTGCTAAAACAACTCTATGGGAGTCGAATTTAACACTAGTGATTTTACTGTGTACCACACTGTGTACCAAACTGTACCATGTGAGTGCATATGAGTCCATTTGAAGTGTACATTGTACCTTATTTTAACCCCAGGTAACAGCACTGTAGTGTACCCTAACCATGCCCTATATATATATATATATATATATATATATATATAGTCAAATATGTCAGATAGTACAGTATGTCAATTATGCCTTTCAAAATAAAATATTTGACAACTGGGTTTTCACGTGCTCAAATGTTCTCACATGTGTAGTGTTACGGTATCAAATTGAAATGTTTCATCCCCATTTTGTCACATTTATTTCACTTGAACGATGTGCTTACATGTTGTCAGGTGTAGTTTCAAATGTGAGAATGTCATTATCTTTTTTTAAATCTCAATGGCATTGATTAGGAAAGGTGCTTTAAATGGGCACACACATAAATCTATGTAAATTATTTACATCACAATTTACTCAGACCAGCAGACAGCAGGTCATCGATGTGTTCTAGCCCAGATTGCATATAGGAAATACAAAGGAAATGCTAAGAAGGGATTTAGAACCAAGAGAAGGCCATGCTTGCCAGTAACCCATTCACAGCCCAGGAAGTCCGTGTGAGAGTCTTAGCCATAGCACTTGAAAGACCTACAGTATGAATGGCCACTTACGTGCAGCCAGAGAGAGATGGAACGACTCCCTCTCTCTCTCTGTCTCTCCCAGGCCTCTCTCTCCCCACTCTCAGCTATAATAAGTTAAACGGTCTTAGAAAAAGCCATTCCCTTCTGACAGTGTCTCAGTGTTACCCCGGACAGAATTGAGATGCACAGGAAAAAGCAAGTAGAGAAGCTTCTCTCTCTCGCTCTCTCTCTCTCTCTCTCTCTCTCTCTCTCTCTCTCCCTCTCACTCTCGCACTCTATCTCTCTCACACTCGTTCTTTCTCTCTATTGGCTGTGGATAATCTTGACTCCACAGAAAAATCCTTAAGCAGCTGGCCTCAAACCGTTCGCTCCAGTGCACATGTATACAATATCTCACTCCGGCCCCGAGGCCGTTTTTCTTATTCTTTTCCCTCCTTTTTTTCTCCCTCTCCCTCTCCCTCGCTCCCAGCACTCCTGTGAGTTTCAGAGCCAACCGGTCTAGAAAAGGCAGGATTTGTTGGTAGGGAATGGGAAAGAGTGCCAAAATCAACACCAGTCCCTTTCCTTTGGGAGCATTGCAGCAAATTGGTCTTCAGAAAGAGACAGCTTGGTTTCTGTCCCTCCGACCAATGTGAACCCTTACACTCCAGGGTTAGGGCTGGCCCACAAAACCAGAGATTGTGTTCATTTTTATTTAACCTTAACATACAGTCATAAAGTCCAGAAGTGAATGAGTGGGATGGAAAATTGATTGATTGATTTCCTGTGTGACCAGCTAGCCCGTAGAGGGTTGTTTTAGACATGTAAAACTTATATTAGTGGTTTACCTCAGACTCGCAAATGAACAGGTGTGAGTGCTTAATATACAGTTGCCCATAGTATCACGGAATGACAGTGCAGTGTTCTGCAATTTTCTGATTTCTCCATTTAAATCAATGCTTACAAAAACCAAGCAAGTATTGATAGCCTATGCAGGTCTATACCAAGAACTGACATTTGTATCTGAACAATTTGTTCTGCATTGTTCAATCATATCAGCTCAACACTCACTTGAGCCATCCATCCATTATAGGGGAAGGTGCATCCATCCGGACATAGGCTATTTGTCTTGCGCATTTGGATCTGGGCGGAGGGATTCTCAAAGAATAATGGCTTGTGTGGCTACTATATCTACTGTATGATATCATTACATCCTTCACTTCAAATAGCCTACGACTGGACAGCAGATGACACCCGGTTTGAAGTTCTGACGTTTGATCGAGGTCCGTTTGATCCTGGGTGGAATAAAAGACCAACACCTTACCTGTTTCAACTTGTGGTGAGGTGAGGGGTTTTGAAGCATCAAGCCAGAGTTGTCAGATGGTTGAGTCCGAGGGTTTGCCATAAAGATGAGAGTCCCGGCCTCTTGGCTCCATATAATGCTAAAATAGCCTACCTACTGTATGCTGCTAACCATTATGCTCCATATACCGATACAATGGAGTTGGTAGTTCTATAACAGTATTACAATTATCTTACTACAGAAATGAATGTGTAATTACACAGATATAAATGTCTAAGTCCAAATAAAATATTGAAGATGAACATGTTAAAAGTTTGAAGCAGAACACCATGTAAAGCAGACCATATTAGACAATGCAGTCACTCTAAAAGCATGTTACTAAATTGGCAGTATCGCAACGTCACATGGAAATGCAAGCTAGAGCACAGAGACACAGAGATTAAATCATTGAAAGAAGTCTGCCCAGAATGTTAACACCAGTTCAGACAGAATGTACACAGACAGGCGTTGTTGAGTGGAATGGACTATTTTTCTTCACACATGGCATGAAGCATGACAGATGAACAGGTGACAGAAACTCAAGGCAAAGTGCAGATAAGATATTACCAAGGTTACACGCAGATGTTGTTTCAGCATGTTCCCATGCACAATATCAGATCAGTCTGAGATTAACATTGCGGGGGGATGAGTTCTGCTGCTACCCCCCACCGCTCACACACACACGCGTGCCTGCGTGTGTGCCTGCCTGCATCCGTGTCTGCGTCCTTGCATGCCTGAGGGCGTGTGTGCAGTTGTGTGTGCTTGCATGCATGTGTATTCCCATAATTTACACCCAGAGCACAGAAGAGATTTTGGGCCATGGTGAAATGTCAGGCGTATGGAGGAAGGCTCTTGGCCCAGCCTTATCTCCTGTCTTGTGGCTTCGTCATCCCACCAAGGAGAGGGAGAGATAGGGGAAAATGAGAAGGATCGAGAGAGAGAGAAACAGGGAGACATGGAGGAGAGAGAGGAGAAGAGAAAGAGATGGGGAGTAGAGAAAGAGAAAGGGGAAAGAGACTCCAAAGCACCTCAGAAATACACCCAGGTTTCTAAGTAGCACCACAGGAAACAACTCTGCATTCCCAGAGTGGTTCCCAGTGGTTCCCAAACTTTTCATAGTTCCGTACCCCTTCAAACACTCAACCTCCAGCTGTATACCCCCTCTAGAGCCAGGGTCAGCGTACTCTTAAATGTTGTTTTTTACCATCATTGTAAGCCTGCCGCACACGCTAACGATACATTTATTAAACATAAGAATGAGTGTGGGTTTTTGACACAACCCGGCTTGTGGGAAGTGACAAAGAGCTCTTATAGGACCAGAGCACAAATAATAATGTAATAATTATTTATTTAATCATCTTACATATGAACCTTATTTGTTCATCGAAACACTCACCACAGGTTAATGAGAAGGGTGTGTTTGAAAGGATGCACTTAACTCTGCAATGTTGGGTTGCATTGGAGAGAGTCTCAGTCTTAAATCATTTTCCACACACAGTCTGTGCCTGTATTTAGTTTTCATGCTAGTGAGGGCCGAGAATCCACTCTCACATAGGTACGTGGTTGCAAAGGGCATCAGTGTCTTAACAGCGAGATTTGCCAAGGCAGGATACTCTGAGCGCAGCCCCATCCAGAAATGTGCCAGTGGCATCTGATTAAATTAAAATGTTGCAGAACCGCTTGTTGCAATTTCAAAGAGGCTCCCATGTTCAGATATCGGCAAGTGGGACAGGAGGCAGGGCATGAAAGGGAAAACAAATCAAGTTGTTTGTGTCATCCGTTTCGGGAAAGTACCTGGGTAATTGCGCACCCAAGTCACTCAGGTGCTTCGCTATCTCACATTTGACATTGTCCGTAAGCTTGAGTTCATTTGCACACAAAAAAGACCCGTGTGTTGTCCTTGTTAATGCAGACAGAGAAGAGCTCCAACTTCTTAATCATTGTAACGGCGTTCTTCGTTTGTTGAAAGAGAGTCAGACCGAAATGCAGCGTGGTTGTTACTCATGATCTTTAATGAAGGAAAACGGAACGATACATGAAATAACTTATGAAGACGAAAACAACAAACTGAACGAAACCTAATACAGCCTATCTGGTGAATACAACACAAAGACAGGAACAATCACCCACAAGATACAAAGTGAAACTCAGGCTACCTAAATACGGTTCCCAATCCGAGACAACAAGAATCACCTGACTCTGATTGAGAACCGCCTCAGGCAGCCAAGCCTAACTAGACACACCCCTAAATCATTCACAATCCCAATGCTATAAAACCCCAATACGAACACAGCACATAACCCATGTCACACCCTGGCCTGACCAAAATATATAACGAAAACACAAAACATATTGACCAAGGCGTGACAGAACCCCCCCCCTAAGGTGCGGACTCCCGGACGCACCTCAAAACCATAGGGAGGGTCCGGGTGGGCGTCTGTCCATGGTGGCGGCTCCGGCTCGGGACGTGGACCCCACTTCATTAATGTAATAGTTCCTCCCCTTCGCGTCCTGGGATAATCCACCCTCGCCGCCGACCATGGCCTAATAGTCCTCACCCAGATCCCCACTGGACTGAGGGCACTGACAGAGGGGCAGCTCGGGACAGAGGGGCAGATCGGGACAGAGGGGCAGCTCGGGACAGAGGGGCAGCCCGGACAGAGGGGCATCTGGGACAGAAGCAGCCCGGGACTGAGGGCAGCCCGGAACTGAGGGGAAGCCCAGTACTGAGAGAAAGCCCAGTACTGAGAGGAAGCCCAGTACCGAGAGGAAGCCCAGTACTGAGATGAAGCTCAGGCAGGTAGTAGGCTCCGGTAGATCCTGGCTGGCTGGCGGATCTGGAAGATTCTGGTTGACTAGCAGATCTGGAAGATTCTGGTTGACTGGCAGATCTGGAAGAGACTGGTTGACTGGCAGATCTGGAAGAGACTGGTTGACTGGCAGATCTGGAAGATTCTGGTTGACTGGCAGATCTGGAAGAGACTGGTTGACTGGCAGATCTGGAAAAATCTGGTTGACTGGCAGATCTAGAAGATCATGGCTGACTGTCTGATCTGGAAGAATCTGGTTGACTGGCGGATCTAGCTGCTCTATGCAGACTGACAGCTCTGACTGCTCCATGCAGGCTGACAGCTCCTTGCAGACTGGCGGCTCTTTGCAGACTGGCAGCTCTGGCTGTTTCATGCAGACTGACAGCTCTGTGACTGCTCCATGCAGGCTGACAGCACCCTGCAGACTGTCAGCTCCTTGCAGACTGACAGCTCCTTGCAGACTGACAGCTCCTTGCAGACTGGAGACTCCGGCAGCGCAGGAGAGGAGAAAGGCTCTGGCTGCGCTAAACAGGCGGGAGGCTCCAGCAGCGCTGTAGAGGAGGAAAGCGCTGGCTGCGCTGAACAGGAGAGGCACACTGGAGGCCTGGTGCGTGGTGCTGGCACTGGTGCTACAGGATCGAGGACACGCACAGGAAGCCTGGTGCGGGGAGCTGCCACCGGAGGACTGGAGTGTGGAGGTGGCACAGGATGGGCTAGACCGTGAAGGCGTACTGGAGATCTTGAGAGCAGTGTTGGCACAGGACGTGCAAGGCTAGGGATGTGCACAGGAGGCCTGGTGCGTGAGGCTGGCACCAACTTCACCAGCCGACTAACACGCACCTCAGGTTGAGTATAGAGCGCTAACTCAGGTGCTATCAAATCCCCGACACGATCCGTCGGACGAATATCGTATCTATAGCACCAAGCTAGCAACTCCCTCATTACTCTCCACTCCACTTTCCCCATTAACTCCTTCACAATCTCTGCTTCGCTCACCTCTAACACTGGCTCTGGTTCTGGTCTCCTCCTTGGCTCCTCACGATAAACAAGGAGAGTTGGCTCAGGTCTATCTCCTGACTCAGCCACTCTCCCTCTGAGCCACCCCCCAATACATTTTTTGAGGTGACTTTCGGGGTTCGCTCTGCGCCGCCGTGTCTGTTTCTCTAACTCCATTCGCCTATATCCCTCTTCGCACTGCTCTAGCGAATCTCAGGCGGGTTCCGGCTCTCTCTCTGGGTCGGCCGCCCACCTGTCTATTTCTTCCCACCGTCGTATAGTCCCGGCCTCTGCTATCCATTAATGTCCTCATAACAGCGTCTCTCAGCTCTCATAAGTGCCTCCTTTCGCTCCTGCTGTCGCTGCCTGTAACCACGCCACTCGGTCCGTGTGTGGTGGGTGATTCTGTAACGGCGTTCGTCTGTTGTTGAAAGAGAGGCGGACCGAAATGCAGAGTGGTGGTTACTCACGATCTTTAATGAAGGAAAACGGAACGATACATGAAATAACTTATGAAGACGAAAACAACAAACTGAACTAAACCTAATACAGCCTATCTGGTGAATACAACACAAAGACAGGAACAATCACCCACAAGATACAAAGTGAAACTCAGGCTACCTAAATACGGTTCCCAATCCGAGACAACAAGAATCACCTGACTCTGATTGAGAACCGCCTCAGGCAGCCAAGCCTAACTAGACACACCCCTAAATCATTCACAATCCCAATGCTATAAAACCCCAATACGAACACAACACATAACCCATGTCACACCCTGGCCTGACCAAAATATATAACAAAAACACAAAACATATTGACCAAGGCGTGACAATCATAGCCTCAATTTTGTCCCTCACATTGAATATAGTTGCGGAGAGTAGTCCCTGTAGTCCTAGATTTAGATCATTCAGGTGAGAAAAAACATCACCCAGATAGGCCAGACGTGTGAGAAACTCGTCATCATGCAAGCGGTCAGACAAGTGAAAAACTTTAAGCTCGTCTCTCAATTTAAAAACATGTCAATACTTCAATACTGTACCTTGATAACCAGCACACTTCTGTATGTTGTAAAAGCGTTACATGACCGCTGCCAATATCATTGCATAGTGCAGAAAATACACGAGAGTTCAGGGGCCTTGCTTTAACAAAGTTAACCATTTTTACGGTATGATGGTTGTTTCTGTCGGCGCAATGCGTGAAGAAACCAGCTGGCTGCACCGACTCCGATAGAGTCTCTCGAGTGAGCCATATTTCCGTGAAGCAAAGAACGTTACAGATTTCATCAACCTTGTTGTCAAGAGACTTGACATTGGCGAGTAGTATGCTAGGGAGCGGTGCGCGATGTGCCCGTCTCCGGAGCCTTACCAGAAGACTGCTTCATTTGCCTCTTTTACGACGTCGTTGTTTTGGGTCGCCAGCTGGGATCCGATCCATTGTCCTGGGTGGAAGGCAGAACACAGGATCCGCTTCGGGAAAGTCATATTCCTGGTCGTAATGATGGTGAGTTGACGTTGCTTTTATATATTCAGTAGTTCCTCCCGACTGTATGTAATGAAACCTAAGATTACCTGGGGTACCAATGTAAGAAATAACACGTAAAAAAAAAAAAATACTGCATAGTTTCCTAGGAACGCGAAGCGAGGCGGCCATCTCTGTCGGTGCCTGAAGTGAGCTATAACTATAGCTATATAGTTTTATGAATTATGAAAGGCATTTGTGGAATGTAGATACAGGGTAATTACCTTTTTTTTAACACTTCTGCTGTGTATTAAAATAATTATTTTATTCCACATCTGTTAAGTTGCTATACAATGTTGTGTGAGAAAAATCCTTATGTAAAAGAAGCCTTGATGACAGAGGCTGTGGGGTTTTGTCTTTCATTTCTCATAATGGCTTTTCTTTTTACATAATACACCTCGATTTGGCCCTTAAATTGTGGTCACCCATTTATGTGGAATGCAATGGTGTAGTTCTCATAATGGTGTATGCATGCTGATTTCCCCTTCCTGTCTGAGCCTGATATTTCTATCCCTCTCTCCTCAGATGGCTTCAAAGAGAAGGTATCCCACAACCCCCTAGGGGCCCTGTGATTGAAAGCTCAGAAGGAGGATGGACAGAGTGCCAAAGTCTTATAAAGAATGTAACAGAAGATACATACATTATTCAGATTAGAATTTTTATGCAGGGTATGGTATGTCCACACAAATACAAGCAAGAGAAAGTTGTTATTTAATGATTTTACGGTTCCTTGTTGGCTGCCAACAAAGAAGAAAAACGTATCCATAATTCTTTCCTGGAATAAATGGCTGTTTAATTAATGAACTTTCTAGAAGATGAAAATCATTGGGACAGATATGAACTGGTAACTGGGCGGCTTCGCTCTGACCAGGGGTGGGCATGACATACTTCTGATGAGCTTATCATGTTACGCCAACTAGAGTGTCGAAATTCAGCCTTTCTTTTTAATGGATTTCAGTTGTATAGATGGGGTGTGACAACTTCAAATATTCCTGAAATCTAAAGCGTAGAAGACTTGTGAGATTTGCCCTCAAACTGGAAGATTTCCTGATGCCAGAGCACCAAGCGATTAGCATGGCCGAGACATTTAGTATGGCAGAACTCAAATACAAATATATTCATAAACAACCCCCTCCCCTTCAGGGGCCCCTTGCTGGCCACCCCGGCTATGCAATCCCCAATCCACTCTTCACACGGCCGGCTGTATAAAATCAGTTTCCTCTGCTCTGCACCACGCTGTTTCAGGGAGGGAGAGATGTCTCATCATCATACTGATGTCAAACCGCCTCTCCAGAGAGTACTCGCACCGTGCCATAGGGTACACACTCGAGCAGAAGGCAGGGACAATTGACAAAATATACACAACATCAATGCCCCAGGCAGAATGAAGCCAGCTAAGGACACAAATATACTGTAGTTGCTGTTTATCTATTAATTAAAAGAAGGATGAAAATAAACACAGAAATTGTTTTGGCCCATCTGCAGTGCCCTGGGACTGCTTTTCCAAAGTTATTGAGAGTGAAATGGTATTTCTAATTTCTTAGACGCTCCCTCCCTACACGGCAAGTCATTCAGTCTGCATACATCATTATTTTTCAGATTTGTTTGTGGAGGTATCACTTTCCCCCGCTCGTCGTCCCCACTCCGCAGTGCACAGGGAGGGGTGCAGCTGTGCAAAATTAATTTTTCATCAGGTTTAAAGGCTTTTTGGCAGGCTATCCCAAAGTCCCGAATCCAGCCATGCAGGCAGGGTTCTTGAAGTAGGAAAAGGCTTTCCCGCTGCTCCGCTCCTCTCAGCTCCTTCGCCTCTCAGCAGGTTCAGGGATTAAATGCATGACTCCTGTCAAAGCCTCTGACAGGCCTTAAAGGGGAAGCAGCGTTTTACTGACTCCCTCTCATTATTCCCCCAGGGCTCTGGGTTGGGTCCTTGTCATTAACAGCTGTGTAGTCCACGGTGCCCCTGTGAGATGGCATAATATGGCATAATGCACTTTGTCTGGGCTCGCTGGGCTTAGGAAGACGCATGCCGCCACTCGCTCTCGCTCTCTTGTTCAGTTGTTCAATCTCTCTCTCTCTCTCACTTCCTCTCTGTTGTTCAATCTCTCTATCAGTCACTCATCTCCTTAGTCTTGCTAATATGAACAGTATGGCTCCCAGTCAGAGGGAGTCACAGTTACAAGGATCAAGTTTTGCCAAAGGAGATATACACTGTGTACAAAACACTATTCTTTCCATGTCATAGACTGAGCAGGTGAATCCAGGTGAAAGCTATGATCATTTATTGATGTCAGCTGTTAAATCCACTTCAATCAGTGTAGATGAAGGGGAGGAGACATGTAGATGAAGGGGAGGAGACATGTAGATGAAGGGGAGGAGACATGTAGATGAAGGGGAGGAGACAGGTTAAAGAAGTATTTTCAAGCCTTGAGACAATTGAGACATGGATTGTGCATGTATGCAAATCAGAGGGTAAATGGACAAGACAAACGATTTATGTGCCTTTGAACGGGGTATGGTAGTAGGTGCCAGGCACACCGGTTTGGTTGTGTCAGAAACTGCAATGCGCTGGGTTTTTCACGCTCAACAGTTTCCCGTGTGTATCAAGAATGGTCCACCACCCAAAGGACATTCAGCCAACTTAACACAACAGTGGGAAGCATTGGAATCAACATGAGCCAGCATCCCTGTGGAACGCTTTCGACGCCTTGTCCATGACCCGATGAATTGAGGCCATTCTGAGGGGGAAAAAAGGGTGCAACTCAATATTAGGAAGGTTTTCTTAATGTCTTGTACACTCAGTGTATATCCTCTTAAAATCAGCAGGAGGAGACCATACTGGAAGAAATTATGCTGGATTTGTAATTAAGGAGGTAGTATTGTAAGTGCTCCTCCCAAATTGACCTGATTGGCAAATCATGCAATCTCTTCAAATGGGGAGACGTTCTGAAGTACGATTTACCATATTTACTTTGGATACTTATACCCAGCCCATCCTGTTCTAAATGTACAGTAAATGTGGATGCCATTTTGGAGACATTTCTGAATCACCTCCATATCATTTAATGTAAGTATTGTAACGGTAAGTACTTACCAGTTTAAGTAATTTACAGACATGGCTCTACAGTCAAAAATGATCGAGCATTCATCCTTCTAACATATTTCTCTTTATCTAAAAAATAAGCCTGCTCTCCAATTTAAATAACATCAGCCTCTCACCTTGAGTTAACAATCTTTCCTTACACCTCTGGGTTAGTGAAGGTGAAATCTGAGGCACCTCTCTGCTGTAATTGTCAGAGCAGGTCTGGTATTGATTTTTCTCTCCTCCACCTTCAGTAGCCTTCCAATTACACACACACACATGCACACATGCACACATGCACAAACACACAGGCGCAGACACACATACACACACACACACACACAAACAAGAGGGATCTGCACCAGGCTGAGACAACAACTTGTTTAGCACCAGGAGGCCCTGGATAGAAACCTTGGGAAAATGTTTGTGGGAGGGTTAATGAATTTAGATCAGTGTTTACTGCAAACAGTACTGTGCCATAGACAAACACTGCCATGCCAGAGACTGCTGCGGCTGCCTTGATGTCTCAGTATGGCTGGCCACAGGTCAGAGTTGGGTCGTCTCGGAGACAATGCGGCTGATTAGGATGGCAAACACCAACGGCGACTGCCGCCTGGCTGCAGGGTTCGAGCCATGGCCTGTATTCATAAAGAGTCTCAGAGTAGTGCTAATCTAGGATCAGGTCAACCCTGTCCATATTATCGTACTCATTATGATCTAAAAGGAAAAACAGATCCTAGATCTGCACTCCCACTACTCACTACTCTGAGTCGCTTCATGAATATGGGCCCTGGACTGGTTAAATTCAAAGCCATGCTTCACTATAATAAAGAAGTCATTGGGTGATGATAGAATGGGGTGATTGTAGTTAAGACAACCATTGAAGGGTAGATTGAATGTTTTTATACAAGTTCTAGTCCTGTAATACACTTTATTATACACTTTATAATATTGCTCTTTTAGATATTGGACACGAATGAAATGGAATGTACTATTTTCTCTCGCAGACACATTAAGAAACTCTGGGAAATTGTTTGGAGATATAAGTAAGAATCTGATGCCTGAATACCATGTTCGAAGTCAAGTCAGTCAGTTATTTGAAACGCATTGCAGTTCCAGTTCCTATGGGAGTAAAATCCTATCGATGTCAGATTGTATTACTGTACACAGCTAGGAGCAAACAGGGTGATTCACTATAGTATACGGGGGAGAGCGGCTTTAAAATGTATCAAATTATGATGAGGACAAAGGCCAAACATCACAATAGCATTCCTTTAGCATTTCTGGGACATGAGCGTCTGGCCCTTTTCATTTTTACTCCCCCCAGTACGTCTAGTCTGCCCGCACCTTGAATAATAAACAACTCTTTGAGAAAAAATATACCAAGCGACTCTCACTACAAGCATGTTTAAAAGATAGGGAGAGAGAACGTGTGCACTTCACGCAGTCTGTGATTTAAAACGACACCCCTGGAAATGCAGGTCTTCATTTCATTTGCAATGCTAACTTTTCCAGGGTGGCGCTAATGCGGCTCAACAGTCTGAGATGGAGGGGGCTAATTGCTGAGAGGTGGCCGGTAGTAACATGAGTGCTTATAATTGGCGGGTGTGGAGGACACGCTCGGTGTGTGTGTGTGTGTGTGTGTATAATTGGTAGGTGGAGGATGCGCTCAGTGGGTGTGCTGAAGACTATTTGCATATCACTATCCACTGTCTCTGTGTCATGATGGAACTGCATTTACCGGGACAAACAATCTCAGAAGAGTCTAGTCCATGAACTTCCTCTATTTCCTCTGTATCCCTCTGCCTGTCTGTCGGTCTGCTTGTCCGTCCTGTCTTTCTGTCTCTCTCTCTCTCTCTCTGTCTCTCCCTCGCTCTCTCTCTCTCTCTCTCGCTCTCTCTTTTCGACATCTCCATCTCTCTATCTGTCTCTTCTCTCTTTCTCTCCCTCTGTCTATAAATATTGATAAAGTCAGGAAAATCCTTGTGGCAGCATTTGGGCCTCTCCAGAATATATCAGTCATCAGCACTCTATTACACTTAACCCAATGTTGTGAGTAAACAGAGCACAAAGGTCTCTGCATAAAATCAGCTCATTGGACTTCGATATTAGACAGGGATTGATAGAACGTTTTCCCGTAGGCCCTAGGTCCTAAAAGGCTGCTGAGGCTATTTCTGAACTGTAGCGTTTAACCTCAACGGAAGCCAAATTGAACTTATTGACTTATTTAAAAGCTCTGAAAGCAGGATGCAAATCATGCTCATGGGGGGGAGCAGCCTCCTTAATTGGGTTTTAAGTGGGGGGATAGGCTTCATATGTACCACTACCATTGGTCTCTTTATTAGTTTTCATGGGCTTGCAGGGGGGACAATACACCTTGGCTGCAGTAGCCTCCTCCCATCCTCCTCCCTCAGTGACGGGCTGAACAATGGCCCTGTTGTGAGCCCCCAATGGTGGGGAGTATAGCCCTGGCCCCTGGGAGCCTGCACCAGCAGCTGTGGTGAGATCTAGGGGAGGAGTGGAGAGTAGGGGAGAGGGAGGAGGGGAGGAGAGAGGTCATAGAAGGGGAGAAGGAGGGCCAGTGCTGTGGGAAAAGCTCTCCCCTCCTCAGTATGTCTGCTGACTCCAGAAAGGCCACTGAACACTGCCGCCATTTGCAATTCAGATCATGTCCAGGGGAAAGGGGAATCAATGGTCCTGTATCAATCTGCTGACTGCTAATGTCATCTGCATTTTGATTCCCGACCCCCACTCTGCCGTCCCCCACACAACCACCATTGTCCCCCAGGGGCCACCCCTCTCTATGTTCCATTGCACTGCCAGGGATCCCACATTAGGCAAGGAAAATCCACAACTCAACATCCCTTTGAGGGGAGAAGCAGTAACTGTCATTTAGAAATGTGTTTAGCAGGTCTGAGGTCTGTCAAATAAAGGAATGAATGAAGAAAAAGGAAAACAAGTGTGGAGGCGATACCCGTCAGTGTTTGGAGAACGAGACGTTTTACCCTTGTGGTCATTGTGGTAATATCCCAATTTGTGTCACAAATCTGGTTAGAATGACACGCTAAATCAAAACAGGCAAAGAACGTGACAGTTGACAGTGTCACAGTGACGCATATAGAGAAAAAGAAGATGGACAAAGTTTGGGAAGGAAAAACTATTACAAGGAATAGGGCAAAGTAAAAAGAAAAGTTGAACCATTTTTGTGCGAATCACAAATGTAAGAACTTGTTATAAAATCAAAGCCCTTTTAGCAAACACACTAATTAGAGCCACCTATTAAGACAATCCATTGTTTTTTTCTCTTTCATCTCTCTCATAGATTTGTACGATACATGATTTTCTTTTTACTTCTCAGACGTTTATTTGAGGTTATCTGAATTCATTACCAATCTCTTTGTTGAACCAAGCTTTTTGTTGAAGCATTTACATTCTACTCAGGCCTGCATCAAATATTATATACATAATAGAGCAAAAGGAGAAGCACTTAGAAATTAATCTAACTACTCTAGAATATTCTGGTTTTAATCGATATTTATTAGGAGAATTTGTTCTGCTTCTCACACGCATTACATTTAGTTCTTAAGTTGATCAGTTTTCCCAAGCTATAAGTACTGTCAATGCTTACCAGGCACTCTTAAGACCCTCACCGAAAATGCGTCCGAATTATATTTTCCAAATATCTATGCGATGTAACATTTGGCTGAGGCAGGAAGAGGGACATACATGCATTTAGTGGACCTTCACCCTTCATGGAAAATACCCAAGATATTTATGTCCATTACCATTTGAGTTAGAAGCAAAAGCCTTATCCCTTAAACCTGGGGTGAGTAAGGGGGCGTCCCAAATGGAACCTTATTCCCTATTTAGTGCACTACTTTTGACCAGTCTTATGGGCCCTGGTATAAAGTAGTGCACTATAAAAGGAATAAGGTGCCATTTGGGGCACAGACTGAAACACTGCAGAGGAGTTCAATTGGCAGAAATGCTATTCTGGAGTCAAAAAGTTCAGCTTGTGCAAGGCAGTCTGCCTCTGCCTGTCCCATTATACAGTTAAATGTAGACAGAGGGTCATCCGGTAGCGAGCTACCCCTCGTCTGTGGGGAATCAACTGAAGAAAACAGCTGGATAGTGATGGCAAAGGCTTGAACATATAGACACTGGGTCATTGGTATTCTCCCTGAGTTCAGAGTCCAAGACTTGGCTAGAGAGATTGAAGTGGGATGGGGGGTTTAAGGGGAGGTGTGTGTTACAGGGAAGGGTAGTGAGTTATACTCCTTCTCTAACACTGTTTTGATCTTACTCTGCAGTACCTTTACTACAGTATAGTAGGTCCTGCTTTTGTTTAAGTGGATCTTATGAAGGCTTCATAAAACTACGTACTGTAGATGCTTTACAAATCATCTATAACCGTATATCATGCTCTATGAATATTCATAATGTGGCATAACTGTCTGACATTACCATCAATTTATTTGTTCACATTTATAGAGTATGAAATAAAGTTAAAGATTATTTGTGGCCCCTTTAATGCAGTGCTTATGAAGCCTATATGAATGCATTAAATCAAATCAAACTTTCAAATCAAATTGTATTGGTCACATATACATATTTAGCAGATGTTATTGCGGGTGTAGCGAAATGCTTGTGAAAAGTTGCTTAGGAGCTAGAGCTGCCATGTCTGTCGGCGCCGTCTTGCCATCAAGATGAAACCTTCATAAGATGTACATTAAATCAAATGGGACCGTGTAGTGCATATCCTCCTCATCATTTCATGACCAGGCTGACCTGGAAGTATGATGATATAGAGTGGATAAACTTCCATTGAATGGTATAATTTGGGTTCCTCACCCGCTCAGTCAGTCCGTTTTCTCTGTATCCTGTTCAACCCTAAGCTTTGTGTATATTTATGAGATGATCCAGTGCAAAGCATTTTTTATTATGCATGAAGCAGCTTCGAATGGGCCACAAAGTCAACTCCATTCAGGATCTGGTCTTGACCAGCATTAAAAAAAAAAAAACAATGACTGTATCAAATGTAAATGTGTCAGAAATTATTGAGAAAAATGATGACACAGCAAATAAATAATGTTCTTGTTTTGCATAGATGTTTCATTGTTTTGTTTGTTTTGCTTATTTTTTTCCATTCCATATAATGGACAATTCTAGATGATTGACGTGACCAGCAGAAGACCCCATGCAATCTTTCATTTTCCATATTTTATCCACCAATTATTAATCTATTCGATGAATAACAGCTTGACCAGAATAACATGCTGGGTTCCGGCTTGATAACCCATCAAATAACATGACCCATTACTTCAGCTGACATTCTGCAATCGTCTGTCTCACCATCCAATAGAACATTTCCCAAACCCCCCCCCCCCCCCCCATTCTGATTAAGTAAAAACAAATAGCAAGAAAGGCCAAATAAATTGAAATGCTCCTTGTAGAGCAAGCAGAGCATGATAAAGTTTGGCTGCAGTACACAGAGTGGTGAAATCACTGTTGTAAATCTGGAGTTGAAAAGTTCAAATTAAAACTGCTGACATATTTACTATTGAGGCCAAAGCCGTTCAGATACTACGAGTGGGAGACAGAGAAAAAAAAGAACAACTTGATTAGCGGGAAATAATGTGTTATTTCTACAGACTAATGTGTTTGACCCTACTGCATGGGTCTGGACTGTGGTTTGTAAATGTTTTTGAGTGCAGCCCCAAACAAACACATTTAATATGTCTCTAAGGTGAGGGACCTTTTGGCACTGTAGTTGGCCTATAATTGGCGAAGCTGGAGGACTCAGGCTTATGATTGGCTATGCTAGGGAGTGGGGAACTCAGGCTCAAGTCAAGCTCTGGAGTCTCACTAACAGTGTGAAGATCATAACCCATAAATGCCTTAACGAGTGTCATTAGCTAATTAGATCTGTTTCACTGAGACACTAGTAACACACACTTGATAAATCACTGTGATTGTCTACAGGACACCTCAACATATACAGGTTAGAATCATACCTAATAGGTATTGTGGACTGTGGTTGCTGGAATAACTGAACACAGTTTGTATTATATTCTAAAATGTGATTGTCATTGTATTAAGATCTGCTGAGAGTGGACTTTCTCAATCACTATCTTCATCAGTATTTAAGTCATCAATTATTACGTGATAATACATGATTATATGATAGCTAGACCCTTCTCATTGTTGATAGCTAAAACTCACAGTCAACTGTTGCATTCACTCCAATCCCAATAATACTTCAGGCTTGTAATCATAAGCAAATTCTTACAATCTGTTTCAGCCACTTGACGACAAGATTTGACAAATGGTTGTGCACAGCTGCGCACAGAAGTGCTGCGGCTCAGTTTGGAAATATGTCAGACCCTGCTTTGCCAACTTCCAGGGAAACAAGAAGAAGAGGGGTGCAATTTCCAGGGAGAGGGAACATCTGTGTTTAGGAAGGGCAAGCCTCGAGTTACCCAGCAAGTTGTGGAGTAGAGCTGAACTGAGGACTGCTATTACTGCCCTTAAACATTTCAAAAGGTTAGCCAATCTGCCTTGAGGCAAACAAATGGAGCTGGCAGCCTCAAGTCAATGTACCCAAACAGTGAGGTGATTGGCTAGGCAAACGGATTCCAGGAGCGGGAAAAGAAACCACAAAGGAATGCGAAATGTAAACAAATGAATATATGAATATGTCACAGTCTGTGGTCACATAACGCTGTGAAAACGTCACCACCGCGAGTCACCTTCGTCCTGTATTGGGACAACAGACGATTGAGTAGAGAAAAGATGGATGGTGGACTCTGAAGGTCGCCAGTGTTTGTGTGTTTGCTTTTGGTGTTTGCGGAGAAGGGCCTCTCTCTTTTTTTACGATGCCGTCTGCAACACAGCCAGAATAGACCTTATTGTCTAAATTTGCAGCCCCCTCAGTGAAGGATGGCCCTGTTGAGGCGTTAATGACAATACCATTTTAACTTCCCACACTGGCTCCTCTTTCATGGTTTAAAGTTCTACTCCCCTCTGCCAAGGATAACAGACTGTAATGGACATTTTCTGCCTGAGCAATTATGTGAAACGCAACTCAACTGCCCTCAGAGTTTTGTTTGTGATGGTTTGTGGCAGGGAGAGCAAATGCTGGACTGAGCAAAAGTCCAAAAGTTCAGTCCTGTTGTGTCAGTTTGTTTTTACAGTCCTCACGAGGTCTACGTTTTCATATCATATCTCATTGAAAATCGTATGAAAATATCAATTACAAAGTCACTGTTATGACAGTGCAAGCTCTCAGACAATACAAAAAGGCTTCGGAAGGCCACTTTATGGTGTGCAGTTGCAATGTTTTGTCTTGGCTTGTGTCAGCTGTAATCCTATGTACAGTATTTTTCAAACCTTGAGACAACCAAAAATAAAGTTGCACACAACGTTTAGTTGCACACAACGTGTGATTCTGAATATTTATGCTACCCACATTCTCAAAGCACATTTGCAGTTCTCTATTCATTCATACATGATTAGTTGATACTGTACTTTGCGCTGAGTTCAGATTATCCTGATTCCGCGGAGCCTCTTCCATGATCTCGTGTGCAGATCAGGACTGTGCGGGGTACGTTTTTACTTGATGAAGTTTGGACGCCTTTCCCCTATGTCCTGAGAACGTCTTTAGGACGAGGCCAAATCATTCCAAGCATTTATTGGCCTGTTTTGTCCCAAGAAAATTCAAACAGAACGTTTCATTACTCTCACACATATATTCATTGACTCTCAAATGTACAGCAGGTGGGGTCATCAACTCCTCTGTACACATCTGTGGTCATAGTAAAGCAATTCTCATCTACAGTGTTTTGCCTTCTAGACTGCATCCAGAGTGTAACCTTTCCGCACCAGACTGCACAAGCAGCTCTGAAATGTCTCTCCTTGCTTATGTTGCTCTGCAGCCAAATGTGCTTACCCTGCATCCATCCCTCCTTCCTAACACTGTCATTCCTCCCGGTTAATTGTATCAATTTGTGCTTGTTGTTGAATCGCTGGCTTCTGGGCATGTCCAGAGGAAGTGGTTTCCTGAGCACCTGGGGAAGAGGGTCTTCTTGTTTGTGGCGGGGGTTGATGCAGGCAGCTCATTAGCCAACTTTCTCCTTGCCTTCATCCCAAATGACACCCTATTTTATACGTAGTACTCTACTTTTGACCAGGGCCCAAATGGCTCTGGTCAAAAGTAGATCACTATATAGGGAATAGGGTGCCGTTTGGGACACCACCCTTGTCTCATCTGCAAACAGCCTGGTTTGCATATTGAAGCAAATGGAAAGTGAAGGTGAGGGGAGAAAATATAGCCCTAAAACTTCTAAATGGCATTACAGCCTAATATTTGTCCGGAATTACAAACTATAATTTATACAGTGTACAATAGTATGTGGACACCCCTTCAAATGAGTGGATTCAGCTATTTCAGCCACACCCATTGCTGACAGGTGTATAAAATAAGGCACACAGCCATGCAAACTCCATAGACACACATTGGCAGTAGAATGGCCTTACTGAAGAGCTTAGTGACTTTCAGCGTGCCACCGTCATTGGATGCCACCTTTCCAACAAGTTAGTTCATAAAATGTCTACCCTGCTAGAACTGCTCTGGTCAACTATAAGTGCTGTTATTGTGACGTGGAAACGTCTAGGAGCAATAACGGCTCAACCGCGAAGTGGTAGGCCACACAAGCTCACAGAACAGAACGAATCTGGGTTTGGTGGATGCCAGGAGAACGCTACCTGCCCGAATGCATAGTGCCAACTGTAAAGTTTGGTTGAGGAGGAATAATGGTCTGGGGCTGTTTTTCATGGTTCGGGCCCCTTAGTTCCAGAGAAGGGAAATCTTAATGCTACAGCATACAATGACATTCTAGACGATGATGTGCTTCCAAGTCCATACAGAAATGGTTTGTCGAGATCAGTGTGTAAGCCAGGCCTAATCACCCAACATCAGTGCACGACCTCATTAATGCTCTTGTGGCTGAATGGAAGCAGGTTCCTGCAGCAATGTTCCAACATCTAGTGAGTGGAAAGCCTTCCTAGAAGAGTGGAAACTGTTATTAGCAGCAAAGGGGGGACCAACTCCATATTAATGCCCAGGATTTTAGAATGAGATGTTTGACGAGTAGGTGTCCACATACTTTTTATCATGTACTGTATGTCTGCCCCCCCCAAAACAAATGACACACCATTCCTGTTTTTCTGCTCTTTTGCACACCACTATTTCTACTTGCACATCCTCATCTGCACATGTATCACTCCAGTGTAAATTGCTAAATTGTAATTACTTTGTCACTATTGGCCTATTTATTGCCTTACCTCCTTACTTCATTTGCACACACTGTATACATATTTTTCTACTGTGTTATTGACTGTACGTTTGTTTATCCCATGTGTAACTCTGTGTTGTTTTTGTCGCACTGCTTTGCTTTATCTTGGCCAGGTCACAGTTGTAAATAAGAACTTGTTCTCAACTGGCCTACCTGGTTAAATAAAGGTGAAATAAATAATAAAATGGAAGAGGGTCATGCTTTTAAAAATTTCCGTCAGTTGGAGTGTTTAGTATTTTTTTAATGTAGTCCAGGGGAGGGTCGTGCAATTTGTAATCGATTAGTATTTTGTAATTTACGTACAGAATTCTACTATGTGTAACTTTGGTGTACAACCCTGCTCTCTCTCTCATTCTCCTTGCTGGGTGGGCATTTCGCTTTTACCTTTCCATTGTCTGTTCGATCAGTCCCTCTTTGTGCTTGGCTTATGAAGAACGTGGGCATGTAGAGTATCTGGCAAATCAAATAGCGCTTGTAGCGATGACATCGGGAGATAGCTGAATTTGTCCAATAGAATCTGTCGTTTTGCAATTTGGAGAGAATTTGGAGAGAATTTGGAGAGAATTTGGAGAGAGAGAGAGAGAGAGAGAGAGACAGTAAAATAACAGTAGCAAGGTTATATACAGGGGGTACCGTTACAGAGTCAATGTGCGGGGACACAGGTTAGTTGATGTAAATTAGGTAATATGTACATATAGGTAGAGTTAAAGTGACTACGCATAGATAATAAACAGAGAGTAGCACAGCGTAGAGGTGGGAACAATGCAAATAGTCTGGGTAGCCACAATCATCTCATTTGCCTTAATCACGCTGAGGGAGAGGTTGTTATCCTGCCAGGTCTCTGACCTCCTCCCTATAGGCTATCTCATCATTGTCGGTGATCAAGCCTATCACTGTTGTGACATCGGTAAACTTAATGATGGTGTTGGAGTTGTGCCTGGCCATGCAGGGAGTAGAGGAGGGGACTGAGCACTCACCCCTGAGGGGCCCCCAGTGTTGAGAATCAGCGTGGCAGATGTGTTGTTTCCTACCCTTACTGGGGGCGGCCCATCAGGAAGTCCAGGATCAAGTTGCAGAGGGAGGTGTTTAGCCCCAGGGTCCTTAGCTTAGTGATGAGCTTTGAGGGCGTTGAACGCTGAGCTATAGTCAATAAATAGCATTCTCCGTCATAGCTTTTGTGAGTGTTTATAACTTGCACCCTTATAAACACTCACAAAAGCTCTGACAAAGGCCTTGAGGCCGATACGTAAAGATTAATAAAGAGCAGTGACACTAGCAAGAGCAGTGTGCGGGTTTCTTCTTTTTCTCATCTCAGGAGAGACTACATCACTTTCCGTTTTTACTAAAAGCATTGTGTGAAAATCCAAACAGTTTGCACAGTCAACTTTCACACAGCACTGACACACACACTTACCCAACCAGCTATGCGTGACATTTTAAATGTATGTAGTTCTGTCCTGTAACCTGTTCTTGTCTACTAATGTTCTGTATTTTGTCATGCTTCATGTTTTGTGTGGACCCCAGGAAGAGTGACTGCAGCAATCGCCACAGTTAATGGGATCATTCACTTGATAACAATAACAAATGAT
This sequence comes from Oncorhynchus nerka, assembly GCF_034236695.1. Classification (NCBI taxonomy): domain Eukaryota; kingdom Metazoa; phylum Chordata; class Actinopteri; order Salmoniformes; family Salmonidae; genus Oncorhynchus; species Oncorhynchus nerka. The sequence goes on from NC_088417.1 coordinate 29,933,208, forward strand.
TCATTGCACTGTGTTGTTGTACGTTCCTTGGTAGAATAATGTCATTGTCTAAAAGGCCTAATCAGTAATGGACCTGGTGTGCCCAACTGCTGCAGAGCTCGGCCTGGAGGAGCGCACAGATCTGCCATTTCAACCCATCTTTTTCTTGCAATCTGACAGGTAAATATTCATAGCCCTAATATTTAGTTAATGAGCGGCCAAATAGCGAGCTATGTTTTGAGCTTCGTCGGCTACACAACTCCAGCCTGTCTCTTCAAGCTGTTCCCGTGCGGGAGGGAGCTTTTTTATTGGACACTTCGGGAGGACCAGGTAAAAATATATTTTCCTCACGGGAAGGACCATCAATTTTAATTTCAAAGATTACCTCCACTTATCCCTCAATATGAACAATGATCACTCCCTTACTTTTAGATTTGTAGTCAGAGTGTGCCGCACTGTATGTGTATGAAATGTAGATCCTTGTCTTGGGAATGAGAGATCTCTATTATTCAGGCAGGAAGCATATAAAAGGTTATGTAAGGCTATAGAGGTTACAGTAGTTCACAAGGCTAAGTCAAGGACCTTTATTCGTAGCATAATATATGCCATTTAGCAGATACTTTTATTCAAAGCGACTTACAGTCATGTGCGCATACATTATTCGTATGGATGGCCCCAGCAGGAATTGAGCCCACACCCTTGGTGTTACAGGTGACATACTCTAGCAACTGATCTACACAGGACCAGCCACAAAGTAAATTTTCTTATCTGGGAAGGACCCAGATGTTAGTGTGTGCTTGATCTGAGTGTAGAGAGCAGTTCAGCTTCATGAGGGGAGAGAGCTGGACAGCTAGCGGGATTCATGTGAGGCTAGACAGCAGAGCAGTACTTCTGGTGTGGAGAGAGGAGAAAAGCAGATCTCCTGGGCCATGGCTGACTGCTGCCTGCCGTCTGTCTGTAGGAGGAGAAGAAGAACGTAAAAGGGATGGAATTCCAGTTCCAGGTCTGGAAAAAATATCTTCATATGACGACTGGTGTATGGAAACTATGGAGCCTATGGAACCTCAACAGACCCCATCCAAAGAAAACAATGTCACGTTGGGCTACTGTGTCCCAATTTACCAGAGCTTTCAAAGATCAAGTCCTGTATTATAAATGGGTCTATGTGTTAAAGGAGGTGTGTGTGTGTGTGTGTGTGTGTGTGTGTGTGTGTGTGTGTGTGTGTGTGTGTGTGTGTGTGTGTGTGTGTGTGTGTGTGTGTGTGTGTGTCCATGCATACGTACTGTACTGTAATGTGCATTAGTTCCAATCAAGCTGCACCTCTGGCAATAGTTTCCTGTGAGCGACAGGATATCCACGATCCATTAATCAATGTGCCATATGAACTGTGAAAAGTAGTTCACTATATAGGGAATAGGGTGCCATTTGGGACGCAGACCCAGGATATAATAGTGTCATGAACACAGCAGTTTAGCCTGCAGGTTAGCTACCTGGCTGTAGGATACAGTGTGCATCACTTCTAAACCCATTGATGGAATAGGGTTATGATACCTGTATCCTGTAGCCTGTCTGTTGCACTTGCTGTTTTTGGCTACTTTGGCTTCAGTGCTATGGGTGTACCATGGATTTGTACTGTAGCTAATCTTTATATTTCATATGCAGGATTATTTATTTCTACTCATTGACTGAGGAGCAAATATAACCTTGGAATCGAAAATATCTCTCAGTATAATTGATTTATCTTTTCAATAAGCCAGGTAGGCCAGCTCAGCTCAAGGTCCATATGAAATATTTGAGGCAGAATTGAATCTGAAAGGTTGTCCACCGAACCCATACGAACCGTGTCAATCAATTATTGCTGGATTACATACTGTCAATGTGGAAAAGCATAATGCTTATTGAATAATATCAGAGTCTGGAGATCAGAACATTGAATATGAATTACAGAAATCTGAAGACCAGGCAAGGTCCTATCTATGAAGGTCAGACCTGACACTTTGAAAATTCAGTTGAAAATTAATTTCAATGGAAAAAAATGTTTAAAATGTGCATTCCTCTTCATCCCTTCTCTGTAATACTAGTCTGCACTATAATACATTCAAATGATCAAAACATTACACAATCAACCAATAAATATCTCATTTTAATGATGAACTCCCAAATGAGAAACTGCACCGCATCAACGAGGCAAAAAAAAAATGGAAGGTTTTACAAACTGAATAAAGCAAGCCGCTGGGGTATCTAAAATGTGTTGCTACACCAAGAAACATACTTTAATCTCTGTTTGGAACATGTAAACAATCATTAAGGTGGTGGGAACTCTATTCAGCCTTTCAGCTAGTTGATAGATAAAGGAAGCGTTGCCAATGTCTACATGTACACATGAGACTGAGCTGTCTCCCAAAAGCTTTCAAGACACTGTTTGTGAGCTTGTGTATAAAGAGATGCACACACCTATAAATACACACACACACACACACACACACACCACACACTCACACACACACTCACACAAACAGACAGACAAGCATTGAGACGCGCTTACAGGAACCAAGGGAACTACTCAGGCTGACGTTAATGTACCCCCCCCCCCGAGTTCAATCGCAGATGCTCCGCTGGCTTGTAAAAGTGGGAAGGCATGGGAGGCATGGGTTTCTTAATTAGTGGGATGTTTTGAAAGGACCCACGTCCCGGCTTGGCAGGTTGGCAGCACCTGATTAGTGAAGGAATGGGAGCGCTGAGGACCGCTGAGAAAGAAGCAGCTCAAACTCAAAAGTTTCCCAAAATAAAGACTGAAAAGGCACAAGTGCTCCTCTGCTGTTCATCACACCTCCTTCTCTCTCTCCCTCTCCCTCGCCTCCCGGGGCCCATAGATTGGGCTTGCTGTGTTGTTCTCTCTGCATCTCTCTCACTTCACCTGACAAATTGCAATTCAGGAAGGGATGTAAACACAGAGGGGAATACAGTATGTGAGCCTAAAAACAAGTCATTTGAACAAGCAATGCAAAAAAAGATCATTAGACAAACACATTGTTTTTCGCATTAACAACTCGCAGGAAATGGATGCAAACTACTTGCATTATGATGTAGACGATGTATACATTTTGAATGCAAACATACACTCTTTCTTACTCTTTCCTATTTCAATTTCCTATTTCATTGAATCTACATCATTTGGATTGAACTGACTCAGAAGTTCTTACCTCTAAGTGACAGTCTTTTATCTATGACAATCCTCCAAGGTCCGCGACGTGTAATAGTGTCCATGGACCAGTGTGCTATCCCCTAGCTGCTTTCCTTGTCAGGACCACCCTGAGTAGTGGTGCACAAGGGAGAATCCCCAAGACCTATGCATGGGTAGTATTACTGATTTTGGAATTAAATATACTGCTGTGAAGGGTACATTTAATGGGAGAGAAAGAGAGAGAATCTCCTCATCCTGGACAGGAAACGTTATCTGGATGAGAGGATGAGAGGAGACAGCCACCTACCACAACCATCACCAGGACCTCCACGCAGCGACAGACAGGCAGCCCCCCTGACAGATGGGGACCCCCAGACCTGGGGAAACCTGGGGAGTGACAGGTTACCAGGACCCCCCTGATGTGGATTGGAGCCTGGCTAATGGACATCTGCCAGGGTCCCAAGACAGCCACTGGGACCAGGGACCAGTCACAGCCACCTAGGATGAGATATGTATGAAACAAGGGTGTTATGGCTCATAGACGAGTGTCGCTAATCAATGGTTCGACCCACTGACACACACACACATATACACAGGCACATACACACACTCTCTCATACATGTGTTATACATATCTTCCATGCAGTCAATGTTATACATTCTTATTCCACCTCCAGTGGTATTGAATGGAAATCAGGCATATTTAAAGAAATGATATTGAACATTTATAATGGTCCCATTGCTTTGAGCTAGTGTATTTTATCCACAAAGCCTTGTACTGTATCACTTTCTCTGTCAAGCAGAATACAGTCCAGCTATCTTTGTCTTAAATGTTTTACACTCTTCTCTGAAACACATGCCTCTACAATATGACCGCAGTTATAGCTACAGAAAATCCATTTACATTTGTATTTTCAAAAAGACAGTAATAAACTCAAACAAACACTACACCAAATCCGGGTTAGTTCGTAATTGAGAAAAAGTGTCTGGTGCAGCTTTCCACTAAGATAATTGACCTGAACAGGAGTTAGCATGTGCAGCCAAGGGCAGAGGCAGGCAGTTAATGTAAACCAAATCCTGTACCTGGGGAAATTGCCTTATTCAGGGCTAATCCTGGGGCCTGGAGGCCACTATTGCTGATTTAATGGGGGATCTGTGGGGCTCTGTGGGGCCAGCTATTGTCCACACAACTCTAAGACATGCAACATGTGAGCCCCGTGAAAGCCGCTAGACACCAGGGCTGCATCCAACCTTACCTGAATATTTATCTCTGGAGTGTGGGGTGGAGTGGGGGATGGAAAAGAGGGAGAAGGAGAGGATGAAATAGAGAGGGGCTGGAAGGGGGAGAGAGGATGTCATGTTTTTTGGGGGGGGGTTGGATATGAGATTTCTAAAGAAATTTAGCGTTTTTAGAAAATTTCAGTACAAAAAACTCAATGATAATTTGTTTCCGTTCAAAAAACTCTATGATAATATGTTTAAAATCAAGACTCCTTGACTTTTTTCCACATTTGTTAAGTTACAGTCTTATTCTAAAATGGATTAAATAAATTGTTTTCCTCATCAGTCTACACCCAATACCCCATAATGACGAAGCGAAAACAGGTTTTTAGAAATCTTTGCAAATGTATAAAAACATTTTTTTTAAGAAAACGTATTTACATAAGTATTCAGACCCTTTGCTATAAGAATCGAAATTGAGCTCAGGTGCATCCTGTTTCCATTGATCATCCTTGAGATGTTTCTACAACTTGATTGGAGTCCACCTGTGGTGAATTCAATTGATTGGACATGATTTGGAAAGGCACACACATGTCTATATAAGGTCCCACAGTTGACAGTGCATGTCAGATGAAAAACCAAGCCAAGAGGTCGAAGGAATTGTCCGTAGAGCTCCGAGACATGATTGTGTTGGGGCACAGATCTGGGGAAGGATACCAAAACATTTCTGTAGCAGTGAAGGTCCCGAAGAACACAGTGGCCTCCTTCATTCTTAAATGGAAGAAGTTTGGAACCATCAATACCCTTCCTAGAGCTGGCCGCCTGGCCAAACTGAGCAATGGCCTTCGTCGGGGAGCTGACCAAGAACCCGATGGTCACTATGACAGAGCTCCACAGTTCCTCTGTGGAGTTGTGAGAACCTTCCAAAAGGACAACCATCTCTGCAGCACCACCAATCAGGCCTTTATTATAGAGTGGCCAAAGAGAAGCCACGCCTCAGTAAAAGGTGCATGACAGCCCGCTTGGAGCTTGCCAAAAGGCTCTTAAAGACTCTTAGACCATGGGAAACAAGATTCTCTGATCTGATGAAACCAAGATTGAACTCTTTAGCGTAAATTCCAAGCATCACGTCTGGATGAAACCTTGCAGCATCCCTATGGTGAAGCATGTCAGTGGCAGCATCATGCTGTGGGGATGTTTTTCAGCGGCAGGGACTGGGAGACTAGTCAGGATCGAAGGAAAGATGAACGGAGCAAAGTACAGAGAGATCCTTGATGAAAACTTGCTCGAGAGCACTCAGGAACTCAGACTGAGGTGAATGTTCACCTTGCAACAGAACAGCAACCTTAAGCACACAGCCAAGACAATGCAGGAAAGGCTTTGGGATAAGTCTCTGGACATCCTTGAGTGGCCCAGCCAGAGCCCGAACTTGAACCCAATCTAATATCTCTGGAGAGACACTTCCCATCCAACCTGACAGAGCTTGAGAGAATCTGTAGAGAAGAATGGGAGAAACTCCCCAAATACAGGTCTGCCAATGTTGTGAAATGTTATATTACTGCACTGTCGGAGATAGAAGCACAAGCATTTCGCTACACCCGTAATAACATCTGCTAAACAAGTGTATGTGACCAATAGAATTTGATTTGATTTGATTTGGACATTGCCGTGCAGCAACACTCCCCATCCAACCTGACAGAGCTTGAGAGAATCTGCAGAGAATAATGGGAGAAACTCCCCAAATACAGGTCTGCCATATAGCATCATACCCAAGAAGACTCAAGGCTGTTATCGCTCCAAAGGTGCCTCAACAATGTACTGAGTCAAATGACTAAACCTGTTTTTGCTTTGTCATTATGGGGCACTGTGTGTAGATGCGGGATGAGGGGAAAAAACAAGTGAATTAATTACATAATAAGGCTTTAATGTAACAAAATGTGGAACAAGTCAAGGGGTCTGAAAGCTTTCCGAATGCACTGTATATACTATAAGTAGATGCTATCATTAAAATATTTTCTCATGGTCTTAGCATCGCCATGGTAATAGCTTACCTCAGGCATGTAATTACGGTCTGACCCAGTGACACACTGGGAGACAAGTCAGACCATAACTACATTAGGAGAGAAGAAACAACGGGTACAGTGAAGAAGATGAACAGCCACGTTCCGGCAGTCTAATCAATAAGCCAGCTACCATCTTCTATCTGGAAGGTTTAGTCACTCTTCTATCTGGAAGGTTTAGTCACTCTTCTATCTGGAAGGTTTAGTCACTCTTCTATCTGGAAGGATTAGTCACTCTTCTATCTGGAAGGATTAGTCACTCTTCTATCTGGAAGGTTTAGTCACTCTTCTATCTGGAAGGTTTAGTCACTCTTCTATCTGGAAGGTTTAGTCACTCTTCTATCTGGAAGGTTTAGTCACTCTTCTATCTGGAAGGTTTAGTCACTCTTCTATCTGAATTTCGGTATGTGGGACTATACCGCCTTATAGCAATGTATAGGCCCCTTCACAGTGGACAATATCGCGCACTACAGTAAGCCCACATCTACCCCTGCATTACCTACAATGACCTACAGTGCTGTATCGTTACCGAGTACAGAATGTTAGGTTCCACATTTAGGAGACGAATCTATAATCTCAGTGTTTTTATTCACGTTGTCCTTTATTTATTTTTGTATTTTTTTTATCAATAAATACAAATAAAACAGTATGTTTAACTCGAACAACAGTGTAAAAGCAGAAGCTGAATATCTTTAATAGGATTTATGTTTAGTTGTAATGTCAAACACGTTCTTCTTTACAGACCTGATGTTTGGCACCATCTACCTAGGGAGTATTAGTAGCTGTCACCAGGCTCTCTTTACATATCTATCCTCCTAACCTGATGCATTACATTTGATTGAATATATTCTACCTGGGGGTTTTGTCAACCTTCCTTACTGCTTGAACGTGACTGGCTCAGGTATGTGTGTGTGTGTGTGTGTGTGTGTGTGTGTGTGTGTGTGTGTGTGTGTGTGTGTGTGTGTGTGTGTGTGTGTGTGTGTGTGTGTGTGTGTGTGTGTGTGTGTGTGTGTGTGTGTGTGTGTGTGTGGGATGAAGGACAGAGTATTTATACACATGTTTACACCCTCTACCATGGGAGCAAGGTAAGGCGCCACGGGCCATTAAGGTCGCAGGAAGCTAGCGAAGTGAAGGCATCCTTCTGACTGAATAATTATGAGAATACCAACTTGTTGACTGTCTGCTGGTGCAAATTCATTTTCCTGCCTGCTGAAGTATCAGGTGACACAGAGACCTTCAGGTCCAGGAGCATCTTAAATGTTAATGCCTTATTGATAATATGAATGTTAATGTTTGGATTGGGTTATCCTCTGGAGAGTCCGTGCCTCGTGTTTGTATGTATTTGGCCTTGCTTGTGAGACTGTTTTTTATTTATTTTTTATCTAACACGCAGTGGGAAAAATGAGTTGTAATGACATAAATACAATCTTATTAGATGTAATTTCGACCAGCTTTGCCCACAAGGATTTTTGAAATTTAATTAGGCAAATTCTTATTTACAATGACAGCCTACCCTGGCCAAACCCGGACGATGCTGGGATAATTGTGCGCCGCCCTGTGGGACTCACAGTCACAGCTGGATGTGATGCAGCCTGGATTCGAACGAGGGACTGTAGTGACCCCCCACTCGGGAGCCCTTGTTACAGTAAAGGCTGTAACAAGTCCAGTTTCATTTGATTGATTGCACCCTAACTATGTTATGTTGGAGTAAACCCAACACCATTGTAAGATAAGAGGAAAGGAAAGCATTTAACTAGTCCCACATCAAGAGAACCTAACAGGACAATGTTATTCCTCTCAGTTTCAACACAGCCTACGAGTCCAGAAAGGTCATTAACAAATGCTTTGAATAGCCACTAATCACTCAAAATGTAAATAGACTATATATACAAAAGTATGTCAACACCACTTCAAATTAGTGGATTTGGTCATTTCAGCTACACCCGTTGCTGACAGGTGTATGAAATCGAGCACACAGCCATGCAATCTCCATAGACAAACATTGGCAGTCGAATGGACTTACCGAAGAGCTCAGTGTCTTTCCACGTGGCACCGTCATAGGATGCCACCTTTCCAACAATCCAGTTTGCAAAAATTTCTGCCCTGCTAGAGCTGCCCTGGTCAACTGTAAGTTATGTTAATGTGAAGAGGAACCGTCTAGGACCAACAACGGCTCAGCTGCGAAGTGGCAGGCCACACAAGCTCACAAAACGGTACGATCGAGTGCTGAAGCACATAGCGTGTAAAAATAGTCTGTCCTCGTTTGCAAAACACTCACTACCGAGTTCCAAACTTCCTCTGGAAGCCAGTACAAGATTTGTTTGTCGGGAGCTTTATGGCAGAGAAGCCGCACACAAGCCTAACATCACCATGAGCAATGCCAAGTGTCAGTTGGAGTGGTGTAAAGCTTGCCGGCATTGGACTCTGGAGCAGTGGAAACGCATTCTCTTGAGTGATGAATTACGCTTCACCATCTGGCAGTCCGACGGATAAATCTGGCTTTGGCGGCTGCCAGGTGAACACTACCTGCCCGAATGCATAGTACCAACAGTTAAGTTTGGAGGAGGAACAATGATGTGGGGCTGTTTTTCATGGTTCAGGCCACTGAGTTCCAGGGAAGGTCAATCTTAATGCTACAGCATACAAGGATATTCTAGACGATTCTGTGCTTCCAACTTTGCGGCAGTAGTTTGGGAAAGGACCTTTCCTATTTCAACATGACAATGCCCCAGTGCACAAAGTGAGGTCAATACAGAAATGGTTTGTCGAGATCGGTGTGGAAGAACTTGACTGGCCTGCACAGAGCCCTGACCTCAACCCCATCTAACATCTTTGTGATGAATTGGAACGCTGACTGAGTGCCAGACCTAATCGCCCAACATCATTGCCCGACCTCACTAATGCTCTTGTGGCTGAATGGAAGCAAGTCCCTGCAGCAAAGTTCCAACATCTAGTGGAAAGCCTTCCCAGAAGAGTGGAGGTTGTTATTAGCAGCAAACGGGGGACCGATTCCATATTAATGGCCGTGATTTTGGAATGAGATGTTCGACGAGCAGGTGTTCACATACTTTTGGTTATGTAGTGTGAGTAAGTTGTGTTTTCATTTCATGACTCCTTGGTTGTAACATAACGCACTAGGACCAATGAGTCCGTCTGACCGTCCATAGTTTCGTCTGGAATGTCGAGGTCACTGCCATAATGTTTGAGTGCAGGGGGGAGAGCATTTCCTAAACCCATCATTTGTATAGGAGGGAAATTAGTCAGACTACACACATAAAAGGACTTCAACCATCTTCCCTCCTTTTCCCACACAAGACATTATTGCAGCAGTTTTGTCCTAGTTTTATAATTGAGAGTAACAGATTTTCATTACTGGGTGTAAACCTGTACTATAACTTTTCATTCAGTGATTAAAATGTTTAACAACATTATTCTAAGTCTGCATTTATCTAAACTAGTCACAGTACCAAGGTGAGTGGGGCCTAGCTGTGTCCTATGTCCTAGCTTTGTCATTACCAGTCATCAACATTCGAGCTCTGTCCCCCTTTGATGATGTCAGCCGACCGGTGAGCACAGACGGTAATGCCGCCAAGCTGAGTTCAGGGGTTAATTGTCAGTATTTTGGTTTGTTACTCCACGTGTAGCTCCCATCCACTTTGATTCCCATCCTGCGGACTGATGTGATGTGGGCGTCTCAGTGGGTAGCTGCCTGTATGTGGATCTCATTAATAGTCATAATCAGGGGGATCCAGCCAGAGCCCAGCATCACTAAAGGCATGGGGACAGGGGATGTGTGTTCCCGCCAGACCTGGTTTAAGAAACTACTTGAAATCTTTCAAATATGTTGAGCATTTGCTTTAGACTGCCTGGAGTGCCCGTGTGGGCAGGGTCTGTACTTCTGAGACTTTTTATTGGTTCCATCTCTGCAGGCAAACTCAATCAAGTACAGGCAAAGGATTAGAAAGGATTTGGAATAGTATTCGAACCCAGGTCTGGTTCCAGCCCATAGCCCACAGCCCTGTGGTGGCATTGGCACAGCAGCCTGGCGGAGTAAGGCAAGGTGAGGAAAATTAATTATCTCTGCTTAATTGAAGGTAGAGCTGTGATGTTCCACACAGACAGCGATGTGTGATTATTCTATTTAGTTTTCCTTTCAGCTACAGTGACAGTTAAACTTTTGGACACACCTACTCATTCAAGGGTTTTTCTTAATTTTTTACTATTTTATACATTGTATAATAATAGTAAAGACATCAAAACTATGAAAGAACACATATGGAATCAAAAAAGTGTTCAACAAATCAAAATATGTCATATTTGAGATTCTTTAAAGTAGCCACCCTTTGCCTTGATGACAGCGTTGCACACTCTTGCCATACTCTCAACCAGCTTCATGAGATAGTCACCTGGAATCCATTTAAATGAACATGTTTGCCTTGTTAAAAGTTTATTTATTTAATTTATTTTGTTCTTAATGCGTTTGAGCCAATCAGTTGTGTTGTGACAAGGTAAGGATGGTATACAGAAGATAGCCCTATTGGTAAAAGACCAAGTCCATATTATGGCAAGAAAAGCTCAAATAAGCAAAGAGAAACGACAGTCCATCATTACTTTAAGCCATGAAGGTCAGTTAATCCGTAAAATCTCAAGAATTTAGAAAGTTTCTTCAAGTGCATTCGCAAAAACCGTCAAGCGCTATGATGAATCTGGCTCTCATGAGGACCACCACAGGAAAGGAAGACCCAGAGATACCACTGCTGCATAGGATAAGTTCATTAGAGTTAACTGCACCTCAGATTGCAGCCCAAATAAATGTTTCACAGAGTTCAATTAACAGACACATCTCAACATCAACTGTTCAGTGGAGACTGCGGGAAGCTTGTCTTTATGGTTGAATTGCTGCGAAGAAACCACCACTAAAGGGCACCAATAATAAGAAGAGACTTACTTGGTCCAAGAAACACGAGCAATGGACATTAGACCGGTGGTAATCTGTCCTTTGGTCTGATGAGTTCAAATGTGCCATTTTTGGTTCCAACCACCATATCTTTATGAAACGCAGAGTAGGTGAAAGGATGATCTCCATATGTGTGGTTCCCACCGTGAAGCATGGAGGAGGAGGTGTGATGCTGTGGGGGTGCTTTTCTGGTGACACTGTCAGGGATTTATTTAGAATTCAAGGCACACTTAACCAGCATGGCTACCACAGCATTCTGCTGCGATATGCCATCCCATATGATTTGCGCTTGGTGGGACTATAATTTGTTTTTCAACAGGGCAAAGACCCAAAACACACTTCCAGGCTGTGTAATGGCTATTTGACCAAGAAGGAGAGTGATGTTGCTGCATCAGATGACCTGGACTCCAACTCGACCTCAAACCGATTGAGATGGTTTGGGATGAGTTGGACTGCAGAGTGAAGGAAAAGCAGCAAACAAATGCTTAACATATGTGAGAACTCCTTCAAGATTGTTGAAAAAGCACTCCTCGTGAAGCTGGTTGAGATAATGCCAGGAGTGTGCAAAGCTGTCATCAAGAGAAAAGTTGTCTATTTGAAGAATCTCAAATGTAGAATATATTTTGATTTGTTTAACACTTTTTTGGTTACTACATGATTCCATATGTGTTATTTCATAGTTTTTATGTTTTCATAAAGAGGGAGGAGGGGGAGACGGAGAAATAGAGAAAGAGAGAGGGAAAGAGAGAGCGTGGAGCTGGCTGGGATGTTTCACTTAAGGAGCGTAGAAAAGGAAATTATTAACCATATTTTTCTTGCTCGCTCCCTCTCTCCGTCTCTTTCTATTATTGTCTATTTTACCTCTACCCTCCTGGAAATTCCCCGCTCTTGCCCTCTGTGTGTCTGTCTGTGAGAGAGAGAGAGAGAGAGAGAGAGAGAGAGAGAGAGAGAGAGAGAGAGAGAGAAAAAAATCAAGGGAACACTAAAATAACACATCCTAGATCTTAATGAATGAAATATTCTTATTAAATACTTCTTTCTTTATATAGTTGAATGTGCTGACAACAAAATCGCACAAAAATCAATGGAAATCAAATTTATCAACCTATGGAGGTCTGGATTTGGAGTCACACTCAAAATTAAAGTGGAAAACCACACTACAGGCTGATCCAACTTTGATGTCATGTCCTTAAAACAAGTCAAAATGAGGCTCAGTAGTGTGTGTGGCCTCCACGTGCCTGTATGACCTCCCTACAACGCCTGGGCATGCTCCTGATGAGTTGGCGGATGGTCTCCTGAGGGATCTCCTCCCAGACCTGGACTAAAGCATCCGCCAACTCCTGGACAGTCTGTGGTGGATGGAGCGAGACATGATGTCCCAGATGTGCTCAATTGGATTCAGGTCTGGGGAACGGGCGGGCCAGTCCATAGCATCAATGCCTTCCTCTTGCAGGAACTGCTAACACACTCCAGCCACATGAGGTCAAGCATTGTCTTGCATCAGGAGGAACCCAGGGCCAACCGCACCAGCATATGGTCTCACAAGGGGTCTGAGGATCTCATCTCGGTACCTAATGGCAGTCAGGCTACCTCTGGCGAGCACATGGAGGGCTTTGCGGCCCCCCAAAGAAATGACACCCCACACCATGACTGACCCACCGCCAAACCGGTCATGCTGGAGGATGTTGCAGGCAGCAGAACCTTCTCCACGGAGTCTCCAGA